>NW_020955242.1:712562-1312562 GCF_003031625.1 Empidonax traillii | reverse complement strand
AACTCCTCAGCTTCTCTTTCACTTCCAGGGTCCATTAGCAGGTTTTGCAATTCCATTCAAGTCCATTATTTTTTTAGGTTGAATTGGGATAATTGGCCTGGTCTCTCTTCTTGCTTGAGAGCTGGAAGGTCTCTGACAGCCTTTTTATTAAGATGATAACCAGTCAAACACATGACTGTGTGATTATATCCCCACTCTTGACAGACAGTCCCCTTTGGCCTGCAGTGGGGGTTGTATTAGAGTTCCCCTTGGAAAGTCTAAAGGAGATGAATGAGAAAATTATTTTAAGGTTTTCTGTACATGACCCATTACTCATATTCAGGTGCTAGTAAGCACCATGAAGAATCCCTTCATAGCTTATGAAATTCATCCATAAGTTATGAATTACTACTGAAAAGCTATTTTGAGCTTTTCTATTTCTAAATCTATTTGCTTTTTACATAAGTTCAAATAGATTTCAATGAGTTTCCTCACCTGAGACTATCCCAACTCATGATCAGATGAAAGTAAAACAGTGTCTTTAGAATCTTTCCTAGTTAGGTCTTCAGTATGAACATCAGCACCAGCTGTGTGACTGTATTTCTAATGGCTCATCCAGCCCACAGCTGTTTGACATACCAGATGTAGTTAGCTTGGTTGGAATCCTTTTTTTCCCCAAGGATAGTCTTCCTACACTGAACAGCGCTCCTGAAGAACACCTTGGGCAGAGGAAGTGAAAATATCTGTCATGTTACATGAACAGAAGATTTGGAGACGCTGTGAGTCCTGAAACAAAATTAAGCTTTGAGAGTCACGAAAGGGGTCAGAAACACAGGAGTCACACAGTAACGGACCAGACAATGTACCAACAATCCCAAAAGCACAAGGTAATGAAATTAAACATTGTTACTCTTAAAATAAGTATCCTGGGTAATTTTTGCATGTCTTTCCTTCTTACTTGCTTTGGAAGAGTTGTGGAAAAGAAGGCAGAAAAGATAAAGTTATATTTGTAATGTGCACTCCTCAGTAGCAGATGGCATGGAAGCCAAAAAGAGCAGCGTTATTCAGCTGAGAGATCCAGGGACCAATATGGTGGTCTCACATTAAAACTTTTTCACCCCTCTGTTTCCAAGTTTTCAAGCACAAAAATCAAACCTCAGGCTCCCTCACTGCTCTTTCAGAAGCTGGACCACAAGGAACATATTCCATCGCCACTGCTATGTCCCACTGGGGAAACAAATATGCCAGTGTGAGGCAGATAATGCCAGTAATGCTCCAGTTTGGGAGCATGAGGATCCCAAACTCAGATTTTCAAAACTCTAAAGTAATTAACATCTTCTTGCCTTAAAAGTTTGCAATGAGCAATTACTGAAGCACAAATAAAAAAACCCCTAAGCATAAGGCAAAGTGGCAAAAGTATTGAAACATACTTATAAATTAGTATCTCTGAAAACATTCTTAAGGTATTAGTGAGCTTATGAAACAAGAGAAAACCTGAAATTGAGGCAAATTGGAAGGGAATCCTTTCACAAAAATACCTTTAATTGGCCATCATTTCCTGTGCTTCTGTTTTCTCCAGCTACAGGGTCCCTGTTAACTGCCTCTCACACAGTCCAGTCTTTCTGTTCCCTGATCCTACAATGAGGCAATAATACTGTGCTCATCAACTATCCTATTACCATAGAAATGAGAGTAACATCACAAATTCAGCAGTCTGATTCCTTGACAGGGTTGATTAGGAATAGATGATGAGCTTGAGAAAAGCTGAATCCTTGATTAAACACAAATAGCTCTCATAATGAACAAATATGGGAATAAAATATATTTTAAATCATTTAAAGAATGGGCATCTTCATATTCCAGATGAGATGTTTTGCACTTTTTTTTTTTTTTAGAATTGTTTGAAATTGTTGGCAGAGTTCCCTAATTTCTTTTAACATCACATTTATACGTGCAATTAGTAGTCATATGTGCTCTGGAATTCACTGAAAAAATAGTGCAAGTACAGCTTGTAAAACACTAGTTAGGACTTTCCATTTCATTCACAATAAATCAGTATACACAGCCACACAAACACAGGTAAACCTGTGGGTTTATAATTTTCAATCAGATCTACTTGAATTCAAAGGGTTTGTTATTTAGGGGCCTTTCTGGTAAGTTCTGACCATTCCCCTAATAGAACCACCTCCCACGAGGTGCTCTGTACCTTGCCCCAGTCCCAGAAAACCACTTTTCCCTACACCCAGTGAAGACCTTGGCTCAGTAGGACACTGACCCTCTCCTCTCCCGGGGTTTCAACACCTTAATGAATGAATCAAAGCTATATTATTGCCCTCACAATCAAAACCGGTATTGAGCCCACAGCCACTGAAGTTGGAAAAGGACTATTTGTATAATTCAAACCATTCATCCTAAAAGAAGAAATATCATATATGGAAATAGAAAAGTGTTCCAACAGCTCATTTTTCAAGAGACTGTCTTCATTTTGAATTCTCACACTAAGCGTAAGTGCTAAATCCTCGATTCATATTTTACTGGAGACTTGACAACTCCGATTTCAACCACAGTTTATTTTACCAGTAAAAGTGTGCAGTAGGGTGTGCATACCCATTCCAGGCCATCTCTATTCTCAGGCCTGATGCAGTGTTTCTTCTACTTCAGACTATTTAGTCAATGCCATTAATCAAAATCCTATAGCAGAAAATGCATGCATAAGTCCTACACATTTATTGCCATGGCAACAATTCAGGCTCTTGTTCATATGTCAAGCTACATCAGTGGAGATAAATTCTATTGTTTTCACACTGACAGTTCTCTCTGTGTTGGACTTAATCCATAGAAAAATATAGCTTTGCCTCTTATTAAAATAAAACACAGACCACCCAACTCTCCAAATTCTCATCGTTCACATTATGTAAGTGAACAATCTGAATAGTTATAAAATTATATTTTGATATTCACATTTATGATAGTAATTAAAGTGTAAAAAACGGCCCACTCCTCATGATACTGTTTTAATCTATGGGATTGGTTAAGAATGTAATTCTTCATGAAAAGATGAGCTCATTGCTGCGAAGCCAAACAGCTATGATACCAGAGCACTGTGTTCTTGAATTAGATTGCAGTATTTTAAAATAAATGCCTTTAAGCTTTAAGTTGATGTAGTTCATTTTCCAACTTAGCTGTGATACTGCGGTTTTCATAACATAAAAATTCATGATTAATGCATACTATCCAGAGAAAGATTTTACATTTCATTCAGCTCATGACAAAATACACTCTCATGTGCGTGATTCACAAGTGCAAAAGAAAGATAAGAATCATTTTTTCGTGCATAAGGATCTCTAGATTTACTTGTATATGCTCTATTATGAGGAAGTCTTAATGCCTGATACAATTTTATATGATTTTACTGTGTACTAGACCGTAGTTTTGATTCCTATTTCCACAGACACATCATGTTTCTCATTATTATCATCGACTAACGAGAAACCAGCCCTTCATTAATAAAATAGTCATAATGTTTCATAGTCTCATTATTTCCTGTGTACACTCCCTGGAAAGGCAGCAGCCTCGTATCACTGCTGAAGACACATCCTTTTCAATCTGACCCTTTTTCCGCTTCCTCATGCAGATTTAAGTCCCTGCCTTTACAGCATGCTTCATATTGACAAAGCCTATTGCCATGATATACTATACTGGGGTTCATTTCAACTAATATCCACCACTACATCTGTTACTGGTAGTGCCCCTCGAAGTTCCTGCGTCACTGAAGATGAACACAACCATTATTATTTACTTATTGTCACGCCATGTTATGCCAGTATCAGAAACTGCTTTGTACACACACGGTGTGTGACTTGCATCAAATATATATATTTTTAAATGGGGGGCTTTGTGCAATTTGTAAATATCCTGTGAACTTCATTCATATTAATGAAGCAGCGTTTGCACTTTACTGGCATTTTTATGCAAATTGCAGTAACTCTTTGTGTGCTGTGCCTCTGTACGTGACACAGGCCACAGCTTCTGAGGGAAGATTCTCATTTCCCCGGATGAGCTGGGGACAGAACATTTTCCCACCACCTAAAAGAGAGAACCAGGGGTTCTGAGGAGGTTAAGCACAGAATGTGTCAAATAACTTGTCAAATAATTTATTTTTGAATCTTGCTATGTCCTTAAGGAGAAGCACCAGCAAAATATTTTTCAGGTTCTGAGCAATTAAGGGCATAATCTCTTTCCTGAACTCCAATAAGTAATGTTTTACTGTTCTTTCCCTTGCACTAGTTAAAAGCATCGTGTTTTTTGTTGCTCCTAAAACCAGATGAGTGCTAGTTTCAATAAAATGTTTTTAAAAAGTAATATCTGAAGCAGAACAAAAGCAGCTTTTTTCCATACACATGAACTACACATCAAAATAAAATTTTAGTTCCCAGTTTAGCACTGCCCTCTGGTGATACATATCCTGGATATGTATGTGACCCATTTCATCTCAGTGTATTAGGCCCAAACCTGGACAAGAGGTAAAATAAAAATTTAGACATTTAAAACAGGGATTCTAAAAAGCCTTGTTTAACCCCTTCACATGCTAACATCTCAAGGATGCTGTGTTTCTGCCCACAAAGTTGCCCAGCCTGAAGCTTGCTTTGTGCATAGGCAGAATTCCAGCCTTCTTGGGGGGTTTGGATGGGGTCTGCTACCTTAGAGATTTG
Source organism: Empidonax traillii (assembly GCF_003031625.1). NCBI lineage: Eukaryota > Metazoa > Chordata > Aves > Passeriformes > Tyrannidae > Empidonax > Empidonax traillii. The sequence continues at coordinate 1,307,871 of NW_020955242.1, read as the reverse complement.
TCCTGTCATCCCCTTGAGGAGCCCCTAACCCAGAAGTGGGTTCTCAGCTTTCTAACATCCATCTGCAGCACTGACAATCTCAGCCACGCTTTATCTTTCAAAGACTTGGGTATCTACTATCAAACAAGTGTTTTGAGCCATAAATCTGTCTCTTGGTGATTGTATCTGAGTTGCAGGGAGTCATCTTAATCCCACAGGGCTGAAATTTATGAACCCTCCTGTCAGTAGAGGGTTTCCTGCAACATTTGCAGGCTGTTTATGTATCTCATTAGGAGGCACCAAGCTACCATACTGTTGTTATGCAGCTCAGTGTTTCCTCACCTTTTTAAACTCATTAAGATTTAAAATCTTTGAAAAAGAAATCTTGTACCATGATGGCTTTTACTTACAATTGCACAAAGTTACGGTAATTTTCAATATTCATTTGTTACTAGTGAAGAATATAAATCTCCACTCCTAACCTCACACACTGAGAAAGGTCTACCACATATTTGTCATCTGTGTTAGAATCCTTCTCAAGGTTCATTTAGGGAAGCTATCAGGTACTGATACTGAGCTCCTTTGAAAATCTCACCTTTCATGTGGGTGGTTCCTGCTACTGTTGAAAATGTATCAATGAGACATGATATAACATTCAGAACACAATAGAGTTGAAAGGTCTGAGATTCTCAATGAAATATTTTAAATATAGGAAGATGCTATAATGCTTTGGGATCTTTTTCTTAACACACCAATGAAAACTGTGCATTCCAAGTCTGAGTCTCAGTTGTAGCTAAAGACAAAATGCCACAAATATATGCACCTGAGGTGCCTCCTTAAACGATAATTAAAACAAAAAGAATGAACTTTCTCTCCAAGTTCATTGCACAATACTTCATATTATTAATCAGAATTATGTCACGGGATTATTACTTTGCTTAATAATGTGTTTAATGTAAATTTAATGTAAAAGATCCATGATCGAGGCAGTCAAAGCTCTATTAAAATCCTTTTGCAAAGTTCAGCCACTGCATTAGTAGCTTTAGGCTAATAGCCTAATGTTAATTTGGATTCTAATCTATTATTTTGCATGATAGTTAATGTGTTTTTGTAATTAGATTTTTTTTTAAACAAAGCAAGAAAAAATCATCTGGGTCAGAGTGCATGACTGTCATTAACTACAGTGCTTTTCTGGGACATGTATAATCATAACACAACTTCCACAGTGAAATAGTGTAGCTTATACTCCAGTCAACAACCTGTGTCTCATTCTGCAAGAGGAAAAAACACATGACAATGAAGTGATAAATACCTGCAGCTGTTCACACATACTGTTCCAATTTAAAAGGTTCCTAACCCTCTTAGCTGGTTCAGAATACTAATTTACATATCCATCCCTAACTCTGGTTCAGACAAAAATGAATTAGGACTAGTACATCTCTGATAAACTCACTTCCCTCCAAATGAGAGTTTGAGAACAATTATTTTATGATATGGTAACCTCCAGGAAAAAGTGTGTAAGTCTATCTAGGATAAGATAGGTGAACACAGCATGCTTCAGAAGTTATGGACATAAAGAAGGGCCATAATAGTAAGGAGATGCATCTCCTTTTGTCAACTTCATTTTAAATTCCTAATGGAAGTATATTAAACTTTAAAAAGCAATCTATAATAATTAAGTATTTTTTTCTCAAATTCTCATAAGATTTAAGTTGATTTTCATTATGGTAAATTACCATAAAGTAAAAATACAAGTATATGATCTAAAAATCATTTTTCAATTCAGGTAGAGGTTTGGTATCCTTAGAAAAAAGCGAAAATAAAGATGAATTAAAGCAGCATTTGTTCACTCTTATTTAATTAAATGGGGAATATATACACATTGCTTAATTTCTATCTTGCCACTTTGGCCATATGGCCAAATCTTGCTCTTGTCAGCAAATTTTAACAAATTTTCTTCTTCTCAGTGTATTGTCCTACTAAAAATAGTGAATAATTATTTCAGTTATACTCTCTGATATAAATCACAGCCTAGTCTGACATACCTTGAAAAGGTATAGCATTAACAGTACAAGAAAATAAAAAAAGTTTCACTTTTTGAGAGCTCCAAATGCATGTTTTCCTTTAAAATAAAGAACAGGTACAAGACAATTTCTAAAGTTATAGGTTCTACAAGCTGTTTTCTTCTTGTCAGGACATTAAAATTATACAGGAAACTACGAAGAGAATAGGAAAATAAACAATCCAAAGCTATAGGGCCCAAGATGTTATACCAAACTGAAGCAGAATCCCAGTACTGGTGAAAGTTTGCAGCCAGACTGACAAAGAACAGACATTATTGACAGTATAAAAAAATAATTTTAACATGAGACTTAGGAAACTAAGAATTCCACTAGTCATTTCAATAATTGTTATCAGTTGCCTGATTGTTACAATCTTTCAGCTATAAATGTTTGCAAGAAGAAGGGGAGAGAAAAAAGTCTTCTGTAATACTCCCTCTCGTTATGCAAAAGTCAAAAGTAATTACTGCGGTCAGAAGGCCTCCAGAAGTATCTTTGGGATGGAAGAGCACTCTTGGATATCTTGTCTTCAGTTCTTTTAAGTTCCACAATCACAGACCCACCTGGGTGTCACCCACCTCAGACTATCTTGTAGAGTCACAGTTTCTCTGCTGGTTGCAGCAAAGGTCTGAGATTCCCTCTTGGTCTGTGTTCCAAGCAACCTCAGCACTTCTGTTGTGCTGGGAATCATCTCAAGTCCTAATGACTACTAGCAAAGTTCTCCTTTTCTAGAGCTCATAGGTTTTCTGATGTGGTCTTTCACCTAGAATTACACTTTAAAAGTATTTTGTATTGTACATATTTAATCACGTAAAAAATACAGTGAAATAAATATACATCATCCAGAAAACCATCATGCAGACAAATACATAAAATCTAAAACCTGAACCATGGCCAAAGGCTGAGACAGGGTAAAAATATTCCAGAGCTAACTGTGCAGTTTTACATAAAACAGAGTTAACATGGATATACTGTAACTAAGTCAAGCAATATATGATTGATTTATTATATTGGAATCCATTAAAAATATTCCATTGCAGTTTTAAACCATATAGTCATTAAATATCTCTGAAAACACATTCTCCACTGTCATTATAAGATATTCTTGACAGCACATCATTTTTAATGGCACCATTATAAACAGGATTCCTAATGGCTCTGTTTAGTATGTAACAGAATTGGAAGTCAGTAATACACAGAACTGTATTCAACATCATCAGATAACAGAGCACTGCAGAAAAGATGAGTGCACAATTAATAGATGAATAATTATTTTGTGTAAAATGGAATGCATTTTAAATAGGGTGTCAAATAGGCATTATGATGGAAAAATGGAACAGTGGAACAGACTTGATGTACATTACTTACAAGTACCACATGAACTACTGGTGCTGATATATGATCCAAACAGGAGATAGGAAAGATTATGCCCAAGGCTAATTGCTGTGATAATGCTGGTTTCCCATTGCAGCAAACTGTTATATGCTTAAAACAACTCCCCAGTCCAGTACATATGCCTTAAAACATGATTTCAGAGTAACCCTTGCTTTTATTTCCTTTCTAATAACAGGGCATTCAAAGAACAATTACTCACGGCTTTTGTCCCTCCAAGTGGGGTAATCAGCCCTTAAGTGTCATTATTCCTCACCTTCACAGCAAGGAATTCGTGAATCTTAAAGGATCTCAGGAACATTGAAGTTTACCTTTACTAAGGACATGAAAACCATGTCCTAATTTGGTGCATAACAGGCGAGACAGATTTACATGAGGGAAAAAGGAAAAGAGAATTTTCCCAATGCAGCTCAATCCCTCTAACAGTGGAATGAAAAGGTCTCCTGACTCACCATAAAAACTAATGAGACTCTAACAACACTCACCAGCACAAACAGAACACTCACTCCAGGTACCTTGCCCTCCAAGACCTGGAAGTTCAAGAAAATGGACAAGTAACCGAAAATAAGGTTCTGCAGTTAGAGTCTCTAACTCTCTGTTGCACCACAGACGCATTAATATAAAGCCAAAGGGCATTTCTAATTATTTTTTATTATATGTGAAGTCATAAATTGATATTCAGGGAGATCCTAAAAAGCATCCTGTAAAAGGTTCGTATTCCTTCACTATAAATTGTTCCTACAATGTCGTCTGCATAAAGTCTGCTCTAAGCTCTAGTTTGTACAAGGCCTTGTAGAGGAAAACTTTGCAATAGCTGATAGAATTTTGCAGGAGAAAAAACAGCTCTAAAGAGAGAAAGGTCCCACTTTATCCTAAAATACTTTATGCCACTGTTCTATTCCTCCTTTTCTGGACTGGAGCTGATTCTCACCCAACTGCAACATGGAGCAGCACCTTTCCTGCCCTCAGTGGATTGTCCCACAGGGCCACTGTAGCCACGAGCAGGTGTACATACCTTCAGGTGCTCATGTCTGAAGGAATATTTGTGCATGCATATACAGATATCAAGCTTTCTAAAGAATCTCTAGTGCTTGGGAGAAAACATAAGTGGAGTTATTAAACCAGGTCACCACAAGTTTAATTTCTTCCATTATGTCATTTATGGCAGTGCCATCCAAGAAGAGGAAGTGTCTATATAAGGCAATAAACCATTCAAACTGACAAAATTTATTACATACCTCTGTATATGTAAAGAGCTGGCTTATAGCCATACATAGATAATCAATTTAACAGTACATTTATCTACAAGTATTAGTAGCTGCATATATTTAGATCCTGGTATCGTTTTCTGTGATCTGCTCTTAGTCAAACAAAAATAAGGAAATATAGACTTACATACAGAGCATCACCTTAACTGGTACCAATATGTTTCTCCAAATTTTCTAAAGTAAAGATGCATGATTGCTTAAATTCGCTGTAACATGATGGATCATTTATGTTTTGGCATATCAGCACCATGCGACCATTAAGACTGAATTTACTTTTTTTTTTGCCTTTTCTAATGTTAGAAAAATACCCTTGTATGCAACTAGAAAAATATCTTTCCTCTTTTCACATTCTTCACTGATTATTCAATAAGACAAGATATAGAAAAACGTGTTAAACCTGAGACTAATGATGTTGGAAATAAGTAGGTAAAAGTCCTTTTGTGTCAGTACTTTTCCCCAAACTACAACCAGGCAAAGCTCCATAAGTTCTGTTTACCATTTAGGCCTTACTCCCCAAACATTTTCTCCCCTCTGCCACATTAACCATAACTGATAGGTGAGAATCTCTGCATTCTCATTGCTGTTATTACTTTGCACTATTACTGAATAGCCTATACAAATGAAAAAGTACTTTATTCATAACACAAAAAGTATTAAAGGTACTTCTGCTCATTGCTACTTTTCTAAAACTAATGCAAAAATTTCCTGTACAATATAAAATACTGTTTACTTTAGTAGTCTAGCTCTATCAGTATCACCAGGATTTTATAGCTAACATGGCCAAGGATAATGGCCAGCACATACCCTTCCTAGCTGAAATCTGTCACACATGTGAGGGCTGTAGATCAGGTCTGAAAGTTTTAACAGTCACATACTAGAAGTAATAGGGACTTTGATAACCATGGAGACTGAGATGCAAGTGTTGAAGGTATAGAGAGGTAACTCAGTAAGAACTATGCTGTTCTGCTTCTGCCCAAAAAGTTCTGTTGCTCTCTGAATAGAAAGGTGGTTCTAAACCAAATTTCCCCGAGGATATTGCTGCTGCATGCTCCTCACTATCAGAGGCTCACTTCCCAGCAGGAGCTCACTCTGAGCCAGGTCTGCCAGAGCAAGGCTCTGAACTGTTCAAATACCACACAAGGTCAAGTATTAGGAAAAAAAAAAAATCAATTCACAGATGCCTCTAATTTCACAAATCACAGAAATACCAATCTTGAAACAATGATCTTTTAGAGTTTTAGATCCCTAGCTGTAAAATGGCATCACATCCAGGGCTGCTGTAAGGAAACATTTAATCATGTGCATGAAGGGGAAAACCCATCAGAATTACATTTTGTCAAGTTATATCAGAATTACAACTTTTTTTTGGTCAGAATTATTCCCTGTTAGAACAATTTGAAATAAACAATGTATAGGAAACATACTTATTTGACTGAAGATTGCATCATAACACATATATAAACAATATAGCCTGAATTTGAATAATCTGTAGTTTTTGAAGGCTTGATTTTTAAACCCTAACAGCACTCTTCTGGTATACACCTGTGTTGCATTTGCAGTATGTAATAGAATGACCTTCATCCATAGCATCCTTGTAGCAGAAAAGAAGAATTTACTATAGATTTTGTTATAAATGCCTTAATGAAATTCTAATCAATAATACTTCAGAGAATGGTAAAGAAATTGATTTCATAGATAAAAGGAGATGTTATTATCTCAGTTCAGTAACTATGAAATAGGAAGATGAAAAAGTCTGTTTTCCATATTAGAACTGAGCACAGCTGTACAGTTATATAATAAAGTATCACTTGTATCCATGGCAATAGGGAATAATTGATGCACCACAGTTATTTTTATAAACCCAAACAAAAAAAAAATCAACTGGAAATTTCTTTGCCAGTTTCTTGGCTTTGTATGTTTTTTATCTGTACATAATGTACAAATTTATAATCTGAATACACTCACTGATCTGACTCGTTGAATAAAACATGCTGGGTTTTGCTGCATATTAAAGAAGATGGAGATCTCACACCATGCAACCAAGCCTTTCATGAGAGATCTAATGAAAAACATTTCTTGGAATAAGATATATTGTTAACTTAAATTCAGATTTCATTGGATTTGGGATCAATACACCATAGGGATTTTTTTTTTAATGATTAAGATGTTTTCAGCTGTCTTACAGTGGTAAGTTTAGGGATATTTTAGTGAAAGTCAGGAGATGCCTATAATGTAAAAAACCTAATGGAGACCCAAAAGTTTAATATATATTGTTCTTGAACCTCCCCTGATAGATTTAAATCACTTGGCTCTTCTGAGTAAGACTAGGCCAAAATATACACTGTTTTAAAGGAAGATCCATACTTTCTCCTTGAAATGATAGGAGGAAAGACTATTGCTAATGTTTGGAAATAATTTTAGAAATGAGATACGCATCCACTAGACAACTAAAAGAAGGATCAGATGCTCCCATGGGTCTATAAATAACAATCCTGTCTACAACAGAAAGGAAAGAAGTAAATTTAATTTATCCTTTTTTTTCCCAAATGCAGATGCATTTATTTATAACAGTTTGCATTTGCAATCACCTGTGTCCACTTTACTTGTAAGAAACTACAGAGATAACATGTTTTCCTGTAAAGACAAGTATTCTGTCAAATGCAAACCTCTTGTGAGTTTTCCTTAGCATATTCTGTTGCAGGATAATTTTTCAGTATCAGTCAGATGACCTTGGCAACAAGAGGTTTTGTGGTAAACCTTTTTGGTTTCACTTGTTTTAAATTTGTTGAAGTTAGAATTCTAATTGTTGTTTCAAATTCTACATGAACCATGCTACTTTCTGTTTTTATCCTTAACTGACTTCTGAGAATGATTAAATAAATTTCATCTTCAAGGCAACAGAAAGGCAAGATCTCAGGACTTTTTGTTAAATGATTAAGCATTATAAATAATCCTTCACAAATATTCTCTGAGGTATACAGAACATTTAACTGTATTAAGTTCTATATTTCCCTCCTTTACACACCACAGTGTCATCACCTTTTCTCATTGCTTTCAGTGCTTCTTTTCGTTTTCCCCTTCCCTGGTATCTGTAGGAATTCTTTGTCTGAATTATCAGATATGTATGAACACAAGTTATTTGCTTTTCAGAGATTAAAAATGGGTAGTCTCTTAGAAATACCAGCTGCTGTTGTTTATCAAGGATTCTATTCTTTTGGAAACTCTGTATCACCATTTGCTTAAGAAATAGTCCTGCTACAAAATTTTTCATGAGAGCAGCCAGAGAGAGCCTTTAAATATTTGCAAAGGAAGCAGGCAAGGATGCAGATAAAACCCACATATCCACAAATTTACATGTTTTCTCCATGCCGGAATTTATGTTTATCTGGCAATTCATGGTAAGTGGGATTGACCTGGGCCCTTACTGCAGGACAGCACCAGCTACAAGCTACACTACACACACACACAGGCACTCTTTTACCTAATATAAACTACTTTTGGCTATAACTTACCTTCTGTGATTCAAAAGCCATAGTCACTTAATATAATCCACTTCCTCATCAGCTAGTGACTATTTTTAATTCTGATTATATTTAATGACAGCATCCAAAAATAGTTCTTCTCCATTATTTTCTTTTTAGGCTATTTCTTCTCCTTCCCTCCCCTACTATATCACAATGCCTTTTTGTCTGGGGATACTGAACAGGGAATTAAAAGGCATTATCAAAAGAAAGGTTATGGACTGTGAGTCAGCAAGAACAAAAGAACCAAATGCATCATGAAAAAGCTAATAATATTTAGATAGGAAGCCCAGAATTTAGCATTTTCATTATATTTTTCAGTTAGCATGAAAGTTTAATCTTGCACTAATCATCTAAAATGTAAAATAAACAGGGCTCTCAGCATATCACAGTCTATACTCAGGTCCCCAGGAGAGCAAAAACCACAAAAGAAACCTAACAATATGATGCTATATATTCTGAGATATTGCCATTCAACCTGATTTGCCACATGCCCATACATTTTAATGTTGACTTCATTATGAAATCTCTTCTTTATTAATCATTGGTGAACAATGACTAAATTGCACTCCAGCATGAGCTTGAACTGGGGCATTGTTAGCAGCAACATCCCTTTGAAAAGCATACCAGATGGGCCAAGGAGAGGTCAGAATGGTACTACCACAGTCACAATGGACAAAGCCCATAAACCAGTGGCAGAAGTAGCTGGACTGAGGCTACAGTAGCTTTAAGAACACACTGTGAGACTGTTTGCATTCCACTTCTTTCCTCCTTCTTGCTTTTGTGGTAAGACTTGCCTTTACATTCTCCAACAGATATTTCTTTTTATCACCGACATAACCCTCGCTGCTATGAAACAAAAGGGGTACTACCATTTTCCCATCTTATAAATAGACAAACTATCTCTAAACACAGACAACCAAGAGATATTTCCAAAACAAAGAATTCTGCTAAGGGGTTGAAGTACAAACCTGTCCTGAAAACTTCCACAAGTGCCATTTCAGCATTCAAAGTGCCACAGAGCATCCCTGATCCACCTGGAATTTCAACAGGTGTCCCTTGGTTTCAGCATTATCTCACATTTGAGTTTAGTCATGATTCTCTGGGATAGCTCTCCCAAGTGTTTAAGTTGCTCAGCATATTTGGGGAGCACCTACTCAGTCTCTTGCTGTGCAGTGTCCAGGACCCTCCAGACTCATTCAAACAGTGGGGTAATGCATGGGAATGGAAAATCAGGACAAAATACAAGGAACTCCATACAAAGTCTCCTCAGACCTGCTTTAGCCACTCAGCAGGCCACTGTCACGAATGATAAGTAGTCAGAAATCTTTAGCCCAGGCCTGCTTTTTTAAGTGGCTATCCACAAGTTCTCTGTTTAGCCACGCTAAAATAGTATTATTATTATAATATCTCTACATTTCCTTTAAGTTTACATGCACATGCCTCCATGTATCTGATAAATACTGCTCATTTATTGACACTGATCTTTCATTAAAGCGAATTTAAAATCAAGAGATCACTTAATGTTGTTTTTTTTAAAGCACAATTAGAATTTGGGTAGCGTTGTGATGATCTGTTACTACACTAGACATACATCAAGGTTAATAAATTCTGGCAAATTGATATTTTGAAGCTACTAAACAAAACATCATAAAATAACCTTATATTTGACACATTAAGATGAGAGGAAAACTTTCACAGGCAAATTGCAATACATGGCTTCTAAACATTATTTCTTCTAGTAAGTAAATATATTCTTAACACAAGTTTTTCTGTCTTCTGCAACTACCTTTCTTCACATCAAATTTTACTTCATGAATACAATAAAAGTGGTTGGTAAACTGGATTTATTTTTTTGATGCTTTTGGTTATGTTCAGTGCATGTACACAGAAGTATAGTCTGAGATGTTTTAAGAGTCTTAATCTTGTTTCCTCAATACACAACAGAAAAAACTTCATATGTACAACCAAATTAGCTACTGAAGCTGTACAAAACTATGCAGAAACAACTGGAAAGATGCATTTTTCTACTAAGCTATGAAATTCTCACGGTCAAATCATGGTAATTACAAGACAGGAAAGATTAAAGTTGCCCATCCAATAGCTTGTAATTTAACCCAGTATATGGATTTTTGTTAGATATATATATGGGCCGTAAAATAATGCAGAAAGCAGTGAGTATCACTAAGATACTCCTTTCTTCCTTGCTCAAGGGCTTTTACAGTAACAGCAGCACACAATATCAAACAATTGGGTTTGTTTTGAATAAGGTTAATGTCCTTTCCTAAAAGATCACAAGAAGTCCAAGTCAGATGTTGAATTCATAAGCAATATACAAGGGTCATCTGCAAGACTGCAATAATCAAAATCTTATAAAGGAAAGCCACAGCTATACCAGCTTCATATCCAAGTGACATTCAAATTTTGCACATAGGAGTTTTCAATAATAAATAAAACTGGCAAATTACTTTTCAGATGTATTTTATATTAAGGAAGTATTGCAGCAGATGTTATAATATAGAATTTCAACAAAACAGCTTCTAGAGCCACTCTGCTCTCTGTAGTGCTGATTCTAAAAGAGCTCTACTGTACTTGCTGGAGATCATCCTATCCTTGTGATAGCAGTGCCACCCTCACCCAGGACCCATTTCACCCAGTGCTCCTAAGGAAACACTCCCTACCCTGCTTACAAATGGTTAAACTCACACTGCTCCAAAACCAGCTAAAAAAAACATTCTTTGTGTCACATTGTGCTGGAACTACAGAAAGACAGAGAGAACCCCTTCCCTACAAGCTCACAAGCCAAGGAAGACAACACTATAGAACCTCCCTGCACTTATTCAAGGCAGGGGTAGCTCTCAGAAGATCAATACATGTTTGTGAGATTCAGCTGACGATGGGGCCCCTGCTGTAGGTCAAATGACTTTCTTACATTTATTCTTCAGAGGAGACATATGACACATTCCTCAGTGGAACGTGACACAAGGTCAAATTCTTGTAGCCCACACTTTGTGCTCTTGGTTTCTTTTACCTGATAAATCGATACTACACAACTGCTATCTCTGTTTTCTGTGCTGGTTGGGCACTAACAAATGGACTGTCTTCAAGGGGTACTCCATCACTCATCCCTGTACAAAACATTCAGTTTTGGACATTACTTCCCTTTCCCCAGTTTAAATCTACTTTTCAACATGGCATCCTCGTGTCAGGCAAGAGGGCTCTGGTTCAGGTATGGCAACAGCATCTCTTTCCAGAACTGGCGGTATGGACAGAGAAGGATATCTTTCAAGTTTCCATAGTGGTAGAAGTCCTAGAGAAGAAAATATTTGAGGTTTATAGAAGAGTAAATAATAAATACTTATGGTTTAATTTGATACTTATTGGTTTAAAAAATTGCTGACAGAAAAATATGGGAGGTACTTGGCGCATACAGAGTATCAACTGGACAGGGAGCTGCAGGAAAGGACAGGTTATAAAGTTATCAGAGAACTGACTAGTTTGTCAGGAATTTTTCCAGCAAGTAAGTGGATATTCTGTACTTCTATCTACATCTCATTAGCTATGTTAGATCCTTCTCATGTGTAGTGACTATTTAATATCACTGGGGAGTTTCAAGCAGTGGCAAAGTATATAGTGTTTCAGGGATTTTCATGGGTTTGTGCTGGCAGAGGCTACTTACTGTGGGCATAGTGGAATATGTCAACTATCTTTACGATTTTACTCAGCTCTCATTTTAGAACCATTCAGTTGGTAAATCTTACACTGCAGGGAATTTATTTCTCATTATGACTGGAAGAAGTGTGCCTGGTGAAAGGCTGGATGAGAATATTATGGGAAGTTTCTTTCAAGGTGAAGTCTTATTAATATACCTTTTTTACACGATATAAATTTTATGGAGATAAAAAAAATTAACTGGTTAATGGTTTTTCCATTTGGATTCCTAAATTGCATGTCATAATGAGACTTCTATAATCTGTGGAGTTTCTTCCTACATGGAACCAATTCCTTATATGAATTTAGTTGGTCTTTCAAAAATATGTTCTGTTTTCTTAGAAGAATAGCCTCACTGAATAGAAGTCTTAACATTAATAAAATGGGTATAACCACTCTGCTTATGGCACAGGCACTGACATCTGATGACTCAGTTGTATATTTAAACAGTTTGGGGGGTGTAGATTGACTGCCATTTTTACAAAGATTGCTTCTGTGTACTATTGCTTGTAGGCTATTAAATTTACTTTTTTATGATTTCTAAAGATTTTACAGAGTGCTTAGGAGAGCATTGTAGGTATAGAATCATTTCAGAGAGAATCTGACGGCAGGATGAATGTTATTGAACTTGTGAAAATCCTGTGAGTCTAAGTTTTCCATTCCTGATAAGTATGTCATCTGCATAACTGCACAGGCTTTGCAATAAGATTATTTAAAAACCTGTTCTTTGCAGCAGCTCTGTAAAATGTTGACTGTGTAAGGCTATATGTGCTCAGAGTTTGGAAGTGTGGATTTTTGGAAGTAACACTTTTCTGAATAAAGATGAAAGGGATGAATAACAAAACATCATTAGGAAAACATGACAAATTTAAATGTGAGCTTATGGCACTCATTGGCAGGTGGAAAGAAAAGTTACACAAGCTATATAATAGTGACAAAGTCTGGAAAAATGGGTTGGAAATAGTTTTCTACACTAGAAAAGAAAAATCACTGAATGAATACTACTTACTCAGCTAAAGCTATCAGAAATTCTTTAATTACTGCCAATTTTTAGGCTCAACTCTGAGCCAAACAAATTCTGGTGCAAGTCTATCATACCACAGCACTACTTAGTAGGAGCAGTATGTTCAGAGTTACACCAACTAAAGACATCCTTCAATTTTTTTTTTTTTTTTTTTTTTTTTTTTTTTTTTTTTTTTTTTTTTTTTTTTTTTTTTTTTTTTTTTTTTTTTTTTTTTTTTTTTTTTTTTTTTTTTTTTTTTTTTTTTTTTTTTTTTTTTTGGTATAATATTAGGGACAGGTGTTTACTTGGTTTATCAAATGCAAATATGTGTTTGGTTCATATCTTCCATGAGTCAACAAGAATAGCACAGTCACAAGGCAATGTCCTGCTCAAACTATGTGACTGTTTACAGGTGGAAAGAATGGCTCACATAAATCTGTCTAGATATCACAATGGAAAAAACACACACACAGGTGTTACAGTACCCAGTACCATTATGTTCCTCTCCTTGTAATTCCAGCCAGGAAACAGCAAGCTTCACCCTTGGAGAGACTCATAAATAGTTAAGTACCCGCTATCAACAGACGATAAAAGGGAAAACTAACCAATAAAACTACATAATGAACAACTACAGAACAAACAGAGCTAGAGCACTCAAACACAGTCAAGTTATTGCCTAGGCTATTACAAGGATTTTACAGTAATATCATTTGATTTTCTAGCTTCATGGGAATTATATCAAAGGTCTTTTACTCTTTTGAGATGTGTATCATTGCTTTAAAAAAATTCTATTATGAAGTCCAAGGTGGAAAGGAGAAAGAACAAAAAGTTGTTCAAGGTCATAGATAATAGTGTTCAACAGCTTATTTGTAATACTTTGTCATCTTTCTTTAACTCCTGGAAGTCAAGTGATGGTATATTCTGCTTCCTACACAAAGGATGCAGTACAGTAAAACTTTCTATTTGTTTGCTACCGTATCTATAAGGGAAGCTCAAATTCCTCTTTTTGGATGCAAATGGGAATTTGCACAGTTCAGGTTAAATTGACTTTGGCTTCATCTCACAACATCTGAAATCATACTGCAGTTCTCTGGGGCTTTTAGGACATAATTAGATAAATTCATAGATTAAGCTGCTCCTGGCAGTACTTGCTCTTCTGTGAATAGTGAACCAATTCCACAGCACATTGAAATACAAACTGTAGTTGCAATACCAAGTTGGCAATGCATCTTTGCTGTCAATTGTTGTGTGCCATATGGATCCACTTAAGCCTCTTCCATTTTTGGCTCTTGAAGAGAAGGCAACCATTGTGGCCAGTCATGAGGTCAGTTTGGAAACCAAACGGCCCAGGTGCAAAAACTTCAGCAGGGACATCTGCATCCATGACTGGTTTTTTGGCTACATTTACCCCTGCTCATATTTAGACATGATATCTGCCTTCTTGGGTAATGTTACCGTTTTCTGCCAAATAGAACCCAGTAAGTCTGTTCTAATTTGTATTGTAAGTGATCACAAAATGCACCCAGAATATTCTAATTTTTGTATCCCATTCTACTCTCATACTTCAAATATAAAAAGAGCTAACGTGCTCTTTTCAGACTGTTTCTTCTATCAGATAACACACATAGAAGTTCAGATGAAATTTCTCACAAACTCAAATGTGGATATTAATAATCTCTTTTAAAGAAGTTTGATGCCAGCCACCAAGGAAAGTTGAGATACTCAGAGGAAAGATCAGAAGTGGAATTATAATGATATTGATATGGTTGCAGCCCCATACTTTGTATAAAATGCGAGTGCTTTATCCTTTGATACACAATTCTTAAAAAGGCTAGATAGACGCACATTAAACAAGCTTATTTTGTTGCTCAACAGCATCACAGTAAACTAATATCTACTGGATATTTAAATTACATTTTCTGCCACAATTCTCTGAGACCAAAATAATTGCATTGGTCTTTTATTTCTCACTTCAAAAAATATTATGTAAGAAATAAAAAAACCCTAAACCACACACTTACGCTGCAAGGCTGTAACACCATTTGAAGCGCAAACAAAATGTATTCTAAAGTAACTCCTACATTTCATATACTAACACCATTCTGGGACTGCACTTTCTGTTTGTCACTCTCAAAATAAGACATCATTTTTAACCTTTAGTTTGAAGAAAGTACTGATGAAGGGTACTTGAACAAAATCTCAAGAAAGTCTGATCCACCACTGTTGCCATTCAACTTCTATATTGTTCTAGCAGCATGCAATGCAGAAACCAAGGAATAATGAATCAAAGTCACAATATTTAACAAAGACTTTACAAAATTGCTATCAAAACAAAGAAATTTTTCAAAATATACAAAACCTATACATATAGATATATTAGGGCACATACTAGAATCCTTCTACTCGTGTTATAAGATACAGTATACTTCCAGTTTCATATTATCCTATGTTATAACTTTCTCAGTTTTAAAAAGGATTAAAGAAATCCTTTCTTTATTCTGAGCTGAAGAAAAACACATCTTGAATTCAATTCATCCTTGCCCTGCTTTCCTTTATATTTTGTGCCAAACTGTCACACAAACTAGTTTTGTCACTTCAGTTATTTTTACTGATATAACGTGTATACTGGACAAAATATCTACAAAAAACTCTGCCTTAACTCAAAAGCAAATAAAATTATAGAACCAAGGAGCTTTGCATAAAGCTTTTCAGGCTGGTGTAAGCTGCATCAAAATGAAGTTATGATAGCAAATAAAAATACCAGTGGAGAGCTGCATCATGGTCAAAGTAGCTTTCAATTTTTAACTTCACTTCAGAAAAGAAGTGTCAAAACTCCCTGCTTAGGGTTAGCTTTGAGTCTCTGCAGCAGTGGCCTTACCCTTATCCATAGCCCTTCAAGAAAGTCATGTTTTGTAGTCTGCTGCCTCCAGAAAGAAACCTGCAAGAATGCTTTTCCTCCCAGGAAAGAAGTAAAATGAAGGGGACAGTCTGGAATACTAGTGAACTGGCACTTATTTCACATCGAGTCTTTGTCAAATGACTGACAATACATTTCAGAAATATGTGAGCAGAGGCAAACACATACAAGCCTTTGGAGAACCCTAGAATTTAGTTGTAGGTGTTTTATACCAAAGGTATGGAATAAATGCATCCAGAAAATGATTTAGAATTCCAGACACACATGCTGCACTCTGATTGGCATTTCAATAATGCCTAGGAAACACACAGGTTTCTTTGCTTGAATTTATGCATGGATTCTGCCTCATATTAGTAATGAGCTGTTCCTTTCCAGCCAGTGCATCTCAGGGCCCCATGGCACTCCTTCAGTGATTACAGTGTCACAGCTTGAGCTTCATGCTTTAAAACACCATTTAAGTGTACAGCAATCACCCAATTTAGTGTTTTGTATGGGCTATGTATATGTTTGTGTACACTGTATGTGTGTATCCTACTTAGATTCTTTTCCCTTTTGTACTAATAAATGCATAATAACTTTAATCTTTCATTTCTCAGTTTTAAAGGGCTGCAACATCTCCCTTGTATTATGTCACAAAGACCAATAACATAATTTTTTTAGATATAATCATCAATTGATAACAAAACTGATATAGAAACAGTGGGATCCTGACACCACAACATTCAGCTCTATAGAGTTAATATCAATTGTAGGAAGCCAAGTCAGCACAATTTTTCCAATTCAGCATACAAATGTCAGGGACCCCTCCTATGCTGCACACATCAAGATGTGGGTGACGGCCACACCATCTCTACATTATCAGTCCTGCCAAAAGTTATGGCTAGGAGCCAAAATCACAGCCTGTTCTCTAATGAAAAGAGAAGAGATATGATAAGAGAAGCCATAATCAACACCAAGCATGCTGACATAAATCTTTACAAATGCAATGCAAGTGCCTTAGACTTGTTCATTCTGTTTACTTCTAGGGTTTTCAAGTAAGCCTTCTTGAATCCACCAATTTCACACTGGCTTCAGACACATCTGGAACTACTACAATGTATATTTACAAAAGCAGAGCTCCACAAAGCACTACTGGTCTGTTTACATTTCCTTAAAAACTAACTAATTAAGTGAAATGCCTTATAGAATACCTGACACAATGTGCTTTAGTTACAGCCATGAGGTTGCTCTTTTTTTTTCCTGTTGTTCTCTTGTTACCAAATTATCAGCTGGGACTTCTCACCCATATACAGTCAAGCAATTGTAACCAGGAACTCTGCCTTCTCCTCCCCACAGAATATGAACCTTTAGCTGACTTACCTGTATCAAGCTATTTGGAAAAACAAGATTTCTGTTCAAAGACAGAAAAGAAAGATCAACTTACAATACCAATAATTTACATCACATTTCATTCTGTGTTACATTTGCATTTGTCAAATCACTGCAATGCCCCTTTTAGTGTTTCAAACTTCCCTATAACTGGGGAAACTTAGATAAACATCAAGTTGTTCTAAGTCTTCATAATCTCAGATTTAACATGGTGTATTTGCAAATGTTTATGTGATAAACATGTTCTGTCTGAAAAGAAAACCTGGGAGACACGACAATGAAACATGTAAATTTAGCTTTAAAATACCTACAAAGACAGTACTGTATTTAATCTCATATACCAAAATAAAAGAGATTGCAGGGTTCTTAATCAGACCAAACACATAACAAGCTTAAAGGAAATCTCTCTACATCAGACTCTACAAAAGGATATGTCAGCACAAACGTAAAAGAGATAAACCAGCCTTGAACAATAATCTTCTGATAAATCTCGAATTCCAGATGGTCTTTGTGGGTTTCAGACAACAGCTGTATTCATACAGCATCATGATGAGGTATCTGGCTTATTTTTAAACAGTAAATGTCAGTAGTGGCACTGTTTTGATAGGACTTAAAATAGTACCTAACTTTTTTTTTAAGACAACCATTGATCTCCTGCGAGAACATATCACAATATCCTCACATAGCCCCCAATAATTGCATGTAGGTATTTGTTAAACAATATAGCATTTTAAAAGGGATTCTGCAATTTATCTAACCCTCTGCAAATAAACAAAGTACAGTCTTTCACCCTACCACTTTTGTGATAATATTATGGCTAAATAATGTTTTTAGTCAAAATGCAAATCTCCAAGTATCCTTACACTGAAGCTGTTTTTAATTTTTTTGACACAAGTTCTTAATTAATTTAGCTTCTTGATACTTGAAGCTACAGAAGACCAACTACATAAAAATGAGATGTCAAATCTTCCTCATTCATCAGGCATAATGCTATTTTCATCGTATCTTTATGAGACATCAGATATGTTAATATTTATGGAGTATACATGGAAGAATACTGCTAGAATTAATAAATAATAAAGCTAATATTTTTTGCAAAAATAAATCATCAGATATCTCATTATAAACTGGATGTCTACAGTTGTAGATAATTTAGTACAGTAATAAATAACAGGAGAACACAGTGCTGATGGAATTATATTTCATTATTTAAAATATCTTGCTACTCATATAAGAATGCATCCTTTTGTGTTTAAAATCATGTAAATAGACAGGAATGGTTTAGAATTGCAGGTACTTTCAAACAAATAAAAATTAAATTGCCTCTAACACACCAGCTAGATATTACTGAGCAGGTATATATAACATATACCATTTCTCAAATGCACTTCAAAATCTTTCTCAGATACATCTGTGGCAACGTGTCAGTCAGAAGTTCAGCTCATTGTTCCTGTTGTCTAACAATAAAGCTTCTTTTACCTTAAACAAGTTGTTATCTTGGAGGTTTTAACCTTGCCACTTTTGAGACTTACCTTTGGAAGGGAAATAAAGAATCAAAACTAGGTAAGGGTTTATGTGGAGTTTCTTGTGCTACAATTCACAGAAATTATTGGGTAAGACATTATAAAGGTCTTGCATACAATTTTATGGCAACAAACGACTCCAGCAAAAGCATGTAAAAAATTGGTGTATCTTGATACCTGTCGTCAATACTGTTAATAAGTTTGTTTCCTTTTTGTTGTTTCTAGTCTTATGGTTCAGTTTTGCAAAATCAGTACACAGTTTGATTTTGACCCAGAGACTGTACATGCCACAGTCAGTATTCTGAGAAGTGCTGTGGGAGTGATCCCTTCACTCTACAGTTTGGATTTTCAAAGCGTGTGGGACAAAGCAGGTTGAGTTCTCATAGAAAGCCAGAGGGAACTGATGCTGAACTCCATCAGGCCTCTTCATTTGTGAAATCACAGTCCATTCTCCTTGACATGGGACATGTCTTCATTGTCTTCTGTGCCTGGTATGCATTGTACAAGTGTTAATTAACTGCTAGTAACATAATTAGGAAAATGTTGCTGTGGATCATTGTAATTCAGTTTCAGACGCTGACAATGAAATCCAAATACGAAGTTAAAACAGCAACTTGCTGCCAAGTATAATGGAAATAAGAATATCAACATGAGGTAATGATTAAAACTCCACAATCTTCACAAGTAACTCACAGATCTATTGCTTTATTTTCTTACATCTCTCTTCCTCTTTCTCTGGATCTCCTAATCTATACGCAGGATACGACTCTGAGATTTACACATGATTTTAGTAAATCACTAAGCCCATTCTGATATTGAATTTCTCAGTATGTGACTTCGTGAACTGGTTTTATGTCAAAAGCACATTAAAAAAAGATAAGCCCAGACAGCATTTTCATCCTGCAACAGATAAGTTAACACTATATTGTTTAATTTTCTGTGTCTACACCTAAGTGACAAGGCAATGATTTGTTTAAACATTAGGACTTTAGATATGTACTGATCAAATATTATCTAAGGGAAGCTTAAAGGGAAGTGGTATAGAAATCGATGTTTAATTGATTAATTTACTTTAGGAATCAGAGACTTATGATACTAGAAGCGAAGATAAAGTAGAAGTCACACTGAATTATCCACTAGGTGAATTCCATTACATTTCTATGTCCACAAAATTAAAATCTAAACAACAGAAACAATAATATTACAACAGACCATAAACCAGCACCCAGCCAGCAGGACAGCAGAAGAATGTTATTCACTTCAGTTGCCATCGTTTTCTACAGTGCCATGATAACTTACACAGTGAGGATGTGGTTCTCTGAAATCTACAAAATAACTCCCTTCATCTTCTCATCACCATTTACTTGGTTAAGGTTTTGCCTTTTCAGACTCTTGTAATAACACCGTTGAGAGGAAATAAAACTGCATCACACGTACACTGAATTTCAATGACATTATTATGCACATGAGCCAAGCTTCTATATCCAAGAAACAAAATTCTAAGCCAAGTTTGTATTTAGCAGAAAAGGAACAAATCCTGATGGGTTTTTAGTTCCAAGCTCCTAGAGATGCCCAATACTCCAATTACTGTTCTATGTAGTCCTCTTCTCAAGAATCCTCCCAGTGCAGTGGCTCTGAGGTCAGTTGGGTGACAGTAACAGTGAGAACATCAGGGAAGCAGTAGAGAAATGAACAGAGTAATAATAAAAGTAAGCATTTTCCTTATTCTGCTGATGCTTTAAGCTGCAAACAATGTGATCACACAGGAACTTCCAGAACTACTTTTATCGCTCAGTAAGGTAATAAAAAGGGTCCATAAATACAGGTCAGAGCAGCTTTCTATTTTCAGCTTTCCTTTATTTGCCACCGGACTCAACCCAGCAAAGAGAGATGATGCAAAATATTGATTCCCACATTCAGAAGCTGGATCTGGCTTTTGGGATCTATAGTTTCTGTATCTTTCTACATTTGAGGCTCAGAATTCTCTACACTGAAATGAAGTTTATAGCAGAAAACACGACTCCGTGTTTTGATACTTGCTTGCCCTACAAGAGTCAAACAAAGCACTTGAACCCTGCAAATTATACATATACCTATGGACATGAATAGCCCCACTGAAATTACCAGAGCAGGCAAAACACAAACTTACAGGAATAAATGTTGTGGAACTGGGACTTCGAGCATTACACATCTGCTTCTTCCCATAAGATACGATGAAGTACATCTTCTTTTCCACCTGCACATTGTGCAAAAATGGAGCTCAGGGGAGCATGTATCCTAAAAAGACAAGTGACAACATCAACAACACACCAGTCCTGAGAAATGTATTTAAAATTATTCAGAAGTTCCCCTATGGCCTCATGGTTAACATCTACAGATCACCAATAAGGAATAGAGAAAGAAATTGTACAGAAAAAAATGTGTTTCTTATATACATGACATTTACAGATATTACAGAAAAGATGACAAATTTGTCTTGATTTTTGTGAACAGAAATAGGCTATTTTGTGCATTTTTTTTTAATGTAGGAATTCTATGTTTATCCATGGTAAATATGCAAACATTAATATTGTAAGAACACGGACATTGTTTGGGATTAAATTAAAACCATTTGCCTTATGCATGCTCATTTCCTTTTTTACTACTCAATTCCCCTATGATGCCATCTGATCGCTTCTTGAATGTCCCTTGTGCTTTTGCCTTAACAATCTTGCCTGGTAGGCCATTCCACTCGTTTGTGATTCTCGGCATGAAAAAAATGCTTCCTGACATCTGTTCTGAATTTGTTTCTCTTTAATTTCCATTTATGCTTCCTTATCCTAACATCTGTGTCATTGTGAAAACGGTAATTCAGACTGACGTTATCTGTGCCATTTAAGATTTTACATTCCCCAGCTAAAAGCTACTCATAACCATGTAGTGGTTTTGCACTTCTTATTGATAGTTAGCTTAGCAGCATTTCCTAGTTCTAATTCATGTTTTAGGTTATGCTTTGGCTTTGTTGTTGTTTTTTATTCTGTTTTCATGTACATTTCTTACAGGTTGAGGGTTAGCACTGCACTCAGTGGGACATTTTTAGCCCATAGGTCTTTCCTACTGCTGTTGTAGAAGTCAAATTTGGCTCAATAAGCTTAATAGGGCTATCAAGAGGACTGTATATTATGCTAATTCCTGCTATGGTTTAAGACTGTACCCTGTGTAGCTCTACAAATCTGGGAGCTGGGAAATTTTTCAGTTGTTTCTTTCGATGGCTTTGCGGTGGCTGGAGGACCAAACCATACTCAGTGAATATTACATTTTAATAATTTCACCCCATTTTGTCCAGAGAGGCAAAAAGGATACTGAAGTTACTCTGACAGTTCTCCCAAGTCTCCATAAGGATCTGGGACTACTTTATCTCCTCCTTTAAGTCCCTAAGACTGGGTCTCAAGTAACTCCTTTCACCTGTCCTTAATGAAACAGATTAATTCCAAGAGATGAACTGTCAGACTTATAACAAGAAAAGCAATTAACAGCATGTTTAACAGCAATTAGCAAACAGCCCCATTTTATATGGTTGATATCTATGACTGAGTTTAAAATGTCCTATTTCTAATACTAAAAAATATAGGTAAGTAAAGCAATATAATAGCTGATTATGGATTCTGGAGTTCCTGCTGGAGAACATAAAACAACTATTGATCCTTTTTTCATGGTAATAAAGAGGTATAATTCATACAGAGCTGTGTCTCAAGTCACAGCCGGAGTTCACTATTTGGTTTCAAAGTACAAAAATAATATTATTTGAAATGATCAAGGAATTAGCAACATTTTAGGTGTTTACTTGCCTTACTTATTCTTGACTGTTGAATTAGTATCTCTAACATGTGTCCCAAAGGTGCTACTGAACCATGAAACTGGTACTACCTCGAAAGGTCTAAAAAATAATTGTCAGCACTTAATCACCCTACATAAACTTCCCACAAAGAATAACACTTACAGGGAGTATTTCTGAAAAGATTGAATAATTGTTATATTTTATACCACCATGCTAACAGAGTGTTTTGGGAACTGCATCCAGACAACAAGAAGATCTAAATACATAAGTCTGAGGATTTCTCAAGTTTATCACTTGCTTTCTGGACATGAGCAGATAATACACTTAAAAGTATTATTCAATATAGTTCTTGTAACAGTAAAAAAACGAGAAGTCTGTTTCACTATACTTAGAAAGAGTGTATGTTCAACCTAACTGGGTTACCCAAGTTTATTTAAATGAAAAATTTCCTGCCCATCATTCAAAAACTGTTTATTCTACAAGGTAAAAGAAAAGCTAAAGGTGACATTAATCTTATTTCCTAAAGGATTACCTTAATTCATTCAGCTGAAGTAGTGGGCTTTGAAATACCCAAATATGATCCAGCTTATCTCTCTAGAATATGCCTAATGAGAGTATAAAAAAAAAAATCACAAGATACTGTGCAAGTAAACACAGTGGAGGTGTGCATGAATACGTGTAGGAGAAGAGACTGAATTTAAAAAATGAGGTATTTAAGAAGTAATGTGTCACCTAAAACATGTTTCACGTCAAAGTAAAACACCTACTTCTTTGTAGCCAGTAGAGAACTGCAGACCGAGCACTAGCAGGGGAAAGGTGGAAAAGGAAGGAACTAATATCAATACCTTTTTTAACTGAAGGTGAGGAGTGAAAAATTTTCATGTATCATTTGCAGGCAGTGCAGATTCCTTCCATTTAAACAGGGATTGCCAACAGTAAACATGGCATTCTAATGCCTTCTGCTGAAGAGTGTGAAGTTTTTTAACAATACTTACTCAATATTTTCTTAAGGAAAATGAGACAATTGTTTTACGCCATGTCTTTTATGTTACTTAATTTAGGTAGGAGAAAAAGGTATTTTCTCAAAATGGTTGACATTCTGGAATGCAATAGCAACTCCTGTTCTTCCAAGTAATTCTTCCTGTCTCACAAAGCAGGCCTGGGTTACTGACCCTGTTCCAAGTAAGCTTCTTCCCTGATTAAAAGGCAAGTTTCTTTCATGGTTATATCATTTTAAAACCTATTCAGATGTGATAACATTTTTGCTCCTGTATCTTGGCAACATGATTTATTCCGTTAACACTGAGTGTTACAGTCTGAAAAAGCAGTACCATCTGGGCTGAATTAATAGCCTACCCAGAAAAATAAATGAGAATGGTCTGCTGTAATTAACATGTAGGTAAAGTATATTTAACAGATTATTATAATTAATATATCAGTTACCGATTTCATGCTAAACAGAATTGTGAACACAAGATACTAAGATTAGTTACCCTTTCTGTACGTGCCTAGTAAAAATTCAATGGAATAATAGATCCAAAGAATCAATAAAATTGACCTTAACATTAAAAAATTTGAAGCAAAGGGAGACAATGCAGGGTATTATGAGACAGCAGTAGAAAATTGCCAGTTTCATGAATTCTGAATTAACACCTGTAAAACTCAAATGTGACCTTAAACAAAACCCACCCCCACCAAAATGCTTGAGTGATTAATTTAAACTCTGGTAAAGGCATCCATCTACTCAGATGGAGAGGCAGACCTGTTCCTTAAAGCTGTCTTTGAATTACATAAAATGTAAGATACAATAGAAAGTCAACAAAAAGATGTGGATTTGATGAAAACATCATGGAGCAATGTCACCCACACAACAAGAACACTGTTTTGTTGGTAAGCTTTTCATTAGACACAAATGCTGGTTCGGTTCTCTCACGTTACTGAAGATCCAGGGGTTATTTAGCAACTTCCTCAAGCTCTGTGTCCCAAGAAGAAAGAGTTCAACTTTTTATCTACTCCACAAAAAGCATTTATTTTTATTCAGGGTTTTCAAT
The DNA here is from genome assembly GCF_003031625.1 of Empidonax traillii. Classification (NCBI taxonomy): domain Eukaryota; kingdom Metazoa; phylum Chordata; class Aves; order Passeriformes; family Tyrannidae; genus Empidonax; species Empidonax traillii. The sequence goes on along the minus strand of NW_020955242.1, from coordinate 1,283,261 downwards.
GTCTTTTCAGTTGAACTGATATGACATTGCCAAGAGGTATCAGATAAATGACAGATGCACAATTAATATTTGTGCATCTTCTTCTTTCTTGCTGTGTAGTAACAAATCCAGAAACTTGCATACAATTGAAGATTAATAGATGAAACTAATGTTTTCCACAGAAATCAAATGTTTTTAAAAGAGGTTTCCAATGCCCATCCCCAGCCACCCCCTCCTCATCCTTGCATAATTAGGGCTTTTGTGTCTCCAGATTATCTTTAAACTCATGTTATTATAAATCTTGTTCATTACTGAAAAGACTAAGGGTCATTTGACAATGGTGTTGGGCACATTACAAATGAAGTATGTAGGAGAATCCATTCCAAAAGGCTTGCAATTTAAACAGAGAAAACAAAGAGGAGATGAAAGGGGCAAATTAAATTCAAATGCAGTTAGAGAGCCAGGGGAATTCCCTGCTTTTCTCCTGACTTTCACTTTATGCACAGACACAAAAGTTAAATGCAATGCAACAATAATATTTTAAAACACATTTGAGATGACAAAATCATGAAACACTTGCAAACAAGGCTATAGATAACAGCACAAAGAAACCTAAACCAGACATCCCTAGTCAGCACATGGGTCCCACTGAATAATAAGGTATAACATTGCATTTAATTAGGTTAAAATTGTTTTCATCCATTAGATAATGTTGGGGGGAGAGCAGGGAATCCAAAACATTAACTGGCACAACTTTCTGCTAGTAGAATTCCAATATTCCTATGGCATATAATAGGCTGTGGAAAATGCTGAACACAAGACTGGCACACTGATCACAGGGAACATTTGGAGCTTGCAGGATTTCACAATTACATAGCTGCAATAGAATGCTACAGTATTCTTCAGTAATTCTCACCATTTAAATAATTACTGTAGCTGATTATTTTAGAACAGGAAGTAAAAGTCAGCCAAAGATATAATTACGGGAATGGCAGAAAAAGTTTCAGAAGCTTCCACGTAGAAATTAAGATAAAGGGCAACACTTTAGCATTCCTTTCCACATTCATGTCAACTACAACGTTGCTGTTAACATTCTCCAAGTCTTCAATTTCCAACTCCAAGAGATATTCCAAAGTAATTATATTCCAGTTTTATCAAATTTGCATTCTAATGCAAAATGGCAGAAGTATGGTCACATGGTATTGTGCCAAGAGATGATCACATTTAAGATCTTCAAATTTTACCTTAACATTACTGAAGCAAACATTAGGGCTTCTGAGAACACATTCTAGGATTTATGTCTTACTCTGGAACATCTGGTATTAGTCTCTGACACAATTCTATACAAGGTGGATTTCCATTCTGTTCCAAAGCTGTAAACCCATGATTCTGGAACACACTCAGACACTTCTGGATTGGCAGAAAATATACAATGGCACTTAAAGGAAAAACAGTTTGATCACTAGCAACTGTTCTTGTGCATTCTAGAAGTATACCAATGTTGCTCAAAACTGGCATTGGGTTTCTCATTTTCTATGCATTTATCTGCTAGAGATGAAGATTTAAAATAAATAATTTAGAAATTTCTTTTAAGTTTTCACAAAAACATTTTTGCCCAAATTAGAAGTTAAAAGTTGGCAGAAATGCCACAAATCATTATTTTTAATGGTCTTGATATATAAAAGCTATCAGAAAGGTCTTATAGGAATGCCCCTTTGACACTGGTGTGAACTTTAACATATTGTCACTACTGTAATAGACACTACCATATTCCCCATAATATGCACAGAACAGAGGATTAGGGAAGCAACGTCATATCTGACAGGAGTAAGATTCAAGGTTTGGGTGAACAATTGTTACCAAAAAATCAGGAAAGGATTGACTAATGTGAAAGTCCACAGTAGCGAAGTGAACACAGGAGGAAAAGAGAACCTTAAAACACCAGTGAACAGAGCTGTATTTTGTCACTTCGTGAATTCCCATTGCAAATAATTGATTTCTGCCCTCAAAACCTTTCAAGACATTTTAAAGGCAATTTTTTTCTAGCAGGTCTTATTCTCAATTAGTAAGATAAGAAATAGATGGGTAATATTTAAAACAGTATTTTCTAAAAGAACATTCCTGGTCTTAAAGACCTCATTAGCCAAAACTCAGATATCTTAACCTGAAAACTTTATGCAGATCAACTGTGTTTGTCCATAGTCAGCATCACCTGAAGAAGTACTCCTCTAATTCAAGAACAGAAAGGCTGACATTACAAAATGATCCATATAACACAGTTCCAGTATCACTAAAACAAGGTTTGACGTAACTATGGCATTTATATTACAGGAGCATCAATAGTCCCTCCCTATACAGGAATTCAAGTCCTACTGAAGCAAGGGCAATACACATCTCATGAAAATAAGATTTATTCTTCAAAAGACATCAATCTAAGTGAAAGATGAGAAGAGCAGAAGAACAAAATAAGGAAGCAAAGGATAACAATGAAAGATAAGAGAAGCAGCATGATAAACTTAGGCCACAGTACACAGCCTTCTTAAGTACCACAAGCTTATCAAGAGCTTAGACAGGCTTTGGTTAAGCACCACCAAGTTTTATGGCATTGTTTTGGCCACTGGAGGGCTTTTGCATTTTTTTTCCTGTAATACCTTGGTAAAGGATCAACATGGCAAATGTTCTTGTTAATAGAGAGCCCCTAGTCTGGACACAACCAGCATGCCAGTACAATTCCATGCAAATCAGATTCAATTTACAGTGCTTTTATTTTATCTGCAATTAAAAGTTCAAAAGAAAAAAAAAAAATCCTCTCAAGTAAAGGCTATTTATTTCTTCATAAATAGGACACCTTTTCAGAGACTCTCTTTTGTATGCAGTGGTAGAGATGAGATCTGTACAAAATACAAAAGGAATAAAGTATCAGTATTATGAAGGCATTGCCCAGATTCCCTGTCAAGTCTCAGTTCTGTATAGGCAATAATAACCATTACTGGGCTTTTTGGGTTTCAGTCACTGCTGGGACTCTCAATACAATGAATACAACACAGAAAACATTTTAAAACTGCTGATAAAAACCCTTTCTTTTGCCACCTTTGTAGAAGTGTTGGGAGACTTTCTGACAAAAGAAGGAAGTAATTTCAATGAAAGGGATAATAGGGAGTATACTGAATGAGAAAGAGGATGGAGGGCAGAAAATGCAACAATAAAGTTTAATTAAATTAAAGAACAAGCTCCAGCAGTGAAGTATATGCTGGATTTTATTTTTTTTTCTTAAGAACTGACAGAAAAAGTTTAACGTAGGTTATTGAAGATAAAAATATAACCCTTGGATAGGATATATTGATCTTTGATTCAAAAGCTGGTGTTCCACTGAATACCTCCTCCTTTTTTAAAAAATTCACTTTGTGTAATGTAGTTGAAGAAAGCCAAAAGAATGCAATACATGGAGGTTCTAAACTAGCATCCTCAGAGATATGCTTATTTCAGGTCATGAAAATCAACCAATGTCAGAAAGAATAAGGAGGTACCATTATGAGTAACACTGGCACTGGAACAGGTGTTTGAAATGAGAGACACTGCTGAAATCAGGTGCCACTTCAAGCCATAACTCTCTTTTACAGACAGAGACCTCATTAATCTGATAACATTTCATTTCCTCCAGATCTAAGGGTGGGTGGGGAGGAAGGAGTTAAATACTCAGCATAACTGAAAGAAATTACTAGTCACTTTTGATATTAGAAATTTGAGTATATTAAAAAGTTATTATGAAGTTAAAAATTGAGGCCACAACATTCTCTACCCAAAACCATTCCTTCCCCTTTGCAAACCCTCTTAAACCCTGAGACCAATATCCACACTGCTGTAATAGTGGCACAACAGGATTTGGTCCTTGAAGTCTGTTACCGTGCACTGGTTTGGAGGGAAGCTGGAGCTATGGATCTCTAGGAAACTCATCAAGCTTCTATAGTTTCACTTTTTCAGTTGTGTGATTTTCTCCACACGGCGTGAAAGAAAAGTTCTTGAACTACTTGTGATTTTGTGCTGACAGCATGACTCGCATTAGCCACGATAACATCAACACAGAAACCAAATGCAAGCAGAGTCACAAAAGTGACAGAACAGGAGCTGGTAGGATGCTCTCTGTGTTGTGGACTTGGCACCAGAAAAGGAAAAAACCCAAACAAAATAAACTAGTCAGGAGTTCTCAGACTCCAGCTCTCCTGAGACCCCCACTTAACACTGTCTGGAGGAGGAATAGATACAAATCAGACTTGGTACCAGGACTAACAGACACAGACTCAAACAGTAACCTCTACCAGCTTTGCCTGTCTACCCTTGGGATTTACAGGAGAGCTGCATTGCTGGTTGCCTGGCAATAGCTAAAAGCTGAGAGAGACAAGTCACTTGAGCTGCAATTGGATTTTGAAACTGACTGAACAAAATGTTTTTTCCTGTATATCTTAACTCTCATATTGAAATCGATTTACACACCAAGACTATCAGTTACAAAAGGGGATGATTTTAAGATTTGAGATGGTCCTGCTTCCTCTGCTTCACATTCTTAGGATTTGATTGTCCTCATTTCAGTACCAGTTCACAATACAGTATTTTAACTGTCAGTAATCTGGGACCAGAACTTGATGTACTGCTGGTCAAAAAAAAAAAAAAAGTAACATTATAATTGAGCTCCTCTCAACAGAGAGTATCACAGACTATGTTTACAACACACCTGACAGAACATGAGCATTTTGTAGAAATAATGATTAATTCATAGATATATATGTGATTTACTGTCACTGTTTCCACTCATGCAACCGAAGCAGCACTACTGACAAAAAGATTGCCATACTATGGTTAAAGAGGTTAAAAAAAAAACACAGTAGTGAAGAGATTACTCCATATAGAATATCAACACTTTTTCACACACAGTTTTTTAACAACTTCTTCATTACTTTTCTTCATAGCAGAAGTATAATACTAGCAAAACTCTATAGAGCTACAGACTCCCTTTAGGAGTATATTAGCTGCATTTACTATTTACAAATAGTAGAAATGTTTGCGTTATTTTCCAGTGTCGTTTACACTTGGGATAATATTTTATGTATATAAACACACACATATATATACATACATCTGTGTAAGAGATATTTGTAACTTTTCAAGAATATTTCTACAGACTTTCATATCAATGCTAAGCTGCACTAAAAACTGAAAACAGCTTTTGTCTTTAATTGTCAAACTATAAAGTTGTTTTATGCTAGAGTATGTTTTCTTAAAAGGAATAATAGAAAGGATCAGAATAATAGAAGCCTAACACATTGCAAAGGATGTAACTATTAGCCTAAATAAACTGAAGCATCTTCAGCACTACAGCCATAAACAAGTATGGGGATAACACTGTACACAAAACACCCTGTCACCAAGGTGATGTCACTGTTGAGTTAAAAAAAAAAAAAGGGGGGGGGGGGAATAAGATACCCTTTCTGTACCTCATTGTCAGGTTTCTAAAATATGTATTTACTCATATTGTGACTCATATGAGAAAAACTAATAAAACACATGAATATATGTGGGTTTATATGTATTTTTAAGCCTGTGGTACCAAGTTTCAATCACTGATCATGCTATCTTTTCCCTGCCTCCCACACAACTTGGGAACAATAGCTGGTCGCTACATCATGGCTGTACTTTAAGAACCACATCCTGCTTGTTTCTTTTCTGATTTTGGCTGGGGTAGAGTTGATTGGAGCATCACTCGGGACAAATGCAGCATTTAAAAAACATTGAAAGTTTTTAAAGGTTTCTGAAAACATACTTTTCAAGGCCAAGTGAATAACCTGTATACTAATGTTTTAGAATGGTATGTAAAGTTTTCTGTCAGCGAACAGGTACACCCAGGAATGTTCCAAGAGTGCTTGAGGCTGTGAGCAACTGACTTATTCAATACACTCCCAACTTGCCAAACCTATTACCTTATGATTAAGCTATAATATCTCTTCCTTTTTCTTGATGGAATTACCATGATGCAGTTCTAATTAGGATCCCTGGTTTCCTAAAGTAAATAATATACAGATAACATTGTGTGCTCTAAAAAAGCCTTTTTGATAGACATGGTAGATGAGATCAAAGATTTTGGTCAGGAGAAACGTAAACATAAACAAGGGTCATATAAAAATAAATGTTATCTGGATACTTGTTAAACTTGAATAGAGTTCAAGTACATAAGTATGAATAAAACAAATTGGGCATTTTAATTTGTATGAATATGTAATATTTATATTTAATAGCCTATTTTTATAAATTATAAATGTACTTTAAGAATGGGTATCACAATAACCCACTATTAACTATGACTATTTTGTTAGGCAGTAATTTACATTTAATAATTTCAGTCATTTTGTTATTTAGAGTTGGTATTTTCCCTTTTCAGTTCTTTTACTCCTCTGTTCCTCTGAGCTGGGGTTACTTTTTCAATGCAGCAAACTGTTGGGATATAATGGTTAAATAATGTGAAATTGCACTGATGCCAGTGAAATAAAAGCGAGTTTTACAAAACCAAGTTCCTTCCCTGAACATAATAACAGTAAATTTCTAGTGTCCTGTAGTGCAATATCCATTAGATTTATTATGTCGCAATTCCCAATCCCACTAGTTCTGCCTGAGGGTGAGTATATTACATTTCATCACAGTTTCATTTTCTCCTACAGATGAGAAATGGGAATGCTATTGCAGTTATGTAGAATGCATGTGTTAAATCTGATCTCTAATAAAATCAAACACATCACAACTCACAGCACTTTAGCACAGTGTCGGCAAAATGAAACACCATCTGTCATCGTGTAGAGACTGCCTTATTGTAACACAAAATCAAACTGCTCAGTGTGAACATTGTTATTTAATAAATGGGTAAATGGAAACTGATCATTATGATCTTATTTATTTTAAATGACTGGTTAAAGCCACCAAAAAATGCATTATAACTTATCAATTAGATGTATGGACATTACACTAACACCAAGAGCAAACATCCATAAGCCAAGCCAAAATTTTAAATGCCTTTGCTGAAAGAGTGAGATAAATATGCAAGACACACACTTACAACAAAGACCTGCCAAAACGTAGGCTAAGGATAGAAACTGATGAAACAAAAATTCATTGTCTCTACTAATGAGACAAAACCAGCTGAGCACTGTGTTGTTAAAGAACAGCTACTTGTAGTGAGCAGGTTTAAAAATAAAGTGAACATCATGCTCTGGTCTGAATGGATTGCAATGGTATGGATTAGTCATCATCCCAACATGAGCTGCATTCCTGAGCTTCTACTTTGGCCATTTTAACACATATCAAAGTGAAGAATGATGCAACATATTTGTTCTTAGTATGAATTAATCGCCTTAAAGAAAAAAAAGCATTTGTCAGCTAAACTGTTCCTATTGGCAAGAACACATAAAACAAGATTTCAGGTTTGTAATTACAAGAACTTGGATTTGACAATTTAAATGCCATCTTCGAGTTATAATAGCAAAACAAACCTATATAACAAAACCCCAAGTCATTTATCTTCAGAAAGATCTTCACACACCAAGTACATAGTTTTCAAAGAGCTATTACTGTATCTGCAGAGACAATAACATGTTCTGACAAAATCTTAATAGTCCCATTGCCCTCATATCGTATTTAAAGGACCCATGAGCCTGGTAAGATGTCAACAGAAGTATCCAATGCAGCAGCACTGACACTCTGTGATGTCTAAGGGAGCAAACAGAATGCCAGTAAAATCTCACATGTTTATGAACGTGAGAATTTTCTCCATCCCACTGATATTGTGTCATGACTTAAACAACCACTAGCAGTTCAGTAGAAATGCCCCATGCTATGAATGCATTTGTGATTATTTCACTAATATAGGCCTCAGAGGTTATTATATAAAGCTTAAAATCTATCATAGAAGCTATCTGTTCAGCTTCAGATTTTTCTTCTTCAAGGCTTTTATTTTTGAACATTTAAAAAAAGCATTTGCCTTTACCTTAAATTAAAAAAAAAAAAAAACACTGGCCCTTGTTTCAAAGAGGTTTATTGGTTTTTTATTTTTTTCAAATAGGTAATCAAATCTGGTATGTAAAACGGGTGCAGACCATGCACAAAGCCTCATTATTTTACAGTAAAAATTTCATCTATTTGCAGGGTTATATTTTCTGTTCCATTGATTTGGGTGGCATATACAACTTTTAAAAAGTGACAGACTAGTATATATAACCTTAAATAAAATTCTCAACTTTTAGGGCATTAAAAATCGAGGCACTTTATTTCTTCTTTGGTTTGCCACATTGTTCTTAGGCCTTGAAACACAAACGTACAGAAATACCTACCAGGCAAGACCCCAATAAAACTCAGGCCCCAAGAGGTAAAATAAAAACAGTGAGTGTCCTTTATCCTGCGAATTCTCAAGGGGCTGCACGATATAGACATTTACCTACCACCGAAATGCAGCCACTTGCAGTGAGAAACACAGCAGCTGTTTAACAGCCCACATTAACACTGCACAGCAGTGTAGGACAGGCGGCGAGGAAGAATACCCTATTGAGATGAAAGTGGAAGGAGAAATTACAAAATCTAACTATAATTACCAGGGTTGGATTGGGGCCAGAAAACAGTCACTACAGCGTTTTGAATAACCACAATAAGTCTGCAGCTCGGTTTTATAGCTCAGCCAGGAGATGGCATCTCAATCAGCACTGAGCTCTCTAAGGCCGTATTGGGACACTGCTTTTAGTGCAGAGCAAAAGGGAAATTAAGGATGGAGAACCAGCTTTATGCATAGTTGTCACTGCTCTCGTTGGCTAAAATTAGATCTTGAACATTAATTTAACACAGAGTTTTTGTGTTGATTATATCAGATTAGGAAATTATACATTCACATATGAGGCTTTTGAGAACACTGAAATATTGTGCACACAGGGAACACTGATATACTTTCCGTATGTGCTTCATTTATTAAAGCACTTATACAAGGGAGCCCTTAGAGAAAGAACATCTTTCCAGGGAGACTCTGGAGGTTTGGTTGCTAGGAAGTTACATATGCTTCTGTTTTTAATGAGATTTAAAGTATCATGCATTATATGTTTTTTTTCTACATTTAGGATGTTCACTATTATTTGCCTTGTTTTGTTCTTCATTTTCATTTCTGGCATATAATCTGCGTACAAATCAGCTTTTAGAAAGAATTGCCTGAGAAATTCCAGAGAGGTTACATTTCATGTTTTTCCTCAAAAGGATCTCATGTAGCTTTTTCCATTATTGACATGTCTGCTGCAGGCATTCATTCATCAAAAATTTGTTTCTACCAATTGAAAAAAGAATTAATCTTGGCTTGTACCACAGTAACATTAATGTGGATACTGTGTGCCTTCTATCCATTCTCTTCTAGTTCTATATAATTAGGATCATGCTAGCTTTGTTTGTTAAAACATGAGAATAGATGTTCTAAAGTCTGCCAGTTTTGTTTCCTTTAAAACTACCAAGGTATTGCTTAAAGAGCAATTTTATAAGAACAAATCACTTAACTCCTCTTACCTTTAAAGACTAAATAAAGGGATAGCCATTAGACAAAAGAAATTTAGTAGACAAAATCTACTAAATGGGTAGATTTAGTTTTAACTACCCATCTTGGGAAACGACACCATTATGTAAATGGACAGCTTTTTACATGGCCTTTCTTCATTTACATAATAAGAGATGCTAATCAAAGGTCAAAAAATGGTAGCAAACATTTCTGTTGAAATTAGAGAGTGATAGGGCAAATTATGATGTTAGTTTTAGTTTAAGGAAGTGTTTTGATCTGCAAATAGTTTCCAAACCCACATATTTAATATTCAATAAAAATTATGTGATGCTTTCCAGCAGCTCCTTGTACCAGTATTTAATTTCTACTGTGCTTGCATTGCAAATAGAAGCAAGTACAGCTATTTCAGGATTATAACTCTAAACACAACTAAAGAAGAATGAAAACAGTAGTTGATGAGTTGTATTACAAGTTGTACAGATATCCAAAGTTCAACAGTAGATAACCAAAACCCTTTAGTATGGTCATAACTATCATCCATCACTGAAATCCTCTTCTCTTCCATATAGCAGTTCCTGTCCTTCTTACTTCCCAAAGAAATTGTAATTTCTCCTTTCTCTCCATTTCCTACTGACACTATAAAGTAAATAACTATGCTGCTAAACTATCATTCACGTCTACTTATCAAGATCTAAATGCCAAGTGGAATTTCTGCAGTGGGGGCTCAGCACAGCTAAATCCCTGTGCAGTGTGCATGCCTGTACCCTTGCAGGTTCTCAATAAATTGGCCTCTTGAGCAAAGTGATGCAAAGCTTTGGGGCTTCCAGCTTAACACAGGAGGCCACATCTTTAAACTGTCAGGTCTCTAAGGATGCAGATATGAACTATATTATGATTTTCCCAAATTCTCAAAGGCAATTTTTAAATAGTTTTTCAGATAACTAATGAAGATAGATTGTTTTTTAAATAGTCAAAGAACAGGAAGACAACTGAAAGAAAACCAGTCTAAACAAATTATGCTGGTTAATTTGATTTGCAGATTCACTGTCATATCATATCTAAATATATATGTCTGTAATGTCATATCTAAAGGACCCATGAATATAGGACTGGGTTTTCAGGTTGTTTGAGGAGTTGTAATTTTTTTTTTTTTTGGGGGGGGGGAGCGGTGAGAGAGGTTGGGATTTTGTTTTACAGAGAACACACATATTTGCATAGAAATTGAAAATGCATGCAATGTTATTAAGTGAATAACCATCAAAATCAAATAAATCAACAACAGAAGTTTTCCTGTGTTTAATTTTCCAAGCTTCACACTAACACAAGAGGCATAAGGCACTAGAGTTTAACAGATTCTGCTTAAGTTGTCTCTACCAGGGACATAAATGCTACTAAGAATTACTTGAGGTTCCCCACAATTCCCATTTCAGCTACTGGGAACTTCAGGATTCGTTCTCAGGATGAGACCAAGTCATTAACCAAGTTTGAATCATTTTTAAGTACTGTCAATTAAAAAGAACCAAAGACAGCTTATGTGTGGCTGAGAATATTTGATTGTCTCGAAGAGAAGAATGGTCATTATTTCAAATAAGGTTTTTCAAGTGAGGCAAAAGGAGACATACAGATATTGTGACCATATCTTGTCTTTAGAAGACAAATTCAAAACATAAGCTCCATACCACCTTACCACAGAAATACTCAGCAAAACTTAATGAGATTTCAAAAGCACCGTATGCTCCATTCATTTAAACGGGGGTTAATCACAACATTTATAAAAATATTCCTTCCCTACACCCCATAAGCTCTCTTCCATGCCTTCCTTTGCTACATCTTTCACCTTCTTCCACAGACAGAAAGTCTTCCCCCGATGTGGACAAAACAGATCACGTAGTTTTTTGAATTGTTACCAAAAATCAGTTTTTTAAACAATATGGACACTGCAACACTGACTAAACTGTGCGATGTATCTGATGTCAGGAGGGTGACCTTTTCAGAGCTGTGTCCCAGCACTGAAGGAGCTTGGCTGAGCAGTATCAATATCCCACCAGTGGCATTGGGAACTCCAGCTGTTCCTGGTAAGCATCCTTGTCAACAATACAGGAAAAACTAGACAAGACAGACAGAATAAGTCAAGCCTTGAGAATCAAGACTTAACTACGTCAGTATTCTGGGATCCAGAGAGAGAAGAAGAACACTTAAGAACAGGCAATAAATCTGATTGTGGCTGGGGAGATTGTCAGCAAGGAGTGCTGGTTTCCAGTAACTGGCCAAGTTTGAAAATCTCTGAGTTCTTTCACGGGAGCTCCGATTATCAGCACAATGACCTCCTCTGATGAAAGGATAAGAGTCACAAATCACTTAGGAGAAACAATACTCATGGTTCTAACTTAGGGGGAAAAAATCTCAGTGATAACTGTGATGAGTTCCGGTTTGTTGGATTTGGAGATTTGGGTTTTTCCCTCCATGCAGAAATCCTCAATTTGCCTTTCAGCTTGGAGGCACAACAGTATGCTTGGGCACAGGTGCTGCCTAAAGCATAACATCCTCCCAACAGCAAACTAAGTTATGAAACATGATACAATCAGCAAAGTACCAACTAAAATGTATCTCATGATATGAGAACCTTTAAAGTCTAAAGGAAGTTTTGCCACTCTGATATTCAGCCTTGTCACTTTAATATGTTGCTATTTTCTGATTACAATACAAATAGAAGTAAAACCTATTTATGGCTACTGTCATCATCAACTGTTTCCTATTCAGAACTTCCCAGTGGTAGCAGGAGACAATTCAAATTCTATAAGCATTCATAGAAACATGAGGCAACTACCATATGATATATACAAATTATGCTTTTTCTTTGTCCAATGCAGTTTATTTTTAATTTTAAACTGCATTGTTAGAATAAAATTTAAATGATAATAGCAACTGCTGTCATTGTTTTTTATCCTGTTAGTGCTTCCAAAGTTTGCTCTCAGTAACTCTGGTATTTCCTCTGTCATTTGTTTCTCCTGTAACACTGACAAATATTAACTTTTCAGTCCTAACATCCTTTAACATAGGGAAAAATCCTCCAAATTAAAAAACTGGGATACTGAGGCTGAAAGATTTCTAACTGAAGTCACCCTGAAAATCTACATTAACATCAGAAATTAAATCCAAAGCTCAGAAAACATATAATGGAGATCATATCAAACAACTAAATAAAAGGATAGTGCCATAAGCACAATACCGTCCTAGCTGCAGGTAGAATATTTACTGTTTGACCTGCAGCTCTCACATTCCACTGTCATACATAAATCAGATTTTTGCAATACAGGGAAATTTCACTTGCAATTGCAGCAAAACCTCATTAAAATGAACTGGCAGACAGAATATTTCTATCTTATGGGAAATTGGTGAAAAGCCAATAAAAAATTCTTTGCCTACACTTTATATTCAAAAATTTTCAACCACTCTAGCTGTAATATTTATGCTGTCCATGTGGGTAGATATATTCTAGCTGTAGAACACAGTCAATATCTTTCCCACACACAACAAAATAAGCCATGTCTTCAGATGCCTACATGCACTTTTGCACACTGATTTACGGGTTGACTGCCACTACAGGAAGCTGAAATATTAACTCCTGAAGCACAGCTTACATTTTTCCAACAAGTTTCTTGAAGGTTGGCTATTAATACCCCTCAGAATATATTTGATAAAAAGCAGACTTGTTATTTGTATAGGCTGACAAACTCAGGATAAACCATCTTCTCTCAATTACCAGTAACATGCACTGTATGTTTAACTTCCTTCTTCATTTGGAACAGAGTTAAAGAGCAACCACAACTGCCTTCTCACATAACTTTATTACTCAGCAAAACTATTCCTTTTCCTCTGGTGCTGTCATCCCAGCAGCTTTCAGAAGCACTGAGTCAGTTTTAAGTAAAACAAAGCTGATTATTCCAGCAGGGAATATCTTTTTAGCTGAAGGGTTCATCTTCAACCAGCCCCTGGCAGAAAGGACGCTTTTTGCAGAAAAATATGTGCTACCTTTCTCATAAGAAAATACTTTTTGAGGTTGAAACTACAAGCTTTGAGCAACTGAAAAGTTGACATTGTTGCTCTGTTCTCATTATGTCTGCAAGTATGGTACTGCTCAGGGACTGCAAACACAGCAGGGAGCTGGTGACAGCAGGATGTTGTGAGAAGACACATCAATCTGTGGAAATTTCTTTCCTCTGTGAAGCACTAACTGCTTTCCCTCTCTCAATGTCCCCACTTGGCACAGATCAACATCTGAAAAACCAGCAGACTGCATACACTCTTAAAAGACATCTTAAAAATAAATACTTAGTACCTATGACTGGTTTCATGTCAAAAGAGCCCTCTCAGCCTACCACAGATACAGGGCTTTCAGCTCCCCAGGCCTCAGATAAGAATTTAACTTACCTGTCAAAACATATGATTTTTGAGTTGATTTAAAACTTATTCTTTGGTAGACAGGTGTTTTAGAGCATTTCATTAAAACCAAGTCTTGTGGCTACATCTGCATGGCTTAAAGACAACAAGAAGGTAGCCCACAGGTCTTGAGAAGAATTCTGAAAAAAACAAAAAAAAAAAAAGTCATCTCAAACACATACAACAAATTAACCTTCAAAGACAGAAAGACCTTTTATAACTACATGGTATAGATTTTTTCTTTGGTTAGATTATAGCTGGTTGCAACATGAGAAACACTGTTATTATACATGGTCCCTTTTCAACTTAAATTCCCAGAACTCTGACAGTTCTTTTCTTGCTTTACTAATGAGGGTTAACTTACATGCTCTCAGGATAGATGGTTTAAAAAGTACAAGTGAAATAATAAATATTTTGATGTCATGATTTTTGTATGTCTGAACAAATAATTAAACTGCAATCCTGAGCCAACAAGCTGAAAATTTACCTTCAGGGGTAAAAACAAAGTGGAAGAACCACCTGAGAAAACCTAAATTTTAATTGAGGAGACACAGTAGAAGGAATTGAAGTTGCATAGGTTTGACAAAGGTCACTAAGTCTCTGCTTCCACCTCCGTTCCCTTTCTATCCTTCCTTCAGTCTTTTATTTCCCTCTGCACCACACAACTGAAAAGAGCATTTGGTCCAAAGTCATTAATATGGTATTGGGGTGAGTCACATGTGTGGATGGGGAACTGGCTTAAATGTCACAGACAGAAGCTGTTTATGAGACAGAGCAGCTTGGGAAAGAGGGATTAGTAGAATGCCACAAGAATCAGTATTATGCCCATTTTTGTTCATTTTATATATCACTGACCTAGAGGATGAAATATGCATGAAGGTGAAGAAATTTGCTGATGAAACAAAACCAGAGAGTAGAGCTTGTAAAGATGAAAGGAGAAAGGCAATAAAATTCTGAATGACAAATAGACCAGGATCACAGGCTGATACTGTTAGTGGTTTCACTGGCATCTGCAATTCATTGTAAAGAAAGATAAGGTTATGAGATGACAAAAAAATAATAAAAGGTAGTTCTCTCTCCATGGCCATATGCCACAAAACATTTAACAGGAGTTGAATATGGACCTAGTACTGGAAAGAACTTTAAAACCATCTACACAAGGATTAACTGTATTTAAATTAATAAGGCAAGAGAGATTCTAGGATAGATATGCATGCATGGCCAGTCTCTTCGCGAACGAAGAACCGGGGAAGGTCTTTCCACCTTCCAGCCTGCGCATTGGATTTTTTAGGTGAGACACAGTGTGCGCGGAACTGAGCCCACCCTTTAATCCTGAGGTTCATCTGCAGGGGCCAAGCACGCTTGGACGGTGGCAGCGAGGTCCTCAGGACGTAGATGGATTGCCTTACAGGGCTAACGAGCTCCATCTGCCCGGGGAGGGGCCCCGACCGGGAATCGAACCCGGGTCTCTGCAGTGACAGTGCAGTGAATTTTCCCCTGGACCACCCGGCAGATGAACCTCAGGATTAAAGGGTGGGCTCAGTTCCGCGCACACTGTGTCTCACCTAAAAAATCCAATGCGCAGGCTGGAAGGTGGAAAGACCTTCCCCGGTTCTTCGTTCGCGAAGAGACTGGCCACCACAACAGGATAGATATAGTTAACAAGAGTAAGACTTGGAATAAATCATTCTAATACTACATAGGGGACTTGAAGCCACATTTGGAATGTAGTTGTAGTTCTTGTCCCTTTAGTATAAAACAGATATTTTAAGAGTGAAGATAATAAAAGGGCAGTCAGAACGTTACAGAAATTCTGAAAGTTTAGTTCACAAGGAGTGAGTAGCTAGTATTCTTTGGAAAAAATATCCTAGAAGATGAAAATCCTTTTGAAATATACAGAGAATTGAAGAGAATAAGAGAAAGAATACATCCATTTAGCCTGAATGAAATACTGTGAGTTGAAGGGCATTTAGAAAAAGTCCTAAGTCTATTTACTGGTTACATAAAGTAGAGAGAGAAAAAGTAAATATCATGGCCACAACTGCTATATTAACTGATGGTCATAAGTGCTGCTGCCATGCAGCAGTACTGCTGTAGCAAAAGTAACTTTACATCTTGCTCTGTGGGTGAGTGGGCAGTTGTTGGGCAGCACCACTGTCATCCAGAGAAAAAAGTCAACAGACATGTTAAAATTATTAATATCTGCTCCTACTGCTTGCTTGAACAAGCCCATATTAATGCAATAGGTATTCCATGAACAAGGACTCATTAATGAGTTTTTGAAATGGCAAGGTGTTGTTTATGCTCAGATTGCACACCTTGTCACAGCACATGCTCTGAAATCATACACTATTTCACAAGGACTGCACAATAGGTCAGGCCACCACACATTCCCTCATCTTACTGGCTTCCTTTTCAAAATAGCCTTGGTTGTTTTACCCAGGTCTGATCAAACTCTTCTTGGAGATCAAAGATTCGTACCAGCTTCAGAGAAAAATAGATCAACCCACATTTGTTCATGCATATTCTCAATACATGTGATATCTTCAAAATTATTACATAACACAACTGTTTGAAGTGACCAGATTTATAAAACATTATATGAATTGTTACAATGTTGTTAAATTACTTCTTTAAATATATTATTTTCTTAGCCTGAATCATCTTCTTGTACCAGCCTTATAACTACCAAAACCAGCTTAATATTATTAGAATACTATCAGCTTCCATGATATTTAATTTAAGAATCTGACAAGAGATAATTTTAAATACATTTTCAGTGAAATTAAAATCACAAATTGTAAAATTGATCCTAGAAGTGTCAGTTGTAATGTAATGTAATTTCACTCTCCTTGAAGTGACTCTTTATTAACTGCTACAGATTGGAATCCCGACCAAAAAAAAAAAAAAAGGCCAGTAAAATAACCTAAATACCTCACCCACCAGATAAAGTGAATTGGGAGAGAGGAGTTCACTTGATTTGATAACCACCTGCAAACATAGAGGTTGTATTCCTGTCATCTGCATTAATTATCCAAACATGACTGGCACTCATTAGCTAACACAGTCTCCAAGGTGTACAGCAGCAATGCCTGAGGTTGAATGGAGAGGAAGAAAGGAAAAGGGAGAGTTATTACTTTGATGTATTGCCAAATTTGATTTTTTTTAACCCCTTGCTGTGAGAGCATGAAGTGCTACAAGAAGCAGTGTTAGGAGTACAGACAATGCCACTCTTCCCTTACAGGCCTTCCTGCTCTTATTGGCTAAGAAGAGTAACTGTAGAAAACACGTTTTTGGGAGAGCCCCTTGTTATGAAGGCTCTCCTGCATTTGATCTATTGCCTCTGCCAGCAAGACATAAACACAAACTACCCCAAAACCAGGAGACACACTAGAGAACTTAATCAGAGCAGGCAGTACTCTATTTTTATCACCTGGCAGGTAAGGAAACTATTTGGACAATTTCTTCAACTTCAATAATTTTTTTCTTCTGTCATTTCCTAGTCAGATCATGCATAGTTGAGGACATAAACCTGAATTTTCCATACTCTAAAAATCAAGATGCTAGATGAAAAGAGGCATATGCATTTGGATTTTTGGAGGAGGATGTGTGATTATCAGTATGTTGGAACAGATGCAGAGGCTTTTTAAAACCCAGATCAATTGACCAATCAGTTACTGGGGAAATACAAAAGTATTCAGAATGCAGCCTGCTGAGAGAGAGAGAGAATAATTCTCACACAAGCAGGAGAGTAACAACTTGAATTTCCAAATCCAAAACAAAATAGAATAATCCCAAGTCAATGATCTTATAAAAGACCTAGAAATACTTGCTATATAAAAAGTACAGCGCTAGTAAGCCAAAACTTTCTAAATGATATTGCTCACTTCAGAGAATAATTATATTCCCTAAATAAACTATTTAACTGTACTCAGATTGAACAAGAAATATTTTGCTACTGTTGATTCTCATTTATATTGCAATTCTGTTTCATACTTGCATAATTACAGTGTTAATTAACGAGTTAGTTACCACAGTGTCTTCTTTTCTATATCAACTTTGGATTTCCAAGTGAGACATAAATATTATGTATGTGATAAAGAGAATCATGTGATGATACAAAGCCATCAGCAAGGATACAAGGCAAGAAAATAATTTCAACTGGTAAAGGATGGAATCAGAGCTCCTGTTAGGTCCTTCCATAGAATGCATTTCCTGTGCATTTATGTTCTTTAGTTTGGCCATTAGTGCATTACACATGCACCTAAACCAGAAATTAAAAGAAGGCTTCCTTAGAGCTTAGAGTGATTTCCACTTGCTTGTATTGGCATAAATGAATTCACAATGTGCAAAGGTCTGGAGATTCAGCATTTAAGTTTATTGGGATTTGTCCATATGTAAACTTATAAAGATGCTGCCTCCTGTAACTGCAGGGAGAAAGCACAATTATTGATTGCAAATAATTTTATACAGATGTTTGCTTATGGGCAAGAGAGCCTAAGTGACTAAAGCAGAGCATAATGACACAGACCAGACTTGCCAAAAACTAATTCACCAGGTTTTGATCAGAGAGTAGATGACAACTGATAACTTTATGCAAGCTGTTCTGAAATGCATAAGATGCCAAATCAAGTACAAATACATGTTTCCAAAAAAATACAGTACATGGCCTGAAAGCCTTTGCAGTTTTAACACAGATGCTATTTTAGTATTTTCAGTCTTCCTAATAGTTCACTCACAGTTCCTGCAAACCAACAAAAACTTCATTCTCTTGGAACAGATCCTTGTGTGCGAAAGCCACTTCCCCAGCTCTCTGTCTGTATGTGTCCTCACATATTTTAAATGCTTATCAGCATTGATAAAATTCAACTTATTCATTATCTGATTCCTTTCTAGATGGACAAAGTTACATTCATATTTCTCTAAAGTCTTTTTAAAAAATTACCCTAATATTTGGTTTTATGTCTCCCTTTAACTGTTGTTCCCTCTCTTGTTTTCCCTCTGTTCGTAAGCAATAAGTTCCCAGGAGCTCCCTTTTTTCCCCTCCCAGAACTGGGGGTTGGGGGGTTGGCACCCCAGTGCAAGATCCCAAAAGCAGTCACCCTCTTTGGGTGCAGCATCAGCCTGCTGAGAGATACATTTTCCCTCAGTTCACTTCACTAGTCTTAGACCACAGGACCAGAGTGAAGGACAGACAAGTTCACTGCTCCACTACCTTATTTTGCTTTCTGCAGAAATCCCAGTAGCACCTCCCAGTTCCCTGACCTCATGTTGTTGCTGGTTGATCCTACAGATTATTTTCCTTCAATTTCTTTAAGAAACTTCTCTGAACATCAAACCAGCAAATCCCTGATGGGGCAGCTGTTTCCTTTCCCTCCTTAAATCATCCAAAAGTTCTTATACAGATAACTCACGCCACATGTCCTTGCAACAAAATTCACACAACCAGGAAAAGTTTAATCACCTTACATATGAAAACTTAAGTAAATCAGTGGTAGGTGTTTTTTCGTTTTAGGGAGAAAAAAGTACTTTTTTTCAGCTTAAGGATGACTTCACAAGATACCATTTAATCCTCTACACTAGAGAGAAGTAAAACAAATCTGCTCCATATATGACATCTGTCATCTCAACAGAAATTCAATTTTTACCTAGAATTCACTAAATAGTAGAAGAACAATCTGCCCACTAAAAAACGTCTTGCCCTACAGATACAGTGCAAGGTGCTGCAGGACGGAAAACTTATCTCCAAACTACTGCAGTATCGACCCCAATGCTAAAGGTGACACCACAGAAAAGCAGACAGCATCTGAAAGATAGAAAGAGTTGAAAAGAAAAAACCCACTGAAACATGTTCATTTACTGAACATTTTGCACTATTTCCAGAGAAAATCTTGATGTCAGAGTTAACTAGTCAACTAGCTATTCGTAAGCTGGAAGCAATTTTAGGTACTTTCAGTATCCTTGATAAACTGGTGATTCAATATGCCAGTGTGTGAGTGATGAATTTCAGTGGTTTCAGGATGAATCCTACAGTGTATTATACATGTCATAACAATCCCACACTCTCCAGAAGTTAGTAGTCATGGAATACATCACACAGTTTGACAAGCAAATCTCTCAGCAAGATCTACGTTTATCTCCTATGACCTACAAAGCAACTCTTATCACAAAAAAATGGAGCAAGCCCAGCACATCTCAACATAAAGACAGATTGAGACAAATCTCTCTACTTTAGAGAACAGCCTCAGAGGACTATCAAAGTAAGCTAAAGATATATGTGCTCTCCCACAGCAAGATTTTTAAATCTATCTTAACTCAAACTAGTGCATTCACAGCTTGGAGAAAAAAAAAAAAAAAAAAAAAAAATTGCCAGGAACTAATAGGGAAACAGATAATATCCAAGGTCTTACATTCCATGTATTGTACTAAATAGTATCCTAATAGTGGGTTAGGATCAACTGTAATTTCTGCCAGAAGTAACCAAGGAAACCACTCATAAATGCAGACATGGAGGGGGAGGGAGCAAAGGAAATGGACCCAAATCAAAACTCAGAAAACTTGGAGAGCTATCTGCAGCAAGCCTCCAAAAGATGCAGCTGTTTGGAGAAACAGCTTATACATATTTATTGAAACATATTTTTGGTCTAAAAATCCCAGTGAAGATGGAGCAGATTCTCACACACTACTAGGAAGAGGATAACAGACAATACGGAACCTGCGGCTGCGGGGACGAGTCAAGGTTCACATTTTGGTAAGTCTCATTTACAAGGTCTGAAAGAGTCAAGGACATTTGAATGATTCAAGGATTCACAGAATGGTTTGGGTTGGAAGGAACCTTAAAGATCACCTGTTTCTAATCCCCTGCCGTGGACAGGGACACCTTCCACCTTTCAGTCTCAGGCATCATTCTGAAAGTTGGGTATTTAGTAAGAGATTGTAAGTGAAGCAAACATCATCATCCTACATCCACCCACGGAATGCACAAAACCAGCCCACTCGATCCTCCCTGTAGCACAGTAACACACTGAGGATGCACAATCTCGTGTACTGGGGTGACGGACCTCATAAGAGACTTCTGCCTCACAGATAGGTGTGATACTGAAAGCAGCCTCACGAAATGTTTTAAATATGGGGCTGAAACTTGTCAGAAAACCTTTAAGCATCAGAAATTGATAGAATTGCTTTTTGTTTCTTTGTAGCACTGCATCACAAGCTTTCTTTGCAGATCTGAGTGACAATAGTTTTTTCAATAACCTGAAAAATACTGTAGATGGCTTTTTAGAGCTAACCCTGAACACTTCCCAGGAACTTTGTTGATACAAAACATGCACATCACTAAAACATGGTCTACATTTTTTAAAGTCAAGACATGCATACCTTCCTGCAGTATTTTGTCTACACATTTTGCAGAGCATTAACTGTTACCAGGTCATTTGCAAGATGTATATTACTAATTTTAGTTCACAGAATTCCACATCGTGCCAACCTGTTCATGCTCCAATACCACTGCTGGCAACTGAAAATACAGATTGCTTTTCATAGGAATCTAACTACATCTAGATATCATGCCCTGATTTCTTGCTGAAAATCAATAAGAATTGAGCATCTACCTCCCTTTGAAAAAGACCAAGCTTGTCTGAATTATCATTAATTTCTTATTACTGGAATATAAAGTCCATTAAGGAGTGACCAGGACAGAAACAGTTGTGTTTCTTGGTGTTAACTCCAATATTTTTGGTCAGTTCTTCTCCAGATTATCATACTGTCACTTTACTACTTATTTATTCTACAAAATTTAAAGCTTTCAGAGTACCATGAATAGAGTTAATGTCTCTGTCTATCAAGAATAAATATATTAGCGGCAGAACAGTGTCCACAATATTGTTTGAATGTTCTGATGCCTGGCATTGAGCAGTTAAACTTGGCCCACTGCATGATTGGTTGCACCATAATACCATAATTGAGTTTTAGTTGGGCTTTTTCTCTTTTTTTTTTCCTATGGCAGTGTTGTTTTGGTTTGGTGTTTTTTTTGTTTTGATTTTTTTGTTGTTGTTGTTTGTTTTTTCTAATTTCAAACCAGTTAGAAATAGGTCATAGCACTGCAGCTGGATCAGAATAAAGAGAAGGAGGAATGCCTCCCTGAAGATTCACAAGGAGAGGGAACACTTTTCAACAACTTAAAATCCAGCTGCACAGCTAATTAGCAAAAATATTGGGGTTTTTTTTCCCCTCTTAAAAAAAAGAAAAAATGAATTTAAAATAGTCAATTTTACAGCCATATGCGACCATCTCCCAATTTCTATCTGCCTTTGGAGTAGGATGTTAGTGTCTCTGTGCATTTAACTATTTAGACAAAGTGGAAAAAAGTCAAATCACAACAAAGATGGAGTGGAAATCTGTGTAGATCTGTGAGTAATTCAAGAAGCACTGCCTCAGATGGGAAGAGAAAAAGAGACACTGATGTAGCAGAAGTAAAATGAAGGAAGATGGTTGAAAATATATTTCTGGAGAGCAAGGGGAAAGACAGAGATTGCTCATTTTTTTGGCCTAATGAATAAATCATTTTAGTTTCCTCCCCCCTTATGCACCTGCTGCTTTGAAAAGCCCCTTCCACAACCAACAACTGAACAGCAAATGCTGCACAATGACTCAAATGTTGCTGGAGCCATGCCAGCAAAAATTACCACTCTTCAACCAAGATAAACATCATATTACTTCATTACCCTTTTAAAACATATGCAAATTAAATCCATTATTCTTTTTTCTTCCAGAAATGAAGTTCCTTTGGCTGGAATTCAACAGCTCCCTTTGTCATCGATGACCATGAATGGATGAACTTCATGTAGATGATGCCCATTTCCCATCTTTAAATCAAACATTAATACCATTTGACAGTAATAAATAACATTTATCACAATAGGGATCTTCTAATGATTTTCCCACTAAGCTGGCTCATCAGAACCTATCAGCTGACAACTGCATAAATGAGATTAGCATAACAGCTGCCTATGACAAATGTATCTAAATCATTTTAATGCCAGTTAGCTCTTTGATCTCCCTATCACGTTGTTGCCAAAACTAAATCCATTTCTTCAAGATACATGTTGTTTATTACAGATACATGTGTATATTCCACACCATTATGCTCTCTAGGGAGTTCAGTAATTAAAAGAATTAAAAATACTGTTGGATACCACCACTGTAATGTAAACTTGCAACACTGCACTTCAGAGTAGCATTCCACTGCCTGCCTAATTCCCCCACTCCCACCCAAATTGTAGGATTTAGTGTTTAATAGCTGTTTGTTTCTCTGGCACATAATACATGTTTTAACGTAAATGAGTGTATTAGCTTCTCTCTGTGAGTATTGCTTACAGAAGCATCATTTTCATACAATTTAAACTAATTCTCAATGATGTGCAACTCGGTTCCATGCACACATCAAAGCAATGATTCACTGTGTTTGTATAAATGCAGAACTGACAGAAAGAAAAACTTGCTGGTAGAAGAATGTGTTTGTGTTTTCATTATTACTACAGACAAGACCTATGAGACTGTCATGTAAACCCATGAAAACAGATTTCAGCCTAAACCCAAAGCCAACAGCTCTTGTTGCACCTCTAGAACAACATTTTTATAAGCACTCTAACTTCCAAGCACGTTCAGTTGACAATCAATGCACTTCTCTACCTGAATTCAGATCATCAGAGTTCTTTAGGGCTTCCTTCATCAAGGTTTCCTTGATGTCTCAAACACAAGAGAAAAGATGCCCTCAGGGGCTTCAGAAAATTCCAGTGAGATTGACAATCTTCACAGTCTTCTCCTGTTTCCCCAAGCTTTTTCAATGACTTGACATATGAAGTAGCATCAGCCAACACTTGAGTGTCCTTGATTTAAAAACCCAGTTGTGTACAAACCTCTCCTGGACTGTGTAGTTTTACGTGCATTTATTTTGCAGCTTCGTAAAGATTTGCAATTGTTTTCCCATCAGTGTTTTCAGGTGTGTTCTAAACAAATATTCATAATCATTTATACTTGAACCATCTTAAGGGCTATTTTGTGAATAGATAAAAGGCAAACTAGGTATGTGTGCTGCATTTAAAAATCAAAAACATATCTATTTACCCAGTCAGCTAAGTAAATTCTGGAACACAAATCTTTTAACTTCCACTGAGAAGCAATATCAAGTTCTCCTAGAAGTAGCACCAGTTCATGGTGGAAAAGGTTTCTAAATGAGAACTTTGAAGGGTTTTGCATAACCATGGAAAATGTGCAAGTATGAGAACTAATGAGATTGCAGGCTGAGAATTGTAAAAGTATTCCAGTTATAATGCTTTGTAGCAAATATCTTGTTTTCAATGCTGTTACATCCACAAGCACTTAGTTCTTTCTTGCATTTCAATTAAAATTCATGGGATGTTTTCTCTGCATATTTTTCAAGTCTGCCTGAAAAATGCCTGCATTTTTTATATCTTAGAAAAATTTCTGGCCATTATTTTTCATGTAAAATGGACAGAATCTATAGTCTTTTGTCCAAGGCTTTTGTTTTGTGAAGCAGGCCATTTTTCATGGATGAAACTGAGGCACACACTTTCAGTTTTGACAGCATTTCTTATCATTCCCCACAGTTAGCATTGTCACCTTTCATTATTTAATTCTGAAGTACGAGGAAGGCTGATTTATACCCATGATGTATAATTATAGGCAGATGGGGGGCTTGGAAAGTAGAAACACTGAATTATGGCCGTAGTAAGTGCCTTTAAGTTTCCTGTGAGAAGTCCTCTCTATGCCACCAGCTAAAAACAAAAGCCAGACAATTTAAACTAAATGAATTCATGCTGTTGTAAGCACTGAGTTAATGAAAGTGAATACAAAACTAATAAAGTACATTGGTTGTGGTTGCAAGGTAATTTAAAATGTTTTCAAGTACAAATAATGAAATGTGTTTGTATTAATCAAAATCATCTTTGAATGTGTCCATGGTCAAAAGGCTTTTTTCTTTTTTTAACCTCCACTTCACTTGAAATCATTTTGACACAAGTCCACTCTGCATTTTGAAGAGAGAAGCGCTTTCTGCAGTTCTTTCATATGATAATATACAGTATATTTTCAGCTGCCTTTTTAAAGTTTAAACAAATGGAAGGCTTATTAAGAAGATATCATAATTACATGCAGTTATTTTACTAGCTCTTATCTGAGGCAAAAGCAAGCAATTAGTTGAGAACATAAATTCATTCAAGACACTTACTGAACATGAGGGAATAGACCAGCAGGAGAAAATAGGCCCATTTTACTGTTTCATCTTCCCTGCAGAAGTACAGTGAACTTATTCTAGTAGGTTTCATGCCATCTCTGAAATAGCACTTTTTTTTAAGAAATAAACAATGAATTCTGAATGTTTTGAAACTCTTTAGCAAATGGCTGAACATACATCAAAAAAACCCAAAACAAACATGAAAAACCCCAGAAAAAAAAAACAATACAAAACAAAAAAACACCAACCAAACAAATCAACCTGGTAGCCTTGGATTGCGGACAACCACTTTGACAAACAGTAAGGAGCTACTCTTTTAATAGATATGGAAAACATCACAAGTCCAAGTGGTCACTGATTGAGTTCTCACCAGCAGAAACTTAAGCCCGCTCGTGTCTTGACATTTCATATTACTTTCAAGTTACGGCCCACTGGAATCACGAATAAATTAAAAAAAAAATATTTTGGCTTAGAACTGAATATGGGCACCAAATGGAAAATATTAGGAGCAGTATTAGTGTTCACTCTATTGGATTTTTGTGTACTCTTTAAGCATTCTGTTCTCTTGAGTGCTGATCACCACATCCCCCAGTCCCAAGCATTCAAAACACCTCACATATGTGTAACATAAAGCACGTGAATAGTTGTAGAGAAGGCTGTAGAAACATTTATGAGCTTTAAAACTAAGAACTTTGTTAAAAGTGACAGCACAGGAGGGAGGAAAGACTTCAGCCCTTGAGCTGCCACTTGAGTTGTCACAATGATTGTGGTGACACACACTAAAACATCATTGCCAACCACAGAAGTTACCCCCAGCATATCAGAAACATCTACCCAGATCAAACTTCTGAGAGGATGGAGCTGACCAGATTTAAGGTGCACAGGGCTCTGGACAAATTGCTGACCTCCAAGGGGCAGGAACTGATGAGGGCAGAAAGGACAAGCCTGCACAGCAGGGAGGATGAAGAGGAGATGAACAGGTTCTTCATGGGCACACTGCTTCATGTCACACTTTGTGTTTAGGACATCAACATTTCTATCATAAGAACAAGCTTTAGTTAATGGAGGGAAAAGGGGATAAAGTCCAAGATTCTTAACAGTTACTCCATTGTAGTTAGACTCCAGAATTACTATAATGCTTCACTGGGCTTCCTTCCACATCTGAGATAATTCTTCAGGTTCAGAGAATTATCATTTTGCTAATATAGAGCTCGTTTAAAGACCTGGTAATCCAAAATGCAGTCACTACATAATAGTTACTTTGTATCATAGCTTCACTTTTTATATTCCCATTTGATGAATGAAAGTCGAATAAAAGTCAAATAAATCTAACTTAAAAACATATATAGCAAAAGTATTCACTCCTCTGCTTTTGTTCTGTGGGTAAACAGGAAAAAAGTAGAAGAGCATTGAAAACAAGATTTTTCTTCCACTTTTACTGGGAACATATGCATAGAAATTTTTCACATATTTAAGACAACACCCACATGCAAATCCTCTTCCTCTAAAAAGAATGACAGAATATTTGTGCTGAAATTTGTTAATGTTTTCTAAACTAGTGAAAAAAACAACTGTTTTTCTAGCAGAAGCATTTGTCAGGCAGAGTAGCTTTTCATCTTTCTGCAGTTGTCTTCACTTGCAAATCTCAGTAATATTAATTCATTTGGAGAAGTAGTCTAATGATATTTTTTCCTCTTGTCATCAACTGGGCTCTGAATGTTTCTTTTAATGAATGCAACATAATTCATGCATAGTCACTACTGAACCCAGCGAATTCATAATTAGTGACAATTTTGCACCTGCTGTTATGGGTAGATGTTATTCACTTTAATTTGATACCTTGATTATTCATTGGTAACTGCAGGAGACTCCAATTATCTCACATATTTCCTGAAAAGAACTTCACAGTCACAACTGGATAAATACCAGAAAAGGCATTTTCAAGAACTTTCTAGTAATCAAGACCCCAAAACCAGCAATACACCCATATTGGGTACATATGTACACACACTACATTGACAAACTCACACCCAAGATGATGGTAATATTTCAGGTGGTTAAAAATAAACACAATGGTAAATTTAACCATATTTTTAACTTAAGCTAGTAGCTAAAGCTGGAAGCAGTACGTATATTATCATACAAGAGCTGATCCTGCTGGATTCAAAGTGTACCTGACTGCCTCCCCGTGTCAATCCTACTACCCAGACATATGGGAATTTTGAAGAAAGAAATGTCATGTGGTAGCAGGGAAAGTTCTTTTGGGTTGAAAGAGGGAACATACTGCATATAGAGGAACTGAGTACAAACATGCTGGATACATGCAGATTCATGGCTGTGTTCATCTTCCTGCCCCCTCCATGTCCTATCACGTTCAAAGGTATTACACAAATCTGACCATTTAAACATGTTTTTATTCTCTAAACCTACCTCCCAAAAGACTTCCTTTTTTTTTTTTTTTTTTTAGAAGTCTAAGCAGTAGCAGCACTTTTAAAAAGAAGGAGCAGAAAAATCTTGCCTATACGGATTCACAAACCTTAACATGCAAAAATTGAAACGTCCTCTGCTACCCCTTCAAGTGTTCCACAAACCCAGCAAGTAAGAGGGCTAAAAAAATTGTACTGAAACATTCCAGTACCATCGCCACAGACTAGAAGAGATGATTATAAATCACCACAAGCAAATCACAGCCTTGGGCACATTTTCTGAACTCCAGGATTTCCAGCCACATACTTCCAATACCAATAGGCAACGATTAAAGTGGCACAATTTCTGTAATTGAAGTCACTCTTGCAGAACAAAAATGTAGTTTAAATATTTTAAATCATGACCCTTTCCCAACTACAACTAATAAAGAGGAGGAGTTTAAGAAAAAAAAAAAAACCAAAAACAAACAAGCAAACCAAAACAACACAAAACCAAACCAAAACATTTCTAACCTACTTTATCTGGCTGACAGATAGATATAGAACTGAAATAATGCAAGGAATGAGGTGCTTACTTGGAAATTGAATGGGATCTTTCAGAGTACAAGTCACATTTAAGACATACTAGTGTCTTTTATGGTAGGCTTTTTGTCAAATTAATATATTGGACCCTCAGCCACTCTTCACTATTCCAAAATCAAGACAACAACCAACACAACACTGCTAGCACTCTTCTTTCCTTTAACCAAGGAAACCATACAGAGCATACAGACACTGTTTCAGCTGCACAGTCTTGTCTCTTTAAGGAATAAAACCCTCAAAAAGTAAAGGTAATGTAATAGAGTCTGTAGAACCAAAAATGCAGGACCAAGAAGGTATTTAAAAATAAATTTGCTTTTTCTGACTCAGCTTAGATCCTTAATAAGCAGCCTAATGGCTCTCTAGATGACTGACGTTACTGTTATCGTAAACTGAGTTCACTATTAGAATATTCATGAAAAATGCTATTATATTAGAGTTATGGAGATATAATAGGAATTAGACAATAAATAACTGCATATTCAAGATTTTCTTCAAATACTAAGGAAATTGATTTAACTAGATACGGAACTAACAGCATTCACAAGCACTGCATGACCTTTTTCATCCGTTTTGAATTCCAGGGTCTCCAAATTAGGAAGAGCATATATAATCCTTGATTAGATCCTGGTGTCATTGTCAATAAGGGGCATTGCTCAGGACCACTGCCTCCCAGTGCACTAGTACCAAGACTTTAAACTAGGCCACAAAATTCACCTTGCATGTTATTTTCATCACAAGGCAGTCCTTTCTGTGACTATACAGTCACACCAAGACCAGCTGAATTGCCCCTACACAGCTGCCTATATCTCACAGGCAGCTAATAAATATGAAAGAAAACACTGGAAGTCAAGCAACTTGGTCTTCAGTGTTCTAATAGATCTATTTTTAAGTGCTTTCTGCTGACTCAAGGATTGATGATATGGATTAGAAGTCAGTTTTAACATACACTGAAAAAACCATGTTTAAATTCTATCAAAATGCTGGAATTCAAACTCTATTTCTGATCTGGACTGTAAAAGATTATAGAGGATTTAGAAATTGCTCAGGACATCAAGAAATCACCATCATTGTTGCTATAATATAGCCAAAGGTACGTCCTCAGGAGAAATGTTTCCATCCACTTTCAATCATGTAAATGTGTTTAAACCTATGGCAGAAAGACAAGCTGCTTCTCCCACTTCATTCGTTGTTCAAAAAGTTGTTGCTTTGTCTTTAGAGCTCTGCTGATGCTGCTTTTAGCAAGCCAGTACTCCATTGCTATTGCCATCTTTTCATGTGCCTCTAGGGACTGAAAGGATGGTGCAGATGGTAAACAAACATGCTTTATGGTCTTGGAGCTTAGACTAAGAAAGTCAGATTTGCTTTTCATTTCTGGAATGCAACTAAGCACAGAAATTACTCAAAATTATTATCAAGCTGCTTCTCAGTCTTGTGCAACTCCTCTATAATTGTAGTATCTCACAGAGATGTTTCCCCTCAGTCTCAGAAAGCTGACAGACAAGTACAAAGATTTTTTTACATATCAGGGCATTCCACTCTGCTTACTTGGTACTGATACAAGTCACAGCTGTAACAGATTTAATCTTTAAAACCTGAAGCTTTATATCATAAACACATTATTCATATATGGGGGCAATTCCAATTTCAAAGTCTCAGCCCTCAAAACCAACCCCTTCTCTTTGGGAACTGTGGAAGGAGCAGCTTGCCCCCAGAAGCCCCCAGTCATTTGCCCATAATTTAGGTGCTGCCACCCACTCCCATCACACAAACACCGAGGTTACACCAAGTGCCACTTCACCCTCTGCACAACCAGCAGCTCAGCTTCTCTCTAACACAGAACTATGGGGCTGAAGTTCATGTTCGACATGACATCTGCGGTTGATGATGCTGTGGAAAGAAAAGGAATCTGAGGAGGGCAGAGATCTGCAGTTGGGTTTCGGTATCATTAGCACCTCATTAAAAGTGAGTGAACAAAACATATCTTAGCTGAAAACTTTATCAAGACTGCATTACTAGGATCCAGACTTACATAAAAATGCCTCTGGGCACATGAAGGGTTTCATTCAAGTATTGCCTTACACATATACATACACTAAAGAGACAAACAGAAATAGACATTTTTCTTTTGTAACACAATGCTACCAAAACGAAATAGGAGCATTTCAAAAGCATAATTAGGTCTTCCAAGAAAACATTCCCTGGAGCCTTATAAAAAACCCACAGTCATATAGATTTATTGGTCATTGAGGAAACATTTCACTCAGTGTCTGGTTTTCTCCCCCCACACCCCCACCTTAAGTTCTTTTCTTTAAAGTCACTTTGTGCACAATGCAATAGTTTCTTGCTCACCATTACTTCCTAAGCAAATATAATCAGGTATTCATTTGAAACAGATAAGTTTCTGAACATGAACCCTTTAATAGTTACACAAAATAACACAAGAAGCACCCTTAAATGAATTTCTATATAATATGTGGACCCATGAGAGACACGAGTTGTCCCTGATATCCATCAGGACTCTTGAGCCATTGACCACTACCCTCTGGATGACTGTCTAACCACTTGCTTATCCGTTTAACAAGTCCACACATCAAATCCATCTCTCTCAGTTTAGAGAGAAGGATGTCATGGGGGACCCTGTCAAAGGCTTTACAGAAGTCCACTTAAATGACATCTGTAGCCCTTCCCTTGCCCACTGATGTCACTCCATCACAGAAGGCCACAAGGTTGGTTATTGCCATAAAAGAATTAGGAGCAATTATTTTGGCCCAGCTTGCCTTTAATACCAGTTTCATGTAATAAAGAAGGACAAATGTAACTTGCAAAAGATTATCTTAATAATTTCATGACTGATCATTATACATACCATACTCCAGCATGGGATCATAAATAATGCCAGCATGAGAGAACCTGCAATAGCAACATGAGGGCACTGCTCAGGGATTTAGTGTGTAGAGGGAATAACTAATGAAAAAGGCGGGGGGAAAATATCACAGAAAAAAGGCCACAATTAGGAATACCTTTTGAAATGAAAGAATAAAGACTCAGGAAGTGGTATGTTTCAGTACATTTAAACGTGTTTGAAATTTTTTTATGCTGCTCAAGGCCCAATTTTTAATGAGACATAGCAGATTAAAAGGGGACAGAAATAATTTTGAATGAACTATCAGGGGAGCACTTAAAAACTGGGAACATTTGAGGGAGTTGAGAGAAAAGCAGTTAGCAGAACTTTTGGCCACAAAGGTTGAAAATACTTTTCACATGTAGTATCACTGTGGAATAGCTGTAATTTCAGCTGTATCTTTCACACAAAGCCTGGGCAAAAAAAAAAAAGGCACTATTGATCTAATAACTAAAATATATACATCTCACTAGAAATACAAACAATATTTGCCTAAACTCGTTTAACATCATAAGAAAGCACCATAATTACTTGTAGCAATTATAGAAGATACTGCAATTTCAAATTACAGTGAAATAATATGTGCCTATCTATCAATTCAGCTTTAAATACTGTCCCACTTATTTGCTCCATGAAAAATGTAGTTTAGATATTGCATGTGCACATATTTTTTGGCAGATATTTCTTTTCAAATGTGCCTTGCCTTCATTAGAATACAGCAGAGGAATGAAGTGCATAATCTACAATTCTTATAAGGCAAAGGGCATCTCCGAAAGAGATATTTCAATAGCAAATTGAGATGGAAGAAAATGTGTCAGTTCAATTCACCAAACTGAAGAGATTTCATTTTAACCTACTTATCTCAATGCTCCACAAGAAAGATTTAAGAATAGATACAACAATAAACCTACCAGTAAAAATTAGATTCTGAAATGCTAAGCATTCAAACCCAGCTCTCATGGTATTATTTATCAGTAAATTTTGAAAGGTCTGAGCTCTTTGAACTTCTGTCCCTACTGTAAATCACAACATCTTAAAGAAAACTTATCCCCAGACCTCAATATCTTGGAGATACTTGATATCAGAGTTGAAAGCTTTACCAGTAAAGCCAGAAGCAATTTCCAGTGGTGATATTCAGCATTTTTCATGGTATCGCTTCCAAACTCTCTTTAGGAAGTGTATTGAAAACTTATATACTACACAGGTTCTTTAAGAACTCTGTGTCATACTTGAATAATTCCCATTCCCAATATAGCAGAAGAAAATGTAATCCTACAGCATCTAATAATTAACTATTTGGGTGCTTAACCATCACACTGTCCTATGTTGCAGGTGTTAGGCTTCCAAAATGACATTAAACTCTGCAGAGTCACTGCAGCTGCACCATCCCCAAACACCACACTGCTCCTCCCAGCACATAGAGGCCTATGTTGGGAAGCAATGGATTTAGAAGCAATGCTTGGTGGTTGCATATGATTCTGTGAGAGGAAATACTGCCAGCACTGCCTGAAGAGGCTTTGGAAGGGCACAGAAACCAGATTTAGACATATACAAGTTTCTCAGTTGAAGATATTGAATTTTTGCCTTGGTTTTGGTAAATAAATAGAAATTGCTGAAGCTACAGAAACAATTTTAAAATGTGTGACCCAAGGTGGAAAGAGGTTCTCAGAAGCTCACTGGAAAAGTATATTATTAAACAGGGAGTAAAAGATAAAAAATTTCAAGACGAGACAACCTAGAAAAAAAACACAGAACATCACAACTGTGATGTTGACTCTGCCAGTAAAGTCATTTAACCAAAGCATCTCTAGTCTCTGTGGGTTCTCTTCCTGGCTCCCAATAGAAGTTTTAAAGTTCTTCTGAATTTGTGTGAAATACACACACAGCATTCACTATGTTGTTACACTGTCCCAAAGTTCACAGCAAGGCTGTTTCATGCACCTTTTGACTGTTGGAAAAATGCAAGGAAAAAACCATTCCCAGAAAACAGATTTTCAATGTATGTTTAACACTACGAGATACACATCACAAAAATATCCCACAAGGACCAGTTCTATTGAAATTCTAGTCACAGCTCACATTAAACCATCTTATTCTTTTCTATTTAATGAAGAAATTACCTGAACTCAGGAACTATTTGTAAATTTAAATACTATTCATTTACATAAGCTTTTTTATTATTATTATTATTATTATTACTACAAGCATTGGTCTTCACAAAGACTAAATTGTAGTGTTTGGTAGTTTTCCTCCCCTCTTTTCATTGGGAACAACAGAGAGTGCCAAGGGAAAGGTGAGGACAGTTACTAGAAAAGTCTTCAGTTATGTTACTCCAGAAACTGTTTTTGTCTCTGTTCTCCAAGATGTGCCCTTTATAATATAACATTAATTATATGCCTGTATGATCATGATAATGTGGTATGACATTTTCTTCCAGCAAACCAGAACACAGAGCCCACTGAAGACACCTGTGTAGTCTGTGGATTGATTCTGAAAACCAGACTTTGCTTGCCAGTGCTGCCAGGTTATTGGAAATTGGTCATTTCACAAAAACAAGCATTAATTCCCTTCACAGAAGAAGAAATAAGGTAGCATGATTACTGGAGTAGCTTTCCAGCTTAAACAATAATTGTGATACCACCTCTAAAAATTTGAGGGTCTTTCAAGATCAGTGGAGAGCCATGACACAAACATACATTTATGCAAAGTCTGGTACATCAACTTTCACCTCCCTAGAGCTGAGCAGGTTAATACAGTGCATCCCCTATTACATGCATCACCTTTATTCATTCAAGAACAAAAAGTTGAAGGACAGCCAAAAAAACTCCCATGTAGTTCACAAGTCTGGAAACATAAGTATTCAATGTCTATCCCTTCACGAAAAACAATTTTCAACACAACAATTCTATAACATATTGCAAGAAATATGAAGCATTGAATTACCTTTATAAGCTACATCTTTATTTATGAAAATATAGAATTACCCAAAAGAAAACTATAGCTCAAAAAGGTGACAGAAGAGAGAGTAAGGCAGGAAGCACCTGCCAAAGGTCCTGCTGGTTCATCAACACAGAATGAAATGGTAAATTATCTTCAGTAAAAACAAACTCTACAACTTCAGCCCACTACAAACAAAATATAGAATACCAAGGGTTTTCAGAGGGAAAATCCTGTTGACTTGGATAAGAATCTTCTATTTTCCACAGCATTCTCTGAAGAGAGAACTGTAGTCAGTAACACCTTATAATGCAACAGCATTTAGCAATAACATCAACTGATGCAAGAGTATAAAAAAACACTGAAGCACACAAAAGTTAAAATATTTTTTTCTCTTAACAGCTTTTATACATTTTCACACCTATGCTTCATCAGAGAGGTACAACACTAAAAAAGGAGTATTAATTAAAAAATAGAACACATAAGGACATGCAAGTATTTTTTTGCATTTAGTTGGGGAGGGGAGAGTATGCTTGCTTTTTTAAGATTCAGCAATGGAATCAAGACAAAGTTTATATAGAGCATCTTTGTTCAAAAATACAGCTGCTCTTGTGATAACACAAAATGTAAATATGCTGGCTGGCAGTAGGAGATTCGGCTTCCCCAAACCTGCAGTTTTC
This sequence comes from Empidonax traillii, assembly GCF_003031625.1. Taxonomy (NCBI): domain Eukaryota; kingdom Metazoa; phylum Chordata; class Aves; order Passeriformes; family Tyrannidae; genus Empidonax; species Empidonax traillii. Next base: position 1,248,499 of record NW_020955242.1, on the reverse strand, counting down.
CCATACCTCATTCAAAAGTATGTTCTCAATTCCACAAGCAGAGTTCAAATCAGTAACTCACCACTTAAAATTAGAGCAATAAAATAATTTAATTATACAGTAAGTCTTATCAATAGGACCGCATGCAACTTTATTTGGGGAGAAAAAAGCTTTTAAAAATTGTATTTAAAGTTCCTTGTGAAATATAGCCTTATTGCAAAATCATTCTTGTTCTCAAGTTATAGAACACTGTGCCCACTCAAATGTTCAGAATTACAGCCCACAATTCCACTCTATTTGTAGTACAGACTTTCTGGCACATTCAATTTTTGTTTTAATTATTTTATTCTGGGGAACACAGTGCTCAGATTTATTACGAAGGTGGACTCCAAAAGCAATATTATTATAGGTCTAACAGGTGAATAAACCAATAAATTTCTTCAATCCATAAAGCAACTAACTGCTCCTGGAGAAGATAGATCTGAAAAACTGAAGCAGAAGAATTCAGAGCTTCATTTCAAAAGAAAAAAAAAAAAAAAGCCACATTTTCTTTGGGAGAAAGAAAACAAATTACTCTTTCTAAATGTCGGCTCTGTTTCTACAACATACCCGTAACCTGAATTAGGTAAAATCATGATCTAGTCTTGAACCATCAAATAATTTTTGTACTCTTACACTCAATTTTTTTTTTTAAATGTTCAACTTTCCATTTTTTATTTGCCTCCAGTTACAGAGGGGTAATGTCTTAAATGGCAGGGTAAAAGTGTTGGTCGAAATTATAAGCAACAGCAAATATTCTTTGGTCAAGTAATTGAATTTACTAAGTAAAAAAGGAAGGGAAGGATGATTAGCTAGTAAATGAAATTTATGTGGTTTTATCATATCCATGTATGATTTAGTAGAAATAAGCACAGGTAGCATGAGAAAAAGAAAAACAGCATGAAATCAATGCTTCATACGCTATGACATCTCAACACTTCATACATCAAAAATTCAAAGTGTACTCTCAGAGCCTCAAAAGAGGTAGATATAATTCTACATACGAGTAAAATAAAGCTACTTCTGGATTGAAATACAGCAGCAATTCAGCAGCACACATCAGTTTTTATGACAGGACATTAAAGATTACTGTTATTCATTTCAAATTGCTGTAGATAATTACAGAACTTAATTGCAAAGCTGGAAATACTCCAGACATGAAAGGTGCTAATACACCTTCCATCTTACAGAGAAATTACATGTTTTCTAATGATTCAAAGTATTATCCAAGAGGGTTTTTATGCTGTACCTTCTAGCACTATGATAAAGCCCAAATTTATCACCAATTTGAAGAAAAGAGCAAAACACCTTGTGACAATATCATTAACAACTATGAGGGAATTAACTGAGAGGTATTCCATCCAAGCAGATGGAACATCTGAATGCTTGTGTGGATAACAGCTTTGCAGTCCAGAGAACATGGTTGGGTTATAATGCATTTCTCCAAGATACATAGGTAAAAATAGCTTTTAGGTGACCACAAAAAAATGCCATCAACATCATGGAGTTTCTGTGCTGATTCTATTGATTGCTTTGTTTGCTTTTTGAAAAACTGAATTAATCCTACAGATTTCTAAATCACTCAGCATATTCAGAGGACATCACTAAAATACAGCACTGAACAGTTTAAAAGGATAGGTTATTTTAAGTATTGCAAAATATTCATCCAAGAACATGATTATACCTCAGATTTTCTCTTGCAGTCCTACCTACATGATCCCAGCAAAGCTACCCAGCCTGCTGGAAACAGGCAACTTAAAGTAGTCTTTACAAACCCTGCCATCAAAGCAAACCATTTATTCTTTTGAAAAAAATTTTTACAGCTATTAAAAGTCATGATTCCCCCAATGTTTCCTCCAAATTTGTACCATAACTTCTAACAAGGTCATCCAAATAGTAGCATTCTGGCACTTTACACTAACACAGCCTCTCTGGTCATGCCTTTGTGGTCTGTTAGAGCAGTAAATCACTACAGAGATATTCTGATAGTAAATTAAGAACACACCACACACAGAACCTCCCAAAAGGAACAAAGTACTGAAATCAAACAATGACAGAAAAATATTTCTGAAATTCATATGATTTTGGAATTGAGACCAGTTGTTTCATTAACAAGAAAAATTAAACTTTGTACTTATGGGTAGCCAAGTAACTAGGTGATATGCCAAATTTGAGCAAAATTGTTTGACTCTCTCAACACAAAAAGAAAAACTATTTAAACCAAACAGAACTTTGAGGCAGAACATTGCAACACTTAGCATAGCTCAATCATAGATTACATATACACATACACACACAAAAAAAAAAAAAAAGGAAGAAATGATAGGTTGTAAACTCAAGCCTCTGAATTAGGAAACAACTGAGTTAATTAATATCCTGCCTCGTTCAGTGCAGAAAATGGTCTTTTTCTTAACGACCAGATCTTCAATATTTTGGTTCATTGACAGTAAACCCAAGTGACTCCTACTTTCTTTATTGCACACTATTTAAAACAGTATCCCCACAGCAATAAACTTCTCCATTTAATTTTTCTTTAGCATTCATCAGTATTCTGCCTTACAATTCTGTAGGTGTGGATTAGAATTGAATTCTCAGGATTTTCCCATGAGGCAAGGGTTTGGAATTTAACATGAGACTATTCTTTGATTTCTCTTCACTGTCTTTAGACCTTTCCAGGTAAGAGTTCAAAGACAAAACCCTTTCTAACTATCCAGCCCTGACTCATCCCCAAAGATGTCCTGTGAGTGAGAGATTGTGTAATTAGAGTAGCCTGTGATGGATCATCAGACCAATACCCAGCAGGGACGTAGACAAGGTTGGAATTGTGACTGCAGCCTGACAGAGAAACCAAAGAACAGCAACAGCAAACCATCACAGCAGAGAGGTACAAAACACCTCAGAGGATTTCACAGACTTTACTTTCACCATTGTTCTACTCTGAATCACACCAAGAGTCTTACTGATCCCCCAGTTCTCACCATCTTTTTCCCTTGTGGTTCTGATTTCAGATTTCTCTCTCAAGCTTTCCCTGATCTCAGTATCCAGTCTCAACCTGCAGGACCAAAAACAGCAGTTCTAACTTTTTATTGTGAAGTAGAAAAGTCAATGCTGATTCCATAGTATCTTCCACTTCTTCAGAAACTGAAAACTTCATATTTAACATGGAATTAAGTGCTTATATACTAATGAAATCATTTTAGAAATCACCATGGAAAAACAACTACAACATTGCTACAACATTCCTTCCTAAGAGACAAGGAGCCACCCTAACAGACTATTCCCTTCTGCTGGAGTCCTGCAAGAAACTGAAGTTGAGGCAGAGTTGAAAAGGACTAGTTGTGCATTGAAAAGAACAAAAAAAAACCCAAAACAAACCAACCAAATTAAAAAAAAAAATCACAGTGAAAAAGATTTTATAAAGTTAAAACTTATAAAGCTAAAGAATTTATAAAGTTAATGAGTGAATCACAAGCCAGTCTTGAGTACCATACACATTTGTACATCAAGTCACTCAGTCTTGAAGAACTTCAGTGAAAAGATTATAAAAAACAATTAAAGCAGCCTGGCCACAGGCACGTTAGAGATCAAGTGTAGATGTAGCTGACATGTTTGAAAAGCCAGATAAGGCCTATGGTGTAGGAACCAAAACCAGCACAACTGAGCAATACTGTCAGAGATAAGAGCATAATTTCAGTATCAAGACTTTCAGAGAAGGAACAATTAAAAAAAGTACTGAAGTGCCCAAGAAACAGCTTTGCTAATCTTTACAGGGGACTTAAAAAATCAACAAGAAGAAAAAAAATGGCTCTTACTGCACACAGACAAGATCAGTTATCCAGATACCAGAAATTCAAGTATGGCATCATCTCTGACATCTGCATACTGCTCTGGATATTTCAGAGAACTAACCCATGTTGTGCTGTTCAGCATAGGAAACACTGAATTCTCAAAAACTGAAACATATGCCACTCCTTTTAATTGCCATTATTTTTTGTTTGAATGATGTATCATTTAGAGCAAAGTACATACTCTTTTAAGTGTTTCTCATTAAAGTATGATTAGCTGAGTGCTGACACAAAAAGGAGATAATTAAAATCAACCAAAATCAAGTTTGCAATTCATTCAAAACAATGTACAGTAACGCTTTCTCATGCTTATCCCCTGAAAATCAAAGTTGTTTAGTTTTGGTTTGGGTGGTTTGTTTTGCTCTTATTTGGGCTTCTTAGAATAGATTCCTCACCATCTTGAAAATTCTGGAATAAAACAGTTTTAGGGATACTACCTTGTGTTTTTTTCTGTAAAGAACCAAAGTATTATTAATTGCCTCAATGGATTGTAGTTGCTTCCCTAAGTTCTACTGTTTCTACTTGTCTACGAGTACGCTCAAATGAGGATATTACACTGCAGTTGAATAACTAAAACATGCAACTATATCGTTTACCTACAGCAATTTATTCAAGGTTTCATCATCATGCTGCTTAGAAGATGAAAATGAAAGAGTTGCCATTTAATGAAGACCATCTGAAGCGTCCCCACTGCAGCTGCAGGCTCTGTAGAATCTGTCATGCAGGAGGCAAAATGTTGCATTGTAATGCAGATTTTCTTAAGAGTGCATCTGCAGCAACAAGATCATTTCCCATGGTCTTCACTGTATTTCTTCTATTATTCATGGAACACAATGTAAATGAAGCTATAAATTTTACCACATACTAAACGTAGAAAGAAGATAATGGGAATTGTGAATTATGAATGAATCACTGTTATTGTGATTCCTCAAGGACTCTGATGTAGATGATTACATGCATGCAAAGACACTGTAGCTAAACTTCTTTATATTGATTTTGAAAAATGATTCTAGGAATATTATCATTATTATACAGAATTCCTAGATTTGTTTTTCATGACAATGCCAACTAACCATCAAAGGCAATTACATATCAATGCTACCTAGGGGCAGGCAAGCACACTTGTATTTGGAATTACTGAATTGGGGAGAGAAAGATAATAGCTTGCAAAAATGTGTTTCCCAGCTACCCACATGTGTTCTTTCACATTTAAATAAGCCACAGGCAAACTTAGTGGAGTATTCTGTAGTAAGCACATTGAAATGCCAAGTAATAAGCAGTAAGATAAGGACTATTTTTTTGTGGCTGAAAATGAAAGCGTTTCTTTAAATGAAAGATGTATTCTTCTACAAAACTGCACCATGAAAAACCCTAGAAGTATGAACCTGTCTTTGCCAGTTTTATCATGATAGCAAGAGACAAATTATTACCATCTTACCCATTAAGAGTAATTCTTAGTGATATGATCAAAGTCAGGAACTGTTCTGTTTTGATAATGTTTATAAATTAGTAACATTATTCACTAAAATTGCTCTAGCTATAATTAACATCAGTAAAACACTAAAATCCCACAAGATACAGAGTAGCAAATGTATATTAAAATTAATTGCATACAGAAATTCTCACCCGCTGTGAAACCTTTGGAAGGCTGTTCATTCCTCATAACCACCTTTGGTCTGTTTGCAGCTATAGAGTCATCAATTGGCTCTGTCACTCCTTTAAACAGACTTGATGCTTTAAATACTTATACAGAAAAAGGATGAACAAGGCATTTCCAATATAGGCATCTCAGATATAACCAAGTTCTTTATTTGGGCATCATAGGTAGGGCTCCTGGGCCTTGTCCATTTTTTCCACATTAGAATCAGCAGCAAAAAGAGTCAACTTTGAAGTAGTGAAAGTGAGGGATAATAATGGAATTTGCACACCATCTTTATATTCAATGAAACCTCTTTAAGTTGGCACCAAGGCATTGGTGTCAGCATGAAAAAAAGACTTGGACATATCCTTCTCTCCTAGCGAAAAAAAAAGTAGGGTATGCAATAATGAGGATTGTTAACCTGAGTTCATTTCAAATAACAGGAAAAAAAAACACCATAAAAACAGAGTGAACAACTACCAGTACTCTATTTCTAACCAACCTGAAAATACTTTAATGAACAAGAAAAAAAACTTGAAAATGAACCAGTGAGTAGTCTCAGGATGCACTTTCAGCCCGAATATTCTGTATTTCCAAACAGGACAGTCTTTACCTACCATAATTAGTAATTACCTACTTTGCGGGTAGAAGCAGGTAGAACATGGTGTTCACTAGAACACCATGTTACCCATGTGTTTATGCTCCTGGAGCAATTTTGTTCCACTTTATGCCAACACAGATGGACTTACCTGTATTCACTCCTATTCTGATGGCATTCATTATCTCAGCAAATTTAAAAAAAACAAACCTACGTTAACACACAATACCACAAGTTACTACAAAAGTCTACAACAAAAATAAAAATGAAACAAGCATAATTTCAGGATGATTTATTGTAGCATTCCTGTTGTGGCATGAAAGACTTCAGAGAGAGAAGTAGCTTATGTTTGTGTACTAACATTAAACTGAAAAATAAAAGTGATTAAATAGATTTAAGAGACTTATATATAACAAAAGAGAACCACAAGTTACTACTCTGCTGCAAGATCTTGCTCAAACATATCATAAAATTCACTCAGCCAGATGCAATATTTTAAGTCCACAGATTTTCACTGTAATAGATTTTCTGGGGAAAAAAAACCAAAACAAAGCAACTAAAAAACCCAACAACAAAACAAAACAACCCAAAACACAAACTTTAGGTCATACGCTCTGAACTGCCCCATTGCCCTTGGAAAGCCAAATTTATACAGCATATTAGCTAAAAATGTAAATTCACTCAAACTAATCCAAATGGTGTTCATGGCATGATTTAAATTGCTGTGCAAAACCAGCATAACTGAGCTCCAACACAACAGCTTTTTATCTTTTATTTTTATTTCACAGGTGGAAAAGCTGAGAGGTAAATGAAGCTACTGATTCAAGATAACAAGAAAACTTCAGTGGCTAGGAAACGACAAGTCCCTTCCAATTGAGCATATTCTGGGATTCACCCTGCATTGGAAGCCATGTCCTCTCCTAATGAGCCTGGCCCATTTTATAACCCTTCTTCACAGGATTTCAATAATCTGTACAGCTTGAAAAACTAGCGTACTACAGAAACTTGATGGCTTCCAAGCATCTTTAATAGCCTTTAATTGATTAGAGGGGTAATTCTTAGATAGTAAAATAGGAGAAGTTTACATTATTTCCTCCCCATGAGGGAGGAAATTCATTACACTTATAGAGGAAAGGACTACAGAGAACATGGATAGTGTATCACTGTATAACCCTGTTCTTTGATCTGGTGTAGATGTACATACATTAGCTTCCACAAGAAACATTTAAACAAAATGTTTGTTTACTTACAAGGGGTCTTCTGAAGTTAAATTGGGATGAAGAGGCAATTAAAGTTCAGAAACATCAGATGTAATGAAAAACATTTCCAAGTAGCTCTGTACGTGGTTAAGTGACTCTCAGCATATGAACTTAAAAACTGTTGTGCAGAATAGAGAGACTAATTCCCTCTTTAAAAGAAACACTGTATTTCTATCAAACAGAGGTTTTGTTAACTCATACTTCTCAAACTTTCCTGAGAGCACAGTTGTTTTTTTGTTTCCATTCTCTTAGGACACAATTTAGACAAATGTTGAACTTCATTTGAAAGAAAGGACCTGCCATCCTAATCAAGTCAACATGTTATTCACGTTATTTAAAAACATCAGAATCCTAGGACCAAACAGGGAACTCAGTTTGATTCTGAAGTAACAGTCAACTCAACAGACAAAATTCTCAAATCCAGACATTGGTCAGCTCTGGCAAAACTCTTGTTTTCTCACGTTTTTGTTACTCCTGTTGTTGCTCTGAACAACTGATCAACAGCAAACTTCAACACATAAACAGGGTTTCAATTTGAGACTCACAGGCAGTCAGAAGTGTCTGCAGATTTAAAATAAACAAGCCACAAGCCAATACTCAGCCTGGTACTTGGCAAGATATACAGAAACTTCTGAAACCTAATATCCAAGGAATTTGATTTAACCTACTGTTTCTTTATGTGTGTCAATTAACATCTTCTCAGTCAGATAATTTACATTTGTTTGGTTTTTTTTTAAGCAATCACATCATCAATATATGTGAGTATAATGACACTTGCTACCACTCTTTCAGAAGTTTTCCATCCAAGCTCCAATTTATGAAAAAATAAGTTTCATAGAACTACACAAGGGGTACTTATTTGACTCTGAAGTGCCACTGCCAAAAACATTGCACCATAACGTCAAGATTGATGATGCTTAGACATCAATTGTGTTTAAATCAGATAAATTAAATGCCAAAAAACTAAATCCAAAAAAGACCATAAGTTACACATCTCTCATCAGTTAAATAGTTACAAGGACTGAATAAAGATCTGAACACCCCTTAATGATAATTACTGGCTATAGTATCTACAAGAGCACACCTTCCAAAGCAGTCTGAAGTTACTACTTGATTATTCCATAATTCAGAATGTTTTAATACCCCTCCTGAGTGAACTCACTGTGAGGATAATGCTCTCCAGGAGCCTGTGGATTAGACGTTACCTTCTCCAGTGGCTTACGAGGACACCTAATAACAACTCAATGATATGTCAAAGATGAAGTGACATGCTGATGACAGCAGTCTGAGAGTCCCACCCACCTTCTGATTAATCACCACTTTTCATCTGTTCGGCTCAGAAATGAAAGAAGATGACACATCTCCCTAATGGGTCTTCAAAACCAGGCCTCTGCTCCAGCAATAATCTGTATTTTGTGACTGCAACTGTGTTTACAAATAGTGAGTCACAAATGATGATTAAGAGCTTTGTTTTGCTGAGGCAGATGCCTATTTCCATCAAAATATAAGTTTAAAAGTAGACTTATTTTTACTAGAATTTAAAAAATTACTAGAAAATGCCAAACCCACAACCCCAAACATGCAGTACTATATCACAGACCTGCTGCTACCAGAACTTCATTTTATAGTTCTGTCAAAATTGTCAGCTCACATAGTTCTGTAAAGATGCTGTTCTGCTACGGACATTTTCACAGCGTGTTCCTTTATTTTAAGTTTTTTTTCTCCATTTGTCCATAGAAATCCATTTTGTACAAAATATTGGCAGTCTTTTAAAATGTGATTTATGGTACCACTTAAGCACTTATCACTTGCTATTTGGTCTTCCAGCTACACTATTATTCTGGGCTACAAAACATTAAGTACCTCAACAAAGAAAACTTGTTGTAATTTATATTTTCATGTTATTTTTCAGAGAAAAGGCAGTATTTTTCTGGCTTATTTATTAATCATAAACCAAAATAAATCTACTAATGATTTAGATGTCAAAATTCCTTGTTATTCATCAGCATGATGAAGCCTCAGGCCTTGATATTGAAAAAAATACAGCCACCTATTTAACTTTAAACATGAAAGTAGCCTCAGTTGTCTCTGAAGACTTCATAGAACTGTAAACTAATTACATTTGTTTTTTCTCCCCCTCACTCATAATGAAAAGTGATAGTTATGCCTACATAAACTAGTACAGCTAGAAAAAGCATACAGGCTTTTAGAAACAACCCTTTCTTAGACTCCAGCAAGAGCTCTGTACTCCAGAGAGCAATTTTGCTTTTTCTACCTATAGCAGATAGAATATTATTAATTAGGCTCTTTTTTCAAGTCCTTTCTCATTTTTATGCATAGACCATTACAGCTGAAACAAGACAAACATTACTTTTCTACAGTATAATCAACTAGATAAATTCCAGGGCCTCTAATGACGTTAACCAGGCAAAGACACAAGCAGAACACACTCCCCTGGCATAATCCTTCTAAAATGCAAGCAGATAATAGTTATTTGAAAATAATTATTACACATGCAAAGCTCTGAAGTCAAAATTAAAAGGCTTTCAATATAGGTTTTTCAAGTCCTACCAAGCCTACTGACACCTAGAAAAATGAACACCAACCCACCATAGCAAGATTCACTGTATATATTGAAAATTTCTGTTTTGTTCCATCACAGAGTATTACACAGAACCCTCTGAAAGCAAAGTGTTGGAGCTGCTGTGAAACACAGGACTAAAGAGACAAATAGGTGAAAAGAAAGTGGAAGCTGCCCAACAAGGAGCTCCATACCAGAATTAGAGATGGCACAAGGCTTCTGCTGAAATTGTGGGAGTTAATTCCCATAACTGAGCGTGGTAGTCACTTCAAACATCAGTGACACATCAGAAGGCAATTTTTAACTGTACTGGCAAGAAAATCAGTTTGGTTTACAGGAAAAAAAAACAAAACTGAAAAGAAGGTATTCTTATCTTGATAATGTCATTAAGGTGAACATCTCAGAAACAAATATTCACTTGAGAGCTTTGAATTGAAGCAGAAAGATAGCATAACAAATTTTAAATTTTTCACCTTGATGAAAAGTACATGAGCCACTAGAATTGCTGAGAAACAAAAACTATCTTAAGGGGTTTTTCTGACACAATCCAGCATTTGCAGCTCCCAGTTTAGGAGGACAAGCTTGTGAATGGAGTATCTTCTCATGGATCCCTCTTTCTCCTATATACTGCTTTAATGAACCGTGTTCCTCTGACCTCAGCAAAGGCAGCTTATGAATGGGGAGCCTGTGCAGAGCCATTGCCCCAAAATGTAGGTCTATTAATGAGTTAATAACCTTTCGGTCACAACCTGCACAACTGGCATTAAAACACCAAAACTCAAATGTTCTTTAGGGATGCACCAAATCTTCTCTCCTTCTGCCAGTCATAACTCACAAACCAGCTTCTTGCTTAGTGATCAGTACTCCCTGTTTGACCAAATTTGTTTCTGATCCCAGCTCTCTGTCTGGCTTTGCAGGACACTGTCCTGTCCTACTCTGTTCTTAGGAGTAACACAGGGTATAGAATATGTCTGTGATGAGGGAACTCTGGAGAACACATAGACAAAAAATACTTGTGTGCCTTTTCAATGTTGCATGTATGTAAAGCAGCAGTAACACTGCAGACACTCCAGCTTGGCAGTAACTGCAGAATGACTGAATGACTGCTAGAAAGCTTCAAGAACACCGTGACATCTTGTTAAAGCTTGCAATCACAGCTTTGGAAACCAATAACTTGCTTTATAAAGTTTGCAATTTTCTCTGCCCTATGGCACACTATACAAAGTAGCTGCAAGTCTATGCTATCACACCATCCCATTCTCTGTGAAAAAAAATATTTTCTCCTTCTGCTTGTTTTAAACTAAGTCTCAAAGATATCCTAATATATGGCTCAAAATACCTTTTTGTGATGTTACTCGTTGCTGACAAATTACTTCACTGGGAAGATTGGAGAAACATTTCATTTCCATTTTTTGGTCTTCCCATCCTTGATAAACAGTGTCAGGCTAAGAAATAGCTATGGGGAGCCCCCTGTTAAAATGCTAGTGGTGATAATGCAGATTAATTTTCACTACTGTCTCATGAGTATCTTCATGCTGGGAAGGGAATCATTGTTTACATATTGATGAGAACAGCAGAAAGAGACTTCCCTGTAGTTTCATATAGGCACTACACAAGAATGGGACTGCAGGGTTCTCAAGCTCTCACCTGAAGTTTCTGTACAAAAAGGGACACATTTATAACCCCCCACTGCTATACACAGAAGAAGATAATCTGTTCTCCATGCCCATCGTGAACAGGACTAGTAATGGGTTTAAATTACAATGAGAAAGCTTCAGCTTAAACACAAACAAAACCCCTTCTATTAACAGAGACTGGAGAGATTGCCTGGGGAGACTGCAGAGTCTCTATCATTTCAAAACTTGAAGGGTAGCTTAGACAAACACCTGTTCTAAATCTTGAGCTTGCTGAGCTTTGAAACTGTCCAGTACATTAAGCATGGCAAGGTTCCACATAAGCTCCCCAAGCCAACGAGCTCTCCGACAATGTACACGTGCAACGCTATTCAAGTCACATTAAGAGCTACTTAGCAGCAGGTACACATCAAAATAATCCACATTTTATTTTACTCTCATCCCTAAGAAGGGAGAAATACATTAAAATAGTGCTGTGGGTTTGATTAAAACCAGGCAGTAAAGCAATCTATCACACTACTTGCTTTAGTTTCCAAAATTGTACCTACAAATGGAGTATCTGTAACTATGCCTATATACTCCATAATCAGAGGGATTTTTTATCTCAGCTTACTAAACGTGAGTTAAACCTATGACAATATCATAGTTGTTATGATATGACCATTTATTGACCAATAAACACATTGAGTAAGAGAAATAACATCAACTCGGCAATCTTTAAGTTAATATGGAGAAACCTCAAACATATACAGATGTCCCTTTTACATGTGCTTCTGACCACTTGTTTTCTACTTTGTGCTCTGTAGCTGAGCACAGCAACTGTTTAAACAAACACAGAGCACAAAGGGAATTCGGGAGGACATACAGTAAGTTTTTGGGCATTGCATTCTAAAGCAATACTGGAGGGTTTTTTGGATGAAAGATTTAAGAGGGAAATTAATATAAAAGCCATGTTTTTCAGATATTTTTAGCAATTTCTGACAATTGTCCAGAATTTAAATCCTTTTTTAAAAGTTTTAACATCAGAACTAGACACCAGCATCCTTATTTTGGTTTCAGTAGTGCCATATAGAAAGGTAGTATTAACTAGGTACTTTTCTGTGCCTTTGCTTACACATTCAAGAATACGTTTCATTTCCTTGGCATAGTACATCATTCATTGTATAAGAACATCTGAGACTGAACTGCTGCCCCCCTCACATTCTCTCCCTTTCTACTGCCACCAATACTGGCATTTGACATCAGTGGTGGAATCTGACTGAAAATTTGTTACTGGGAAACTGGAAAAAGCACAGCCATAGAAAAACAGAACATTTTAGGCAAAAGTGAAGCCTTTATGTTTGTCCTGACAGTGCACCTTTCACAACAGGATACTGGCTCATTCCACTGACAATAGTATCAGTCTGCTACAGCATCTAAACATGAACAAGTAGAAGTAGTACTTGAACTTGCTTATTTTAGCAAATGCATATACACAAAATATTTGCATCTTATTACTTGATCTTTCAGAGAAAAAAAAAGTCATTTTACTTGATTTTGCATTATCATTACAGTCAAATTCTACCACCATCAAGCTTGTACTTCAGCTTTCCTAGCAAAGGGTCACAACAACCTGACAAATGATAAAGCTGTCTTAGCCTGTAAGCAATACACAAAATCAGTCACAGGAAACAAGGAAGACGGATATCCAAGACTGTTCAAATTGGCTTCACCAAGACTTACTAACATCATGTCCTAAGCTTCTCTTCGCCTACTCAGTTTTGCTCAGGGCCAGTTTAATTTGAAAAGATGCCCAGGGACATTTCTTAGCATTAAGTGTTTGGTACTAAGCAAGCAATAAGGAACTGAATTCATTAATAAAGCTGACAGTCCTTTAGGAAACTTGTCATTCTCCTTTCTACTTACCACAAAAGAACAGCCAAAAGAGAGTACAAACCTAGTTTCCAGCTTTAAACACGTAGGTCTCTTTTTATGACCTCCACTGAGATTCTTGTTATGTTAGCCCTGGACCATATCTGAAATACTTTAGGACCTTTAGACTTACTTGACACATCCCTTTTAAAAATGCCTAATTCCACTTCAGTTCATGATTTAATTATTCAGACATACACACACACACACCAAACCAGCTTCTAAAACAATCTCCCAGTTACATTCCAGTAATAAGAACATAGAGAAGGGCAGTGAAGTCACTAATGTGTAGCAGGTGCTGAAGGCAATCTGTTTTAAGTGTAAAGCCAGTCAGAACTTCAGTTCTGCAAGACAATGAACGTCAAGCATGGCCAGCTGGAAAAAGTGTCATCTTGTTCACAATATATAACAACTGTATGTGCTATCTAAAATCAGAAGCTGGGCACACTTCGAATTATAGTGCTACTGTAATTTCTATTTTTAGGAATTTAGGAACTTGTACATATTAGTCAAAAAAGTCTGAAAAACATCATCATTAGAATGAATCCTTCATGACTGAGTTTTTAGACAGCATCCTAGTCCCTTCTATTTAAATTATATTTTTTCATCAATTTCAAATGGAGAGAATTCTGTTCAATCAACATGTAGACACTCACCATTAAAACAAATTAATGAAGTTCACCATCACATTGCATCCTTTTAGGAAAAATGGTGCATACTTGGTAAGCAAAGCACGAGTGTTGTAAGCTTATTCCTATCTTAGTTGTTACACAATATCTGAAATAGCCTTCTCCCTAAAATGGGCTTTTCCCCAGTATGCTCTAGATTCAGCTCTCATTCTGCATTTAAGCAGGGTTTCAGGTGAATTAAAAAGGACAGATATGGCAGCCCTAAAGTAATATATGAAAGTCTTATTGTATTAGTCATTTTTCCTGTCATTTTGTATTAGTGTCATATTAGTCTAATGCAATACTAACATGATACTGAAACGTTAGCATATCACAGATTACTCAGTGTGTCAAGCTTGAGTCTGATCATATTACTTTGCTGTGTGTATTCCAGTGATGAAACTTTTCCTTTCCATCCCCTGAAACCGTGCAGGACTAACTGAAAACACAAGGCACAGGCTGTGCAAGAGTCTAACACTTAATAATAGGTATTAACACCTCTTGTGCCAAAGGAAAGAACCCATCTGTGACAGATCAGATAATATTGATTCAGTCCAGGAATTTGTTAATACAAGTAAGATAATCCTTTCCACTTCAAGAAGATTTTGAATCCCTTCCTACAAACTGAAAAACTACCATCAAAACCGCAGTGCTTGCAAGTGTTCCTGCGATACGGGAAATCCAACTAGGAAATAAAAGCATTGGATATCCCTGTTGAGTCGTCTTTGTGAAACCAGGAGCTGTTAAAATTAGGTTACATATAAAAAAAGGATGTTTTCTAGAAGTATATTTTTTTCTTGTGGCCTAGCATCAAACAGAAGTCAACCACATTCCTGAGGGATAGGACCTACGGCTGGTGAGGTCTGGAAAAACCAGCAGAAATGCAAAGAATCATTTCTGGCCTAGACAATCATACTTGGGAAATAGCATGTTAGCAAGAACAGAATAAAAATCCCATCCAATCCTTCCATATTATGCTCTTTGGTGATAATTTTTTGTTGAATCACTACTCAAATATTTCTAATCTAGGCACAGATAGGACTGTGGGTGAAGACCACAGCCATTACAGTGTTATATTCCCCCTTCAGAAGAAGAGGTGCAGCCTGTGCTTCTGTTTGGGGATCCCCATGATAGTTATTTAAATAACTAAAGCACTTTAAATAAATATTTAAGTAAAAGGTTTAAATAAAGCATTTATTGCAAACAAACACAGAACCCAAGAAAACAGCTTAAATCACATCTTAAAGACCTTTGGAAATGAAGCTTGGTAAACATTTACAGAAAAACAAGAAACTTCCAGAATTTGAAGTGCTCCTATGTGAAAACAAATGTTGCTAAAAATGAGGAGTTTAGCCAAAATAAAATCCACTTACTTAGGTGGGCACATCAACTACTTTGATTTGTTCTAAAGCTGCAGTTAATTGGAGAAGGACTCAGAAAAAAACCTTATTTTTTTAGTCTTTGCCTTCTGATTACCCTGCACTACTTTTGCAGTAATTACTGTGCATTACATTACAATGAGGTTACACAACTTCCCTGTCCTAAGTTTCTACATAATGTTCTTCTGCATGTCCTCAGTCACTACTGCGACAATCACAGTTAGCACTGTAGAACTCCACGAGGTGACTGCAGAGTAACAACTGTTATGTGAGGCTCACATGTGCTCCCTCAGACAGATACAAGCACTCTGGCAAGAGGCACAAGAGCAGCAGTACTTCTGTTGCTTTCTTTATTAAGGTGGAAAATGATGGATTGAAAACCAATAACAACAAGAACAAACAGCAGAGCCATAAAAACCCATACATGCAGAGTTCTGGTACAATATTTAAATACATACAATAAAATTCAACAGCAGTATTTCCAAGTTTAGGTGTGCATACCACAATCACTTCTTTCAACTATAGTAGAATGGTATAAAAACCTCTCTTCACAGTTTACTAGAGATGTATAGGCACGGGCCAACTTTCTGCTTTAATACCATCATTTGTACTTTTCCATATGCATAAATACACAATTATCTGCATATATGCAAGGATTAACCTCTCCCACACCATTTCCCAGCTATCCCAAATACATACTTTTATACAATAATACGTTGTTCACAAATGCTAAGTACAACACAACGTGACAAAAGTGTGCTATTTCATCTTTAGAGGTGTTTTTTTTAAGTGATTTTAGGCTCCCTAAGTTTACTGTAAGGAGTGGTAAAGTTTCAGCCGATTTTACAGGTTTAAGTGAAGACTTAAAACATCAGCTTTTATATAATGAAACACTATTGGAAGCTAGACTACCAGTTTAATGCATTTCAATGTACTGAAAGAACCATAAGCATGTGATTTGAGGAACAGAGTCTTATTCCATTTGGATAAATATTTAAAGCTTTGAGTCCTATGTAAATCCAATGAACACACGTTTGATCAAACTGCCATCTGCTGGCTATTCCTGGGATTTAAGCGGCTTGGTTGCACACACTACAGCATCTGATAATGTGTTAGTGAGAACTAAGAAATCTTCGTTTTCATAACGTGATTCTTGGCATTTGGTTGGCAATAACCAACTGCTCTTGTTGCAGCAGAAATTCAGCCTTTGGATCAGGTCATGCTACCCTGTGGCCTTGCATAATCAAATTCCTCCTGCTCACACCAACACCCACACTCAGCTTACTGGACACAGCTCAGTTAACTTCACCTGTGCAGCCTTTGAAAAGAAGAGTGCACACTACTGAATCCGTATTTACTGAAGCAACCATGTTCTGTGACTTTAGTACAGGTTCTGACTGCTTGTTCAGAAAAAAAATGACAAGAAGAATAAAAAAAATAGGAAGAAATAATAAAGGAATAGTAGCAAGTTACTTAAATTACACCTATAAACACAAGACCTATATAAGGGAGGGCAAGTTCTGAAAACTCATTTTTCAGGACACTAGGGAAATATTCCTCATGTAACCATCCAAGGTTATAGTCATTAAGAAGCCAGGACATTACTAAGTTAATAAACTTGTCTAGTATGCTAATTGTGGTACAGTCAAGTGCAAACAGAGCATTCCCAGAAAATTATCATGACAAGAACTAATGGTGGTATGCAGAATTTAAAAGTAAGATTTCAAATTATGCAGGCCCTGAAGATAAAAGCAAAACTAAAACCTGGAGACTTCCAAAAACCATTAACAAAGTAAATGCACTGCACAGGATCAATTGTATTCACCTTTTCTCTAAGAGGGCAAAGTAAAATTATGAAATGCAAGCACGGAGTCATCAGCAGGGAATTGGGTTGCTCTGAGAGACTGTTATGGAGGCCTTCATTGAGAGGTGTCTTGCAACTTCTCCCAAGCACCTTTGTAGTATTCCAGGCCCTCAGGCTTATCTGTTTTGCAAACCCAGTAAGTCACCAGCTGCTTCTTTCCTTGAGACCTGACTACATTTTAAAAATCCCAAGTCACCTTTCTGAGCACTTAACTTCTAAGACATTCAGCAGCAGAAATTCAGGTTTTCCTAGAAGTGAAAAATGGTCTTTAGGGTGCAGAAAGATAATGGTACCATTGCTATATGAACAGAAGAGGTGTTTGGGAATTCAGTTTAGAAGTTCTAATTGGAAGACTGGACTAGAGCTCCCAGAGTTCAGTCCCCCATTACAAGCAGGACTACTCTATCAAGTCAGCTGTGGCTTCACCAGTCTGATAAATGTGAGGTTTAAATGTGCAAATGCAACGAAGTGTGCAAAAAAACCCAAATGGACAAGAGATCCAGACAGCCATGGTAGTTGATGGGATCTTTCCAAGGCAGGGGCTGTAGTCTCAAAAGTTGAAATACATTCAGAGATATGCTCCCTAATTTTATAACTTATTCCCTCTATTTAATAGTTTTACAAGACGAAGCATCATACTGTTAGTCCTGCATGACATTCTGTACCTGTCTGAGACTGCAGACTCTGGCATTTCCTAAGAATTACAAGATCATCACTTTATGATAGATGCTTGCAAAATCTGCAGCCAGTTTAGTCAGTAAGGGCCCATTAAGTTCTTTGGAAACTGCATAAGGAGAAAATGCACAAATTGCAACTAAAAATGCTAACTCAAGAAAATTAGTACACTAGAAGTCAGCCATGCATTTATGCACCATATTTCAAAGTCCAGATGTAAAGTGGTGTCCTGGTTTTGCAGAAATGAGGTTTAAGAAGTACCTGGGTCAAAATTAGTTATTCCTCAGAGAAGATTGCCTGTCAGGGAAGGTCATGCTGGAACAAGTCAAAAAACATCAGACTGCTACTAAAATAGGATGTCATAATTGCACTATGGTGTCAAGTGGAGGATTATAATTCACTTATTAGCCACAATTTCTCACTCTCAAGACTTAAATTCACCTCGATGAGATGCATGATAGTTAGTCCATTTGGTTTGGAATGCCTGGCAACGCACTGCCCAGGACCACTAAAAGGTTTCCTGCAGGTGCACAAGCAGCAAATACTGAGTCTTATCAAAGCCTCAACTGAAGGCACACTAAACAACCAGAAAGTGAGTTTTTCCAAATACTGAGGAAATTTTCAGCTGGAGTTTTACATGAGCCCTAATACAGGAATAACCCCAAAGCACATTAAATGCTTCTACTAATTTCTGGTTCTCTTAAAACATTTCGACTCCTTGGCAGGAGCATGTGATAAAAAAGACTGTACATGGATATTAGCTGTTTATATACACTTTAGTCATTTGCTTGCCATCTGAAACCTTGACTGTTATGTAGCTGCAACCTTTAGGTTTGGAGCAGAGAAATTTGGTTTATTAGTGTGCTTGGGGTTTTTTTGCGTTTAATGTCCCTGCTCAAAGATCCTATTAAATTTTAAGATTATATTACTACCCTTTGTGAAGTGATTATTTAACAATAATTTAGATTAAGGCCACTGTTATTCTATAATAAGTACTACTGGTAGTTTACACCAAAGGATTCTATTAATGTTCATATTAGAAGTAGAAAAATTTAATTACCGTCGTAAGTATTGCCTTTTTAAACATGTTTATTCAGAAGTATACATCATGGGCATTCAAAACCTGAATTATACAAACATAGCAACCAACAAAAATTCAAAACATTGAGAAACCCACTTCCAGCTTACTAAAAGGAGTCCAAAAATGGAAATGCATTGTAAATAGCAGCATCATGTTTGATCATGCATGCATGACCTTAAAATGTCATTTTATCCACTTTAATGCAAGAAAGATTTCTCAAGATATCAAATAATATATATGAAAGAGTACATAGATAATATATATAAAAGGAATAAAAATTATCGCAAATACATGTCTCTACACATTCCATATAAACCCCTTTTTTATATATATGGAGCTGCTGAAGCACATAGTGCAAAATACTTATAGTCATGCCTAAAACAAAACTACAGCACAGCTGGGTGGAAGCAGGATTGTCAAATATTTTTGGCACCCTTAAAGTCTGGTCCACCATCCTGCTTCAGCAACGAAAGTTCACAGAGAGATTTCTCCACCATAGTTTCTTAATAAGCAACGTGCAGGGATTACACAAAAATCATCCGTATGGTAATCTGACACTGCACAAAAAATAAGATTACCTCTGGCCCCAATCCTGACAATGAAGTGTTGGCACAAATACTTCTGCTGCTGCATTAAGTAAATGCTCCTCAAGCTGTACTAATACTTCAGTATTAGTGTTACACATCACTTTTCATCCTTGTCACATTATTGCATTTCTAGACCAATTCTGCTTCTTTGTGCTGTAGTTTCATACAATTAAGAGTAAGCATGTTAAATAAAAGTTATTTTTTCCATGCTGTAGCATGACAATATTCACATAAAAGTAGCATTACACACTTGCATTATTCTTGGATACTGGTGGATTGAAATATTTGAAATATTTCAAAGTTTCTTTCATTGGTAATTTAATATTACACATGCTCCTTGCTTATGCTCACATGGTATGGATGGAATTGAATGGTATGACTCCATTTCCCTCCCACCAGTGTCACAGAATTCTGATACAACAGTGAGGAAGCAATTTAATCCTATTTTACCTGTTACTTGCACACTGTACTATCTTATCTAAAACAAAGCAATTAATTCGCTTTTGTAAAGAGCTACTCACTTATTTGGGAAAAAAGTACGAGAAGTGTAAAGCATACACATAGAAAGCAATACAGATTGTTTCATGAAGTACAGAAATATATCTAAGTGTGAACAAGTGTGTCCTAACACTGAAGCCAACCATTCTGGGCTAAGATCTTGTATAATCCATTTTAAGCAACCACTCCAATATTCCACAGAATACTTGGGGCAACACTTTAGCTGAATGTTGTTTTCTATACACTGCAAGCCATATTTATCATATGTTTAGGAGCATGTTGGTAGATACCATTCTCCAGTAAGCTATTGAAGAATCACAAACATATTTGGACAGAGCATAACACACAACTACACCACAAAGAAAATAATTTACAATGCAAACAACATTTACATCACTAAAACTCCCAAGGTTACATTTACAGGATTTTTTACTCAATTAATAAATACATTGAAACCTGAAAAGATAAACAGCCTTCTTCAGCCAGTTCTTCACACTCTGACATTTACTTCCATTGTTAAAGTTTCCCAAGTGTGGTCTCACATATCTCGGGTTAACTAGCAATACAGCCTGAAAGGCACTACTGTGTAGCCCTGCCAAACATATTTATTTTTATATCTATTAAGATTTAAACATTCACTCAAAACAGTAGCAGCAAGAGAGGAAGTGATTTCAAGTCTGTAATACTTTGTCTTGTAATATTGAGGAAAAAATACATGTAAGAGGAAAGTAAAGAAAACATCTAAAGCCCTAAAGATGCATAAGTTATACATGAATGAATATAAATTGCACGTATCTTCAAGTTACTGGCAAGTCTGACTCAGAAATGATAAGGTTGTAACAAACAAAACCTAGAAAGGGCAATCTGCAGATCAGCAATGACAGATGCAATACTTGAATACCACTCTTTGAAATCATATTCTGTGCAAAAAGCACCCATTTTACCTAAGATTGTCTAAGAGACATGGACGTTATAACAATATTCTAGATCTGATCCTTTGTTTATGAGTGTTTATGTAAGAATACTGGAGCAGAGGTATCAATTCACCTTCTGTGTAAACAGTGAATGCTCAGTGCTTGGCCTTCAAATTATACACAATGAATTAGCATCCAGCCATCTACACAGTACAACTGACAGTATTAAATATTGCTAAAACATCTTAAGTTTTGCAATATTATGCCAGCACTATATTACAAAGTGTTAATTAAAGATGCACCACTTTAATTATCAGTATTCCTAAACATCTATTTTAGTAGCATTGTATTTTTCCTCGGTTTGAATGAGACGGAACAGCTCCTTTACTGCATAGATGTCTATTTAGGTAACATTCAGGAATCTGGATGCTGTGGCTCTTGAATTTGAAAACTAATAAAGCTTGAAAAACTGAAAATTTAACAGTTGGTGTTGATTAGGAGGTTGTTGTGCATTCATTTTAAATGTTTAATACACACTAATCTGAACTCAGTGTTACATCAGTTAAATAGTTTCCTTCAAGTCTATCAAACAGCATCACTGATAAAATTGGCCAGGAATAACTTCAAAACACTACAAAATAGCATTCTCCTACTCTGTGTCATTTTTACTGTCAGTCAATTTTCCTCAGATGATCATCTGAGTGCACATTTTTCTTCAATTATTACAACAAAAGCTCCTTTCAAGTCATATAAAATGATGCTATTTTCTTCTTGCAGCAAGTAGCACTAACAGAAAGTAGCAGTGATACTAAACATTGTCTACAATTGTTATGGAAATATATTTATCTGTATCCTGTTGTCATGGAAGCCAAAGATCAAGGCATACAAGCTACATGCAATAATTTATACTGATTTGAAAGAACATTTCAAGGAAACATTCAAATGTATAATTCGATAAAAATCAGACTAGTTTCAAAGGCACTGATTACCCAAGGCATGATTCTGAGACAGTGGTATTTCAATCAATATTAAATTCATTACTTACATCCTCTAGGTTCTATTAATAACCACAGTACATCCAATTTAACAGCTCAGACACACTCAAAGTTCTAGCACTTTTTTGTCCTGGCATGAAGCCAATTTTAGCAATGTTCCAAACTACAGAAAAGGACATTTGCTGCCACTCCACATTGGTTTCTTTTCTATAAGGCAAGGTTGTTTGTGTAAGTCTGTTGTTTTGCAGCTGTCCAGTCTTCTAAAACGGCAAACTTGTGTGCAAGTTTGATTTACCTCAACATGGAGCTACTATTTTTTATGAGTTACATTCAGTTTGTTCCATTATTAGTTCCACATAAAGGAACACTACCAAAACTTTTTATGTAGCAAACAAGTCTCTGAACAGTTCTTAAAGAAATGTCTTTCTCCATACAGGTGTCAAACACAGTTTTACCTCTGCACGTGCATAACCACTGTTGCTGAAAAGATACTGAGAGCCACGTAGCATCTTATTTTAGAAATGTTACACAGAGCACATGATGCAAATGTGGTTTTGTGAAGTAATAATAAAACAAAATGAGTGTACCTGCTACTTAAGAAAAGCCTCTAGGCTTCACATTGAATGTACAGAAGCCCAGAACCTTCAGTGCTTAGACTTCAATATCCACATTTTGCTGCACTTCCTCTTTGATCAGTAACAAACCTGTTTCTGAACTTGGTCTGCTCCCCTCCAGCACAGAGTGCTCTTTCTATCCAAGTTATTTGACCTTTAGTTAAGTGACCAACTCAATCATTTGAAGTTTCTTCTTAGTTCTCCACATTAGCTATCCACTACAGGGTGGGGAGGGGGAAATCCCTGGTAACTATTTAGCTGCTTCTCCCCCTACAGTAAGTGCTTTTATAATGTTTTATAATGCAAATTATCTAATATGCAAAAAAAAAAAATTTATACACGCTAAAGTAAAAGGGAATAATAAGAATAATGACAATTCCTACAGCCAGATTAAAAACCATTAAGTTGCCTAAACTTTAGGATTAAAAAAAAATCTGACCAAGTTACCCTTAAATGGTGCTCTGATTTCCTACACCAAACTACCTCCTTAGGACCACTAATAAAATAGAGGCTATTTTGTCTTTACTATTACATCATCATCCAAATGCAGAACTGTGGTACTACCACAATGTGCTTTACACAGACCTGCACTATAATGGCATTAATACTCCAATTAAGTCTACTTATCACTGTGCCTACATGTGATAATTGGAGAGACATTATCATGAGGTGATGATAAGCTTACAAAGTCATTTTAGAACTGGTAATGCCAATCGTAATTAATCAAAATGGCAACTCAACAAGTTGCACACTCCACACAGGTGACCCAAAATTGTTTTGGCATTGCAATATGAACTACAAATGGAGTAGTAAAGGAATCACATTACAGTCTGTCCTGTCTTCAAGTCCTTCTGCTTTTGCAGTAATGCATCATAGTAACACAACAACACTTGTACTAATTGTACAGCACTACAAAAACTCTACAAAAAGAAACTTCAAAGACATCCATCTCAGTTTAGTCAAGGAGTAGAAACAGCACTAGTGACAAAAGTAAAGAATGGAAACAGAATTATAGTCAAAGTATGAATCACAAGATTGTGCCTAATATTACATACAGAGAAAAAAAATCTGTATGCTCCACAGCTGGAGGTCAGTCAGAAGTCTGTCCTCAGTTATTCCAATACAAGCACTTCAAGGCCTTCTATCCACACATTTTGCCCCACTCAATTTTTCATTGGGCCACCACTGTTTAGTCTATTAAGCAAATCTCCCCACTGAACAGGCTTTCCCTTACAGTGTTGTAACAGTCATATAAGTTGACTCCAAAACATAACAAGGCAAAATGCCAATTAAAAGAAAGTGATCCCTCACTTCAACAATAAATAGATTTCAAGCACACAAAGACAGCAAAAATTAATTTTGGAGTGATTCGTTTCTGAATTTAAATGAATATAACTATGTAATCATTAACTTACTTAATGGATTTCATTAGGCTTATTTCTGGGTTTGATGTCATTTTTCTTTCCAATTAACTCAATTGTTAAGATTAATTTTATATTACTATCAAAAACAAAGATCAGAGGCAAGACTACTTAGGTTCACAAAACTACTGTTTTGAAATCTTTCCTCAGCATAAATGCAAATTCATTATATCCTTACAACAATAACAGCAGTTCCTATAAAATAGCATTGTTTTCATATTGTTTAAATGGAGTCTAATGTTATACCATTTAGTCATCTTATGGTTTAAGTATACTTCAGTCACATCATTTACATATCTTGCTTTCAGACATGAAGATAATAGATGGATATCTTATGTAGTTGATAAAATTGTAACATTAATACCAATGAAAAATATAGCATGAATCTGTCACACAACTCTCAGAAATGCTACAAGGTAAGTAAGCTCTCTTCCAAAACCTTTATTTGGGTAAAAACCAGATCATGCACAGAATTATGTCCCATCTAACCTGGCCTTAAACACTTTCCAGGGTGGGGCAGCCACAGCTTCTCTGGGTAAGATGTTGCAGGGTCTCACTACCCTCACCTATTCTTTCAGTTTAAGACCATCACCCCTCATCCTGTCACTACAGGCCCTTCTGAAAAGCCCCCCTCCAGCTCTCTTGTAGCCCTTTCAAATACTGGAACTTTCTCAGCCTGTCTGCCAAGGAGAGGTCCTCCAGCCCTCTAAATATCTAACATAGAACAGCAAAAACAATAACAACAAACCTTGTTTGGGATCCCTGTCATAACCTGGTGCCAGAGATAACTTCAACCAGCTGATTTGTTTCACCACTGCTGCAGACATCAGTATTGCCCTGTAATTGAAGGATGCAAGTTACTACCTCTTTTGTTAGTTGATTCACTGACAGTTGCCAAGATTTACCAACTGTTCTTTTCAAGCAGGAAATAAATATTGTATTTGGTTCATATTTCAGCACAAGTACTCACATGCCAATGTATGCACACATACCAGAGGAACACCTGGTTACATTTTTTCACATTCTATAGTAACACAAACAGCATCATTTTTACAGCAAAACATTCAGTTAAACTAAGGAATAAAGCAGATACCCTTCAATTTTTTTTTACACTGCAGTTCACATGAAATGAGAAAGTAGCAGTGAAGTATTGCTATACTGTACTTCATACTCATTGCTTACATTCATTGGGCTAGCACTGTTTAATTCCTACACAGACATTTTCTTAAAAGCAACAAATAGGAAGCATTTTAAAGGTAAAAGCTTCTAATGACTTGTCATGAACTAAGAGTGTCCCCTAATGTTTTGTAAGCTAAACTGGTTTCTGAGCTATTCACATGAAAAATGTGAATTCTGGCGCCTGATCTCAGACTCTTACATGGAGCCATTGGGAGAGTGAACTGCAAGTTTTAAGCAGTTTAAAAGCAGGTTAGTGAACAACAACAAAACCACTAAATTTATCACAGTATCTTCTTCCATAGTAATCTAATAGAAATGCATAGAAATCTCTAATGTAAAAGTTACTGAAAAGAAGCAGAAACAAGGGAATTGAGAATGCTAAATGGCATTAACAATGTCTTTTTTCTACATCCTATTGCAGCTGAGAGGAACATAATCTATTTGCTTAACTAGGAAAGAGAAGGGGAAAATTGGGACCAACTTACAAAATAAAACCAATTTTTCGATTATCCCATTAAATAAGAAAAAATAAAACCCCCAAAACAACAAACAACACAAACAAAAGCATTTAGGGGGCAGAAATAATCTTTAGTTCTTTCACAATGCAAGTAGCAATTACTTTGTTGCATCTATAGTAACTTAAGAGCTCAATATAAGGATGTGGATTATCAGAACACATATTTGTGTAAGCTGAGAGCAAAAACAAACAGCAGAAGCTGAAGAGTACAAGAAAAGGAAGAAGAAAAGAAGGAAGCTCCATAGCCATAAAATGCAATTATCTAGAGCAAATCGTTAAATACAACTTAGATCCTGAGATTATGAGAAGTCAAAGTGGATTAAACACAACTTCAAGTAACAATCTTTTCAAGCCTTTGCCTAAAATTGTCTCTCAACTTTCATACACTGAGTATAAGAAATTCTCTTTTTCCTCTCCTGAAGTCTTGAAATCAATAACTTTTACAGCCCACCTGAAGCATCAACACAATACATAATGTTCTAATATAGAGGGGGGAACTGAATTGCTATCTTGTTTTCCTTTGTGAAAGTCATCCACAAGTCCCTGAGATCTGGTGATTTGAATTTAATTTTGCTGGTTTATGCTAAGACTCACTTAACTCAGGCACGTTTATCACCACTATTCAATACCTACCATCTACCCTATATCAGCCATTTATTTTAAATGAGATAAATTGAACAAAGAAAAGATGATGCTTCTGGTATTACTTTTCATCCTTCCCCTTCTTCCTACTTTAAAGGACCAGTTAAGGGGGAATATTTATATATACACACATAACTTATAAATGTGCAAGATACATATTCTACATATTAAACATAAAACATCTTATATACAGAAGCAGGATTTTAAAACTGAATTTAATAGCTTTTTTTAAATAAAAGCTCAAGATAATTTTGTGAACCAGCACCTGAAACTAAGACTCCAATTAGATCCTGTCACCGGTTTTACACTGACAAAAACATGACCAGGAATAGTTACACATTCTGCACACTGATTTAACTTTCATAGTGTCAGCTGCAAGAGTTTTTGAGTAAAGATTCCATAGATTT
Source organism: Empidonax traillii (assembly GCF_003031625.1). Lineage (NCBI taxonomy): Eukaryota > Metazoa > Chordata > Aves > Passeriformes > Tyrannidae > Empidonax > Empidonax traillii. The sequence continues at coordinate 1,221,573 of NW_020955242.1, read as the reverse complement.
GTCAAAGATAGGAAAATCTTTGAGTTGCATTAGTTCAGTGCCCAGCTGCAGTATTCAGTACAGCTCATTTCTGCAGCAGAAGCACTGTCCATGCACACCATTTAATACAAAACTCCAAAGGAGAACATGCACACGGCCTTTCTCTAGGGTGTCCTTCCCAAACTGGTTATAAAACAGGAGAGAAGATTTTCTGCACCACAGAATTCTCTTCTCTTACTATTATAACATTGCACCTTTTTAGGTTTTTTCCTTGAACGCACAACGTTGATTTTGGCAAATCTAACATGACACAACACAGCATGATGTAGCTTATGGACTCTGGCATGATGTGTCACAACAGATTGTCAACCAGCACATCTAAAATGGTATTTTTATGTAAGTGGTCTGAAAGACACTGGCTCGAGACAGCAGCCAGAACTGAAAGGGGCTGCCTGGAACAGGATAGAGGGCACTGAGGTATTTCAGAACACTTGAAAAAGGGCTAATAGAGTTTTACATTCACAGCTTTAATCCATATATGATTACGGATCAAAGATCATTAGATCAAAGGATTTTCTGACAGCACTGAATAAACAATGGTACCAGGCACGGCCTGACTCTTAGCTTGCTATGTAACAGCCTGACCAGAAGGTGCAGGTAAATACTGAACTCCATGGATGTGGTACTGTTATTCAATGATCCACTGGCCTGTTAGACTGACTGGCTGCCTCTATTACATTATCAGGGCATGAACACAGGAAAAGTTGCTCAGCACCTGAAAGTGGGTAATAATGGAAATAACTGCCTTCCCCCACCACCAAAAATAAATCTAGAATGCTATCATAGAAGGAAAAGTGAGAAATTGCTGCAGTTTCTCCAAAGTCTTTGCATTTTAGGTTTCCCCTCCCCAAGAGACCGATACTGGAAATGCTCAAAAAGGGAATATTGGCTTTGTCTAATTTACTTGATTGTGGCATTTTATTGGTTGTTAGGTCCCTAAGTTCCTGCTGTCAAGAGAAACTATTGACTATTTATTTAATTCTGCCGCTAACATTTGAGAAATTATTGGAACACCACTATGAATTGCAAATACATGCTCAGTAACATAAAGACAAGGATATTTCCTCTGCATTTAAGTAAAAATATAAACCTCAAGAACTCTAGAATCCAACAAGTACAAACAAGCTCTCTTTCATTACTGCTACATTAAAGAGAGGGTTTTTAATTAGTATGCAAATAAACACAATTCTCTCTTCCTGCTTTGTTTTTGTCAGGCTCTACAAAATGACATGGTTAAACTCTTAATATTCTTAAGGTAGAGGAATTTAGAACTGATATAACATAGAACAGAACAGTAAAAGAAACCTACAGTGCCTTAAACAAACCTACATATGATTGACCACTAACATTTAATTCTGATATTTCGATACACACTCTTAAGTAAAAGAACAAGAGCCTTGTGCAGAACACCCTATTCAGCTTACTTTCCCAATTGTGGAGTAACTTGGAATATTTGACAGGCAGTCACTTGATCTAGCCACATAACATTAAGTCACATGGGACAAAAAGGAAATTAGAAGAAAAGCATAAATATTCTATGCCCAAGTCAGTTAGGACAGGATGCTTTGGTTTTGTCCCATACAACAAATTCAGGTATCAAAAGTCAGATCAAATGCAGTACAGAGATAATGAAGCCTTAGCTTGGAAGGAAGAGTATGACAAATGTTTTACAGAAGATTTAGTTCCCTCTGATGAAGATTCAATAGAGCTATGGAGTGTGAGGAACTTTAGATCAATAACAGGATTTGCTATAGCAATTTAAAAAGAAAGAAGCTGGGGAAAGCATCAGCAGTAATAGTCTCCTTAAGCAGATGCCTACAGAGGTCATCTCTAGCAAAGACAGTAATGAGTTTACTCTTACTCCACCTATCCTATACATAGGGGTAGGCGACTAATGATTGTTTGGTCCTTTTGCAGCAGTTAGTGTCTTATGCCTCACTAGATTAGACAAACGAGATAATTAAGCATCATGGGGAAAAGCTTGCTAATGATTAAAGCAGACATTGAACCAGCTTCCTATTCACTCCTCTACTACATATTGCAGTTCTATCTGATTTACATCTGCAGTTCTATATTTGTGAATTATCACATATCAATGGCCTTCTCTTCAATTTTTACATTGCTCATATTCAAGAAATGTAACAAACTCAAGTGTATGCTGCTTGGCAGACATCAGATACCAGCTCAAATAATGGAGAGTGGAACTAACACTTGAATAGAAAGACAAATATTTCTGAAATACAAGAACACTCCAGAAGAGCATCTTACACTCAAACATATTCCCCTTAAGTCAATAAGTCATAGGGTCACAGAAGTCTTCCCTTGTAAATTGTTTTTAGCCAGCCAAAACACTTCTAAGTCCCTCCTATAAATGAAATGCCAGACCATGGGTTTTGGGCATATGGTCAGGATGTTTTGTTCTCCAGGAACAATGTATGAAGTTGTGTGACAACTTCATAAAAGCAGTATCTGTGCAGGCTTTCCAGCTTATCAGACTTTCCTGTCTGACCATTCAAGAACCATTGGCATTCACACTCCCACCACCTGAGCTGGGACTGAAGCCCCTTCACAGCCTCACACCACACACACAGTCTGACCAGGTTTAAATCAGAGGGGAAGTGAGGAAGAAAACTCCATAAAACATGGAGATAATGTTCTGTTGGAGACTTGACAGTTTTCTTCTTAGGACAAAAAAATACAAATGAATACTTCAGAAATCCAAAAAAGCTGTAAAATGGTTCTACGTTTTTCAAATGAAGGGAAAATATTTGGGGCTTTAGAATAGACTTCTGTTTACAGGCATTGAAAGTTAACTTACAATTCTTATATGAGCCATCTGTTCACTGACTGCTTTTCCTTTGATTGTTATCAAATCATACAAGATTTACCATTCATCCTTAGTTCACTTTGGAAGCTATTTTATTTTGATTGTTATTATTTCACAAAAAAGCATAAAAAGACTAGACCTGCACACACACACAACTGAAAAGCAGGTGCCCACTCACCCCTAATCTGGCAGTTACCCAGATGAGACAGATCACTCCAGATCACTGTTTTGGTGAGGTTCTTTTTATGAGAAGTTGACATGAACAGAAAACACTACAAGTTATGAAAACTGAGTCTTCATGCAGTTTTACAGTCCAAGCAGAACTTTTCTTCCTTGGCTACATATTTATGGAAGGTAACTTCCATGTACACAACTGAAATTTAAAGCAACTCCAATATTTCTATTGGTAATAATTTTGTACCACATATACAGAGCTTTTAGTATCCCAAAGGCTCTATACTAATCTACAAAACAAAATCCAACCCAAGAGTTTGATTCACTGTAGACTTCAACCTCAGCTGCTTTCTAACAGCTTTTTCCTGTGTATTTCCACTTCAAAGCCTTAAAATGCAGTTAACTCCATTTTTGGTGGGGAAAATAAAAACCATCCTATCACACCTCAATCCCATTCAAAGCATTAACTTAAGGCCTGATTAATGTCCAAGCCTAAGAAGGTAAGTGCATGACAGGACATGCAACCCTTAGCTGGGATCAGCTACTTCTGTCTTTGGATACCCTGACACCTTTCAAGGAGTAACTGCAGCAACCTGTGGCCTTCTCTGTTTATACTTAAACAGAAAAGTTGATTTCTGCTGTGAGAAAGGTTTATTATTCCCATTCCTCCTCCCCTTTCAGATGTCCATCCCAACTATTCTGGGAGAATTCTAACAATGCATATGTTGAATGAGAAAGTGGAACTGTACAAGCTGAACTTCAAGTTTTGGAGTCTGATAAAATAGTTAGAAAATGCACTCATTTCTGTATGCAAAATCTCTGCTCTTGACTTTCAGAAAAGTCTTTCTACATTTCAAAATGCTAGGAAACCTAAATGTAAAGGGTTACCACTAGTACACCTTATAAGCAAACTTCAATATGATCAAAATAAAAGCTTGCCTCAAAAATATTCATTTAAAGCTCTGGAAACACTGAAAAAGACTTTAAATCCCTAACAGAATTACTCATTTTTATTTTTACTCCCATGACCTCATTTAACACAGCAGAGGACTGCTTTTCCTCATCTATTAAGACTTCAATAAAATCATTCATTTACAGTTAACTGTAACAGTATTCACATTCAAACCTGAATATTAATTGACTGATAATGAGATGATAAAGCTGCTTTTCTCTGCAGGTGCTCCAATCAATTTCAATGAAACTGAAGTAGTATTTTTCCTTATTGCATCTCAAATTAAAAAGTTATTTTCTTTTCTAATAAAGTGCTTCACATTGATCTTTTGGGAAAGTATGGTTTCACTTTCACCTATTTTGAATTATAATAATTTCTGTTTGCATAGGAATGATTTTCCAATATTACTTTTCTCCAATTGATAATTAGCTTCCACTTGATTAGATTTTCAGAACTCAAAAATATTGCAAAAAAACTGCTTTAAAACTTTCATTCTGTTGAATGGAGATCTCAACTTTAACAAATAGAAAAGTATGAGATTAATTTTTAAGCAGGCATTTCTCTCAGACTTCTCTATTTGTACAAATTGTTTACTGTTACTGTTAATCAATGTAGCTTCAATGCTATTAAAGACTTTTGACAGTTATCAGTAACAAAATCCAGCTTGCAGTAGTTCCAAGTACCATTTTCTACCAAAATCTTCTAACATAGTTTGAACAGAGTAATTAAATTTCACTGCAGTATTATTGTCTTTCAAGTGATAACAGTTAAGGAGCAATGAAAAATGAACACGTGTTCAAATACCAGACCCACTGTGGGGTCCAGGAAAATCAGATACAGATTGCTTGCTTCAAACCTAAGAGACCACAAGAAGAATGAAGGCATATGATATACAGTAAATCATGTACAAGGATAGGCATAAAACATTGTTATAAACTTGGAAAAACTAAGGACAGAAGCTTGGCCTCAACTCCTTTGAGCTCCAGAGGTCTGACACTACTGAGCACAGGTGGTTAACCAAGCCAGTATCCATCTGTGCAAACACTGGTACTTGATAAAAACAAAAGAAAATAAACATTTAACATTTTAGTATCTGTAGACATAGGCACACTGATTATTAAGAGTGGTCTGAGACACAGAGGAGCAATTTCTTCTTAGCTCAATGAGAAGCCATGGGGACATCTAAGACATTTTTGGTAGATAATCTAGGATAAATTCATCAGAAAGCAGCAATTTGGTCTTGACAGAAGCTAAATGGATCAAAGAATCAAGGATGTGAGAAGGTAACATTTACTATGACAGCCTTTAAGTAAGTTTTTACATCTACTTTGTAGATGAAACAAATATTCTTTTTAATTTGAGATCACTTCTATTAACTGCAGAACTGCATGATAAATACAGGAAATAGCTTTCAGCCAGAAAGTCTGCTTTCAAGCATTCATTATATTTGGAGTATTCTAGAACTATATGCATAAACTCATGAATACAACAATTTTCCTCTCATGTAAGTATTTGAAGAATTCACCTTCTTAATGGTATCATCTGGCCATACCATACTTCTGTACTTTGAAAAATAATTACTTTTCTTACTGCACTGTAAGAGACTGAAATACATTTAAATTAGTATAGATTTTAATTCTACTTTTTGCAGTTATAGACCCAAAGTTATCTGCTTCCAATTTGTTAACAATCATCACCTAAAGACAGCAAGCCTAAGCTCATTATAATTTTTGACTGTATATAAAGAATATTTTCTTCTCACATTTGGAGAGTACACAGCAGTTCAAAACATTGATTATAATCAAAATCTTCTATCTCCAGCATTATTTTGAACTCTCCCCAGAGTGCCACCATCACGTTTCTGTAAAGCAGAAGTATGTTTTTTCAATCCCTGAAGAACAAAGAAAAATGGTAGTATTTAAAGTAACTGTAGTTTAGAGGCAGCAGGTATTTCCTCAAAGGTCTCCCAACAGGATTCTCCACTGAGCCACTGACCTTATCTTTCACTACCACTTAACTCTAATTTTACAATTAATTAGTACCCTTTTGGCATCATATTTGACAGATGCCCAAATGTGACCAAGGGGCACTGCTGGCTCAGCAGCAACGATAGCAGAAGAAACCCTTTCTGAACACAAGCACTGGGTAAGGGATGTTAAATATTCAATGCAGAACAACGGCAAGAGATAAGATCAGAGCCTTTACAGTTAAGTCTACCAGTCAGGAAGGCTACATGTTTTTAAGAGAGCTGTGCAAGGTGAGCGTTTTGCTTTCTTGCCTACAGGACCTCAGCAAAGATCGTGAGCCCACATTGCCCAACAACGCTTTTAGTGCTGCAATTCCTTTTACAACATTGCCCTCCAGTGGCCTTGACCTGCTGAGATTTTCTTAGACAGCAGTTCAGTTCCTTTGCTTTAGTGATTTAGTACTTCTCTAAGAAATTTAATAGATCTAGTTGTAGGACACTTGGACCATATAAAAATACTGGTGAGGAGAGGAGGAGGAGAAGGTTATGAATCTAAGATTTGAATTCATCTAACCCAACTTCCCTGTGATTTCAGTTAACTGCAGAAAGCATTTTTAATTGCAGATGGGAAGAGCTTAATTCCAAACAAGCCTAGCACACAGATCTTGCCTCCAGTTCAGACTACTTGTTTAACTCCGTCACTCCATATTTTTCTTAATGTTGAGAATAAGATAAATAGAACATATATGAAATCTTATCAGTTAAGTGGCATTTAATTTTTCTGTGGAATAAAGACCTTTGTCATCAAAAGGTAAGATTTCATTTATCCATGTATAGATTTAAACATGCAGACCCACACTCTCAAGTTAGCTCTAACTAGAATGCTTGATAAATTGCACAGGCAACAGTTTCAACAGTTTCCCCTCTTCCTTTGAAAAAAGCATAATACATCAAATGGTTTTCCTACCAAGGAGTTGCACAGAAGTTAAAAAAAAAAATCAAAAAAAATAGCCCATGAAACACTCTAAAAAAATCCCTGATGTTTGGAAGTTGAATACCCTCATGCCAGACTCTAAGAACCAAAAAAGCCTACCACATAGTTTTCCTTTCCTGAGCCGTCTGGATGCATCCCTGGTAAAATGCACAGCCTGCTACACCTTACTAGCAAAAATAACCAGCATACTAGGCCTGTCCAGGGCTCCACAAAAATAATGTTGCATGTGGATCCAGTAGAGACATATTTCAAAACATTGTTCTAGCTCCATCACCCTCTTTAACAGCATCTTCTTTAACTATTTCAACAGCCTTACCTCAAATACCCCAAGCTCTGAAGGGCAGTACCTCTGAGATGGGCACAGGTTAGCTGGGCCAGAAAGACAGATGTAACAGAGAATGTACTAAGATGGAATACTAGATAATCTTTCTTAAATGAAGGAAGATTATGTTGAAAATAGCAGAAGTCTGAAATAAAGGAATCCAAAAAGCAGTTCATAGGATTATCAGATTATAATAGTGAAAACAGAAGGAACAAGAGGCTTGAGCACAATAAGAGAAATTTCAGGACACTCAGTACTACTAACTTAAAGCCTTAAAACATCATTTACTTAATCCAGAATACAAGAAAGTATCAGAAAAAAATTATTTGCTTTGAATGATACATTTTCTTTAGTATAAATATACTATAAACTACTAGTAAATTATGTAGCTTCAATTCTGTATCAAGGATTAAATCACTATTCAATGCCTTAAGTACTTGAGAATCAAGTGCCATTTTAAAAATTCATGTTAAAACTGCCAGCTATAAAGTGCAGGAACCAAATTGGTAGTCAAAACTGCAAGCAGTACAACATCCCTAGAACTGCAACTTTCTCCTCCCATAAGGGAGTAGAGCTGTAAATGCACTAGGAAATCCTGCACTGGGTTTCCAGAGGAAGGAAAGCGCATCAAGGGGGTTTTGCATGATCAAATAAGGACACTTCAAGTCCCAAACTACCGCTAAGAACTCAGAATCACGTTCATGCAAGACAAAGAAGGTATACATACTATATATCAGCTGCAACAGGCAGCTCTGACAACACTGGCCACTTGTAGTTCTCAGACAGGTTGCACACAAACAGTTGGGGTGGCCCCAGTCACTTGGATGAAGAACTAAATATCTAAACAGGTAAATTTGAGCCAGAGTCTCTCCAACCTAAAACAAAGTGGTACAGGCCTTGTTAGAACAGTAATTTACTTCAGTTATGTCTTTAACCATAAAACTGTAAAGGAATAGTTGCAAGTCTTTACACTAAGAGGAATCAAGACAGATTATAATTAGGATTTTTAAACTGCTACAGTAGAGTTCATTACAATCAGATAGACTGGAGTTCTATAGTAAATAATAATATAACTTTCTATAGAAAGGAATAGATAGGACTTAATATGTACTTCGTTTTTTAAATAGTCAAGTAGACTTATGCAAGATCGTTCTTAAACAACACTTTGAGATTATACAAATAAACAACTGCTATTTATCCTGAGAAGTCATTGCAATAGAAACTGTTTCAAAGAATTAGAACATTCATGCATGATCTAAGGTTTGTTTTAAAATCAGTTAATGTCCAATTCAGTGAATTCTTCACTGACTTCTCTGAGATGGCTTTGGTTTCAGCAGAAGTTTCCAGGAGGCTGTGTTGATGGCAAGGCTTCTCATCCAACATACATTGAGTATTCTTGCAGTGAATTCATCAGCTGAGATGGCAATTTCACACCAGTCTCTGTAAACACAGATTTCGTTAAGATCCAATACAAAGCTCGCCTTTAGCTCCACAGTGTCAGTAACACGAAGATCAATCCTTTCAAGCACAAAATGCCAATAAACAAGTTGCTTACTTTATAGTTACAGTGTGTATTTGGAGCACATCAATATCCAATTTCATCTTGTTCTGTCACATGCAGTGTCCTTTATAGCCACGTTCTGGAGATCATCAGCAGTTGTTTCTGTGCCAGGGTCTTCATTTTTTTTTTTTTCTTCTTCCTTAGGCTCTTCTTCAGGCTGCTGAACAGATCCCACAGCTCTTGTGCTCATACTGGTATTGCAGTCCAGGTTGGCTTTCAGCAGTCAGCAAAAAGATTTTTGGGGTTTTTTTTTGTTTGTTTTGTGGGGTTTTTGTTGGTTTTTTGTTTGTTTGTTTTGTTTTGGAGTTTTTTGTTTGTTTGTTTTTGTAGATGCCTATAGGAGGCTCCCTGCACTGCAGGAATGAAGAACAAGGAAAGGAACTTCAAGCTAAATAGCCTTCCCTATTGTATTGTTAAGAGCAAGTATGTTTGGTTTCTGTGACAATCCACTGATCCTGCCACTCAAGCACTAGCGAAGAACCATGGCTCATTGCAGTGAGCAGAAGGCAAGATTTTGGACCAGGAAACTGTTCTTCATTAATATTTTTTCCTAACAGTGTAACTCACAATTGCCTTGCCCAAAGAAGTCTGCTTTATTTTAACTTTTAAACATCCTAAAGCTCAGTATTCAGAAACAGTGCCTGGAACAGGGAAAATCCATGCTGTCAAATTCACAAGTCTGTAAAATCTTGTAAACAACTTGGAATCATAATCATCACTACCATATAATTACCATTTACTTTAAATGAACTCCAGAGTTTTGTTCCTCTTCTAGTGGCTTTGAGCCAAAGTCTTTCAAGTTCGAATGCAAGTTTTATTAGAACTCTTTGACCCCTTCTTGACGGATAATTAGTTTGGTCAATTCACTTATAGAACCCAGTTTGCTCCTTGAAGTTATGAAATTGCTGTTTCATGTAAAACATTTCAACTCTTCTAACAAAGAAAACCTGGGCTATTGGCATGTCTTTCTTGTTGATAAATTCAGCTTTAGTTTCAACACAGCTATAAAGTAACAGTAGCAGAGTGAGTACTCAGACCATTATTAAGTGGGTGATACATAATGAGTACACAGGGACTGGCTTATACTGTCATCTACCACTACAAACTAGCTACAAGGCTAGTTTGTACAAGGTACCCTCATGTACAAACAGACCTCTAGTCTATATTTCCCCATAAAAAACCTGCTTTTTTAATTTTTTTAAACAATTAACTGCAATTCTGTATTTCACAGAATCATGTAGCAGAGAAGTGCTCAGCAGTACCAGGTATAGCCAAGCATGTATGTTATGGACTTCCACAAGTATATTTGACTTTAGGAAGATCCTCCCTCTTGCACAGCAATACAGTGCAGCTGAGCAGAAATTTTCCTTAATACACTCAGGGATCGAGAGCAGACAGCCTCTGATGAACTTGGATAATTCTAGGTGACCCATCTGCCAAGTCAGAAAAAAAAAAATTAGGAGAAAAGTTCAGGAATCGAGTTTAGGCTCGAGTTAGTTTAACCTCAGCTGATCCAAGGGCATGCAGCATCCAGCTGCTTCAGAAAAGAAAAAAAAAAAAAAAGGCAGCTGAATGGAAGCACAAGGAGTAGGCAGATTTCAGCCAAACCCTCTAAACCAGGATAAGTTTCTCCTCAGTTTATTTATCTATGCTGTTACTGGCAATTCTGGAATATCCAACCTAAGCAGTTTTTGGAGTTAGATTGGCTTAAACTTATATGTAAGTTTGTCAGACTGAGGTCCACACCATCTCAAGTGAAGCCTACAGAATTTGGATCTGCTGAACTGAGTTACCCCAGCATATCTGCTTTGAAAATATAAGAGACAAAGACGGACACATTCAGACTCTAATGGGACGCAAGTAGTTTTTGGGTTTACAAGAAAAACTCAGGAATACAGTTCTATGATGCTGCATTTCACCATTTTTATGTTTCATGCACTTTAGTAACACTTCCTCCTTTTAATTCACGTAGGCCTTAAAAGTCAAAATTGTTTTACAAGGACTACAGTCAGACAAATCTCAGCAGTTCCCCACAGTGTAATACAAGCACTAATTATTCTGGAGGGTTTACTGGTCTGCATTTTCAGAACACTATCTCAAATGCCCACTAGGTGGTAGCTGAACACTGTGTTGATTGGGCAATATTATACAGTCTATGGTAGGTAAAAGAGCTTCACCTAGTGATTATAATTTTTCAGGATTCATTACAGTATCTTATAATAAAAACAAGACATGCTCAGAGGTGACACCATCAAGTATTTAAGGCTCAGAGATGCTTAAGTAGTTACACTAGCCTGCTACTTCAGACTGCAGTGACCTCCCAGCATTCCTCTTTTAGTTCAGTTTTGTGTTTGCTCTCTATTGAAACCATGCTTGCCAGCCTTCAGGGTCAGGTATTTCTTTCAAACAGTTCTTTTTTACTTCCTTACTCTGTCGAAAGAGAAAGCTTTTCTGTAAGGCTCCTCATTACATCCCTGAAAAAACTGAAAAATTCCAAAACAGGCTGTTTCAAACTGAGAAATCATTCAGTGGAGGTACTAAAGCCCTGTTTGTATTAGTAGCCTATGACAATAAGCACAGAAACACTTTACATAAGAGTATTTGAAAAAGTCCTAAGGTGTTATTGATTATACTTATATCCCATTCGCAAAGTTTCTGACCTCCCTCTGCTCCAGACTGGCTACACACTGGTTTAGTATCTGGGCAAGTATCCAGGTACTGATGTGCTGCCATCTCAGACAGCAACAATTAGCTTCTATTCAACTGCACCAAGTTATTGTTCCCATAGTAACAATACTAGTTTTTAGATCCCATATTTCCTTTTCAAAACTGGAAGTGCATAATAACCAGACCAATTAGAAAATATTCCAAACTTAACCACGAAGTAGACCACTTCACTAGTTTTAACAGATTAACTAAGACCTTTTTGTAAATGAACTAAAAGACCTTCTGTCTACTTATTAGGCAAATTATTACTTGCCAACTACTTTAGAGAAGCATGCTGAAAGCAGCAGAAAAACATCTACATTACTCATTATATTGTGTTGTTTTAATTGAGTGTATTTGTACCCTTTATTTCCCATGAAAGCAAGGGAGATCATCTAATTAATCTCATAACTAGTCCACTATCTCCAGTGTTTCAAGGCTGCCTAGTAGACCCCACTTAGAAAGCAATCTCAGTTTCATTGTTCTTCTCCCAGTTTGAATTGAGCAGGTTCCATCTATCCCCCATAAAACCAGAAGGAAACCTTCTCTCAAAGCTTCTGCAGCAAGTCACAAGCCCAGACTAAAGCTGATAAATGCCCTTCTAAGCCATGAGGGTCACAAGCGTGGTAGATTAACCAGTTGCCAAGTCCCAGTATTTCAAGAAGCCTTAGCACAGTGACTAGTAAACCAGTTGAAGAGTCAGCTACATAAATTATAGATTATGCAATCCAGTAATGGAAGAAACATCCCAAACTCTTGACAGAAGATCGAGAATATTTTCCAGCAAAATTTTTGAAAAGCATTCAGCAGCTGAATAAATGATAGTAATAACTGTACAATGTCTTGAATCTAGCTGGAAAATTTTACTGTTAAGACAAAAGAGAATTAGAGACTTTTGGATCCCAATTTACTTAGGATATGCTGGGAAAATTTACAAGAACCAAGACAGACCAGTCTAAGAAGTCACACAACACATGAATCTGAGCATCTCCTTTCATCTAACATCTCTTCTGCAACAACTCTTCACGATTTTATCTAGATTCCATTTTGAATGACCCTACAATGATCTATATGACCCTGGTCATGCTTTCTATAGAGAATAAGGATTGCTTTTATCTTCATCACAACTTCTCAGTGGAATTTTTTTCTAATATTTTTCCCAAGTCTCTAATGAAAAATGATATATAAACTTTGAGGCTTCTAAAGATTTCTTCATGTTTCTTCATTTAAGAGGTACACATTTATTCAAGTAGCATAGAAGCATTCCCCCAATGACTTCATAAAAAGCAGGGAATTTGCTCACATATAATACAAAGTTCTCCATTTAGTGTTGAACATACCTAGTTCAAACAGGGAGTTGCTTTGGAAGCTGCAGTAACTGAAGAGATAAGCAATTCTTGTTCAAAAATATTATCTAATATAGAAGGCAATCTCTGCCGCAACTAATCAAACTGAAAGAGGTTTTCCTCATTACTATAGGTAATAAATCACAAGTTTTTACACGTGACCCCTAAAAATGCAGCTCTACTGGAAAGCAAAGTGTTTAAGCACCTCAGCCTAGTTCAATGAATCAGACAGGAAGGCATTTTGGCTGTATTTCATGCTCCAACTACAGTACACATCAAGGTATTAGGCCTACAGCTGGTTTTGAGCTGGAAGACAACTCCTTAAGGGTAATCCAGCAATCTTCAAACACCTTGAACCCTTGTATGGACAAATTCTGTAGCACAAATAGCAAGTAGACTAAGTACACTGTTTCCTTAGCATGCCTGGAAAATGTTCCCATAATGTAAAATATGGCTGTGCACTGCTCCAGGGACAATGTTTACCCTGCACCATGCACCAACAAGGCCCATTGGCATGCTCTGGAGATTCACCTTCCTGCATTTAGCTTGTACCTTTACATATGTGTTACCTCCTACTCACCAGCAGATTTTGATAACCAGCAGCCAAATCCCAGTCAAGCATTTCCAAGCACAAAGAACAATCTGATTATTTTGCACATACATAAGACAGTTAAATTTTTATGTTTACTTTAATGTATTATTTCCTTCCTCACTACTCTTTCCTGTATTTTCAGTGAAAATACAAAGGAAGTGTTAAAACTTCCAGTGGCACATAAAGTATATGCTGTCATCCCTCTGTTTAGTTATCAGAGTATTGTTTAAAATTTGAGTGGCTAAACAAGACTGGCAATATTCTGTATCTATATAAATTATGGTTAAGAAGTGGTCTACGTACCTCAGCTAAGTAACCTTAATAAATTTTTCTATGAAATTCATGTCAAGTACATATTGTTTAAACTTCAAGCTGCAGAGATACTATTTCCTAATTATTTTTAATTAGTAGATAGAAAGGATTAATTTAGTAGCATGCCCTCAAAGAAATGCCTACTTGCTGTTTATTAACTTAAGAGAGTAAATAGGCAGATATGAGTGTTCTGCTGAGCTATCTTTGTGCCTCCATCCTAATGTGCTGTTCTGCTGCTGTCAAATATGCCTGTGTTTCTGTACACTGAGGAGAAGGAACCACGACAATCTGTTCTCTTTAAAAACACAAGCTGTGTTTGGCTGCCTGAAAGAAAAAAAAAAGTCTGTTCAACTAGTAAATATGTTGCAGTACTTGACAATTTCACTGAACTAAGTTTAAGAACTAAGCTTTCAGAAAACACCTACTGCAAAACTGTGAACCAGTTTAAAGCAGTACTTGGAAAGCCTTGCTGTTCCATATCTCAAAATTACCAGGGGTATTTAAGTTAATCAGTTAGAATCAGAATTTAAGCTGTTCTGCATCAGCTACTTATGACTATATATTTTGTCAGTCATCTGGACTCTCAATGTTTTCATCAACTTCTTTTGAGTTTATGATTTTATGCTTCTACAATTTATTATCCAAAGGCCAATAATGCCATCCAATAACTCCTCATATCAAAGGTATCATCTGTATTGTGAGTCATAGCTGAGATCCAGAATCATATTTATTCACTTTACTCTGGATTCTACACAGTGGTGGAAATTCTAACTAAATTTTGCTGAGATCAGCAAACTTGCAACAAACTCACCAAGGTTGTGATTTAACTACATCTCAAAACCAAACCAAGTCACATTTGGGCACATTTAAGGAGTTGGAATTACACAGAAGAACTTAATTAGTACCCTTGCCCTCATTTCAAGATGAGGTACAGTAAAAATTAATATCAAGACGATAAAGAGTCACAAATGAACTCCACTAACATTCTTTTTTCAACATTCATTCTTTTTTCAAGTTTGTTTTCATCGGAAAACTAAATCAGAATAAATTATATTGAACATCTCTAAGAGGAGCAACTATTGAATTCAAAGGGTCAACTCACGAAGCTGATAATAAAAAAAGTTCAAACTTGACAATAACACCAGTAAATAAATACATGTTGGTTAGATACACATGAGACTTTTGGAAAAATGCTCTTAGTTCAACACACTCATGAAAGAACTAGAAGTTAAAAACTAATAAGTCCATATGGTCAGCCATACCCTTCTGAATGGAGGGTTATTTTCTTTTCTCTCTTCATAAATAACAGGACAGAGAGACCAAATATCCATCTACTTTTTCCAATCACATATTCTATCCTCTGCCTCCCCCCCCTCGAACATTCCACTGTACTGTGCCCCGTAGCTGTTTTCACAGTCATATCTTACCTCTTGTTTTTTCATGCTCAAAAAGCTTCAGTGTTATCACTGCCAACCAGTGATACCTTATGATCAGAAACCCTTACAATTGGATACACAGTGCTATTATACAAATGAGATTCTCTGTAAGAGTTGAAGGCACAAAGATTTAGAATAGTTGTGGAACAAGTCTCAAACTATGGCAAAATTGAACATAATAGAAGGTAAAGTAAAATAGCAATTATAAAAAGCAGAACAAAATAATTGTGCCTTTCTTTATATCTGACAATGTGTTCAACTTTGTGCAATTAAAGTGATCAAAGACTTTGATATTAACTAATTGGTAACATTGTTTGCTGTACGTACACACACTTGGTCAGTTCGTACCTAATAAATCATTCTCTTGAAGATTAAACAAAAAACTTCTGATGAATACATATTATAAATCTTGCAAGAGTCCCACTCTGCCATGAGAGAACAGAAGTTCTGCACATGCCAGCAAGATGTGACAGATAGCAACCACCAGACCCGATACTTCTGGAATCAAAAATACCATAATAAAAACAAGGAAAAAGACCACAAACTTGTGCAGGTTTACTGTATTCTAAAGTTCCATTGTTATAATAGTATCTAATCATATCTGATCACAAAGTCTCAAAGAAAGAATGCCCTGTCAGATTGTTTGGGTGGGGTTTTTTTTGTTTGGCTTTGGTTTTGTTGTGTTTTTGTTTGGTTGGGTTTTTTTTTGGTTTTTTGGGTTTTTTTGTTTTTTACACACTGGAGAAGTTTATGACATGGACATATGCTAGGCATAGACAGCATATAACAAAGTTTCACAAATAAAAATACTATAAGAAATCACACAATAAGTCCATGAAAAGCTAGGGGTTTAGTGACATGTTCCAGATGTTAGATAAATACACAGAAAACAGTGTACTGCCCCTGCCAAGCCCTCATCAGTGTGACAAATCATGACTGAGATAGAGTATTCCAGGATGGAAGGGGCTTCAGTTATCATAAAGTATCAGTAATTGTTAAAAATAAATCAAGCTAAATATTTCAACCACAGGTTCAAAATCAGCATGGCCACAGTGGTTTTTTAACAACACATGAAAGCTCTGTCACCACAGTGATAATTACACCAGATCACAACACTTCAGACGTTTGGGGAACAAGCTCCACTTCATCCATAAGTAGCCAAGTAGTGATTCCAGAGTACTACCATAAAGCTACAGGAAGTTTCCCTTTAACCAGGGAGGACATAGGTAATTGAGAATTACCTTGATATTCTACCACTCATAGCAAATTTTGACATAATGTGATCAATAGACTTCACAGTAGACTGGCAATACAGTGATTCAATCTTTACAGCTGTCAAGAACCAGACCCTGCAAACCACAACTGACTCCATCAGTTCTCTGCGTCCCCCCAAACCCCACCACAATCCTACCGTATATGTGCTTTTCAAAAGCATATAAAACACTATATATGAAATACAGTTTTTTCTCCATAGCTTTTTATGAACCCTTTATCTACTCACATAATTTGTTTCCAAGCCTGCCTTGTCTGTTCAATGATACATGCTTTTTCCTAACTTTGATTTCATCCATGTCTATTCCATTTAATGAGAAATAACTTCAGAAGTGAAAGAGCCATTCTGGAAAACTGTAAAGTCAGCTTATTATAATGAATTTCTTCAGCAGGGGGACCCTAAAACCCCCAAAATTTGTGAGTTGCCAGTCTTTCATATTTCCACTGAGAAAAGCCATCCTAGACCTAAAGTTAAATTCAATAAATGCATGGATGAAAGGAAACTAATACACACAAACCCCACTCTGCTTCAGAGTTCAGACATAATTTAAAGAGTTATGTATTGACAACTTCAGCATCAGATCCAATAGCTTCATTCTGCTTTACCTAAAGCACAGAATTAAATATACACCAAAAAACCGTCTGCAGAATTAGGAACAATTCACCCACATCAACTAATTATTCTTGCAGGAGTCAGACCTTGAGGCAAGGGAATGCTATCGAGTGTAAAGACAAACATGTTCCTCCAGCTGTTTGACATACTTATTGGACATAATAAACTTGATATGCTGGAGGCTATAATTAATCTTTACTAAGTGAACACTCCTCTTACGATGACTTGCCTACTGAGCTGTCTAATGACACTTAAGGTTTTGATAAGTAAATAAATTAGTTCATTATGGTCAGACAGTCTTTTTTTTTTTTGAATGAATGAGATCACAGCTTTCTTTTGCTGGCTTGCCTCACTGTCACCACCACTTACAATACTCTGACCCTGAAGTTGACAAAAGGACATTCCATTCAAAGCTCTCAACTCTTATTTCTGCATTACTCCCAAGAGCTTAATTTCTGCTCTAAAAAAATAAAAAAAAAGCTGTCAATCTTTACCGATAAGAGCTAGGTTTTAAAATTATTTACACTGGAAAATGACAATATTATTTGCCTTTCATGGCTCACAATAACATGCACAAAAGTAAAGCTGCAGTGCCCTCTTGTGAGCAGTCAAATCTCACTTTTGCAGATGTAGCTTTAACCTTTGTATGATGAGGGTTGGGCAGCATTTGTACTACAAACGGCCTTTTCTGAAGTAGAAGCATGACACTGTGTGTACTTTATACTTATATACACCTCCTCCATCTAACTGTTCTGAAACTGATAAAGGCACTCATAGAAAAAAATGAAAGAAAACTTAAATTCCATTGAACTTAGTAAGAAGGAAAAGACTCCTTCCTTTATTCTTAACTTTCCAATATGAGAACCCAAAACCCGGTTGATTTAGAGTAATAAAAGAACATGACATCAAACCATGTGCACACACATCATATATACACTCAAGAAGTCTTCCTATTCAGGCATTAAATAACTGACAAGGACTGAAGGGAAAGGTAACTATTGGAAAAAGTTGGGAAAAAAGGGAGGAAAATAGTTGGTAAGTAGGGAGAAACAAAAGCAATAAGGCAGTTAAAAAAAAATCAAACCCAGTACATTCAAAACGCATTCTTAATTCATATATGTCTGTGGAGAACCATTAGAAGATCATGCTAAGAGTCTGTACAGATATTGCATATAGTTGGACAGAACAAATACTGAAGACCTCACTTTTTGTGAAAAACAGAAGTTGACTAAGAGTTGGAAGTTTAAGTTATAATAATGTCAATTTTAGTATTCCACAGCATTATAAAATATAAGATCAGTTACTAATATCTGAAAAACTACTAAAGATGACGGCAGCAAAAGAAAACTATACAAGTGACACAGAAAGATGAGAGACAGTACCACACAGTTGATTCTGTTGCCTAGGAAGCACAGATTAGACTGAATTACCTAAAAAGGGATGATGTATTATCTGCCAAGAAGCACTTTGCTAAAAGACTCAGATTTCTCATTTCTCTTCCAGAGATCTGGTTTATTGTATGCAGTAATGGTCAACCACTGAACAGAATTACCAAGGGGTTTAAGCTGCACATTATTGTTACAGTAAGTTTTCCACAGGTAATATTTAAAAGGGTCTTTAAGTTTCATTTCATCATATTCTTCCACTTTATGACTGGTAAAGAACTTTCACAGAAGTGAAGCTTAACAAGGAATGCAAGTCAGAACACTTGCAACACTTTAAAAGTTCATCTTGCCACGTTAACTAATCGCTTGTAAGCAGATGTTAAATATTTGACTTCAGCCCAGAGAGTCAAGGTCCAAAGGAACTTAATTTGTTTAGGCCCAAATTCAAAGCATGATTTCAACTGAATTCCGGCACACAGGTCCAAACTGCCACAGAACTCCAGTGAAACAAAATCTCTCTCCTGCAGCTTCCTAAATCCCTGGCAGGCAGCCACATCTGTTCTGCCTTCAGCTCCCTCTTGGACAATTTCAGTCCTGCAGATGAGAACAGCCACAGCCCACTCGTGTAATTTTTGCAGTGCTTGGAGTCATCTAAATCACTTCAGCCACATGACTGCTGAATCCCACAGAGTTTACCTCAAACCAGTCCTCAGGAGAAGATACTATGGGGCACATACGCACAAAACTTCTTCAGTTTAGAAGTTGGACAGAACAACCCTACTGAAAATTGTATGGCAGGCACAGCAGTCACACAGAGCCCCTTGGGAGGTGAACTACACTGATCAAAGAGATTCCTGTTCTAGAGCAGATGGCCCAAGCTGATTACATTTGTCAGATGAGTTTTAGTCTCAGTTATCAGTACAGAATTATAAAGAACACAGTGCTCAGTTTCAGTTTCATGATTACTTGGCCATTACCTCAGGGCAACTTTGAGGTTTGCTCATTGAAGCCAGCGCTGACAAGAGACTAAATCACAACTTCGTAGCTTCACTACAAGTTCTGTAAAGCAAGAAATGATAATCTCACACTTCTCAAAAAACAGTGACTACTTGATTTGGTCTATTACATTATTTAGATTTACAAAAAAAATTTTTGTATATGTTCAAGACAGCGCATGAAACACCAGATTCTTTGAATGTCTTCAGATATCAGAAAACAAGCCTCAGGAACTCATGTTCCTGCCAGTCCTCCAGCTTGTCTAGATGTCAGTGGCAGTCTTGTCATTGAGCATGTCAACCAGCCCTGTCATATGTTCTTGTCACATGCAAACTTCTCTGAGCAGCTGATAAAGTTGTTAAACAATCTCAGCAAGGATCGCTGTGGTATTTTATCTGTTAACAGTATTTTTATAGAGTGTTGAACAGTCTTTATGACCATTCATAAAGTCTGCCACTCACCTTATTACCTACCTGTTCAGAACACAAAATCCTAGCATGGACAGATGAATACCACAGGATGGGGGATAAGCTTCCCAAAAGCTGAGACAGGCTACATTCACTGCTCTCCTGTCATTCCCAAAGCTCTTAATTTTGTCATAGGAAAAGACTCCATATCCTATAACAAGCTCTTTCCTACCAGAATAAGAACATCTTTAACTTTACAGGCAGTTAAAACCTCCGTTTTAAAGGAAAATAATGTTCCAACAGCTTCAGAACAAAACTGTATCTATGGGAAGGACCACAGGAGGGCAGCAGGACCGTTCTGCATGCAGAAATAGCGAGTTGAGTGTCCTAGGGCAGGTCCTGAGCACTCGGTCACACCACTCAGCCCTGCTCTGCTTCGCACTTTACATAGACATCCTATATTAAAACATAAAACTTCAGGGATTTACTCCAAATGCTGCTCCCAGCTGATGACTGTGCATACCAATATGGATGCCTGCTTTACATAAAGCAGTATTTCCAGCTCAGTTTTCACAAGTGCCTAAACAGACTCAATAACTTAGGGTACGGTCTACATTTCCCCTCAAGATTAGCAGGCCCCAACACTATCTGGTTTTACAACTAGTTTTGGACTGAAAGCAGTCCCAAAGCTACAACCCCAAAAAGTTGAGTAGAGCTACATGGGAAGTCCCACAAGCGTATTGTTTGTGGTTAGTAACCCTGTTTATAGTGCACCTACACTTGACTATAAATTTGCTTTTCCTTCAGGAGGATTCCCTCCCGACTACAAATCAAGAGCAAGCAACTGACAGATCAGTACATTCAAACTCCCCTAAGAGTTTATAAACCTCCTTTTTAATTAGTCTAAAGTCTTTTCATAAGTAGTATTCAGATGAAAAACCACATGGATACTGCCTTTCCTTCCCACTCCTTAACAGACTTTTTCTAGAGGTTTTGAATCTACAATATACATCTGGTATTCCCATTGACATTTATACACATAAGAGCACCAAAAACCTTCAACAGAGAGTAGAAGTTATCCATAATCCAGTATTGCCTTTACCAAGAAAATCCCTTGGGCATAACTATACAAATATCACTTCTAGTATAGCTTTGTCTCACAAGCCCAAATCCCTGTTATTTACATGTTCTACTACCAAAGACAAAAGAAAAAGAAAACAGTAACAACAAAGTAACAGAAATTCAGTTCTAGCAGGATGTCTATTATCATCTCACAGTCAGGAACCAGAGACCCACAAGAAAATTTACTCGATTAAAAACCCAAAATATACACCCCTACTTCAAATCCTTTATGTACTATCCCTTGCCTTTCTCCTCCTCATAAGAGTTATTTAGCCCTTACTTACAAATATCCTATAAGTTTTTCTTAAGTCAAGGAGCAGTTCCCAACTCCAAAAAATTTTAAAGCCATCCCAAGGACAATAAGCATAAATAACCAGTACTACTATGAAAAGATTTGGGTAAGAAATATTTGAAAACACAAAACTCCAAAGAAAACACAACCAAAGGAATCAAGTCATAACATACCCATTGTTTCTCCAGATAAAAACAAACATAGAAGAAAATATATCAAAAAAAGAAAATGCCTTTTTAAAAGATTTTTAACTACTACATTCACTTTCAGCACCTTACTTACTGACTGGCACTAATAAAAATACTCACCTCATTATCAAATCACTTAAGGTGCTTCCAAATCTTCCTCCAGACTTCAAAAAGAAGAAAAAAATCTCCCACACCTTTCTAGACCTGTGGCTAGTTTTTTTCTCTTCTGAAGGCTCCGCCACACTAAACCACTCTACAGAAAATTACAGCAAGGCCTCAGTGCTGCCTTACATAGCCCGAAGACAGTCAGGTGACCTGAGCTCCACCTGGTCATCACAACCTGCAGCTGGGCTTAAATGGCTACTTTGTCCCTAACACAAGAGCTTAGAAGAGGTTCTATATCACCTTTCCTCTTTGAAAATAGTATTTACAGACTACACTTTAAGCCCCAACTCACAAATCTTATAAGTCTCATACAGTGGCCTCAGCCTACCAAGACACAAACTTCTGTTCTCTCAAAAGGCAATGCAGCAAACATTTGCCAAAACCTAAAACTGAGCCCTGTCAGCAATGCCCTAAAAGTATGCTTTATATATTTCTTAATGAAAACGTGGTGTAGTCTAAAAATAATTTTTCAGTAAGCTCAGATTTAAAATGTTCATGCTCCTTATTTTACGATAGATTTCATTTTAGTACTATCATTATGGTTTTATCAATTAACAGTGAATTTGTGGCTGTCATTGTGGCAAGCAGTTAATCAAACTACAGGTGTGGGTGTTTGAGGAAACAGCAAGGGAAACAGCTTAGCTAACTGCAGGTTTACTCAATTTACATCAGTAGTACCCAGCTGCTAGGTAAACTTTTAGGACATATCACCCTAAAAGTGAAACATTCTAGCTGCCAATAGATTTCCATTTTAAAAAGCAGATTATTTGCACTTTTAAATAGCAATCTGATTTTTATTTGTAGTTGTTTATCACGATATTAAAGGTTTATATTCAGAATTCCAGCTCCTCTTTCTGATGTGTACTCTTGCTTGCAACTGTTCCCCAGCGCAGTCAAAACAACTAAATTTTGTCCTTATCTAAAAAGATTTATAGCCAGTCTCTGCTAGGCCATGAGAGAAACCATCTGCTTCCGGGTACTTCCTTTGCATCTGCAGTGTTTCACAAGTGCAGGTGCACAGCAGAGCTGCTCTTGCAGGAGTTGCAGTGCACAAGCCAGGCCACACAAACCTCCCATTGCCAGGCAACAGCACGAAACAACCAGAGCTCCCCACTTCGAACCCTATGGGAACGTCTGGCTTGGAATGTATTCAGAGGTAAAATGACACGAGCAGAGACCCCACTTTGCAGACTTGTTAACAGCTCCAGAAGTCACCTAGAGAAAGTGTTCTTGCTGCAGGTTGCACAGGCAGCCGAACGCCTCGGCAAGGGTTTGTTTTGAGTGGCACTGCAGGTCTGCACCTGCATCACAGGTTCCTGCCAGGCTTTGAGAGCATGTCAGCAAAGGCAGAAGAAGAGCTGCTCTAGTAGCAGTGATCTGTGCAGACAGCTGCTCCTTGCCTTCCCAAGTCACACAGGGGGGCTACTGAGAAGGATCAAAGCAGTCACTGTGGCAACAGCAGAATCTCAGCAGCACATTCAGCTGCATGTGAACTTTATCACTCTCTACAACTACCTGAGAGGAGGTTGCAGCCAGATGGGTCTCAGTCCCTTCTCCCAGTTAACAAGTGACAGGACAAGAGGAAATGTTCTCAACTTGTGCCAGGGAAGATTTGGATTTGAGATTAGGGAAAATTTTTTCACAAAGAACATTGTAGAGCATTGGAAGAGGCTGCCCAGGGAAATGTTGGAGTCATCATCCTGGAGGTATTTAAAAGATGTGTAGATGTGGTACTGTGGAACATGGCTTAGTGTGAACTTGGCAGTGCTGGGAGGATGGTTGGACTTGATGATCTTTGAGGTCTTTTCCAATCTAAATGATTCTTTGGGTCTTTTGAGCCCTGGCCTCAATACTCCTACAGCAACTTCCATGGGTCATCAAAGCAGAGGAAACCAGGCAAGCAGATCAACTGATTTCCTCTGTTCCTTGCAAAATTTTATCCCATGCTCAGGGAAGTATAAATGATGAGTGTCCTTGTTTTGAGCACACAGGACTCCTCCCTCTATAGACTTCAATGAGTTACAAGGCACACACATAGTAAATCCTAAGGTTGAATAAATTGCTGTAGTTCTGTGGGAGTCAAGGAGGGGAGGGTCAAACTCTTACCAGACCCAACATTTTGGAAGAGTCACTATGGTACGTAATGATGGATCACGGCAATATAATTACATTGTGGAGCAATAGTGCTGAGAAAACAAAGATATCGTAAAACGTATAAAACCTGCAGAAATTATGAGTGCCTGAAACAACACTAGGATTTCAGAGTGGTGGTATAAAGTGGCAGAAGTTTTGATGCAAAAAAAATTTAATTCTGCGCAAAAGCGATCTCCAAAACCGATGTGACATTGACATGTTTAAGAAAATGATGCCTAAACCAAAAATCACCACTTAATTCTGTACATTTATGCAACCTGTTTGTTTTCTAAATTTTAAGAGGACCCAGCCAGACATGAAGTGTTCATGAGTTTCAGTGTCCTTTTGAACAGCAAAGTAACCAGTCGCATGATCCTATTTTCGGTCATTCATGTGATTTATGATTCTAAGTTTGTGCTCTCAACTTATGACACTCCCATTCACACTATCTGCAGCTGAGAGCACTTCACAGTGTTAAAATGGTGTTGATAGCTTTATTAAGGAAGTACTACCATTGGCTGGCAAATTCTAATGAAAGGGTGAAGGCTGCCTTTTTTCTGCCAAAGTACTTGCTTCTTTCACTCTGGGGGTTAGGGTAGCTACATAAGCATTTTCTTTTAGAAACCACTTGGATTTTTTAAAAAATAAACCACATGTATTTATTTTTCTGAAGCTTTTCACACTTTTAAGTAAGAGATGGGGAAATGAGATAGAAGGAAAATCTACAGGGATGGCTAAAAAAAGATAATACAGAAACTTTAACATGAATGTTCACAGTAGTTTTTCTGAAGAGTCTGAGAGCAAGATTAAAGTTTTGGCCATGAAGGAACTTGCTTATAGGCTTGTTTTCTGAACTAATACTAAATAAGAACCTACCTTAGGCCTGTAACTACAGAAGCTCAGTGGAGCTATTTAGAAACTCTCAAATCAATTACTGCATTACAATATATAATTTAAGTGCGTAAGATACACAAGAATTTGACATTTTGTATAATGACAAAATTGACTTTAAACAATATTCAAACCATAGAAGCAACAGGTTGGAGAGAACTAGAGGTGTGTATCCCTAGTTCCCTGCTAGCAAGCTATGGAAGGAAGCCTTAGGATGGGATTTCTGACTGCCTTTGTGCATATAGCCCTCCCAGGCACAATATCCAAGTGTAGGTAATTCTGACTGGGAATTTTCTTGTATTCCTGGAATTCTTAATTTAGTCTTCAGGTCAACTCAGCAGAAGTGATGTAAGACTGCCCAAATAAAGTGTTTTTTTTTTCGTTTGTTTGTTTTTTCCTTTTTTATTTATTTGCCACTATAGATAAAGTTACAGGCAAGCCCCTACAGGGTTTGTCATTTCATCCACGCTAGAAACCCCCTCCTCAAGCTTTTTGCTCTGGTGTACTGCTACAGGAAAGCGAGTCCTGTAACAGCTTTGTACCTTGACACTCAAAAAATCAAAACCCAAACCCCTTTTATATAATCTGAAAATGTTTTGTTAATGGATACTTCTAAATTTTGATATTGAAATCAATACTTGGCATTTAAGGCACTCGATTTTAATGCCTGAAAAAAACCCATTATGTCAAAGGAAAGGCTTACAGTTAACTTTGTACAAATGCATGTGACCCGTTAGCATGTTCAAGAAAAATATTCCAAAGGGGCTTGATACAGTGTGCTTGAGGCTCTGCTCGCCCTGCCTAGTGTCTACCTTTACCTCTGACAGGTGGGATTCTTCCTGCTCTCCCTGACAGCACTTTCACTGGGAGGCTTGGTGGAGCCACCAAAAGGTCAGACGAACTGCCTATCCCTGCAGGGAGGGAGGGAGAGCCTCGGCTAACACGCAGCATCCCCAGCGCGGGTGTTAAACGCGCCCCGGTGGTTTCCTGAAGCGAGCGGGGCATTCCCGCTGTCGGGAGCCTCCTCCCCGCGGCCCCGCCCGGCCCTGCCCGGGGGCGCCGGGCGTGAGGACACACCGGCAGCGGCCGCGGGAGCGCCTCCTCGCAGCTCCGAGCTTCCCTTTCCCAGGGAAAACCCCCGCCGCCCGGGGCCTGCCCCGCATCCCGACCCGGCCCCCGGAGTAACCGCGCCCGGGATTGGCTTCTCCCGGCGCAGGGGCCATATTGGATGTGCCCAGCCCGCCGCCGCCGCCGCCCCCCCGCCCATCGGCCCCGCGCCGCCCGCCCCCGCCCCGCCAGCGCCCCCGCTCCCCCTCCCGCGGGCGCTGCGGCGGGAGGGCGAAGGTGTCTCGGGGAAGGAAATTCGCACGCTCCCGGCTCCCCCCTGCCCGCCCCTCCGCGCTCCGCCCGCCCCGCGCACGCCCCTTCCCGCGCTCCGGCCGCCTCTTCCTCCCCTCGCCCCGCTCCCTCCTCCTCCTCGCTCAGCCCGAGCCGCCGTGTCAGCGCCGCGGCGGCCCCGCGCGGGCGGCCAATCAGCGCGGGGGTGACAAATATGCAAATGCGCCCCCCAGCCCGTCCCCGCGGGTGCGCTGGGGCCGGTGGGGTCGCGGTGCCGACCGAGTGAAACTTCGTCCCCCCCTACCCGGCTGAGCGCGGGGCCCCTCCCGCGCAGCGCCCGTGGGGAGGAGAGAGCGGGGAGAGAGAGAGAGACAGAGAGGGAGAACGGGGAGCGCCGCCCGCGCCGCCCGCACCGCCCCGCACCGCCGGCCTGCGACACCGCACGGTGAGTGCCGCCCTCGCCTGCCCGGGGCGGGCGGGGGGGACGCACGGAGGGAATCCCCGCGGGGGGGGAGGGGAAGCCGCCCCGCCCGCCCGCGGCCGCCCAGACGCGGAGCTGTCACAGGCGCGGGGGCATCGCCGCCTCCTGCCGGGCAGCGGCGGCCGCTCCGTAATGGCGAACCGGGCGGTGAGTACGTGCGGGAGGGAGGGACGGGCAGGCCGCGCTCTCCAGGTGCCGGGGACACCGGGCCGGCCCTGCCCGCCCCTGCTGCCGGCGGGGTCGGCGCGGCGCGGCCTGCTCGGCACCCGGGCTGTGCCCGCCGCCGCCCCCGCCCGCTTCCGCCCCTCGCCGGCACCGCGGGGCTCCGCGCCGGCCCCTCGCACCTCGCCGGCGGAGGTGGGAGGAGGACGAGGGAAGGGGGCGGCGGCGGCCAGGCGAGGCTTTTCCCGGGGGCGGCGTGGGGGGGGAGCGGGCGGGATGGAGGCGGCGGGGGCGCCCGGGGATGCGGACCCCGCCGTCCCCCCCTGCCCCTGGCCCCGCCGCGGCGCCCAGGGGCGGCCGCAAGGTGGGGGCGAAGTTGGAGGGGAGGAATTGGGCCTTCCCGGGGTGGCGAGAGGCTGAGCGTCCTGCCCTCTTTCAGGTAAGAAGATGGCAGGGCGAAGGGAAGAGGGCTGGTCTCCTTAGGGAAGCAGAGGAAGAGGCTGCATCCCTCTCCCCCAGCGAGAGGAAAGGGAGGCAGGGCAGGAATATCCCCCAGCCACCTTGTGTCGTTTGGGAAGGGGCTGCGAGGCAGGGAAGGGATGTGGCACCCTCGCAGGCAGAGCGATGGGCATGGCAGACCTGGCCTCTCACCACGAAGGATAATAGAGGTGGGCAGAGGGAGGAGTTTAAATAATTTCCCAGGGCAGGCGAAGCAGTAAGAAAAAGAGGAGCTGAGTTTGGCAGCCCCCTGGCTTGGATCCACCACGGTAGGAAACGTGGAGCAGGAGGAAAGAAGAGGGAAGGAAGGGGTAGGATTGACATTGGGTGAGGTGTGTCTGTGAGGGATGGAGATAGACCTGCAGTCTGCTGCCCTTCTGGGCTGCAAGATTTCTGGGGTGAGGAGAACTGATGGTGCATGGCTGCAGGTTCCCTCTGCATGGGTGGAGGCTTAAAAGGGGATTTGTCTGTGAAAGTGCAAGGTTGGAATTTATGGACTAGCGTTTTCCAGGTAGGGCCTGCAAGCTGACTTCCTTCAGGAATGACAAGGAGAGGATTTTGAGGCTAGCTGGGCACTGTTGGTAGATAGCATTGGGTGGATAGGTGGCATGCATCTTTATTTTAGTGGAGAAATCATCACATTTCCCATTGAGGTTTAACACAGTGAAGTATCAGAACCTCTTCATTCCTTCTTTCTGCAAAAATTTTTGTGCAGAGGGATAAAAACAGGTGAAGAGAGTTCAGAATTCTCTGATTTGGCTGGATAGCTTTAACATCAAGGTTGATGCACACGCTTCCAGTTTGTAAGATATGGTTTCCAGTCCTCGCTGTCTTTGTATCATAAGAAACCTTAGCAATTGGAAATTTCCTTCAGTTCAAGAAAGCTTTTTAACTTCATCAGTGTGAGAAAATAAAGCTCAGTCTCCCTTCTTTTTGTAGAAGAGAGCTGAACCCTTCAGTGTTATAATTCGTGCTCATGGGGGACAAAGTAACACTTCGTGTGAGGGGATAGGGTTTCTAGTTCTCTTGTGTACTTTTTGAGACTTTGTAAGAAGTAGTCTTAAAAAGTAACTCCCCTCTCTCAGGAGAACCAGGTCTGTCAGTCCTAAGAGCTCCCTGCAACTGTTTTTAAACCTGGATTATTTGACACCAACAAGTGCCAATTTGGCAGGTGCAAGGTAATATAATTATTTCACCTTGTTTTACATGTAATCCTTTGTATGCAATTATAAATATATTTAGCACTCAAGGCGGAATATTAACATTCAGTCATTTCTGAGCAATATCTGGCTTTTTACCCTGTCTCTGAGTTTTGTTTTTGCACAGATCGACTTTTTGCTAGTTTCACAAGGTAAATATTTTCAAATCAATAATTATTTCTGTCTTATACTTTGTGAACTTCTAAAGTAAGAGTAGCAAGTAGTAGCTTTTGGTTTTACTAGTTTCTACAAACCCTTAACCCCTGTAACTAATAATGACTTTTTCGTTCTTCGAGCATCTGTCAGATGAGGCTTCCAAAGTGCCATGGACTTCAATGCCCGGATTGTGTAAACTAAAGAGCAAAACTTAATGTACATGTTCTTGAATGGCTACCAATTCAGGTATCAGTGTGCCGGGTCCTATATATAACTCATGGGCACATGCAGAAGTTGGTGGGAAGTGAGGTAGGACGTGAACTTCAGTTATCAAGAATTCTGTGGTTAATGGCCATGGTGAACTCCCTAACCTTAAAGTAAATGTGAAGTAGCTTTTCTTTTCCCCATTAGTAAGCAAGCTGCATCAATTTACTTTGCATTTATAAGATGATAAGGGCAGGCACATAAGTAGGTACAGTTACTGTGCTGGTTTACTTTGTGCTAACCTGCTTGTGCGTGTTTAACCAAAGAGTTCTATTTATACAACTTTATGCTGGTCTTCGTGATGAAACTGTATTAACTCACGTCACTAGGAGTAAGGCTATCATTTTTAGTGTAAAAAGAAGTGGAATTTGAAGTCTAACAGTTCTTCAAGAATTTTGAGGAATCTCATCACCTACTCATTTCACATGAGCTGCTGGTGCTAAATGTTCTTGAAGATTAGTCCAAGAATTCAGTCATGGAAAAAGGTTGATGAAAGCAGAGTGTGGTTTTTAAAAGGTATTCTTAGTGATGTTATCTAAAAGATGTATGACAAGAATCACTACTGAGAGACTACACAGACCCTAAACCAGGCAATTTTCATTTGTTTCCTTTTATGAGTGAGACAAGTTAGTGATGCAGGCAGATGAAACCAAAAAGTTTGACATGCTGCCTTAAAACTGCCTTATTTGTGGAACCCATGAAAAAAATAGATCTGTTCTTACTTGCTTTATAGTGTTAGTTGTAAGATTATTTTTTAATGTGTATTACAGTACAAGTATTACCTATATTTAGAGTATATGTATCCTTCAGACACTTAAAAAGTACAAGTAAGCTGGACAATTATATATTTTATGGGTTTGGATTCCTTACAGTGCATTTTTTTTCATCTTTATCAGTCTTGTAGAAAGAGGTGCCCAAATACTGCTTCATTATATTTCTTTGATACTTTTCATGCAATTTAGGATGAGCTGATGGAGTCAAATGGCAAATCCTATTCATCACTGGATTGCAATATTGTCCTCCTTTCCATCATTGTATATGAACTGCATTCTCAGTGATGTTTGGTACTTATGTTCCTAAGTCATCCAGATGAAACACTTTCCCGTGTTTAACTGAAGTCTGGTAACCCTTTGCACTCAGCTTCTTTTCTAACCAGTCTAGTTTTGTTGATACTTTATATTCTTCCACTGACCTCTCTAGAGTTGTCCTTTTAATGGTTTTGGCTCCATCAGACTGTGGAGCTGTGAGCTTAATGAACACTTTGAAATCTCACACTTCCTTGGGCTCACATGGTGTCCTCATTCTATTTCCTAGTGCTCTTCCTGCAGTCAGAAATGGTGTGCGAGGAATGCCGGGTGTCTGCATGCACAGACATGGGTGATGGAGAAAACAGCTGCTTATTTAGTCAAACACTCAAGAACTGATAGTTAGCATTATTATGTTGTTGAAGTATTCTCTTTCCCCTTCAGCAAAAGAAATTGGGATGCTAAGATGCAATTATGTTGCTGATACAACAGCAACTGCAAAGAGTTTGTAGCTCTTGCTTTGGCTGAAGGAATAGTAAGATTCTCATATTTTCTCTGTCTGACCAGTTCATAATTGTGCGAGTGAGCTGGACAGAAGTCAAACAGGCTGAACACATGACTTTCTTATTTACAGTAGTGTAGGGAGGAGAGAACTTTTTTTTTCAGCAGTGTTTTTTTTTTCTGGAAGTATTACCTGAAAAAAGTATAATTTGTTTTGCATTGACCATGCTTTTGAATAACTGCAGTGCTGAAAACTTGCAGAAGACCAACTCTAAATCAAACATTTTTTAACAATGTGGTTAATTAAGATTTATTGTGACTTCAGAAACTTAAGCACCTTAGCAACACTTTCAAAACTTAGATATTAGAATCTGGATATATACTTGGCTACCTCTTAGAACAAAGTTCAGTGATCAAGTAAAAGCTTCTTTTGGTAGCACCTTGGATCCAAGTTCCACCTTCAGTGCTGCCTTTACACTATGTTCACTTACTAAGCTGCAAGAAACAAGTTAAAAGGTAGGTTAAAAACAGTGTCAGGTACAACAATGGGCCTGATTCCATAGAATGGTGTCACCGGTTTCAGTATGTAGTTCTTCAAAGTATTTGTTCGCTGTTTTTCAGAAGCTAAACTAAAATTTAGCTTCAGAGACAGATTTTTATGCATGTTTTTAAGAATTAATTCATAGATTTGCTTGAGGAACAGATGACTGTTGTCCCACTCGACTGGAGAAGTTTTTTAAAAGTCCATTTTGACTGTCAGACTCATGTGACTGTGTATTGATGGCATAATAGAAGTTATTTGGAGTCTCTGTCCTTTGCAGGTGAATGCAGGAACATGTCCTGAGTGTGCTGGGAACCACGAGACAAGATGAAAAGTGATGCTTTGCTTGAGTTACTCATTTTAATTGACTTCCTAATTTAAGAAGAGTATATTGAAAAAAATCACAAACTCAGAGTGTCTTGCTTGACATGTGCCTGGGAGGAACTTCTTTAGGAAACTTTCGTATTAAATCTCCTTCAAAATACTTTAAAAAAAATTCTCAAACCCCCCCAAAAAAAAACCAACTGGAAACTCGTATGCAGCCTCCCTCTGAATGGAGCAGAGTTGTGTTATAGATCCAGCTCCTCTTGCCAGCTAATGCAGAGTACAGTGGGATGCCTGAGCCTGTTTTGTTCAGTGAAGTAGTGGCATATCCCAATCTGGTAGTGTCAGGACTTGGAATTGTGCTCCTTTTTCCTCTTAAAGCAGACTTCTGTCTGTCAGTGTCAGGTCTTCACAGCTGTTGTCTGTAGTCATCAATAAGGATCCACAGGCATCTGTAAAACAGGCACGATCCTTTGTGTTGTTCTAGTTGGTACTTCCAGGTTATAAACTTGCAGTAGTTCACCAAGATGCTTATCAGGCTATAACATGAGAATTACTGGAAGTTAGTGTATTATCAGATTGTGAAATGAAAGAGGGCTGTGCTCTGAAGTCTTCTATCTCTGATGTTTTGTAATGAAATCTTGGTTAAGGTCACATGTGAAAATGAGAAGGCTTTTTCTCTGGTTTTCAATGCAAATGCTTCTCTAAATCTTAAAATGGCAATATAGTTCCTCAGGAAAGATACTGGAATTCGGATGCGTATTTTATAGGTCTCATTAAGGTGTAATGTTGAAACTTATGTCAAAATTATAGAAACTTTGTGATGTAAGTATCTTGTGATGCTTTCATCTGAAATCTCAGCAGCACCAGAGAATTCTCTTTTTAAACTTACAAGGAAGTTTGTGTAACTGTCTTTCTAGTGATCAGGAGCAAACTGTAAATTACAAATACGTTACACTGAATATGCTACTCTCTTTGGACAACTAAAGGGGGTGAAAAGAGGCATTTGCATTCTGTACAGACACACTAAAAAAAAAAAAGTTGATTTTAGTGGTATGCAAACCTGATGAACTAATCATGGGAAGATTTTAACTGTATTAGAAAAATAAGCAGGAAGTCACTGAAGTCCTGAAATATTTGAAAGTCTTCAAGGGTACACTATAGAGAAGGAAAACTGCAATATTTTAAGAGCAGTACTGATTACTAGTATGGATTCCTTCAGCAGTCTGATAGCCAAAGCCCTGAACTTCTTAGCAGTTATTTTTACTAAAATAAACTGACTTGGTGATAAAGATTGTTCTTTTCAAGAAGATACTCCAAACTTTTGGTATCTTTCTAGATCACTGTGAATTGTAGCAGATTCTGATGTTGCCATTCTCTGTATTATTATTGAACCTTTATTGCAACTGATGTTCACAAATATAAATGATAAATCAGAATATATATATATATACACACACACACACTTCACATTTAGTGCATAATCTAATGGGTTTGTTTAAACAAAAAAGAGGAAGAGTTAAAACTGAATTGGGATACTCCATGCTGAAGCAGCAGATGCACACCTACACATTTTGTTCTGCAGGCTTTACTTTAAGGGCAATAACCTTTGGCAGGTGAAGAAGGTAGCTGAAAATAATAATTTCTTCAACTGGTGCTGTTAAATTTTCTAAAGGTATTTGCCAAGACTGCAGACATAAAAGCACACAAGGATGTTGTGCAAAACTTAACTGTTTTATTAAAATTTACATGATGTTTAAAAAAATATACATTTTGTAGTTATTCCCATCTAATTGAAATGAAGAGTTTATTTCCTGTTACAGTAATGTGTATAATAGTCTGTGCTTTAGTGTCTAAAATAAGAATCACAGAATGGACCAGGTCATCTGGTCCAAGTTTCCTGCTCAAGCAGGGTCTTCCTAGAGCACAATGCACAGGATCGTGTCCAGATGGTTCTGGAACATCTCCAGTGAAGGCAAACTCCACACCCTCTCTGTCAGCTGGTTCCAATGCTCGGTCACTGCACAGCAAACAAATTCTTCCTCATATTCAGGTGGAACTTCTGCGCATCAATTTGTGCCTGTTGCCTCTTGTCCCATTGCTGGGCACCCCCCGAGCAGAGCCTGGTCCATTCTCTGACACCCTCCCTTCAGATATTTAGTGAAATAACCAAGATTACTGTTGTTCACATTTTTTTTATTAGTAATAGTAATGCTTTGGAAACTCATCACGAAACAAGGAAATCCATGTGCATTTAGGGGCGTGTATTTTTCTTTCAGTATTTTATGAAGATACCGTATTAGTTGGGCTGTGGGAGATAATTTTTAAAAAACTTTCTAAGAGAGTTTTATATGGATCTGGGCATGCTTATAACAAATGTAGTTCTGGTTCTGTTTAAAAAGTGTAACTTTTATTGTATATTAGTTAATTTTGCCAATTCAAGATTTTAAAGCAAATCTTCAGACCTTCTCCCAAAGAAGGGATCTTTACGAAACGTTCCTTTAACATCACATTTAACAGAGGTAGATATCTATCTGTGTGCATATCTAGAGAGATATACACACATGTACATGTGTATGTAAAAGTTCATATGCAATATAGTTTATTTGAGAACCTGTGGAGATAGATTCCATTTTGGTGCTGAAGAAAGCTTAAAGTTCCTTTTGTGTGAATTTCCCTTTGGTTCAGTGATTCTTTTGGTGTCTGAAGTATTTCTTGTATTTTACATTTAGAATAATTTAGATCTGGTGAATGTATATTTTGTTATATATGTTTTCTTCTTCTTTTTGACATAGGATTTTTCAAACTTCTAAGTATTCCACAATTGTCTCCATATTGGAAGCTGTTCAAGCAAGTGGACATTGTCCTAAAGAGTAAGAAACATCTTTTTTTTCTCTTTCATCTTGAGGATTCAAGAAGAATCCAGTTGGGGAAGGATACATAGCTGTTTTGGATAGCCAAGAACTCGAGATAGCATTTATCTTAAATGGTAGTTACAGGTGAATTAGGTTTTTCTTTTCCCTGTTGAACTCTTACACTGGGATAAATTACTTGATTGCAAGCTTTCGATTTTTCTTTTTTCAAATAATAAATTTTTGATTCCCTTTGTTGAGTTACTGTATAAATTGTAAAACCTTTATGCTTTAATTTTGTTTAGTCAACAAAGAACTTTTAAATAGGCAGAAGTTTAGGAACAAAAAGATATATTGAAGTAGAACCTGACAGTTAAATAGTTTCAAACTCAGTTCTAATTTCTGGATGTGAAAAGGATTTGTGATTGATGGGAGCTCTGTTTGTATAATGGGAATTCCAGTACAGAATAAAGATAACCCCCAGAGCAAGTTTTCTGGCTGTTTTGATACAAAATTCATATTACTTCACATAGATGGCAAACAAAGACGGAAGTATTTTAGCAGTCTTCCCCTACATATATGTTTGGGTCCATACTTATTTTTTATGAATTTTAGAAAAGTATCTCTGCTCATGAAGTGTCCCTGTAATGCAGAGCAGAGACATTTTAGTTTAGCAACCTTGGAATAAGTCTTGAAGTTATTGAATAATAAAAGGGGGATAAATGTATTAATTTATGTACCAAAGCAGAGTGAGATAAATTTTTTTTACTGGAACATTGCAGGCTTTTGGTAGCTTTTATAACCAGTTTATATCTTTGGCATACATTACAACATAGTTTCAAAGATGTGGGGAGAGGAAATAATCTTTGTGTTAAAATCTGCTTCTCAATGCTGTAATATATAATATGTTTTAATAAAGATTAAAGGTTGAAGTGTATTAATAGTCCTGCAAAGGTGTTTAAGAGTTTGTCATCACAAAACTGTATTTAGGGAGAGGGGAATCACTTTGTTTATTGGAACTGGAGGATCCTCTGTGCCATGGAGAGAGTGGTCATGTTTTTGAAATGGAAAAATACACTGGTATAGAATGTCAGTTCATATACAAACTTTTTGTCTGTCTTTTTATGTTACAGGGTGGTTTTACTTGCTTTGAGGCTTTTATACACAGGCCTTAGAAGCCTTTACTTTCACCCCATGCACATTTTCCCTTAAACTGTGTAATGTTTTGAAGCCTCTTTCTGATAAAAAGAGATCCTCTTGAAGTTGAGCTCCTCTACCTGCTGTCAAGGCAAGGAGTAGCATAAAACTGTCACGCAAGTATGTTCCCCTGGAAAGGCAGTGTCAGTTCCCATTGGCAAGTACATCTGTCAGTGTGTAACAGCACTCTGCTGTTAGAAGACATGTGCAGGACTTCTTGGACTGACAGATTTAAAACCTAGCCCTAAATCTTTTTTTTTTTTTTGGGTACTTGCATTGTGTCTTAAAATTGCTCTAAACCTTTCAGTATTCTGGAACAGACTCTGCCCTTCATCCTTGGAGGTTTGTAGGCATGGGTTATTTTTGTGCTATTGTTGCTATTTATCAGACACTTGCAAAATCATGGCTACTGGTAATTGTGTTTTAATTCTGCTCTTCTTAGTTTTATGGTACCTGCTGAATTTTTGAGTTTGAGGTGTTGTATTTGAATATACACTCCTGAAGTTTGTTGTTGTATGACTTGTTTAACGTACTTCATTTTCAGGTCTCTAATGATGAGTTATCCATCTGGATTTAAAGTACATCTCTGAGCTTCTTAATTCTTCATTAAAGAGATGTGTTCTATATTCAGTGGTAAGGATATTTTTTGTCTTGACTTGGGCCCTTTTCTTAAATATCTTGTGATATATTTTTAATTTAAAAGATTTCAGCAACTTAATTTTGTCTTAAAGGTTTATCAGATACTTTTATAGTATAGGGTTCTTTAGATGCTTATGTTAGCTATTAATTTTGACCCAAGCCAGTAATTAATTCTGGAATTCATATGTCTAAGTATCAATGTTCTACTCTTAGTCTTATAGATAGAAAAACAGTGGTAAAGAATTTGTAAATTGGTCTTTGGTTTGAGTCCTTTTCTGACATATACAACAGTTCTACAAGCATCTTGCTACACATCATTTGAATTTGGAGTTTTGGGAAGAAAGTGACTCCAATTTGGAAAGCAACAAAAGCAAAGGATGTGAATTTTGTGCAATTAAAAAAAAACGACCCTTTTTTTCAATAATGTCAACCATCTTTAATCTAAAGAAATTTTGTGGTATTACACACACCTGCACATCAAAACAGGAGAAACAAAACAGCCACAAAAATCTCACTAGAAAATACATTTTTTTTTTTCTAAAAGCTACTGGTATTTTTTAATGTTTGTAGGCATCTAAAGAAAACAGCTAAGATTACTTCATAGGTTACAGAATTTGCCATAATGTGTTCTCTCCGTATATTAAGTACAGCTTGCTGAAATATAATTTTGAGGCTTCAGTTAAAAATTGAGTTAAAAATTAATGCTAACATGGATCTCTTAAAGAAGTATAGTAAGTAGTCTAAGCACATGGTGGGACTTTCTGATACCATGTTGTTTTATGCAGAGAGTTCTGTGATATACTTTGGTGTGGTTTTGCTCTGTTCAGCTTAAGCAAAGCTGTTCTCAGTAAGAAATTGTCCCATTCATAGTGAAGGCAAATATGGTTGAGAACGGTAGAAATTTGTTTTCAATTGCATTGGAGAATGGATTTTCCTTCCAAGTGAAATTTGTCATTTGTCATGTTGGCTGACTTGAACTTGCATGAACAACTATAACAATAGATAAGCTACTGTTTGGTTTTTTGTTTGTGTGTGTGTGGTTTTTCTTCTTTCTTTCTTCTCTAAACCTTCATTTATATTTATTATATTTATTTCCCAGATGCTACCTGCAAGAAAGGATGAGAGGTGTAGGAGGGGAGTTTGTTCATGTCTGGGGAGTAGAGGGAGGGAAAGTTACATGAGGTGTTTGGTGCGAGCAAAACCAGTGTAGGATTGATAACAGGCTGCTCTGAGTTACTCTGACAGTTTGCTCTATGTGCCAGTTTGCTCCAGTTTTATGGTCTTACTCACAGCTGGAACTGTAGCCATGGACTGGGACTTAGTTCTGACAATTTAGTTTAAACCCGTACATTTCAAATCTTTGTCATCTTCAAATTAAAAGACAAGGTACTTGAGTGAGCTTTTGAGTATTTAGCATGAGGTCTGTGAACTCTGTAACAGAAATAGAGTTCTAAACAAAACCAGTATGTTGAGAGTATGATTTTACTAAAGAGATGTCTTATTACTCAAAAATAATTAGAAATGCATACCAGTGAAAAGTAATTATAAAATAAAATAATGCATATGTGTGTGTGTATATATATTTAATTTCTTTTGTGTGTTTTTACTTAATGAAAGAGGCTACCTGACCAGGTTTTATCCAAATTTTAGTGATACCAATAAGAGAAAATGGATCTTTTCAATCCATATTGAGCTATGGATATCATGGCACTCTAGCACAAACACTCCTAACTGTTAGGGATCAAAAGAGTTCATATCTACTAAATGTTCTTTTTTTAGTTTTCTACATTACTGGGATTTTGAGGAAATTGTGCTGTCCCTCTGTGCCTTTCAAATCTGACATGTACATTGATCTTTAAATCTATGATGAAATATAATTTATTTTGGCACATCAGTAGGAAGTAACTTCTGTATTATTTAATTAACTGAGCTTTTTGAACTTGGCCAAAGCTTTAGCTAAAATCTGACAAGTAATGATAGTGTAATTGTCTTTTAATATTGGGGAGGGAATGTCTCTCATTTCTAAGTACTATGCAGAAGTGATCAGTTCTTTGACTATCTGGTTTTTAACATGCTGTACTGTCCACCTCTTTTGACACAGTATTCCATCTGCTAATCGATGGGCAAATCACAGAGAGCCACAAAGCTGTTCTGCTGTTGTGTATTACACAGAATTTAGCAAATATAGTGATGGTTATATTAGCCACGCTATAATAACCTAAACCCATGCCAGGTCATCCACCTGGATCCTGCTGTTTGTTTGTCATCTCTTGGAAGGTGTTTGATAGTGGGAAAGTCATCATTGTGTTGCTTTTAATCAGAAGCAGACAACTTAATCAGTGTTAGGAGATAATGAGGTCTAATCTCTATTAATGCTTCCTTTATTTTGGTACTTTAGGATATCCTAACTTTAAGCAATAACTTGTACATGTATCATGTGGAAACCACGGCTACTTTGCTGTGCTAAGCTGTCATCTTCCTAAGCTTCTGTCACTTTTTGAATGGCATTCATGTTCTCTCAATTCATTAGCACTCATACTAGTCCATATTTGATAGATGTCGCCAATTGGTGCCTTTCAGTACGATACAGGATCCATCTGTCCTTTCTGTGTATAGACCAGAAGTTTTGTCTACTCAAACCCTAAGCATGGTTTGTGAATTTAAGTGTGGCTTTATTCTGACTATGGTCACACCACCTTCAGTGGACTAGGAATATAAGCAGAACGGGTTTTCATCAGCTTGTCCAAGACAGCTTTGTGCTTACTAGGTTCAACATGAACCTTGTCCATCAGAGAATATTTCAGATTTGCAGGGTGTTTATTTCTGGAAGGATCCTATACTCATTTTATTATTAAGAAAATTCATCAAGGAATTACAACCAAAGTGGAGGAGGAGAGTATGAAGGTGACCTTTAGTAATAGGGTCAGGAATTAAAAGTTGTGGCTGTTTTCTTTCCTTTTTTTCCCTCCCTTTAATTAGAGATATGTATTAACAGGATAAAGGAATGATTAGTCCATCAAAATGCTCATTTAAAGTGACTGCTCCTGTATTCTAGAGGGTTACTACTTATCTGGGGAGTTAAATTATCACAGACATGCATTTTCATTCATTTCCCATTCTGTTTGATTACACTAAGAATATGTGAGTTTTTAGGCTAAAGTTAGATTAACCACCCTTTTCAACTCTTGCCTTAAATCCCTGATTGCAGACTAATTCATTGGTGATTGCTCAGTGATACTATGAATAGTTTCAAATGTTTCAGAGCTAGGTAAGTGTGTAAACTCTGTTGAACCAAAGGTAGTTCCTTCCTATGTTTTATCTTTGTATCACAGTATTAATTCTCTTGTCTTTTCTCCAAACAAGAGTCCATTATGTCTTTAGGAGATAAAATACTGTTTCTCAGAAACTTAATGCAACTTAAATAGAAGAGCTTTTCTCAGCTTTTTTCTTTTCTCTCATCTTTTCCTACTGATTTTAAATGTAGCTCATAACCTTTCAAGTTTTTTGTTTAAACATACAGAATTACCGTATGCATCTTGTGTATTATATGATTTCTCTATAAGCGAATTCTAATCCTGGACTAGTAAAACGCAAGTCTGATACAGTTTGGTAATTTTCATGAATATGGCCAAGAAGAATCTAAAACTGTGCTTCGAGTGAATGAAAAAATGAACCTGTTACATTTACATCATGATTATATAAGGGACAAAAAATATAAACCCTGCCCCTGCACAGGGCAGTGAATATAAGCAAAAATAACTTGTTTGATCTGTGGTTTTAACTTAAGTATAATTTTATGAACAAAATATCAAAAATCCTTAAAAATGTTGGGGAGGGGAAGGAGCAATGAGGAAAGCCATTAATGTTCTTTTTTTTTTTTCCCCCTCTTCCTTTCCTTTAGGATGCTTTAACACTTGAGGACGAATGTTTCATCAGAAGCACTAATGGATGTTGGCATGCCTTGGATAAGGTGGTGACTGCCGGATGTCATTTGTTTCTGTTCACTGCAGAGAGACAAAACTGACTCCATTTGGAGTTGAGAGAAAAAGCAGAACAGACCTCTCAAGATGACTGATCCTATGATGGATTTTTTTGATGATGCCAATCTTTTTAGTGAGACCTTAGAAGGTTTGTCAGATGATGCCTTTGTTCAACCTGGACCTGTTTCACTTGTTGATGAATTGAATTTGGGTGCAGAATTTGAACCTTTGCACATAGACTCATTGAACCATGTGCAAGATGCTCAAAATCAACAAAAGATGAGTGAGTTTGATCAGCTGAATCAGTATGATTCACTGAAGCTTCACTCAGTAAATCAGTCTTTTAATAGCTCAGCTGACAATGTCTTATCACCACACTCTCAATTCAATTGTTCACCAGTTCATCCGCAAAGCCAGTCCAATGGGATGTTTCCAGATGTGGCCGATGGCAGTCCTATGTGGGGTCATCAAACTGCCACAACGGTTTCGAATCAAAATGGGTCCCCTTTTCACCAAGGACATTCTCAGTCTATGCAGCAAAACAAAAGCTTTGTAGCACACCATGACTTTGCCTTATTTCAGGCTAATGAACCACAGCATCAGTGTGCCTCGCTACGGTCGCAACAAAGCAGAAACAACACGGGGCAGGATGCTCTGAGTCAGCCAAAAGACTTCATGGAAGTGAACGTATCTACTTCTCTCAGAGTCAGTGTTAACCACCCTCCTTCGGTTTCTAATCCATCGACTTCACAGCAGCCTCTGTCCGTTCAGCAGTTTTCTCAAACTGCAAGTGCTTCATTACATTTTTGTGGGAATCAGGAAGGAAACTTTGATGGACAGTCCCCAACTATTACTCCGTGTTCTGTTAGTAATAGTCAACAATTTTCATCTCCTTATTCTTACTCTAATAACCACATTTCTCCTACCAGCCTTCTTCAGCCTACAACAGCTCTTTCTACCAGCCAGCAGACACACTCTATCTCTGACTTCACTGGAAGCGATGCCTTTACATCTCAAACAGGGACCAAGCAAGAAACAACTGAGCACATGTTGAATCCCAATACACCTCTGAATTCAAGTACTTTTCAAATGTTGCATTCTGCGCATCCTCAGGGCAACTTCAGTAGTTCAAAACTCTCTCCTGTGAATATTAATTTTCCAGCTTCCACTGGTTCTGCTTCTCAGATAAGCCATTTCACTGACCCTATTGAAAGCAACGGTTTTACATCTTTAGATGACAACCTACTTCATCAAGTCGAGACTCATAATGAACCATTCACAGGACTTGACCCAGATGACCTCCTTCAGGAAGACCTTCTGCCACAGTTCGATGATTCTGCATTTGTTCAGGATAGCACAAGCCATGTTTTAGAGCACGACCTAGAACACCACATAACCCCACAGCAAGTGACACAGTCACCCGATCTGGTTCGGGCACAGTCTCAAAGTCAGATCCATCCCTGGCATTCTTCAGTTTCTAATCAGCACCTGCAAGGCAGGAGTCGTGTAACCTCACAAGGACAGGTATGTAGGGATTTAGGGGGTGGGCATCTGAGCTGTTTGGTTTGGTTGATCGGGTGAAATGAATAATAGTGATCGGTGCTTGTGTCAAAGGATGATAACTGAAGTCTCTGAGCTGTTATCTGACCCTGAAGAAGTCTAGGTGATGGCTAGTTTAGGAGAAAAGAACCAGTTGATGCAGACCTTGTTTTTTCCTGCTGTTTTCTTACCACTTCAGAAAACAAGACTTAGATGACCTGTAATATTTATATATTAACATGGTGCCACTCCTGCTGCTTATATTTCTGTACAGCAGTAGTACAGAAAGTACAGCAGAGAAAATTGGTTGGTTTGTGATTTTGCTGCAAATATAATGGCTTATTGTCTTGAAAAATACTTACAGAAAAATGTTTTTAAGAGCTCTGGTAAGGTTTGTGTGGCTGATTTCCTGCAAGAATTGCAGAGGTTAAGTTCTTACTCGGTCCTTTGCTTCGTGTCTTTGTGCACACCCTTTTTATTCCTGCTTGATGTTATTAGTAATAATAGGAAACATATAAAAAGCTGTGTGTATGCTGGGTTTTGCTACTTTTGGCCAAACCAAAAAGCTCAGCAGTTGTTTTAGTATAATGTGCACATCTACTGTGAGTATCGAGGCCCTCTGTGTAGGGACAAAATAGCATAAAAATTGTAGTGTGGTGATTTTTTTTTTTATGGGATACAAGAGAAACCAACTTTGCAGACAGTGCTTT
Organism: Empidonax traillii; assembly: GCF_003031625.1. NCBI lineage: Eukaryota > Metazoa > Chordata > Aves > Passeriformes > Tyrannidae > Empidonax > Empidonax traillii. The sequence continues at coordinate 1,179,476 of NW_020955242.1, read as the reverse complement.
TCAGTTTATCTGAGAGAACACTGAAAAGAAATTAAAATTGTGTGAGTATTGAAGTGTTCAGATAGTCCTTCAGTTCTTCAGTCTGTTTCTTACGATTGCTTTCTTATATGTAACTTAGTGAATTTTGAAATAGTTTTAATTCAAATATTAAGTCCACTTTTCTAATGCTGGCCTTTATCTTCATCTGTGTCATCATCTTCTCCTTTAGAGAAAGTATGTAAGTCATTAAATTGAAGTACAGACTGATGCTTCTCGTTCACTTAGGTCCTCTACAAGAGTTAAGCTTTTCAAAAGCAAATAAAGTAGGGCAGGTAAAGTTATTTTTTCACAACACGGTAACCAGCAAAATTATGTTCCTATCACAACTGCTAGAAACCTCAGCATGTGTGAGATTCTTGCAGAATTTTCAGCTCAAAAAATTCCTAATTTAAAAGAGAATACATTTTGAATAAAAAGAGATTTATTAAGCAAAGGCACAAATAATTGCTATTTGAGCTTTTAAAGTTTATCAATTCTGAAAGCTATTGCTATGATTTTGGAGATCGGTTTAGTGGCTTTCCTTGTTAATACTTGTAGAGTGGTATTAGTGACTGCATTACCTAAAGATCAATACCTTAATAATAACAAAGTTAATCTCTGCTTGGCAGTTTCCAGCCCAAATTTGATTTGACAGGAGTGTCTGAAACTCGTTGGCAGAAGGAGCAGGACCTTCTGTATTATTAATACACATGTTCTGGTGCCATTGCTGGTCATGTAGGATTTCCAAAATTGGGAGATGGTCTGTTGAAATCCATGTGCATATGAAGAGTGAAAATAGGAATTTTTATTTTAAACTCCTGTTTTATGTTCTAATAGGAATTTAGCTTGTATTTGGAAAGGAAGAGAGAATGGAAATGTTTTCTAATTTTTAATCTGTACATTTCAAAACAGAGGCAACTTTACAAAAATATATAGATATGCAGATAGATTTAAAAAGGTTTTAGTAACTGTATTATTTCTCTATATTCTTGCTACCAATCTTGTCTCTACCTGAGAGAATAGTGTCTTACTGTGAAAAAAATTATTGGGAAGGAAAGGAACTATTCACTCCTCCTTCTACTTAGTTTGCAGGACACAGGCCTGGGAAGGAGACAATGTAACATTTTTCTTTTCCCTCTTTAATTTTACGTCATTAGTGTTAGGTAAGGGTTTAACACACTTAATCTTCGGTCTTGGTTGAATGGATTGCTTCTCCAACTTCTGCTTATGCTTATGGAATGTGTAATTGCAAAATCCTGCTGGTGAAACTTTTTCAGTAAATTGTGGTGTGATGTTGATGGAACTTGTATGAACAGCTCTGGGCCGAGCTGAGCTTGATTAAAACTGAGTGATGCAGTAGATGCAATCTGGTGGTTTTGATAAACATTTCTTTCCCCTTCGCTACCTAAAAAAAAAAAGAAAAAAAGAAAAAAAAAAAAAAAAGAGGGCACAGCCTAAGGAGCTACTCCTGTGAGTTATCTCTGTAACCTAAAGACACAGGGTGTAGTAGCTCCGAGGGAAACAAGATCCTGCTTTAGTGTGTGCACAGTCCTGCTGGGAAGAGGAGCAGCAGAACACGGGGCTGGGAACAGCAGGACTGAGGCTCTTGGTCTCCCATGAGCATACTGGGGGTGAAGGGTGAAGAGGAAGTGGATTCCAGGAAAAGTGGGGGTGGTGAGAAATCCAGGAATTAGTATCATTTTTGAAGAGCCAAGTGGCAAAAAGTAGGTCTATAATAGAACTTTCTGATGCTGTGACTTTCATGTTGGATATGTCAGAACCTTGTAAGACTTACTTCAATCTTACTGACATTAGTTTTAGAACTTTGTTTTGTAACAAAGAATAAAGTTTTGAGATTTGTGTAGAGAATTTGAAGCTTTGGAAAGTTGATTTTGGTTTTTATCGTAGTGTGAAAAGAAAGAAACTTTACAGTATTTGAAACTTTTACGTTTTTTCCCTGGAACTTTGAAGTGAAACCAACAGAAACCAGATAGTTGTAAAACTACTTGGTTTGGTTGCTATTATTTTGGGGTATGCAATAAACTGTATAAATTGGATTCTGACCTTGAGTTTATGTAATGGGATGAATGTTTAATGTTTCTTTCAGAAATTGGTTGTGAACCAGTAGCTGTCCAACTGTCACGAGGAATGTACAGATGCAAACAATGTAGAAGCCTCTTTAAATCAGCCCTGTATGTAGTGTGAATAGTAAAGGAAAAATATGGCAATTACTGAAGTTAAGTGTTTCAGATCTGTCTTTTGACTGCCTGCAATTCTAAGAGGCACTTTAGTTCTAATTCTCACTTCTGTTCTTTGATCACTTTGTAGAATTTCAGGTTCAAGATAAGTTTATTCTGTTTGACCTTTTTTCAAATGTGTGCAGGTGAACCAGAGAGAAAAAAGGGGTAGTGAGGGATGGGGAAGGAATTTTGGTCTCACTTAAACTGGTTGGCTTTAGACAAGGCGTTGGGTGGGAAAGGATTTTGACAAGTTTCATATGTAATAGTTAGGGTGAGCTGTTAATTATCTAAAAAGACCATGTTTATACTGGCTTTTGTACACATTGAGTAAACAATTACTAGTGAATTTAATTTTTTTTTCTATAGCTTCAGCTTGATAACGGTTGAGATTTTCTCAGAAAGGACAAGTTTATTTCATGAAATAGTTAATGAGCTGTAGCTGTTGGAATGGACCCAATATTAGACAACCAAAGATCTTTAACTGCAGTTAGGCTGAGGTTATTTAAATTAAAAAAGAACATTAAATACTTGTTTCAGTATTTGAAAGCAAGCATACTCATCACAATTTTACTTTTATGGCTATTCTTATAATGGAAATTAATTTAAAAATTAATACAGTCTGTTAGGTGTATTAATGCTACAGAATTAAAAACAATCTAGAGTGTCTTATGCTGCTAATACACTTTCTATGCTTGCTGTAATTAGATTAGAATTGTAAATAATTTGTGCTTCTTAATTTTACATCATGCATTTTTCATCAGAGTTTGAGAACAGAAAGTGGAGAAATGAAGATTCATGTAGCCTCAGTGTTGACTAATACAAGACTTCTGATCTTATTAACTCCACTTAAAACTGTTTTGAGTTTGCTAAATAATCTATTTGCTTTTCATAAAGTTGAAAAAAGATGACAAAAATCCAGGCTTCAACTTCGTTTTGCATATTTAGAAGAAAAAGAAAGTTGAAAAGATAATCTGAGGTGTAAACTCTTCTAAGAGACATTTACAGCCATCTCACTGTGTATGTTGTTCTGTAGTAAGTGTTCTAAGTCTTCTGGCTACATACATGACAATGGACAAACTGAGGTTAAACTGAAAAATGATATTCCATTAATAATCCTAAGTGCTATAGGACAATGTGGTAGACTTACTTCTTAAATCAAGTGAATAATTTTTTTCCTTTTTGTGACTAAAAGTTGGCACCTAACTTGACAATTCCGTGTATTCATGAGTTCCAATATCTCACATTGTTTTTCTAAAAACTGACTTAAAACATGCAAGTTGTTTTATGCCTGCAAGCTTGAGCTGTCCTACCACTTGTTTTATAGCAACAGATGATGTTTTTTTGAAAGTTTGTCTTGCCCTTGTTGAAAGCTTGGCAGAGAAAGTCTGAACGTTGTAGATAATTGCTTGGTTGGTGGTGTACCCCAGGACATCTGGATCTATCAGAATGCCATAAACTCATATATATATGAACATCCCACCAGAGAGGCAATTAATTTTCACCAGGCTTATGTGCTGCTGAGGTGCCCTAAATTGTCACAGGCCTTTCAACTCTGACTGTCTTATCAGATGCCTCTCTTTTATATCAGCTCTAAACTCACTGTAGACATGTATCCTCTGGATTACTCCACTTGTAAACCTCTTATTCTGCCATTGGTTGCTGTTCTACTTGTATATGAAATCTTGGCACTGTAAAGTTTTTATGAGAGAAACACATAGTAAGCAGTGATGTGTTTTCTTGGCTAGTTATGAGAGCCAAAACCAGACAACTACTTGATAAATGCAGTTATGGAAGATGTATCAAAATCAAGGGTGTAGTATTTGTTAGAGTGTACTTTTTACATTCTCTATGATTTAATTTTAAGGAAGCCTGTAATGAGAAATATTTTAAACGGACTGATCACACTATCTAGAAATTCTTTGTAGAAGACACTGGGTGTTTTGCACAGTAACTTTATAGATTATGGCTCCTAAGTGCTGGTACAAAACAAGATTGTAAAATTATGGTGCTGCTTGATGTGTGTTGCTTGGGAAACAGTGAATGACTGAGCATGACAAAATACACATCTCAGAATTTGCCCCGCTTTGCTTCAAGTCAGAGCTTGGACTTGATGATTTTGGACGTCTTTTCCAGCCTTAATGGTGCTGTGATCTGAAATCTAGACATTGTTCCAGTAAGCACTGGGGTGCATTACAAATCATAACTTGTAATCTTCAGATGTAAAAAACCCACACACCCTTAAAAACAACCCACAGACCAAAAGAGCCATAAAACCTTGTCCTTTTTCTTAAAGTGCTTAATAGTGCTGGTATAGCTCCCATTAAGCATATCCACTGTATTTATATTGTTGCATTAATTAGGGTTAATTTTATGGGTGACATCATATTAGCAAATGTAGATCTTGTCTGAACTTTCCTTTTAAGCATTTCTACAAGTTGTATGCACTGGATTTAGTTTTCTGTGCTTCAGGAACATTTTTCACCTTCCTTTTAGGAGCTCAAATTCTCTACCACAGTGAGGCACCAGAATTCAGTTGTCTTCCAGCACCTAATAGGTTTATCATCTATGCTGAAGTAGTGAAAGTAATCCTTCCACTGACCTTCTTGTACAATATTTTGCAGCTTTTTTTGCTTTCTTCCTTTGATTTGAGAAAGGGCTGCACAACCAGGTGGGAGTGGAAGTGGCAAAGCTGTGTCAAATGCACAGAGTTAATTAGAGGAGTAGGGCAATATCTCTGAGCCTAAGCAGTGCAGGTCCTGGAATGAACCAAGTTTTTAAATTATAGCTGTATATCACATGATTTCATTATTAATCTGTGGGGTTTTGCCAATGATATATTAATCATAAAGACAGTAATGTTTTGATAGCTTTATTTATAGTTGAATGTGTAAGAAGCATTTGCTTTTGTATATAATTTATATGTTTTATATAAGCCTTTTATACATTTTATTTCTTTTTAAAAATTACAAATTGCATATGTTGGGGAAAGGAAGTACATGTTTGTGAGATTAGTTTCTAACACATTTACAGATGATTAATTATGATAATATGCCCAAAAATTGCTGGGCTTTTAAGAACAGGGAAATGTGCCAGAGTATCTGTTTTACTGTTTTAAAGAGTTTATGAGATTGTAATTACCATCTCCAAGTTAAATTGTTTCATCTTTTTTGAATATTTTTGCTATCACTGTTGCTTTTCTTAAGTCTCTCTCAACCTTTGTCACTTGTCAAATAATTAGGCTGTCCAATTCTTTGTGTGTTTCTTCTTTTAAATTAAGTACTTGCTGTTTTAATGATTGTTATAATATAGGAATATGATTTTTCCTGAGATAATTGCACACTCATTAAATGACTGCTATAATTGTCTTTTAAATGTGCCAAAAGAGAAACATTTTTGCAAAAAGTAGTTAACAGATGGCAGGCATAGGAAGGAAGCTTCTGGCTGGGTCAAATTACAGGAGTAATCCTACAGATAGCAAGGTGAGACTAGTTGACTAAAATAAGTTCAATTTACATTATTTTTTAAATGATATTGCAGGATAAGTGTGGTTGAATAATCTAAATAACTATTTGCAAACAGATGTCTTGTTAACACTGGAAAACTGTAAAGCAATTCAGTAATGTAAGAGTACTGATACAATTGTGCAAGCTTAGTGTCTGGAAGAAATGGTACCTAATTACAGAGAAAAGAGAAAACAAAATCCATGTTAAATTGTCTTTTAAAGACAGCAGCCCGTCCTGTAGGCTGTTAAAGCTGCAGTTCAATATATGCCTAGACTATAATTAGTTAAGGGAAGAAAAGTTTAAGAAAAAAAACTTTCTTCCACTTTGTGTTGTGTTAATGCAACCATTTGTGCTATGAACTGAACTGGGAAACTCCTTGATGTGCAGAGAAACTTTGCACTTTTTTTGTCAAGGGTGTTTTTCAGGAATAGAAGTTCCTGGTTTAGTTCTCTCAGTTGCCCAGAATCATATTCCATAAAGCAGTGGAGGGGAGCTGTCAGTGCATGCAAGTATCTGACAGTGTCAAGAGCAGGGGGCCAGACTTCTCAGTGGTGCCCGGGGACAGGACAAGGGACAATGGGAACAAACTGAAATGGGGGAATTGCCATCTGAATGTGAGGAGAAACCTCTTTGCTGTGAGGGTGGCAGAGCTCTGGAACAGGCTGCCCAGAGAGGATGTGGAGTCTCCTGCTATTCAAGAACCATCTGGACATGATCCTGTGTGACCTGCTCTAGGTGACCCTGCCCTAGCAGGGGAGTTGAACTAGATCATCTCCAGATGTCCCTTCCAACCTCAGCCATCCTGTGATTGTGTGAGAAAGGAGTGGGAAGCATCATTTTCTGCAATAGAGGCAAAATAATTGTGCATGGAACTGTAGCTTCCAATGCAAAGAGAGTGCAAGTGGCCTCGATGTGGGACTATCCGTTGGCTCCAGTAACCACTAATCTGTTTCGACTGACACTATTATCTAAACTTTTTAGTGGCTTCAAACATACCATTGCCTCTAAAACATCCAGAACAGTGCTTTATCTTGAAAATCATACACTTTATGAAGTGTTAGTGAAGTGCTGTTACTGAAAGAGAAGCAGAACTTGTAAAGATGTTAACCAGTAGTAAGGCTTCAAAGCCAGAGAATCTGAATTACATTTGGAATTCATGTGGCTTTTGTCCAGATGTCTGTGTCTTTGTGCACTCAGGTTTTATAGTTTCTTTTAGCTATTATGTTAATTTTAAATATAGAGATCAAAATAATTTCTAGCACTTTGGCTACCTAACAGCCTCCTGCATTTGGAGAGGTATTGTTTTCTTTGTTCATTATCAGCTTAAAAAAAAAATTTCTCAAGTTCCTGGTTACATGGATTTTGAAGAGAGTGTCTGTTGTCAGGTGTTGAGTGGATTGGATTTGGGATCTCTAAAGGCTAATAAATATAAATTAGTGGGTTTCTAGGAAAATGAGACTGAGAATTCTAATGCTGATTTGACTGAGTTTGATAAATGAAACTAGCAATGTTAGGCTAGAGAAGATGACAAGTCTTACATTTTTGAAAGCTGTGTAATTTGCAGTAGAGATTGATTTTTCTTTCATAAATGTGGCAGGTTTTCTTTTGTGTGGATTATTTGGCTTGTGTTTGTACTTACTTGGTTTTTTTTTTCCCTTGATATCTTACTGTGAAGGCAAGCATTTTAATTTATATCTCATGAAATTGTTCCCATCTTTTACATACTGCCTTTTCAGGAGTTAGTCTGTATTTGAGAATAATTTCAATGTTTGTCGTGTATCATATATGTGTACATAATGCTATTCAGCAGCATATTGAATTGCAAACCAGAATTAGTTTCACAGATTGATAGGAAGTTCTCTTTTAAGAGATATTCATGACTTCACAATTTAGTTTTAGTTTACATCTTGGAAGGAAAAGAAGATAGTTTTAAAGAAGACATTGCAGATATTTTGGTTCTGAGCATTTTGTGTATTTTCCTATAGTTTGAAACATTATTTTAAAAACCTGTCATTCAAAGCTGTCTTTCTGAAACAATCTTAAGTAATCTTAAAAGCCATTGTTTCACTGTACCTTTTGTTTTTCACTGTACCAGTTGTTTTTACTGAGTACCACAGAGAGTTCTTTAGTAATATTTTAAGCAAACTTACAAGGAAAACATAACAATTGTGATTTTTGTGACTTGCAACATGCTATGGCTTATAGTACCTGTTTGTATCTTCAGAAGAATAAGAAGATGCAGTACATGTGAGTTGGTTTTCATCTTTAAGTCTTTGTAGCAGTTGTCCATGAGGCCCAGGTATGGCTTAGCTTGATGTGTAAACTCTGTTGTAGCAGGAACTTTGGTCTTTGCAACTCGTAAAAGCAGCAACCAGCTGTTACAGAACCCAAGCTGTCACAGGGAAGGCAGGTAAATTATTTAAGGAACATCTGAGTGACAAAATCAGACATGTGTCTTAATCTCCTTGAGTTCAGTAAGAACAATTTTTTAAAAAGATTAGGCAAATTTATTTTGATGTGTCTGCATTGTAACTCCTATTTATATCATCCTTGGGAGGATTCTTTGACGTGCAGTCACATCGTCTTATGAAATCTGAGCAGCTCCTGACACTACATGAGGGATGTGTTTTGTGGTGCCAGCCCAGCGTGCTTTTATGGCTTAATATGGTATAATAGCAAATGTGTACAGGCTTTGATTTCAGATTTCAGAAATGGTGACCCAACCTTGCTTATTGGGGACAGAGGAACGAAGGGGCTCATGCTTGTGAGTGTGCTTGGGGATGTCCTTGGCAGCACACTGTGGTCTCTGACCAGGCTGTCATTCTGCTCTATGTCGATGGCACTTTCTGTTGACTTCAACGCCACTAAAGATGATAAGAATGTCTCTTGTCTTGACCTTTCCAGTGGGTCTAGTCCTGCCACTTTTGCTAGCAGCCAGACTGAGCTGAGATAAAAAGTTACCACTATGCTTATCTTTCTAGAGACCTGTCTTGCCACTTTTTCTGTTTGATCTCTACCAAAAGTTCATGCTCCCTGCTGGTGGGAGTTTTTGGAGTTTTCTAGTGTGTTTTTGTTTTGTTTTGTTTTTTTGTTTGTTTTATGGTTATCTCTATGAAGCTCTTGGATGTGATGTTCTTTCTCTAGAAATTTTTTAGGATACTTTTGGGGAAAAAAACAGTTTGAGTTTTTTGCTTTTTTGGGTTTCATTTGCCTGAAATCAAATTCTGCTGTTCTCCAGTAGTATTCTCTGACTTGGGGCCCCTATTTCCAAACCATCACACCTTTTTGATAAATTCCTTTTCTTTAGGCATCTTGTTTTACTCCTTAATTAGGGGGGGAGGATTTTGTTCATGAATATTTAACTAAGAAAACTAGATTCAACAGGAGTAGTTTCATTAGGTTAGCATATATGCTAAAGGAGTCCTTTGTGCTGAAGGTTCCAGCATCTAAAGCTGTTAAAGTAGTTCATTGAAGCTGAAACAAAAAATACGTAAGTTGGTTTGAACTGAAGTGGAAGAACTATGCCCCCCCTTTGATTTAAATGGAAATATGCTGTGCAGTCAGGACTGATATTAGTGACTCCCCAGCTGTTCACGTTAAAAATAATTGCTTTTCCCAGTTCCTGTCAGTATATATATTTTAATGAATGTTAAGTGCTGGGGGGTTTTAACTAATTGAAATTATGTTGAAAATATTTTGGTTACTCTGTTATCTTAACATTTTGGCTACTCTGTTGAGTATCGAGCAATACTACAAAGTTCAAAGATTGAGTAAACTTTTAAACTTCACAACTTCCCTTGAACAAAATTACTGTAAAGAGAGATATTACATGCCAGCCTTTCTGAATATGCAGTTCTGTTTTGCTTTAAGGATAATTCATGATCAGTATTTCCCTGTTAATCAAATGATACTTATTTTTCACCTTACATCTTTCACAGTACTTCATTGTTCTGCTATGAACAAACAATGAAAATACATACTTTTTAAAAACCAAACAAAAAAACAAATTTAAAAAGTAGGCTGCCTCTAATATCATAGAATCATTTCCTGGGACTGACCATGTTGCAGCATGTTTTTCCAGGAGCCTTCATACTCCGGATAAGCTTGTTCACTTATCTTCTGAGTGAGTTTTATTTTACCCTTGCACTTGATGTACTACAAAATTTGTGTAGAGTTTGGTGTTAAAACATACTGTGGAAGAGAATCTGTCTCTGTGTTTTGTTTAACCTGTGGTTGTTTCTCTTACCTAGTCCAGCTCTCCTTCATGTAGGTACTTGCAGGAGTGAGGTACTGAGACAAAAACTGGGCAGGTTCCTGCTGGTTCTGCGCAGTTCTTGCCCCACCTGCCCATCCTTTCATCCCTTCAGTACGTTCAGTGACTCCTCTAAGTAGCAGAAGAGTACAAAGAATGTACTGGGAGGGTTCTGCACTTCACAGCCCTTCACACCTGTAATGTCTTCTGCTTCTGGGACTGGTAACAGATGGAGGGGCTTTGAGGGGGCCAGTGGAAGGAAACAGTGACAGTAGTAAACTTCCTAAGGATGACAGATTTTTGTTTCAATTATAAAAATATGTTCCTACAAGGCCACTTCCACGAGAGCTTTAGAAGGAACACTGTAACTGAAATTAAGTTTTGACAAGAACCAACTACCATTAAGATTCTGTTGCCTTTTCTTGCTCAGAGATGTTTGCTGTCCTGGTTTGTTAGGGTGCTCAGGACAGGAATGCTGAAGCTGATCTTGGGTATTTGGATTAAGGGGAATAAAAAGCTCCTTGTTTGTTGTTCTTTTTGAAGATAGTTTGTGTGGGGTTTTGTCTCCCGGTCTTCTTTCTCTGGTTGGTAAAAAAAATAAAATCATTAGAAAATTACTCTCGTGGTAGCACACAAAACTGGTGGCCATACAGAACACAGGTGTGCATGTAGCAACTTGGAAAATTCAGTTTAATTTTGAGTTTGTTTTCTGTTGGGAAGACTTTTGCCATCAATTCTTTGATGTTTTACCTTTAAATCAGCATTTTGAAAGATTTCATCACCTTAAATTAGTGCAGCTTCACCTGATGTTATATTTTTCTGGAGTATAAAAGGTCATGAAAAAAAGGTTGGGGAGAGCTGCTCTCTTGCTGCTTTGCAGCATTCCACTCCCCACAGTGATAGAAGCTATCTGGCTTTACATGTTAAATAAATTTTTCCTGTTGTAAAAATAGGAAAATAGGGGAGGTGTTTCGGATGAACCAAACTGTTACCTGTATTTTCTAAGAGGTGTTGAATGATGTGAAATTTCAGTGAATCAATATATTTGTAGAGCTTAATCTGGGGATTTTGAACTCTAATGATTAGTCTTTTTAAACCAAAATATGTTTGAATTTTCTTGTCCATAAGTATTTGGTGACGTATTTTGCAGATTTATTTCCAGCTGCCCACACAGAACTTGCTTCAAACAGTGAACTGAAACCTGACTTTCCTTTTATAGATTACAGAGTTTAGTCAACTGTTTTTTAAGGAGTCAAATAATTGCAAAATTTGTAAGGTTAAGATGGATCAAAAATGCAAGAAAGAAACCTTTTTGCTAAAACATTTTGACACTTAGGATAGGTATTAAAGGCTTCAGAAAATCCATACAGGTATGGCATGCCTGTGAATTTGGTCTGTGCCTAATAATTCAATGGCACATCCACCAGTTGTCTTGAATATGAACATTACTTTTTTTTTTTTCCCCATATATAGGAGCCCAGAGTTTTCTCCTGTTAAGTAATATATAGTGATACTTGTCGTGGGGACCATAGGAGGAACGTGAGGTATGCACTGCTTGAGGCTCAGATCAATACAAGTACTGAGTGTTACTGGTTCTGCTTGTGAAAAAGAGCACTGAGGGGTTTTGCTGAGGCAGGGGGTTTTATTGGCATTGTCTGCCACTTTCCAAATAGCTGTGCACCATTAGAGACTGGAACCCAAGAGAAGTGGGTACAGAGCACCAAACCACTGAGAACTGACACGCATTCAATGCACTGACTTGGCAGAGCAAGCAGGATGAAGCTCTCAATTTCTTTTATTTCCTGGCAATTTAATGTGCTCCATTGCACAGTGCCTCCTTTAAGAATTACAGTGCAAATTACACACAGTTTTTATCCCGCTACTAAATATTCAGAAAAAAGCATTCTAACTATATTTGGCACTGAGCCCCAAAATACTGCCTTCAAACCAAGTCTTCCAAATGGAAGCAATATGTGTGCTGCGGACTAATTCCGTAACATCCAGTGCTGCCTCTACAGTGTGCCCAGGGTAGCAGCTGCTTACACTGAACAGTGGCTTGATTTTGTGCCCGTGAATGATAGGGGAAGTCAGTGGTTAGGAAGCTGCTACTAATAACTATGGTATCTTCACTATATTAGTGGCAAAACATGATTAGTTATATTGTTACTGGTTCTGTATCATTGAGATGTGAAACAACACCCTGTGTAGAGTGTGACATACAAACAGGTGCATGTTTCATCTTAGAAATACGACATTACAGATAACGAGAATGGAAGATGGAAAAGACAGATTCTCCCCCTCTTTTTCTTTTTCTTTTTTTTTTTTTTTTTTTTTTTTTTAATCTGTCTGTAACATGTCTATTTTAATTTGGGTTAGGTTTCACATATGCTTGTCTTGAAATTCTGTATCCTTTAAACACTGAGATGTGCATGAGCAATGATAATAAGCACGAAAAAGAAGGAAGAGTATTATCAGCCTATTGAAAGAACCACAATGTGGAATGCTTCATTGGCTCCCTTAATAGTTCCATACATGTACCAAAGAGAGTGGAGAAATGACAGAACCCCGTGGTCTCTTTCCAGTATATTGTCTGAGGAAAACTACATCTTTTGTAGCTGGGATTGCCATGCAGCAAAGGAGACTCCTTTCTGCCCACATGTGGGGTGACATGCATTCATGTTGTAAGCAATCTTCTACAGATGGACCTTGTCAAGGGTGTGGGTTCTTTTTTTCTTTTTGTAGATATACCTTTTAAATACAAATCAACCATTAAAAAAAATCACTGGAAGAGTTATTTATGCAGGCTATTCTAGAGGACAAAAGTTCAGAGTACTAGAATGGAATTCTGAAGTCACTGATTTGAGTTCATGCCTTTTTTTAAAGTTGCGTACATAAATATAATTTCATAATTCGAATGATGAATGGTTATTCCTTTAAGATTTTTCACTATAGCAGCTTAAAAGCAACTGCAGTTTTCAAATTTTCATGTGATTATGATGCGACAAAATAAGCTGATTTGGGAAAAAACCCAAACTATTGATTATCATTAGTTATGCAATTTATTTATTTGTATTATGGTTGTGATATTGATACTGTTTTGGTGACTTGACAAGCACAAAGGGATGCCTTGTTTAGTAATAAAGATGCACAAAGATGATGTGGTAATGCATGAAGATCAGGTTTCCAGGTGGATAATTTTAGCTGCTTTTAGTGAAGTTGATGTCAAGGTCATCTAGATTTTCCTAAGGACCTGGTAGTCCTGCAAGAATTTTTTATGCTCTCCAGGCATATGGTACTTAGTCTGAGCATCTTCCTGTAGGTCTGTACTACTACCAGTAGGAGTAAAAGGATAATTCAAGCCTTAGTCTGAGCATCTTCCTGTAGGTCTTTACTACTACCAGTAGGAGTAAAAGGATAATTCAAGCCATTGTAAATTCAGACCTTAGCTTTCTGTTGTCAGACTAGTTAGGGTCATAATTTAGTTTATAGTGCTAGCTAATGTTTGGGTCAGTAGATCCACGAGTGGAAAACATTATTTTTTTAAATCACAAAGGTGTGATTCATTAAAATTCCAGAGGAAAGCATTATCAGTCCTTGAAATATATCAAGAATGGATGCAACTAAGGAGAGATGCTCGGTCTTAAAGATTCTGTGAATGCATAGAATTGAAAGTAATACTACTCCATTGTGAATGGCCATACCTATTAAGGTGTTCTTACAGTGGAGGCCATGTTTTAGTATTGGAACAGATAAGGCAGGATTTGGGAGGGTTTTCTAGGACTTAGACCCTTTTTCCATGTTAAACTCACCTTCTCCTTGGGACTTCCTTTGTAGTGAAAACAAAGGATGTGAAGAAATACTAGTTGTTCTGGGGCAAATTAAAATGGGTTAGGCCTTTGAGGGGAAAACCCCAAGGTCTGTAAGTGTTGAGGATGATGGTTTGTCCTTGCTGGGGGAAGGACTGCTATGCCAGTGAACATCTTCAAATGCATGTCCTCTGCAACCACAGCGAAGTGTTGGAGAAATGCCTCTCCATGGAAAGCCTACTCAGCAGAGTAGTGTTGGCTATTGGGAAGACTCTGTCGTAGTTCAGTCTCTTGATATTGCCTGGTAACTTGGTTGCTTTTACATTAGCTTAATTAAGAAATCATTCGGATATGTGTAGGATTCCTTCTACTCTTGAGAAAACAGAATGCCAAATTTATTTGAATACTGCTGAGAAGATGCTCTCCTGGCTGTGAATCAGGGCATGTGTGGGGAAGTTTCCAGCTGTAGTCTGATCTATTCCACCCTCAGTATTTTTAGGGCTGGCTCTGTGGTGTGAACAGCAGCACAGCCCATACCTGCTGCTGTTAATGGCTTTTGCAGGCAGCAGCAGTAGTGTGAATCTGACGTGATTCCTGCCCGTTTCCCTGCTGCCCACAGGATTGCGTGGAGCAGCAGGGAACTGACAGGAGGCTTGTTCACTGCACTAGGCTGCTGCTTGGCAAAGCCATTAGCAGCAGCAGATACCCTGGAGCTCTCTCTGTGCAGACTCAAGACAACATTGCATTGGTTTACGTTCAGTTATATTTGGATGATAATCTTTGCAACCGTGAGAAGTGAAAACATATTTTTCCAAATAAAATCTTCAGTTTTTAAATACGTGGCTGCCTCAGGGTTTTCCTTTCCATCTTCTTCTGTATGTTTGTCAGTTAAGAATCTTTCTTATTCTGGATGGAATAGGTTTGTAAGCTGCTGGTGAAAGGATATGTTCCTTTAGGATGTTTGATCTGCACTCCCGCTCACTAAGGGGGAAGGGGTATTTTCAGTCTTGCAAAAGGCTTTTTCCTTTTTGTTACAGATGCTGCATAGCTTTTGAAATGGTTTTCAGTGTGCATGATGATTTATAAGTGTTCAATCATTTTATAGCCATGCATATATTTGAATCATGAAATTATTATCAGAATAAAAGACCTCGAGGCTGAATTAGGTGGCTTTTGTTGCTTCGGTTGCTAAGTACACACTGATCCTGTCCTCTGTAGTCCAAGTGTGTTCCATGTTCTAATCTCAAAACATTTGTGTTGCTTTCCAGTTTTGTTTTTTGTGGCAATGATGACTTTCTTGGTGAAGGTTTCATTACAGCTTTATTTAGCTTAGAATGGCTGGCTGGTGCCTTCCTGCTTGTTTGTGAATGTCATTTCCATATGGTTAGAAATGTCATGGCAAAATTAAAAAAACACTGTCTTGGATTTCTAAGAAATAGCTTAATGTTTGTGCAGTGCAGGAGACAGAACTCGGAAGGGATAGTGCAGAGCAAGAGCCTGAGGAATTAGAACACAGAAGAGCCTTGTCCAGCATACTCAAAATTCTACAGTAAGAATGTAGTAAATGTTGCTGAGGAATAAATTGGAAGGCAGCTTTAACCTCTGAGTCAATGTAGCAAAGAAACTTTGTTTTAAAGGAATAAAATATCTAGGAAGATGATTGTAAAAGGATTAATGAAAAAGCCACCATTTCTGTATTGCCTACTTAATAATTAAGCATTTTTGTTTGTTTGTTTCTGGCTTAGGAGCGTTCAAGAACGTACCAATGTAACAGTACTGACTTCAGTAGCATTTGACTTAGAGCTGAAATTATAGCAAGGGTACATTACGAATAGGTTTTTTTGTTTAGCTGATCTCAAAATGCAAAATAGTACATTATTTAGCATTTTTACTAAGATACAAAAGAATAACCCTAAAAGCTAAATCCATGTATTTTTTATAGATACTGTAAACATAATGTAGAAACATCTTGCCCAGAATTCTCAAAAGTAAAATTAATATGTAATAATTGTCCTTGTAATTAAGCTGCGTATTTAAAAATATCCTTGAATTTAAATAGTATTGTTAAGGAAAGAGACCATTTAATCTATTGGTACTATTAGTGTTTTCACTGGGCGAGGAACTTAATTTTGAAATGAATCTTAAATAGAAGTGAAATTCTGTTTTATTGTAAGGCCTAATCTTAACAATCTCAAAATCCTTGCAATATTTAAAACTTCCTATGGAAAAACACCCATATTGCAAAATAAGGGTATCAGTATATATTCAGCAAAACAGAAATAAAATCCTGATCTTTCTTCATTCTTCTTGAACGGGCTTCTGAGAATCAAGGGTATTGCTAGAATAGAGCTATGCTGTCAAAAGCTTCTTGGTCTTTTTAATAACCTTGCAAAAACCCCAACCATATCTGCTTTTCTGTTTTATTTGATATGTTCACAATACGTATATAAAAATTTGTCTGATCTTTTAAAATAGCGCTTTAAACCAACCTTGGAATGAAGAGGCGCTTACCACAGAGCCGTGTCCCAAGTAACCGAGTCCTCACCGCAGGGTCCCGCAGGTCCGGGCAGGGCAGCGGGATAAAACCAAGGACTTCTTCCATTTTCTGTAGGAAGCAGGGAAGCCTGTCAGCAGATGCGTATGGAGTCGCTGCTGCCAGCTTATAGTAATTAATGAATTAAATGCAAGAAAAATAATATTAAAAAAAATAAAAGAGTATATTGGAGAGCGAGATCTGTTTGAGGCCACAGGCTCGGATCGAGCCGCTGTCCCCCCGTGCCGTCCCCGGGGCTGGAGCCGCAGGGTCGCAGCGCAGCGAGGTCCAGGACGGAACAGCGGCTGGTTCCCACGGTTTTCCAAGGAGCGAGCGGCCGCTGTGGGCGGCGCTGCGGGCGGGGAGCGGGAAGGGTTAAAGCCGATCCCCGCGGGGGTTAAACCGGAGCCTAATGGAATAATGACGGGTAGCACCATCTGCTGGCCTAGTTCCGCGGGGAGCGGGTCTAACCAGCGCTAATATTGGCGCTGATGCCGTTTGATGCTTTGTGCGTTTCTTTCCGCGCTTTGTTGGGATCCTCTGTCCGCGCACGGCGGGGCCGGGCCCGGCCCGGGGGCGGCGGGAGCGCGCCGGGCAGGGCGCGGGGATGCTCCGGGAGCCGCTCTGTGCTCGGGGAGCGCCGTGCACGGCCCGGCTGCCGCTCGCTAAATAGGCCATTTAGCAATCTTCTCCCCATGCTTTCCTCCTGAGCACTGCCTGGGGTGCTGCAAAAGCGGAGGGCAAGTCTTTGTCTGACGCCAAAAATGTCTTCAGTGAAGAGGCCAAGAGGAAGGGTAAGTGAGAGCCTGAATGAGTGGGAGGAGGAGGGGTTCTTTGGGCTAAAAGGCTAATGGGATTGAATAACCTTCCTTATTACTGGCTGCTGCTGCGGGAGCCGCATCGCCATCTTGAGCTGTTCCCGTGCTGGGTCCGGCTGTTTGTTCCAGCCCCGGGGCTTTAAGGTGGCATCGGGAGCGGCCCCATCCCTGCCTCCCGCCCCCGCCGCCCATGAGGCACCCATAGAACATGTATCCCGGGAAGTGCGCGGGGTTTGCCCAGAAAATGTGTGTGGAAATTCCTGGTGGCTTTTCTTCCTGCTGTAGGCAGAGGCGCATTTACGGGTGAGAATGTAACTGTTATCTGCTGGGTTTTTGTGTTTGAATAGGAAATTCTTTCCATTCCTCAAAGGGGGAGGGGAGGAAAGCAAAAACATGTCTCCTGGCTGGCTGCAGGAGAGGCTCATCAGCCCAGTAAACAATTCTGCGTCCATGAAACGGGCATTAAAAACCTGAAAAATAAAAACAAGTTATGTTTTTTAACCAAGGCGCTGAGCGCATGTTGATCTAAATAAAAGAAACACTGCTGTCTTATCGTTTTACGGATGCAGAGCTGCGTAATTTTAGTTTTGGTTTTATCTTTTGTCTGTTTTTTTAATCTTGGTGTTGTTCGAGCATCTGTTGTGTTTATCACCGAGTCAGTCCTGTAGATCATTCGTCTGCTTTAAGGTAACTGTGGTTCTGGTATCCTACCAAAGGCGAAACACTGATGCTGTTACCTTCGGGAGCTCCTTGCTTTTCCATATTCTACTGGATATATTGGATGTGTGTGTCAAATGTATGGGAATGCTGGAAATGTTAAGGATTTAACTACAGATGTGGAGTGAAGGCTGAGAGAATTTTAGAAGAATATTTTTTACTGACTTTCAGTGCGTGGATTGGTTGTTTAAAACCCACAATTGATGTAGTTACTCTGAAACCCACGCCATTCTGTGGTATAAACTGAATTCCTCCTTTTCTGTGTCTGCATGCGTGCCTGACAGCTACATTTTTTAAAAATGCATATCCATATAAAAAATGCTTGCACTTTTTCTTTATATTTTTAAAATAAGAGGATTTTATTTGCTTTTTCTCTCGTGCTACAGCCTCCTTCCTCTAAGAAGACTGATGGTTCAGGATCATATACTAAGATGCAGAATACCCAGGTGAGGGCAATGTCTGAAAAGAAGCAGAAGAAAAAAACAGACTCGGAAAGTAAACAAGAGAAGGCAAATCGCATAATATCTGAAGCAATTGCAAAAGCAAAAGAGAGAGGAGAGAGAAACATTCCACGAGTAATGAGCCCTGAGAACTTCCCCAGTGTTTCAGCTGAAGCAAAAGAGGAAAAGAAGGGCAGAAAAGTTAAATCCAAACCAAAGGACAAGGAGAGCAAAAAGCCGAAAACTGGTTCCTCATCCAAAATTAAAGAGAAAACAAAAATTGGGTAAGTAGATTAAAATGTCTGTCTTGTCTTCAGACTCTAAAGCCTTGATTAGAATGAAAAGTGCTTACTGATAATAAAATGTTCGCCTCCACTGCCTACACAGAATTTTTCCTGATTAAGTCCATGTGTGGACTCTCTCATTCAGGAACAAGAATGCTCTGTTTTCTCTTTAGATAAAATCACTGTAGGACTGTCCTTTTGAAAGGAATTACTTTAAATTCATATTCTAAAATATTCTATACTCACTTTGAAGCATAGACCCAAGTATCTTGCATCTAGTGTTGTAATCAGTTCTGACTCTAAATTAAGTTTCCCTGTATTATAAATGCTGTCTTTATCAGTTTTGGCATGTAACTTCAATACAGTGTGCATGGGGAGAAACTGGAAGCCTAGTGAACTTCCAAGAAAGAGAGTATTATAAATATCACATATATCAAAAGTAAAGCACATATTGGAAAAATTATATTCTAAGCACTCTGTAGTCTTCGATCGTATCAGTTTAATCTGCCCTCTCAAAAACTTTACAGACTCAGCTGGATCAAACTGTGTGGTTACCTTGGGGTAAGGAGCTTTCAGGGGACATAAGGTGTTAGAAGGCTCCAAGGGATTCAGTAGGTGACATGTCCTCTGACTCCACAGCTGATCTATGTCACCTGTATACTTTTAAAGCAAAGTGTCTGATTTCCCATGTTAAGTATGTCAGTTGGAACTGGAAATGAAAATCACAACTACAGTCTGATTTTTTTTTTTTTTTTAAATCCATGCTCTTTTTGTGGTAGCTGAAATATTAACTGGCATATTTCTCCAAATTTAAATGTCTCATATACATATGTATATTCTCATGTATGGAACTGAAATGAATGTTCTTTTAATCAGCCTATTTCTCTGCATTTTATTTTTTTTTTTCTTCCTAGAGATCAGTACTTTTCTTACATGTTTGAGGTAAACAACATTGAGTAGTTACAATGTGAAGGTTATACATACTATACTCATACACTCAATTTGATTCTTAGTGTGAACCTTCATAGTGTTAATTCCTTTCTTTTCTGGTTCTGGGTTGGCATGTGATGCTGGTCATAAGTGCACTGGGTACTGCTTCCTTTTCTTTTTTTCTCCATCTTGTTTAAGGTGGGATTTTATGTATATGTATTCCAAAATTGATTTTGCTTTCATGTTTCTGAATTTATTAACGTTCTTTAACAAAGATTTTGTGGGTCTGTCACAAAACTTTACAGGGTCATTTAGCTGGTGGCAGTTACATGGAGATTTGTAATTTGTCCTTTTTATTGATTCTTTTGTATAATTGAAAAAACTCTGCCAAAGTATCATCCTTACGATATACTACATAGTTCCCATAATATTTTTACTGTTTTTAAACAAAAATTAATGGGAAGTAAGCTGTTACCTCCGATTTGTAATTCTGCATTCACTTTTGTCTTCGTGAAATGCTTCGCTGTGCACATCACTTTGAATCGGGTTTCAGGATTTCGTCAGATGGTGTCAGTTGAGAAAGAGATGTTTCTCAAAGCGTGTTCTTTTAACCATGGTATTTGTGCTTGATGCAAAGTACCTGCAATCTGCTGAGGAACTCCTGTTTAATTAAGTATGGTCAATGTTTCATAATTTTGCCCTGAGCTGTGCAGGTTTGCCTCCCCATTACTTACCATTTTAATCAGGTAATGCCCCAGTAGCTCTCCGTTAACTCAATCACACTGCCAGGTATTGCTTTAATTATGTAGGATAAACCTGAAGGTTTAGCAGTCAGGTCCTTTTAAAGAGCAGTGAAGAGAGTCTTCTAGAGCCTCTATTATAGATTTCACAGAATTCCTTTGTATTTAGATGAACAGCAGCAAATCAAATGCTTTGAGGCATCCAGAGAGTTCATTTTTCTGTCCAGATTCGTGGGTTGAGTTAGCACTGTTTTATATTATTGATATAAATACATAAAATAACTGTTTAGCAAAGAATATACCATTGATTTTGCAGAGTAGTAATTGCAGTAAGGCCTTGATTTTTTAAAAGAATAATCTTACAGGCTCTGCTTTCTGTGCAAATGTAACTACTGATCTTACAGAAGAATAATTACCATAGAATGGCTATATTTGTCTTTACAAAGGGGGTTAAAAAAAATTGTGTGATTAATAAGATTTGTTTTGTTCAGAGTAGAACAAACCTAAATAACTAATAAGGATTTTAGAAGGCTAAACAACTCTTGTAAAGGTTTCTTCCTGACTTCTGTTCTTAAGAAAATATTTCTTAATGAATCTAAGCACATCCTCAGATTTTTTACGATGTCAAAATAGGAATGAGTTTTTAAGTGTGTGGGTTGCTCCTTTGATTTTTCTTGTTAACTTAAAATAAAACAAACTGTGACTGAATCTCGGGAGAAAATTTTACCATGCTCAAATAATACCTTTAAAAGACAAGTGCTTTAGTGAGCAAGAAGGGGAATGTGAGAATCTCAGTTCAGTGAAAACAGGGTGGTTTTTTTCCCTTGGAAAGAAAGATTTTTGAGATCTGTTTAAAATGGGATGAAAAAAAACTTATAGTTTTGTTTTTAATCAATAAGGAGGAAAAACTTTAAACAATAGCCAAGTTGTGTATATATAACAGTTCTTGCATTTAAGGAGAAAATAAAACCTGAAGTCTCCTCAGATTTTAAAAATATAAGTAAACAATTTCCAATTGTTATAAACTATTATCAACTAATTTTTCTACAAGCAATAAAATCATGAGTGAAACCTTAGAACCACTAAAGGTTTACAGTAAAAAAAAGAATAAGCTAAATACACGTTTTTAACAGTAGGGGAGAATTTATTTGGGTGCATCTGCAGTCTCCTTTTAGGAGTTCCAGTGTGATCTGTGCACCCCAGATGAATACACTTCTTTTCATGCAGTGTTTTCTGTAGCAAACACATTTAACTTGCAGGAACTGTTCAAAAGCTGATTCAGTTTGGGGTTGGAGTGTCCATGCGGGAGATGGTGCAGAATTGTGTGTTTTTGAGAATACCTGAAGTCAGACACAGGTTTTGGGTGACTCTTGGTCGATTTGCAGGAGCTGAAAGGGCTGAAACTATAGCAAATATATTGATTTTGTTCGTTTGTTTTGGAAAATGTTCGGGAAATAGTTTTAGTCTCTGCTAGCAGCCAACACAGCCTGTTCAGTGTGAGCACAATTGTACCCTCTGTGGTCCAGCACTTAAACAGCAAACTCTTTTATGCTCGTGGACTTTGCCTATATCTTACAGGGGTTTTGTCTGTGTAGCATGTCCTGTATTCTCTTGAGGAGGATTTTGAGAGTTACAGTTGCCCCTTTGTGTAAATGATACACTCTGGGTTGGTGCTGTGGTAGAGCTGGAGCTGGAATACCAGTTGCTGAACAGAGCTGGATAAAATTGCCTGGTAGCCATCAGTTAAAAAAAAAAAAAAAAAGAAAAAAAAAGAAGGAAGAGAAGTGTGCTTTTAATTGTAATACATCACAGTTTTTACTGATATTGAGTAGCCCTCATCTGGCATCAAGATGAATTTTAACTACTACATCTATATTTAGGGGGCAGGATGATTTTTAATTCTTTTTTTCCTTGCTACTTGAACACAATTAGTATGTGTTTGGTGGCTTTATCTTAACTGTTTATATTTTCCTTAGTGATGCCTCTGAGATCTACACGTATAGGAAAAATTTATAACATGCTTCTTCCCAATTTATCTTTGCTAGTTAAAAATTGCCAGCAGTTACTTCCTGGTCAGGCTGTAGTTTCTGAACGTGAGGATTAAGGTTTTTAGTACTCAGCTGTTATGTCAAAGAAGTAATGTTAGTCAAATGGTTTAAAACTGGATCCAGTGCTTAGTAAAGTTTCTGTACCATAAGCATTGGTGAAGATAAATGACTATATTATTACCAAGAACATTGTAAGGGTATGACAGAAATTGTTAGAAGAATGCATGTATAATATATGTAGTGTTATCAAATTAAGTAATCTGTTTGCTTTATGCATTGATTACTGATCAAGTTAATTCTTTAAAATTTACTTTACAATTTCTCTGCTTACACCAGAATCACTTTTCATATCCTGCCTATTTACCAAGGTGCATTGACGTTTAGGAATCTATTTAAACGCTTTCATGTTTTTGCATAGAACTTGTTTCCATTTATAAGCTTTTTCTAACTGATTCCACTTCTTCCATCTAAGGTGATGCATATTTAAACTAAAAAGTCTACTTCTTACCACTTGATACGAAGAATTATGAATTTGTGAACGTTCTGTTGTTCAAAAAAGTAGATTGGCATTTAGGTTTTATAGCTCTCAACGTATTCCCACCTACTCAAACATAAAATTAAATATCACGGCCCTGATGAAAAGCAGCAGCTCTGCACTGGTGATGTAAAGGACAGTATCAGTAGACTACATGTAGGTTTGGGGTTTTTTAATCACTGCACAGTCTAAGTAAATAAATTGCCCAAATTCCCCAAATTCTAAAAACTCAGTTTAAAGAAGTTTGAGTCAGGGTGATAGTCCTTAAGTTCAGAACTGTTTCCTGTTAGCAGAAATGGCTGTCTTGTTTCATGTGCTAAAAGAGCAATGGATGATTTTGTTTATTAACCCTTAAATTACACAGTAATGAATCCAGCAAGTGATATTTGATCCTGAGTGCTACTTGAATGAGGAAATATCCTTGTTGCCTTGAACCTTGAAGTAGGTATTTGTGAACACAAATACTGTTTACAAGACAGCATTTTTTTAACCCAAGACCCTGGCAGATAATCTTTGTTTGCTTGTTGATCTGATACTGTAAAGATGGTTTAAAACCCTCTTAAACTCAGGTAGCAACAGGAGATGTGGGGAGGAGGGTGGAGGGGAAGTGATTCACCTGCACGGTGGTCCTGTATTGTTTGAGTATAAATACCTAGAGCTTGATTTTCCTGAGGCACACGCTGTGAGTTCTCTTCATGGTTCGTGCAAGTGAGGCAAATACTGGTCAAAAGGAAGGGATGCTCGCTGAATCTTTGAGCTCTGGTAGATCTGTTAAGATCATTAACTTCTGTCATGAATAAAATGGCACATAATTTCCAAATGTGATCATCCTTCTGGGATATCTTTGCATGCACTGAGCTGTGACTCCCTGGTGAAGTTTTCTCTGATCCCAGATTATAGTTTTGATGCATAATTAGGATCTCAGTGACATAGTCTGAAGTTTCTACTGCAAACTGTATGAAAACAAAATGGTGTGGTCTTACCAAATAACTAACCAAACACTTGTGTGTTGTTTTGCATTCTAATTTCGATGTATGAGCTTGAAATGACTGTTGGTTCCAGAGATACTACAGGAGTTTTAAAAATCTGTGCACAGTCCAGAAGTTATTAATTTGAAATGCAACTGGTGAAGGAGACAGTAGCTGATACGAGTGTATTGGTATTATTTATTAAACATATGCTAGAAGGGTAAGAGGAACTGGCCTTATATGAGCATTTAACTCTCATTCCAAGAGGATATGCTATCTTGTCAAGGAAATATCTACTTTATATTTTTAGCTAAGTTTTTAGTGATAAAGAAACATGGGTATGTAGATAACATAGAAGTTTTATTGTTATTAATAATAGCAAAGTGCTTTGGCTACAAATTGAAGTAGCTGGGAGGTGGCTTTGGACACTAATAATGAGTTACTTGGTGTTTTTCTGTTTTGGGAAAATGGAAGTAAAATGATGCATTAAAGGCATGCACTGGAGGCCAGCTATACTTACGATTCCTGACATGCCTAATACGTATTTGCCACTTTTTTTTTTTCCTATTCTCTTTAATACTTCCTCATGTTCTTTATTTGGAAGGCTTTGAAAACTCTTATCATTTTAAAGCTGTTCAAAGTACTGACAGTGTTTCCATCACATTCTCTGGTACCAAACAGAAGGGGAATGGAGCACATTCTTACTGGTGGTTCTTGTGTAAGGAAAAAGCTGCAATGTTCCTCAAATAGTGGTTCCTGAGGGTATTGCTGATATTTTAACTCTTGGAGTTTTGTGGCTCTAAACCATGTTAGAAGTCCAGTGCTGAAGACCAGAAGTAATATTGGCTCTTGAAATGGCTTATTGTTAAACTTTTCTGTGCAAGTTTCTCAACATCTTTAATTTGTAGTTATAGAAGGAGGAAATATATATTGAAGAAATCTACGATGTCTGATCGTTGAAGTATTTCTAGATGTTATGTAATAAGATAATTTTAAATTTAAAAAGGAGAAAGTGAAATTGGAGTAGAGTCTAGTGATATTTATTCTATGTCTATAGTATGCTGTTAACTTTTCACAGAAACAGAATAGATAGTTTCTGTTCAGAACAGTTTGTTTCAGGGAGGAAAAAAGGGATTTTAGCCAAGGATCTTTATGCTTTCATGCAGAAATTTATAAACTGGCAAGAGAACTTGCTCTCTCAATGAAAATATTTCACAGGATTGATCCAGTTTACAAGCTTCTGAAAATTATTGTTTTCACATAGCAGATTTTTTTATAAGGTTTTGGCCAAAATATGAGCAGATTGCATTTTTACTGATAGAAATGCATGACTTTAGCACCATACTGTCATTCAGCAACTTTTGATAGCAAGGTGCATTGTGATTCTGGGCACTGGATCAGAAAGAAGCAAAACTGTGCATTTATTCCTCTCGTTGGCACCATATCCATGTAGAGGAGGAAACATTCTGATCTGCAACATGTAGAGAAGATGTTAAGAACATTTCAAGGAGAAGCTTGTGAAGAGAAGCACGGGGGTTAGGGAATACAAGCTCAAGGCAAGACACAAAAGCAGACAGGAATGGAATGTTGTGTGTAAGACTGCAGGGGCAGAGCAGGAGGGGAACGCAAGGAAGGACTACAACTACAGAGAAGGAGAGGAACAAATGTGCAAGGAAAGATGTAGTTAGAGCAGTCTAATCACAAAAAACAGAAGGTCCTTAAAATCCTCTGCTATTCAGTTTACTACAACCCACAGTAAACCCCATGTCTCTTTGTTGTGCTTCTTGAGTACAAAAGGAACCTGAGCCTAAAATACAAGGCAGTAGTGCATGAAGTGAGAACAAGCTGTGGTGGCCTGGATGCAAATGCTTAGCATAGCATTATGCATTTATGAATTGTCTTAACCTAACATTTCACAAAAAAGAATCAAAATTTGGAAAAGATTGCGACAGGTGACACCTATCAGGTGTCAACCTTGGAGATTAGAACTTAACTGGACTGAGCAATATAAAAGAACTCTGAAGTTGGCTCTGAGGAGGGACCAAGTCTTCCAGAGGTCTATTCCAGTTTGACTTACACGTCAACATGTATTTGATTCAAGAACATTAATTTTTCCTTTTTCTTCGTTGTTAGCAGTCTCCTTGTTCATTTAAAAGCCAAAATATTTGTCAGATTCACAGTCATCTCTACTTGCCATATGTACATCAAACCTTTAATGCCTGTGAAATCAAAGAGAAGACTTGGGATCTTATTTATTGGTCAAAAAAATAGTAATTTACAGATTATATCATATGAGTTTCCTGGATTGAATATGCTCTATATCCAGTTGTTTCAGTGAAAAGATCAGCAAGGGACAAGTCCAGATCAGCACAGCTTGTTGCCCTTAATAACATAAAATTTAGAAGAGTGTGTGCCCAGTGGTGCTCTCCTCCAGTGGCCAGAAGCAACAGGAAGAATTTAAGAGCAGAGAAAACATACATGATACTTCTTACTATCTTCCCAAACTCTAAAGATGCAAACCAGGAACTTGATGGGATGGGTATCATTTCATGAATGATCTCACTCATAAGTTTATCAGGTTTCCCTTTAAATCCGTGTTAAATTGTAGCATCCAGAATTCTATTTAACAACGAGCTCAGGAGGTCAATCACAGTGTGCCTTGTCTGCAACACTTTGGAATGTATTAGCTAATTTGACATATTAGCTGACAAGTGCTAATGTAACACTTAAATTTTATGAAACAAAGTGAGATAAAAATGGAAGAAGTGATTTGTCCAAGTTCATCACCAGAAAGAGTCATATTGGAAAAATACCCGAGAATCCAACAGTCTTAAAACAAACAAATAAACAAACAAAAGATTCCTAATCAGAACTTGAAAGCGAGGGGGGGAAAACCCTCAGACTAACCTTGAAGGACGTAGAAAAACAGTGTGTTCATTGTTGAAATTATTTCCTGTGATTATGAAACAAGTTTTCTAAGTAATAATTAAACTGAGAACACCTAATGAAAAGCCAAGGACCAGAATTTACTTGTGAACAAACAACTCTGTGAACAAGCAGCTCTGATTATGCTGGCTGCATTCATTTCAACAGGCATTCCCCAGTGCTGTTCCCTTCATGCTACAAGTAAAACATACGGGAATGGAGAATCTTTTATGGTTTGGGGTTTTTCTAAACCTTTCCACTCAACATTACATAGTATTTAAATATTGAAAACCTAGGAAAATGTTCATTGCCTCTGAAAAGACAGCTAGAAACTTTTCTAAGCCATGTTGCTTAAACTTTCCATAATGTTTTGGTAATTCAAGCTGTTTTACGTGTGCACTGTTGGTTTGGACACAGTAAATATATGTGTGTTCTCTTATTTGGACACTTGAAAAGAGAAGCAAATGAGATTCAAGTGTTCCAACCATTACCTTCTCATCAGTAGTGTTTTCAGGTGACCAATATATTTAATGCTATCTTGGTGTAAAATGTATTGCCTGTGTAAAGACTAAAATCTTTTGTTTAATGTGTTTGTAAAATGGAAGAAGCAGCTTTTACGCAGGAACTTACCTCATTTTCTGTTACATGGATCTGATTATTAGAAACTATATAAAATATATTTTTAGGACAGCTATTTGTCTGTGTTTTTATTGGATACTTTGTCATCATTCTGCAGTGATTATGAATTACTATGCCACTGCAAACATACTTAAATCATTTGCTGTTGTCATCTGCAGACGGTATCTCTGCTAACTTTGTAGTTCACCATTTTCAGTTGGTTTAAATGTTGGATTTTGCATTTCTGTTACTTGTTTCAAGATTTAAAATTGGTATGATACAGAGAGTTTGTGATAGTAAGGCAAAGAAACACTAGTGAGCAATACTAGTGTAAAGTACAGCCTGCTGTAAAGTATTTGAGACCTATTTTTCAAACAGTGGTGCTCTCTGAGTTTTATGTTAAGAATGAGTGTTGCTAGTGGATGTGGTACTCTTAATCCTGGGGTTATGTACACTACTGTATGGCATTCACTTAGGTGCTGGGCTTTTGTTTCTGACAGGAAGCTGATCATCACACTGGGTAAGAAGCAGAAAAGGAAAAATGAATCTTCAGATGAATTGTCTGATGCTAAACAGACTCCACAGCGGCCATTGAAAGATGAAGACTCACAGGTAAGAAGTCAGAATATTTCCCTTTTAAATTTGTTGCTATGTGTTGCTATTTCTGCAGGTCTTTTTATCCCCTCTCTCCCAAGAGTTACACAGCCTTTGACACAATGAGAGTTTCTCTCCCACTGCTGTCCATCTCCCAGGTAGAACCTTCTGTAATCAGCTGCTTTTCCCAGTTGAGAATCAGAAAATCCTACAGGTTAGAAGCCCCTTTCTGTAATGGGACATCAATGCCCTGCTTGTCTGTGTTCAATTCCAGTATAGAAGTCCATAGATGTGAGACTGTAAATACTTCCTATTGAGCTTGCATTTAGACCTGATCCTTACTTTGGCTACTTATGTGAAAATGCAGAGTTTGCCTCATGGAAGAGACTTGTGTTAGTGAAGCTGGATCTTGGAGAACATTTAAAGTGTTTGTTTAGAGCTGTACTATGTTTTTTCTGAGCTCTGCTGCTGTAGAAACAGAAAAAGCAGATTTCTTGTAGTGTTGAATCTGAAGGGAGCAATGATCAATGTGCTGATAGGCTCTAGCTGGTTGTGGAGTACTTGTAGGAAGTGCCAGATGAAGAATTGAAGTGGTCGAGACATTCCCTTGAGGAATAGTTGTCTTGTAACTTCCTTACTGCGATTTTTTCGTAGATTGCCCTGGTATAATATAGTAAAATAGCTAATTATTTCTAAGACTTGTGCACAAAGAAGCATGAACTGTTGATAAGAGATTATATTCTATTTATGTGTGTGTTAGTAATGGAATTATAACTTCTTGCTTTAGGGCAGTCTCCATTGAAGTAAGATTTTATGCTGGAAATGCACAGGTTTTTATCCTGTGGCAATTTCATCCGCAGAGATGAAATCAGTATTCAGAATAAGGTGCTGTTGAGTAAAAATTAATTGCATTATTTGATGACAGTTGTCAAAGACCAATTATGAGATACTGAGTTGCCCTCTGGTATTTCACTCATAGTAATGCTGGGGGGGGGAAAATAAGTATCAGAAGCCATTTGCCAGAATGACTTTTTATTAACTTAAGTCATAGCTTGTCTTAGGTAAAGGTTACCTGGAAGGGAACATGAAATTATTTGTTTCTCATGGAAATTTGTCTTAGTATAGGAAGTCCATTTAGCACACTGAAGGAGGTGAAAGCAGATTTGGTGGGTCTGAAGTACTGTAACTTGTAATAGTGTTCTGTTATCAGATAGGAATAAGTGTGGGGGCCAGCAAACCCAATGCAAAAGACTGAAGATCACATCTTTCTTGGTTTCTTTTCCTCGTTGCTCTTGGTGGGTTCGTATATTTGTTTTTCAGCATGACAGAGGTCATCTTCAGTTCTAGTGTGGACAGACAGGGAATATCAAGAAAAGAACAGAGGGTAGAGCTAAGAGGGGGTGTCATGGGAGAGTAAAAACCTCTGCTACAGAATGTCACAGCACTGCCCCATTATATTCCAAGGAACGGGGGAGAAGCATAACAGGAAAGACAAATTGCTTTACTTCATGAATTCATTCTCTCTTTAGTTTTCAAACATGGTCATGATTTTCTTTTTGAAGAGCTGTTTCTAATTTCTGTTGCAAATACCTGTTTCTAAGCTCTGGGGGGCAATTTTAGGTCTTTTTTCCCCCTAATTCATTTTGCATGCTTAGTTTCACAGTGTCTTCCTTAAATACATTGGGGGTTTTTTAAATTTTTTTTTTTATGTGTGGTCCTACTTTATTTTGTGTCTTAGAGCATTTGTTTATGACCATGGTTCTCAGCTCAGGTAAACACAAAGTTTTTTTCCAAACAGCTCAGGTTGTATATTAATGTGCTGGAGAACATATGCTGATGTTTTGCTAATCACTTCATACTTTAAGAGAAGACATAGTGAGAGGAATTGAAAATGCCAGTTACATAATTTTGTGTTGATTGTATTACCTGCTTTTTTTTTTTTTTAAAATCTACTTCTGTCAGCAGACTATTATTGATTTAACTACAATGTGACATTAGTGTGTCTGTTTAAAGTCAAAGTTTTGTTTTGTGTGAACACCCCACCTCACACACACTCACTCTTTATTGAAGAATAGCTGTTCTAAAATTGTGGAAAGCTGATGGAGTAGTTTCATATATGTAACCTCTCTAGAGGAATGGTGATGCCCATTCTTTGACTTTTCAGATACATGTACTTGACTGATCTACCTTACTAAAACACCTCTGATGTGGTTGTGGAAGTATAGCTGTGTCTTTTACCAGATACCAACCAGACCAAGGGCTGAATTTAACAGTCAGGAAGAAAAGTTCCTGTGCTGCAGTCTTACTGTTACTTAATGTCTGCTCTGCAGAATCCAGTGTGACCACAGGATTTGGGGTTTTGTTCTATTCACCCCGTGTTCTTCCAGTT
Organism: Empidonax traillii; assembly: GCF_003031625.1. NCBI lineage: Eukaryota > Metazoa > Chordata > Aves > Passeriformes > Tyrannidae > Empidonax > Empidonax traillii. The sequence continues at coordinate 1,149,118 of NW_020955242.1, read as the reverse complement.
GAGCACCACAGTGTAATACAACATTGCAACCTGCAGTGGATTTTCCTGCACAAAAATACCCTTTGTTTTGTAGAGGCAGTTTTACTCAGCTGGTTTTATTTTTATGATGATCAGTTCTCCAAAGCAGATTGCAGTGTTTTCAGCTGTTACCTCACTAGTTTGATACTGCTATTTTTATCCAGTGAATCCAATTTAAAAATTAATCTTACAGTTAAATAGGCAGCGTCTCATATACTGGTACTGAGGGTTGGAAACGTTATGCAATAACCTAATAATCTAAATATTTGAAACTGTGAGTGAGAAAGAAATATTTTTTTAGACTGAGCATTATTTCTTCAGCTGAAACTTGTCCTCAGATTCTTGCAGAAACCAGAATGAAAGGTTAGAGAGATAAACAGCAAAGTGAGCCAAATAATGCTGTTAAACAAGCCCCGATTAAGGTGGAGGAGAAAATAAGTACATTAACAAAGCAACCAGCTTTATTAGCCATCAGGTCAGACTTCATTAGCAATTTGGCCAGTATTATCTAGTGAAAATCTTCATAATTTTTTGTATATAGCACTGTTGTTTAGTAGAGACACTGAGGCATATTTTGTAGCTTTCCCTCTGATTCTGGAATTGAATGGTAACACTCTAGACAGCATTAGGAAATTGCTGTTGAAATACCGATGCTCATGGGAAATCTATTATGTATCAGCTTTTCTCCCATACTCTGAAAATAGTGGTTTATGTTTGCTTTTGAACTCTAAAAAGTATCAAATGTTTACATGAAACAGAGAATAAATAATTAAAAATAGTGTACCTTTGTGATTCGTGCATTTCATGTTTCATATCAAATGTTGGCCTTTGGTTTTAGATACAACTGAAATATTGCTTAGAGTGTCCCAAAATGTACAGTTCATGTTAGGGGAAGTTTTGTGTAAAAACTCCTTTTTTTTTTTTTCTTTATCCTGAATGCAGAAGAGAAGATCAAATCGTCAAGTTAAAAGGAAAAAATACTCTGAAGAAGGAGAAGGGAAACAGTCAGAAGAAGAAGCAGCTAAAGTTTCTGTAAAAATCAAAAAGAATTCTGCCCCTTTGCCTGCTGAACAGCCTTTACAATTATTTGTGGTGAGTAAAAACTGGCTTAGTCCGTAGTGGGAACTTCCTATTTGTCTCAAGTAGTTCAGTGAATAAAGCTCATAACTTGGAATACATTATCATTAGTAAGCGATAATTTAACGTGACATTTTGCTAAGATCTTGAAAACTGAAAGAAATGGCTTCTTACTATTTTTTCTGTTACAAACCTTTGTTGGCTTAATTGAAGTTAAGCATAAGGATAAGACTAAGGATGGGTTTGTCTCAATGTGGTGTAGGCATATGGAAAAGCTCTGTGCTTATGTTATCATGACTTAGAGAAGTATAAAATTATTTGGGGGATCTCTACTTGCTGAGGTATTCAAAAAGGATATTCCTCCTCTACCCCCTCGACCTTTTCAAGGTTTACACTCTGCTGTTTAACTTGTGCCAGCTCTGGGACTCAAACTTCCTGTCGGGCCATTCTGGGTAAACAGAAAGGCAGGAAAGAAACAGGAAAAACGTGTTTGTCAAATGCTTGAAAGAGTGCCAAAAGTTGTAAGGGAAAGAGAGAAGGGCAGTCTAATTGGGAACAAATCAGAGAAAAGAGAAGGTGACTTTTTATTGCAAGCACCTCTTACAGATTGCCTCTCTATCTCTGGAACCATAGCTCAGTCTTGGCAGAGACAAGTAGTCCCCTGTTTGTCACATCTAAATTCTTCTGGAATTCCCGGACATGACTTCTCTGCCTGATTCCACAGCATGTTTGTTACCTGTGCGCAGAGTGAATCTACTCAGCTGACTTCGTCACATGCTGCATTTTTTTTTTTTTAACCTGTCTGTCAGAGCTCTCCATTTCTGTATAAGGAAATGCTGGGTTTGTCCAGAGCATCACTTTAACTCAGTGGGGGATTCACAGTGAGTCTATGTGTGGGAAGCATTGAATCCTGAGTGCTTACACTGTGTGTGTTTTTGGAACGTGAGCATTTCATCTAATGCTCTTTAAAAGTGCCAGACTTTGGCAAGTACTTTTCTCTGGATAGAGACCTGGATTTTAAATTTTACTCCCAGACTGTTTGAGAAGGTTAATGGTCGAGGTCAAATTTACCTTATTGTTGCTCTTCTGACTAGCCACTTGTGGTTGAAGCTTTTAAGCCCAATCAGTTTAAAGAGAGGGCATTTACTGCAGTTTTATAATGTCATTTTTTCCCCTGCATTTATAGGAAAATCCAAGTGAAGAAGATGCAGCAATTGTAGACAAAATCTTATCCTCCAGGGTAATAAAGAAAGAAGTAAGTGATTGTCATGGAATAAAATTGTTTATTTGAAGAAGTGTTTTGCATCTATCATTTTACATTTCCCCTGATTTTCCTTTCCTAGGTATCTGCTGGGATGACAGTAGACACAGAAGAGTTTTTTGTAAAATACAAGAACTAGTAAGTATTAGAAAGTTGTTTCATCATATGTGTTGACTGAACTGCTAAGTATCATATTTATGTGCTCAAGTTTTATATTGTTTGAAGGCTATTTGTAATAGATCTTATCATTTTTGAGATTTTTCTTTACCAATTTGATCTTAAAACTGCTAAGAATCTTCATTTTCTTGATAATAATAATTTTAAAATTATCAGTATTGTGAAACCAGCACTGACCAATAAGGTGAAAGCCTTTTTTTGCCAATGAACACAATTTTTCAGTGAAGATATGTTTATTAAATTCAGCAGGGACTACATGCCTGAGGCAAATTATAATTTCATGAATTTAAATCAGAAGTGTTTTGTGAACCTAGATTAGATTTACGGTGTCATACGTTTAGGAGAGGTTCATGCAGTAGTTGGTCTTATTGTTTCAAAAAGAAAGAAAACCCTTATGATAGAAATGATTTTACATCAAAAACAGGAAATAAAAAAAGACTGAAGAAGAACAAGAACTTCTTCCAAATTTTCTTACTTTATATTTCATACCTATCATCCTGTCCCTATTCAATCTTTGATGCTGAAAATCCAGGCATATTTTAAATTTTACATATATGAGTCATTTAATCAGATTTTTTCTAATAAATGTCAGTTTTTTGAGTCTCTGGATTCACATGCTTCTGAAGACCATTTACCCCGTGTTTTTTGAAAGGTTAAAGCCTGTCTCTTCATCTGAGAATGAGTAATCCCCAGCAATAGCTCTCCTTTATTTCTAGCGTATCTTCAGAAAGCTTAAATAGTGATCAAAGTGTCCTGAAAAGGGGGTGTGAGGGAGAGATCTGTGCTCTGGGATCTGACTTCAGAAGGGCTCTCTTGGGGTGCAGTGAGATGGTGAAGGTGCTGGTGCTCACGGTTCCTCTTTCCTTGGGCTCCGTTTCTCAGAGCTGCTCTCCCAGCCCCATCTGGTGCCGTGTTCCTCTGTGCCGTGAGCTCCTCACTGACCTTCCCCGGGGCTGAGCTCTCCAGTTCAGCAGCACCTGTGATGGGATGGTCACAGAAAGTACAGCAAGGAAAACAGATCAAGTATATGAAGTAATTTATATCTCTGAGTACTTTCTGATAGAGGTGTCAGGTTTGAAACTTGCCTTGTTTATGCTAGCTTGAAATAAGCTTGTTTCCCTTCTTAGGACACGTGGAAGAAATTTGTGAAGCCACAGAGTTCTGTGGATTAGAGCCCCAAAACACTGCCTTAACTAGATGCTGTAAGATGATTATTTGGAGGAATAAATCTTTGATCTTTACAGAGGATTCTGTCTTAATGATAAAATGGGTTTTTTTGAGTGAAATTGTGGTTTATAAAATATTTTAACTGTATATTAAATATAGATAGTAAACTTTTGCTTTCACTAATGTGTTAATGTCAATCTCTGATTTTAGCTCATATCTCCACTGTGAGTGGGCCACAGAACAACAACTTTTAAAGGATAAAAGAATCCAGCAGAAAATAAAGCGATTCAAACTAAGGAAAGCACAGAGAGCTCACTTTTTTGCAGATGTGAGTATAAATATAAATTAAATAAGCTCTTTTATTTCCTTGTAAAATTGTGATTAATAGTTTGCTTTTAAATAAAAGAGCTGACTGTTAAGAAATAAAAATGAGCCGCTGGGGCTGGGGTTTTGGTTGCAGCAGGGGATAGGTTGTTTAACATAATTTTAAAAACAAGTCTTTTGGAGTCAATGAACTAACCTGACTTACATGGTTTAAAATTGGAGTGGGTTGAGTAATTACTTAGAAGTGGTAAGGAGGGAAGGACTTTGTCAGTATGTTTGTTTCTCTGTGACTTACCCACGACAGCACTTCATCCCCAAACGACTGTATCTTCTGTTCTGATGTCAAATCCCAGGGAGTGTTGCCAAAGAGAATGAAGCGGTGGTGTGGAGTGGGGGGTGGGGGGTGGATTTTAAGGTGTGGGCAAAAGCCTCAGTAGTTATTATTTATTTTGTGTATTATGAGAGCAAGTCTTAGCAAATACAAGCTTTTTTTTGCCTCTCTAATGATTTTATTAATCTTGCACTGCAGATGGAAGAGGAACCTTTTAATCCTGACTATGTTGAAGTAGACCGGGTATTAGAAGTATCTCTTTGTGAAGACAAAGACACTGGCGAGGTAAATATACCTTAAAGCAAGAAGATACACCTCCGAATGTTGTTTGATAGTTGTAATTTTATCAGATTTCAGAGTAACACTTTAATGATTTTACATCTCCCAGACAATTGACGAGCAAAGGCTGGCAAAGTTGTTGATTAAGGCTGTTGGAATATCCATGATACTTATTCTGCTCTTGTAGATAGCAAAAAGAATGAGCAGACTTTTACTCAGCGATTTCTGCATTAGTCTTCCTACAACAGGGTTGAGGGTTTGAATGACTTTTCATTGTATGCAGCAGATCTGTCATTATTACACATTTAGAAAAAATGCGTTGTCATAAGACTTTCCCTCCTACCTCTTTATTTGTTTTTTAAATATTTATGCGTTGAATCTAAATAAGATAATCTGCTTTGGTTCCATCTTTTGTGACTTCTCCTAAATTTTTATATCAGTTGCCCAGCAAGGCTGTAAAGCTTTTTTTTTTTTTGTTGAGAAGACCTCTGGTTTAGGCCTAGATAGCCTGATTTGGAGACTGGGGGAAATGTTCTGGGTAGCACCTCTGTACTTACTTCTGCCAGCTTGCCCCATTTCCCCAAGTATCATAATTTATCTTTCCTAAGACTTAAGATATACTTGTGGGTAAGTGGGATTAAAAGACTTCAGGGGTCTACAACAAGTGGCATAGTCTGAGAAGCCAAGAATAAGTAGGTAAATAACAAGAATCTGCACTGAACAGTCTACACTGAAAGTGTCAAAGTGTGTTTTTGCTTCCAGCTCTTTTATGAGCAAGCTACTCAAATAGTAAGGCATATTAACAGTCTGTATACTAAATTAAAAACTGATAACATTCAGAATTTTCTTCTGCAGCCTGTTATTTACTATTTAGTAAAATGGTGTTCGTTGCCATATGAAGACAGTACGTGGGAGCTGAAAGAAGATGTAGATCAAGCAAAAATAGAAGAATTTGAACAATTGCAAGCTTCCAGACCTGACTCAAGGAGATTGGTAAAATTATATCTAATTTACTTGTCTGTCTTGGCAAATTTGATTTTGTTTTCCCAACTTTAAACTTCTGTGTTAAAACATAAGGCTTAATGACATTCTGTATCTATGTGCCTTGGTACTTAGGAATAATAATATTCTCAGGTAGGCATAGATAAATATTCTCATCTGTGTTGTTACTCTTTAAAAAAATAAAGATTTTTGCTTAGGAAAAATTATGAAGTACTATGACTTTCTAACTGAGCAGTGAGCCACACGTTGAAACTGGCTGTCACAGAATCTGAATACCTTTAAGATGAGGAGAAACTAGAATTAAGTATTAACATCCTTTTATAGAAAACAGCACTGAAGGAAATTGGCAAATGAGATCTGTCAAACAGATTCTGTAATTACTTCCTGCTTTTATTTTTCTTGTTGTCATTAAAGGGCTGACTAAAAGGAAAAAAAAAAAAAAACTCATGTAATAAGGAAACTTGTTTTATCCTTAAATTATCAATCTTCTGTCTCCTAGAGCAGGAGAAAGCAAAACAGTTCTATTTCAAGTCCTGTATGTCATTGTCAGGGTAGGACATGTGTCCTGCGTGGTGTAGTACAACACTTGTTCTAACTTCTTTTACATAACTAAATATGCACAGCGTTTTAATTTGTAGGCTTTGGGGTTTATTTTAATGGTTTTTCCATCTACAGATAATGACAGTAGTCACGATTAACATCATCATATTATATTGAGTTCATTTTTGTAGTATTTATTTAAATTCCTGACATTTTGGCATGTGGGAACAAGAGCTTTTATACCTCTGTTACCATATTTGGCTTTGAGTGAAAAAGATGATTAAAGCGCAACTGTACAACTGACAGTCATTTCGGCATCAGCAACAAGTATTTTTTGCTTCAGGCTCCAGCAGTACAAGAAATTATTTGCTGACAGCAGCCCTGTGAGCAGGAGCGTGGCTGCTCCGGGTGTGGGGGAGTGGACAGATGGCAGCTGGTGGGTGAGGGGAGGAGGGACAGCTCCTGCTGCGCCCAGACCTGGTGTCAGGTGATGCTGACGCTGGCAGTGAGGAGATATAAAATTCAAATCTAAAATTCAGAGCTGCCAGATAAGGCCACATGAGTCTAGGAGTGAATGCAAGCTTTTATAAATGCAGAGAAAGGAAGGCGGGGCTAGGGGGGGAAGTACAGCTGATCAGAAAAGCTCTAACTAAAATTATTTCACTTGCATGTGTGATTTTGTTCACGTTGGGATGCAGAAGTTTTCAGAAGAGAGTGTTTTTTTCTGCTGGAGTCATACCTAGTATTAGTCAAACACTTCATGATTTCACTACTAAGTTGCCTGCTAAGCTTAAGGCCAAGCTGTTGAGGCTCCAGGCTTGGGAACTAGTGGGTGTGTGTGTACATGCATATATTTTTTATACGTAGCCTCTCAGCTTTCCTTTGGCTTTCTAGGGACGTTAGGATGATACACCTTGATACTGTTAGTTTGTTTTGTCATGTCCTTGGTATCGTGACCCTGTGTATGCTGGTGCTGTTTTTCGTCTCATCTCTTGGTAGAATTGATTCAGGGAACTAAACCACTCACAACTTTTCTGTATTCCTGCCCTTGCCTTCCTGAATTGGCCAACTGTGAGATCCAGTGATCAGCACTGACCAGGGCAAGTGCAGAAAGGAAAGGGCAAGATCAGAGTAACTTAGTATGGATGCCCAGACTACTTCAGAAGGGGAGAGCATCAGTGTCCAGGGTTACTGAGAGTTCAGGGATGATGGCAATCCCAAATACTCAGTTGGCTCTGTTGTAGGGCAGCTGTTCTTGGAGCTGGCAAAGTGAACTTTGTTTAGTTTTTGAAGTTTCTTATGTAAATGAATTAGTGTGTCAAATTACCCATGCCAAAGTGTTTATATTCTTAGTTTTAGAAACCAGTTGCTTTATTTTATCACAATGTACTCTTAAATTAATTTTAAAAGTAGTGATTCATGTAGACAAATAAATACAAATTACAGGTTTCTGCAGACTATTAATTAGTAAGTAAGGTTAGCAGTGACACCTTTCTGCTTTTAAGGTTTAATAATAACACTCTAAATCTAAAGTGATACACTCATTAAACAGTGGGGTATAAATAAACCATTTACCAATTTGCACGTGTTAATCTTTCCCTTAAAGGACCGACCACCTCCAAGCTCCTGGAAGAAGATAGAACAGTCCAGGGAATATAAAAATGGCAATCAGCTCAGGGAATATCAACTGGAAGGACTTAACTGGCTCCTATTCAACTGGTACAATAGGTATATGCATGGAATATTTTTTAATGTTGATTTTAAACAAATGGCGTGAATCATGGTTACTGAGGATGAATATTGTTTTAACTAAAACAGTGACTTTTGGGAATCTGCATTAAGTTCTAGCACTTTTGTCAAGGTGAATGTCTGTGTAGGAAATCTGCTTAATTTGAATTCTTCTAATTAGGGCAGATGTAGTCCCAAAAGAACACTTCTGGAATATATTTTTCTAGGGGAATTTCATGGAACATACCATTCTCAGGTTTTGCCAGTGCTAAACATGATGCAAAGCTTGTGGTTTCGTGTGCTGACCATTCTTTCACCATAAGCAGGGAATGTTTAGAGGGATCTTTTTACAGTGCCTCGGTTTTGACAGTTGTTGTAAACTGGTGTATTTGAGTTTAGCTTTTACAGATTGTCCATTTGAGTAACAGCTGTAGTGTCTGCGCTTCCTTTGATGCTAATGACAAAGAAATATTTTTTACTTTCAGGCGAAATTGCATTTTAGCAGATGAAATGGGTCTTGGCAAAACCATCCAGTCCATTACATTCCTCTATGAAATCCTCCTGACTGGTATAAGGGGGCCTTTCCTGATCATAGCTCCGCTTTCCACTATAACAAACTGGGAAAGGGAATTTCGCACGTGGACTGACCTGAATGTTGTCGTGTACCATGGCAGTATGATCAGCAGGCAGATGATCCAGCAGTATGAGATGTACTTCAGGGACTCCCAGGTATTGTAATGTCACTTGTGTGCAATAACTTACCCCAAACCTGTTTCAGGTGGGAGTGAGGAAAGGTGTGCTTTACGTTACCTGTGTGAAAGTCATCCTATATACCCTGATGTTACATAGGAGCATCTTTAACATATGCTTACTGAGTAAATTTAGTGGAAGTGTTTGCAGCAAGATGTGTTGTTTCACTGTGCTGAGTAATTCTGCAACTGAATAGCAGTGACGCTGATGCTCTTGTGGAGATTCAAGTGTACACAGATGGTTGCAGTTGGGTCCTGAATTTGAAGAGCAGGGAGAAAAAAAGTATCACTGATTAAGCTCTTACCTTTATGTAGCTGTTGATTTCCTTTTGCTAGTGCTAACTGTACAGTTTGCTTTTCAGACTGAAATACATAACATTAAATGACATGAAAAAAATTGAAAACTGTTTTTTAAAAGGGATTTTTTGCCTTTTCTATATATTGTGCATAAACAATTTTTTAAAAGTATGATATTTCTACGAAATTGATAAAGCTGAGAACTTTTAAGTAGTGCTAAATATTGAAATGACATGTTATTTCTGTAGTAAAATATTGTATACTGCCTTACTGAAGGCCTCACGTATTTTCCTTGTCAAACCAATGGAGTAAGCTGGATAAAAATTTCTCATTTAGTTCTCAGGTGATATTTTGAATAAATATGTGCCTGCTGTGTTAGCATCATATATTTTGATTGATTGACTGTAGAATTTTTCCTGTCAGTCTTTCAGATTTTCTCAGGGTTAAAAATGGGATTTTATCTTGTGCACATTTTGAAACAGTTCTATTAGATGGTTATATCTGTAATTTTAAAGTGGTTAAAATTTTACTGTTGATTAGATAATGTTGGATTTGTGTCTGTGAATAATTACTCATTAGTATTAATTAGAGTTACTGAAATCTAATAATCGTGTATGAACAATTTATAATGTAAAAATCTGATGTCTGGCTCTTGACAAAATTTCAGCAGTGAAACCTGTAAATTGAGTAGATGAGAAGTAATGTAACAGATTTGGTGTGTTGATGAATCTCTAGGGCCGTATTGTTCGAGGTACCTACAGGTTCCAGGCCATTATCACAACTTTTGAAATGATTCTTGGTGGGTGTCCAGAATTAAACGCGATTGAGTGGCGCTGTGTTATTATTGATGAAGCTCACAGACTGAAGAACAAAAACTGCAAACTCCTGGAAGGACTAAAACTAATGAACCTTGTGAGTAACTGTAGTTCACTTTGGGGGTTTGATTTTAGCAGTATAGTTTGATAATAAATAAAAAAATTTGCTTTGCATGCCAGAAAAGACCTCTCAAGCAGCCTTTCTCAGGAGATAACTATTCCTGATACTCTTCAAACATATGTGGTTTTGATAGCTGATGATGGTGTATATATTTTTGATAAAATATGGCGAGTTCTAACTGTTGGCACGATCTGTTTCTGGTGATACTATTCTATTGTTTGTTTTGATTAGGGTGAAAATTTAATTTTGTGCAATGTTTTGTGCAGTAATTAATGTTTAAAAAGCTGGAAAGTATTTTAAACAAGTTATTTACCAATAAAAGCAAGCAAGAAGTAGAATTTCTAACAGACTTGTTGTCTAGTCCTGTAGTTAAGATTTTATTTGCTACACTGCAAGATTTTTAAAAGCAGATACTATCATGTATCTTGAGGCTTTTGGTGCATTACTGCAAGATGCACCATGACTAGTTTGGCATTTTTTTAATTACTTCATTATTACTTTCCTGCATGTTCTCAGAAGTAATTATAATACTCTGTGATACATGCTTAATGTATATTTTCTGCACTACAGAGAGGGAGGATAGTAAATGTTTGAATATTTGTCTGAATATTACAGGCAAGATTCAAGTGTTCAATCACTTCTTCATTAGAGATGTAGAAAGAGAGAATTTAAAGAAAAGCTAGTAGGAAATACTGGTGGTTTTTAATAAATGGGTTTGTCTGTATTTCCTGTGTACTTAGTAACACTCAGAACTGGTGTTTTCAGGTTGTGATGCTCAGACTTCAGACAAAAACTTTTGCAAATGATGCAGATAAAGTTAAGCAAGTTCTCTTTCCTTTTGTAGGAGCATAAAGTGCTGTTAACAGGTACCCCCCTGCAGAACACAGTAGAAGAATTATTTAGCCTCCTTCATTTCCTTGAGCCCCTGCGTTTTCCTGCTGAATCTACATTCATGCAAGAATTTGGAGACCTCAAAACAGAGGAACAGGTATAACTTCAGGTTGAGCTTTGGTGTTTAAGAGTGAGCTCCTTGAAGGAAAAATCTTTGTTCTACTTAGTAGCCAGATAGTAAATGTTCCTGCTCCTCACCCCCTGTTCAGTCTCCCCCTGTCACCTGTGAGTTCTTGTCATGTAGTTTCTCTAAACTGGCTGGACAGTAGCAGTAAATTAACTATAATATTGGATGTTAATGAATTATTTTTACTTTTCTATGTCAGTTTTTTAAATTTGGGAAGTAAATAGTGAGAAAAGTAGAAATCGAAGTTTTCTGGCTTTGTTGAGAGTTTTTGCAGACAAATGTTAAAGATACTTTTTTGTTGCTTTGAAGTACATACGTTAAAAAAATTCTTTAGTAGTTTGGGGTTAAAAATAAGGCTATATCCCATGTGGAAAATTTTTCATGTAAATCCACCAAAAAAAAAATGACATGTACTTGAAAAACTTTTAACTACACTATTACTTTTTCATGTTTGTACAAACTGTTGTGTTTCATTTAGGTTCAGAAATTACAAGCAATCCTGAAACCCATGATGCTCAGGAGGTTAAAGGAAGATGTAGAAAAAAAGCTGGCTCCTAAGGAGGAAACTATAATTGAAGTAGAACTAACTAATATCCAGAAGAAATATTACCGAGCTATTTTGGAGAAAAATTTTGCTTTCTTATCCAAAGGAGCAGGGCAAGCTAATGTACCCAATCTGGTTAACACTATGATGGAACTCAGAAAGTGTTGTAATCACCCTTATCTCATCAAAGGTAAATACATAATTTTTAACTACTTTTTTACTTTTATTCAAAATATGTAAGAACTTCTGTAATAATTCTTTAGTGTTTTCATCTGACCTTCCAAGGAGTGGATTAGGTGGAAGCGTTTTTTTGATAGATACAAGACAGGGTTGCCTAAATGTGAACTTGTTTTGTAGGATTTCACAGAACATTTAGAAGCAATTATCCCATGGAAATGGTACCTCTCTTTAAAAGCAGCATGAAGAACAACTTTTAGGTCTAACTTTTTAAATTAATGCTTCTTGCAAGTGATACGATCTGTCAGTCTTCATTGCTTTTCTCTCTTAAAACTAACTGATGTTCTTTCTGACTTGCAAGAAAAGAAACTTAAAGTTCCTAAAGTTTTGGCTGTGGTTTCAGAAGTAGTATTCAAAATACTGGTTTTTTTTTTTTTAGACTCATGTATCATTTAAATTATCAAAAAGAAAAACAACTTGTGGGGTTTTTTTAGTTCTTTTTTTACACAGTACTTGAGAACAAGTATTTCAGTTTTTGCAATTTGGAGGAGGGGAGTTCACCTCATTCTAGGTGTTTTTTCTTTGGTGTCTGCTTAAAAACATAAGACTTGTTTTCAAAGCCCATAGAAATAGATGTTCTTGTTCAAGTTTCAGAACCATTCAGAACTATATTCTGTCCATCCATGGCTAGTGGGGAATCTTTAGGGTACAAGCACTGATTTTGGTAACTTGGTCTTGTATATATGTGGAGATACTTGGGTAGAGGCACCTGTGGGCATGGAAATATATTCTTATATAGGTGCCGAAGAGAAGATCCTTGGAGAGTTTAAAGAAACGTACAGCCCCAGTGCTCCTGACTTCCACCTGCAAGCAATGATCCAGTCTGCTGGGAAATTGGTTCTTATTGATAAGCTTCTTCCAAAAATGAAAGCAGGAGGCCACAAGGTCCTTATCTTCTCTCAGATGGTGCGTTGCCTTGATATTTTGGAGGATTACCTTATACATAAAAGGTAAGATGTTTCACATTCTCTATCCTGTACTATATTGATCTCAGTGGGCATATCTGGGAATGGTAGTGCAGGATTAATGATAGCGCACCAAGGCTGGGAGCTTTGTTTCCTTTTTTTGCTAATCTTGTGTTCTATGGTGTGTTCAGTGTTCATTTATTCACCAACCAATTAAAAACTTCAGGGAAAAACTAGAGAGAGGTTGTTGAGTAAGCCATGTGCCTTCAGTTTGTTGCTTTTTCCATTAAACATTTAATTATGTATGTTTATACTTTTTCTGTTGGAAACCAAGTTCAAGCTCAGTGTTGCTTGCCCAAATCCCAGGAAGCATTGAATGTGTTCTTTATTTATTTGGTGTTGAACTTGGACCAGACAGGGCCCAAGATGCAGCTCCTTGCTTCCAACAGAATATAAGCACAAAATGGTAAACAACGGAAAGTTTGTTTTTTGTAACATAAAAGTATAAATGTTCTTTGCTATCTTTCTTAAGTTATGACTGCTTCGAATTTTGCAGCACAACTGAACTGCCAACCGAAAACCAGCTCCTTAGTTTGGCTTTTGCCATCCCATATAATAGCACCTTTTGATTATACTGTTCACTCCATGGAAGCTAAATTTTTATATGAGCATGTGATAAAATGCATAAACTTGGTTACAACTGGCTGTGTCAACCTGAAAACCTATAAAAAGGCATAGTTCAGGTTGTTTTACGAGTGCATTTACTGGAATGTCCATACTGCTTTGAAATGCGAAGTTGTCAACGAACTACACTGTAGTAACACAGAGTTAACATGTTGAAAAATAAAAATTATTAATTATGTCAAGCCTTCTTGCTGTGGATACTGAAATGTATATTGAATATTAGATTATTTTAATACCTCTTCTTGTGATAGTTTATATTAAAGCTATCTGTTTGAACTGAGAGCTCAACAGTTTCTATATTGCATTTTAAAAGATCAATTTTAACTTCATAGTAGCTCTTGTAATTCAGTATGTAAAATTTTTTAAACTAGTCAGTCATATCTACAGGTGGAGTCTTTTGAAATCCACAGAAGCTGCCATTGGATTAGAAATGTTAGAGTGCACACATGATCAGACTTGGTGCTTAACAGAATTCAGGACTGTAAGAGATGGCTGCCTGCCAAAATGCCTGTGGTCCAGTGGATTATCTGCTGTGCCATTTTATAGCTGATTAGAAGAAAAGTGGTTGTGTGGCTTTCTGACTACTGGATACACATTTGACATCTCACTCAGTTTACAACATACAGGAGTATTTGCTCCCCCTTTCAGCATTTTAGTTTCAAAGGAGTCTTTCTAATTGTCAGATGTAACAAATGGCAGTTTTACTTCAGGCTTTTAAATTTGCTGGGTTTAGTCTAGGAAGCCTTGATAAAGACTGTTAGAGATGCTGTCAGGTCATTTTTGTTCCATTTCTCTTAGTCTTTACAGAATCAATATGCAGTTTGTCTAATGACAGCTCACCAGGTTCTGCTTTCTGCTGATTACTTGGATACTCCTAATGTGCTCAGACAATTTGGTACATAATACAGGAGTCCACTGTCCTGCTTCTGGGACCCTAGGCAGGGATCCAAGGGTAATAGCATGGGAAAAACTTGTGAGTGTCCACATAGGACTTCAGGTTATAGTGTGTTTTAATGCAACCAAGTGCCATGGTAATACATGTTTTTGGTATGTATAGTCAGGTATAGACAAAGCTCAGAAGAACTTGTCTTAAAATGCTCAGTGTCTGGACTTGCCGATGTGTGTTAGTACTACAAATGTGCAAGTTCTGACGTGATCCTTGGTTATGTCACCCACTGCTAATCAAAGTTGGTGTGTATCACTTCTGTTCACTGTAAGGAATAAACATGCAAACAGGAGATCTGTTCTAATCACCTGTAAATTATAAAAAAATATGTCATGTTTGTGTATGTGGCACTCTCCAGGTACCTGTATGAACGCATTGACGGGCGAGTACGAGGCAATCTCAGACAAGCTGCCATCGACAGGTTCAGCAAACCCGACTCCGATCGCTTCGTCTTCCTCCTGTGCACCAGAGCTGGGGGTTTGGGCATCAACTTGACTGCAGCAGATACATGTATAATTTTTGATTCTGACTGGAATCCTCAGAATGATCTGCAGGTAAACTCCTTTGAGCATGATACATTTTGAGTGTTGTATCTGTTTTGGCCATACGTGATTTTAAAAGGTTTGTGCTTTTTTAAGAAACATGTTGAAAGTTTCTTGTTGAGTGCTTTCTACTTGGACAGGAGAGGTTTCATTTTGGCTGGGTTCTAACTTTTTCTTTCAAATTGATTATTCTTGAAAAATAGAGCACAGGTAAAGTCAGTGAGTTGTTAAAAGCCTTAAGATTTGATGACACTGAAACTGGGGCTATTTTTGCATGTACTAACATAGAGGTGTTCAGCTACAGCATAATATATAGAAAAGGATTAATATATAAATTAAGAAAGAGTGAATTAATCAAATCTAGGAATTAGATGCTGAAATTGAGTCAATTCCCCAAGTCACAACTCCTTTACCATTTATCAGCTAGCATATGTTTTTACCTGGTGTTACTGCAAGGGAAATACCATTCAGGAGCATTCAGCACAGACCATTCATCTGCATTTACTTGCTACTCTGTTTTCAGAAAACTTCACAATGTGAAAAATATCTGGTAGCTTCCATTTACTTAAATGTGTATTGACTCCTTTTGAGTTCATGCTCTTGTTTTTCGTGCTACAACAGAGTTTTTAAAAAGAATATATCTTACTCCTACGTAAGTCTAAACTCTTAATGCCATTCTTCCTCCCTTCAAAAGGCTCAAGCCCGATGTCACAGGATTGGCCAGAACAAAGCAGTGAAGGTTTACAGACTGATAACACGGAATTCCTACGAGAGAGAGATGTTTGACAGAGCAAGTCTGAAACTGGGACTGGATAAGGCTGTCCTGCAGAGTATGAGTGGAAGAGAAAACAGTGTCGGTGGTGTACGTAGATTTATTTCTTGAAATAACCTTCCTTTAGCTTTTGAAATCATGTGGGAGTCACCTCAAATTACAGAAGCTGCCATTTTTACCTTTTTCAGTCATTTGCCTCTCCATTCTGTTTTCTGATGTGGACTAGCAATATAGGTGATGTAATTTTCAATGTACTCAGTTACTATGATAAACATTTCACTGTTTCTTGCCTCTTAAGGTTCAAGGTAGATAATGTCAGAGTTAAAACATGGAGAAAAGTTTCTCTTTGTTTCCTTGTATGTTCTCATATGAATATAATGTGTGACTTTAAGGGAAGATTAACATTATATGAATAGGTAATTTTTTTAAACGTGCTCATCATGGTGTTGAGAATAGCAACAACAAAAAACAGGCAAACTTGTAAAAATGTGCTCTGTAACCACATAATAAATTTTATTTCAGTTTTCAACTACACTTTGTTCTTAACTTTTAGTAATCTAGATTTAAATTTATAAATCACAAAGCACAGTTAGGTTGTGAAAACATGGGAAGGGAAAGAGAAATAGAAGAGACTTGGGGATATTTTTTTTCTTGACTGTCTAAACCTGATTTAATTTGCTCAGATCCAACAACTCTCCAAAAAAGAAATAGAAGACTTGCTTCGAAGAGGTGCATATGGTGCCATTATGGATGAAGAAGATGAAGGCTCTAAATTCTGTGAGGAGGACATTGACCAAATTCTACAGCGTCGTACTAAAACTATCACCATTGAGTCAGAAGGGAGAGGCTCCACATTTGCCAAGGTGCAGAACAGCAAGTTGTTCTGTGACAGTATAAGCTGTAAATGTAACTGAGTGTTGTAGAGCTTATGCTTTTTTTTTTTTTAAAGTTACATTTACTTTTGTTTAATGGGGGTATGTTAAACATGTTTATTTTAAACATGGCTATAGCAAAATCAGCTTTGCACATACAGACTGTGTAAATGGCAGATGCAAAGCGCATGCTTGAGCAAAGATGAGTAATGGATATGTGCTGCTTTTGAAAAGGCTGGATTTTGTGTGAGGTGTAAAGGGCTGCATTAAAAATGTTTAAACAAATTTCTTCATAGATCCATTTGTATTTAGAAGCATTAAAAACAGAGGACATGTCTATGAAAATAATTATTAAGATTAAAAATTCTTAATTTGTGTAGGCTTATTATAAAAATGCCTACACAGAGGAAATAGTTTGAACCTTGGGCTTTTTTGGTAAGAGCTGGAAACCTCCTAAAATAGCAGGAGGTGGAGAGAGTGCATATGTACATGGGAAGGGGGCTGGGAGTATAAAATATCAAGCAGTATAACTGAGCTTGGAGCGTGGGCACTTCATGAATGCAGTTGTGACAATTTCAAAAGAAAAAAAAAGGCAAAGCAAAAGGAAAACTTTTAAACTCTAATATACATTTATATTCTTAAATAGTAGTATTTATAAATATTAGTTATAATTTATATGCTTCTTTAGGCTTCCTTATATCTTGATGATTATGGCTTAAATAAGAAGTAGACTTCTAAAGAAGATCATCATCACCGCCTTTTTATCAGAAGAGTTAGAAATTTTTATATATATTTACTCTTTTCCCAAATGCGGTGTATCGGGGTTTTTTAAATGCCTTCTGAAATTAAGCTCATTCCATGCACTCAAGCTTTGATTGTTGGCAGCTTAAACGCCCCTTTGAAATTTCCCTCAAGCGAGTACTTTTGCATGAGATGAAATCCCCAAATGCTGATAAGCCTCTTCAAAAGATTCTTTTTTCTTCCATTCGAGTAATTTAGATTCAGACTCAGAAGCAGAAGAGTCTTGCTGCTTAATGTTCTTCTCTCCTGATGGTGCATAAAAGTTCATTAGACTTTTCTGATATATTCAGGATCTGATTTTTAAAAATTAGGAGGGAGGAGAACTTTTGAGTTGCTTTGCAGTCTAAGTAACTTTTAAAGTCTTAACAGCTGCTTGGGAGATTTTTGATGAAATAAGGTCATGCATTCTTCACAGCACTGAGGCAAACTCTACATTTTGATGTGTGCTGTTGGTAAGATATAATTTTATTTATTACAGGCTAGTTTTGTTGCATCTGGAAACAGGACTGATATTTCACTAGATGACCCCAACTTCTGGCAGAAATGGGCCAAAAAAGCAGAAATAGATATCGATGCCATCAGTGGTAGAGTAAGTACTTTTCTTTTTCAGTGTGCATTTTTCCAAGTATGTGCTTGCTGTTGAATTCTGAAATAGCAGGTGTAGGATTTCTGGTGCTTTTTGGTTAATATTTCAACAAGTCAGACTTTTTATGCTGGATGATTTGTGCCTGATGATAGCTGTATTATTTCCATTTCCCTGCTGTCCCAGAAGAGTTTGGAGGTCTTTCATTTTGTCAAAGACCTGGAAGTGGTTGAAAGTGTGGAATCATTCTGATTGCCCCATTTCTGTGCTGGAATCTGCAAAATAACTAAGACCTGTATACATTTTAGATGGAATTATATAAATTACAAATTTTATACGGAAGTTGTGTCCTATACTTGAAGACATTCCCGTGCATTCAGTGCAAAAAGGTTTCAGTGCCCCTTTTTGCTCACAGAGGCTGCAGTGTAGTCTAAGTATTGAGTTCTGAGGAGATATTTAGTGTTGTTTATAACTAATGTGCTGGTAGTATGGTATTAAACTCATTTTTTATTGCCTTAAACACCACAACATTTTTTACTTGCTTTGAGTTTTCACTGTGATGTCTTCACAAAATACCTGTCAATGGCATAAGAATTGTTTCTGAACTGAAGCCACCTACTTGAGAAAAACGTACCAGCTGTTTCTCTCATAAGGTTTGTTTGAAATTTTGCAGAACAGCCTGGTTATTGATACTCCAAGAATCAGGAAACAAACACGGCCCTTCAGTGCTACAAAAGATGAACTGGCTGAGTTGTCTGAAGTGGAGAGTGAGGGTGAAGATAAACCCAAACTCCGCAGGCCCTGTGACCGTTCCAACGGATATGGAAGAACCGAGTGCTTTCGGGTGGAAAAGAACTTGCTGGTCTATGGGTATGGTTGTGCATCTTTCTGCATTCTAGGAAGTTTCTAAAAAAATACTTTTTTTCCATGTACTAAGTTGTATATAAATAACTCTTAACTATATATTGGCAGTAACCTGGCATGTATATACAGAGAATTTATTTAGAACAGAAATCTGTCATGCACCTTGTGTAAATCTGACAATTGGCCGTTAAAGAAACATTAATGAAGGAAGGTGAAAATCTTTCTTCAGATGGGATTTATAGCATTTAACATAGGCACTATGGGAGTCTCTCTAAAAATCGTTACAGTAAATGCTGCAGGCAGGATCAGAACTCCTTAAATAAAAAATACCTGAAATAAAGGCTTGGTAGGTAACTTGATTTTCATAATCGTGGAACGTCTTGCACTTCTGTGAGGCACAAATAGGAACTGAAAACGTAACCAGTTATTTTAAGCTTACTGAAATCAGATGTGTTGATTTGGAAATCAAATCTTAGGTCTTCTCTCACCCAACTCATGCCAGCATGAGCTCCCATCAGTTTTGTATCTCAGAAGTCTAAAACAATCATCTGTGTGTTTTGTAAGCAGGCACTACTTGTTTAAAACTCAGTTTTAAACAGATGGAGTTTTGTTGCAAATGTACTTTTTCATTTCCTCTCAGTAACTTAAGCTGAAGGAAAAAAGTTGAAAGCTGAATATTTTACAGAGAAATTGCCTTTGTAAGAGAAGTCTGCAGGCTACCCCTGCTCATTTATGTCTCACTTTGCACTAGGTGGGGTCGATGGAGAGAAATTCTGTCCCACGGTCGCTTCAAGAGGCAGCTGAATG
The DNA here is from genome assembly GCF_003031625.1 of Empidonax traillii. Classification (NCBI taxonomy): domain Eukaryota; kingdom Metazoa; phylum Chordata; class Aves; order Passeriformes; family Tyrannidae; genus Empidonax; species Empidonax traillii. The sequence goes on along the minus strand of NW_020955242.1, from coordinate 1,129,657 downwards.
AACAGGATGTGGAAATAATTTGCCGAGCACTATTGGCCTATTGTCTTGTTCACTACAGAGGGGATGAGAAAATAAAAAGTTTTATATGGGATCTTATTACCCCAACAGAGGATGGGCAAACACGAGAGTTACAGAATCATCTTGGTAAGGCCTTAAATGTTTTTCTGCAGTTAAGCAGCTTCACATATGTGTGCCTGGGGTACTGGGATGAAAACACCTAAAAACCCTCTCTGAATGCATCCTACTTGAAATAAATGGAATTTATTTCAGATAAACAATTCAGCTGACGGGCGAACAAGTGTCATTTCTGCTTTGCTTCGGGTTTGATGGCTTACCCAAATGGATTGGTGTAGTCTGTGTAAGCTTTCATTTCGTTTCAGTTCCCAAGAGCATATTCTGTTTCGCACTAGGTGACAGACAACACACTCCTCTTTCTTCCTCCCTCTCCTGCATTGTCCTTAGCTGGTGATATGTACCCCAGGGACTGTGATGCTGGTGTTTTTTCTGCACTGCAGGTCACAGTACTGGTACAGGAGGTAGGAACTGTGAGTATCATGGGCATATATACCTATATCTTTAATATTTTACATTATTTAGGCTTATCAGCCCCTGTGCCTAGAGGAAGAAAAGGAAAAAAAGTGAAGACCCAGGCTAGCACTTTTGATATACACAAAGCAGAGTGGCTTCGAAAATACAATCCAGAACATCTCTTGCAAGATGAAGGATACAAAAAGCACATAAAACACCATTGTAACAAGTAAGCAGTAGCTGAATTGTGAATGTATTTCGATTTTTTTTAAGTATTATTTTTCTTCTAATTCCTCATCGTCTTAGACTTTAAAATACTTGTAGCACTACGAAGAAACAAGTTTTAATGGTGTTAGCTTGATTAGAATAAATAGGTTGCAGTGTATTGGGAGGTGAATGGATGATTTCACATTGAAAATAATTCTGTTAAAATTTTTGAAGAAATTGTGTGTTTGTCTGTAGAGAGAGAGAGATCTCTTGCTAGCATGTCTGGGATGCCTTGCAGCAGCCAAAGAACTAAGGAGTGGGAGTGCTTAGCAAAGAAAGTTAAAGCACCAAAGTTGTTGCCCCTCAATCTTACGGGCTGTTTCCCTGGCATGTTTTCCAGGCTTCCAAGGATCTGAGTTAGCAGCTTGTTGATAGCTTCGTCATGGCCATGAATGAGCTTCCTCTAGATAAATCATTTTTCTGTAGCTAAACTTGTCATATTCTGCTTGGTCATTCATACAACTGTAGTCAAGAATTGAGGGCAAGCATGGAGAAGCCATTGGGGTCATGCTCCAAATTTTCACTGAGAAGGAATGAATGTAAAGGTGATGTGGAAGATGTTGATTGTCAGCCCACTCGATCCTTTCTAAGGGCATGTTCTAAGCAGGAAAAGGGAAACAGCAGTTTGCTCCTAGCAGTATTTTATGAAGCAAGTGAAGAGTATTCTACTGATCCTGGTCTTTAGGATTTGAAAGAACTTTTGCAATGAAACAATTCGTAAATGTGATGGCAGTAAAAACTGTTAGGTGTCCTGAATTGGAGATTATCTCCCCTTAAAACTGAAGGAAGTATGTTTTAGGAAAATGACTTGAAATCTCTGTGATATTACAAAAGACAAAAACATCCACAAGGATTGAAAGCTTTTAGAGTGCTAATATTTTTCTCTTTTTTCTTTGTTTAGAGTCTTACTTCGAGTAAGAATGCTGTATTACTTAAAACAAGAAGTCATTGGTAATGAATTCCAAAAGGTGTTTGATGGAACTGATGCCAGGTAAACTGTAGAGTATTTTTGCTTCTTTATTTCTAATGTCAGATGAAAATTGTGGAAGATAGAATTATATACTTTACAGTCTAATTGGCAGGTTTTTCTTGTCTCTTTATGCATGCTTTTGGTTATGTGCTGTGTACTCTGCTCATTTTTTAGTTTTTTAGTTCATTTTTGTAATGCAAATGTTGCTGTAGGGAAATTCTTCAACTCACAACTACAAAAACTCGTGGTGGATAGAAAGTTGTAATTTGATTCAGAAATGTTTGTGTAAGAACAGTCCCTCATGCTATTAAACACAAACACAGATAACGCTTGGTTTGCAAAGTTATGCGAGCACAGACTGCTGGGACTTGGTGGAGTTCACTAAGAGAAAGAATATTGGATTCTAGTTCTGCTTTCATATTCCTTCTCTGTTACTGTGTCTCTTTCAAATACAAAACACCAAGCTGCCTGGGTGTTTTGTATTGCTGGTTTTAGTGTATTTGTGGTTTGAAGAGAGAATTTTAAAATCTAACATAAAGTAGAAATGTACAAAGTTAATATAAAAATTTATTTCTTCCTCTGAATATTATTGATATTGTTGTGCTGTTGGTGATTCCCTTTAGTGAAATTGATGTTTGGGTCCCTGAGCCAGATCACTCTGAAGTTCCTGCTGAGTGGTGGGATGCAGATGCAGATAAATCTCTTTTAATTGGAGTTTTTAAACATGGTGAGTAATACGGATGAGTGTGGGGAGTGGGAAGTACATACATATAAAAACACCCTACACTCAGTTTTTATTTTCTACAGTTTACTCTGAAAGTTGAATTTTTGCCACTTTTTTTTTCCTTTCTAGGTTATGAAAAATATAACACCATCAGAGCAGACCCAGCGCTGTGCTTCTTGGAAAGGGTTGGCAAGCCAGATGAAAAAGCAGTTGCTGCTGAACAGAGAGCAAATGATTACATGGATGGGTATGAGAGCACTTGAAAGGGGCATGAATGTTTTGGGGCCTTAAAGCAAGCAAGTCTGAATTAACATACTGTACTTTTATTATCTTCCTAACTGGTTTTATACTAGTTTGATGTCATTGTTTTGAAGAATACTACTTTGATTTTACTCCCAGAGAGCGGAAAAGAGTTAGAAATGGTATAACAGAACCACTGAAGTTTGGGATTTCACAGTTGGATGAAAAATGCAGCAGCTTGGTGTTAACAAGGATTCTACTTTGTGTTGCTGTGTCAGAAATATTACTTAAACACTGAAGTGCAAAAGCCTTCAGAGGCAGAATGCCTCAGACCTATTTAACTTGATTTCAGGTCAGTCAGCTTGGTCTGTTAGTCTTGTGTAGCTAACCAGTGACCCCAGTAGATCAACTTGAGAATTACTAATGACTGCTGAAAGAGAGAGCTGCTTTAACTCATTGCCTCATCAGTGAAGTTATCATTTGTGGTCAGAAAGAATATCTTTGAATGAGATAGTGAACGGGGGGGAGCCAGATTCAAGCTAAAGCTGCCATGAAATGGCAGTGTTTCAAACAGTGTATCTTAGTAAATTTAAATCAGTTGTACTTAATTGAAAAGAGTGTAAGGACTCGTAAAATAGCACTAAGATGGCTTCTTTTGTGTTGAAATTTTAACAGGGATGTAGAAGATCCAGAATATAAACCAGCACCAGCAATGTTTAAAGATGACATAGAGGTATTGTAGGCACCTATTAATAGCTCCTTTTAACACTCATTCACTTGGACACTTTATATGTGTTCACTTAGAATGTAATGCTTCCACCTTTTTGTTGAGCAAGTTATTTATTCCATTTTTTTCTGTATCTCACTAAGTTGATAAAGCTTACTCCATGTGTTTTGCAATTGTTTGGGTGGGAACAAGAGGGAATTGTTGTCTAGTTCTGTTGAATATCTTGTTAGCCACTTGTCCAAATCCTATGTTACTCTTGGTCTTTGTCATACTCATAACTTGTCTGCAAGATACAAGTTTAACCTAAATCTCTGGAGAGGGCTGTAGTCTAAACTGTGCTCTACTTTTGTTTTTCTACAGGATGATGTTTCATCCCCAGGTGATCTGGTAATAGCAGATGGAGGTAAATACATAAAACTTCCAATCTGAGCCAATCGTTTTTGTGTTTTGAATTGTTTAAATCTCCTGACTCTCAGCTAAAATGTATTTAGATTGCTTAGCATGGAACCGTAGGCACCAGCAATGATCAACTTCTTTATTTTTCCCGTGACTTGGTTTTACTGTAGATGGACAAATGATGGAAGGAGACAAAATCTATTGGCCCACTCAGTCTGCCTTAACAACACGTCTGCGCCGCCTCATAACGGCTTATCAACGGACAAGTAAAAACAGGCAGGCCCAGCAGATCCAGCCAGCATTCCCCATACAAACTAGTATGATGCAGCCTCCATATGAAGAAGCTGCACTAAATCCAAAGATGGCTGCGAAGATTGAAAGACAGCAAAGGTATGTGCAGCATGTAAATACACTTTTTTACTATTCCTTTATGTAAAAAAAATACTGAAGAAATAAAAACGTGTGAAATGGTAAAGAGAATGACAGAATTTCCCTTTTTTTTTTTTCTTGCTGATCAAGGTGGACGAGAAGAGAAGAAGCTGACTTTTACAGAGTTGTGTCCACGTTTGGAGTGGTGTTTGATCCTGAAAGGGGACGATTTGACTGGACCAAGTTTAGGGCCATGGCTCGACTGCACAAGAAAACTGATGAGAGCTTGGAGAAGTACTTGTATGCGTTCATGTCAATGTGCAGGAGGGTCTGTCGGCTCCCCTCGAAAGAAGGTGGGTGTATATGTTTTTAAATTTGTGTTGTCAGTGCTTACCTTGAAAAGGGTTTTCTTTCATGTGCTGTGAAATAAAAATGGGGGATTGGGAACTAAGGAAATGTGTAGAGAGTAAAACTGAAAGCTTATAACGGTGAGACGTATATTAACTGATTAAAGCCATCTGTTTGTAGTAGTAATTTGCAGTGGGTTTTTGCCAGGTTCTCATCTTTGTTTTGTTTCTATGCAGAACTCGTAGACCCCAACATTTTTATCCAGCCGATTACAGAGGAACGTGCTTCTCGGACCTTGTATCGCATCGAACTCCTGAGGAAAGTGAGAGAACAGGCTCTTAGACACCCCCAGTTGTTTGAACGACTAAAACTATGCCAGCCAAACCCAGACTTACCTGTCTGGTGGGAATGTGGGACTCACGACAGGGATTTACTTATTGGAGCTGCTAAACATGGAGTTAGCAGGACAGATTATCATATTCTTCGTGATCCTGAACTCTCATTCATGTCTGCCCAGAGGAACTATAATCAAAACAAAGTGGCACTCTCAAGGACTTCTACTCCACTCTTGCATCAGTACCAGATGGCATTATCTGCTTCTCCTCTTACACCTCAGTCAAGATTGTCAGATGCTAAAGTGAATGCTTTTGAGGACACAAAAGCTAAAAATGAAAATCTGAAAGAGGACCCTCAGTCTTCTGAAGAGGAATCTATGTCTACAGAGGAGACACAGACAATAATGAAATCTGAGCCTTTGAGTCCCAAAAATGGCACACCAATACAAACCTCAGACCACAGACCTGGCGTGAAGGCTGAGACAGACAGGCGCATGGTGGCTGCAAGGACAGAGCCTCTCACTCCAAATCCAGCTTCCAAAAAACAGAGAGTCAGCAAAAGGGGATCTGACTCTAGCTCTGACTCAGACTCTGACTCAGATAGATCATCCTGTTCTTCCAGGTCATCATCTTCATCCTCTTCATCATCCTCATCTTGTTCACACTCTCGATCTGGCTCTAGCTCTTCATCATCTTCATCTTGTTCTTCAGCATCTTCATCCTCCTCCTCATCGTCCTCATCATCATCGTCGTCATCATCATCATCGTCTGAAGAGAGTGATAGTGATGAAGAGGAGGCACAAAAACGTGGTATGTGTGTAGTCTTACTTCTGCAGTATAACTCTTAAACTGAACAAGTTTATTCTTAATGGAGAAATGTCTAAAAAGGGTATTAAGTCCTATAAAAGTAAACTTAAATATTAACATTTTTTCTTGATTCCTCCAAGTGAGTTGGAAGAATTTCAGGAATACTGCATTTTCTTTGTTTCATATCAGTGCCTTGGGTGAGGTACTTGGGCTGTGTTGCCTGATTCCCTAAGCAAGGTTGCTGTGCATGTGGTTCATGTGTGGGAGAGGAGTCGAATGGCCAGTGTTTTCTGGAAATATACTGCATGTGTGTATTCCCTACTACTGTTTCTTTTTCTTCCTAAAAAGAGAGATTCTTTTGGTTTCCCTGTTTGTTTTTGCCACTCTTGCTCACCTGTCCTTGTAGCTTCCTCATTGTGCTTCCATGAGACCTGCAACTTTCCTTCTGTCCGAGCTCTAGAGTCACGTCAGCTGCTTTTTATTTATTGTGAACTGGAGGTGCCTAAGCAGTGTACTTGCTCTGAAAGTCTTCTCCTAAACTCCAAAAAAAAAGACCTAAAAATCAGTACCTGCTTAGAAAAGACTGAGGCGACGGCAGCACATAGGACCATGTAACACAGAGACACTTCCAAAAGCTTCAAAGTAGAAGCAAAAAACTCTGATGAATGAAGTAATTTTAAGTTTTTAATAAACCAACCAATCATTATTTAATACATTCTTTTCTGCTGTGAAGTATCTTCTACTCTTGCCCCATTGAAACTCAGAATATGAAAAGATTTCTTTAACATGTGATGCAAATGGTATTAGAGAAGGGAAGATGAAGGTAGGCAGTGGGATTACAGCATAAGTAGAGAACCTATTTTTTTTTTTCAAGACCTCAGGGAAAAAGGCATTGTGTTAATCAGATGGATCTTCTTCTCTGTGGAAATGACAAATGGAAAGCATAGAATTAATTTACTTGGCAGATGATTACTGGGCAAGTAAAATACCACTTAAATAAAATGATTAAGATGCTGCTGCCTGTAACAGTGGAAGGACATTTTCAGAGGAAGCAGTTGTATGCAAACACAAAAACAATGAGAGCAAAGGAGTGCTTATATAACACAAATATTTAGATGAGATAATGGATACTATAATATGTGCTGCAAGTCCAAATATTAGGCTTGCTTTTGCCAGCTGAGTCTGTTTAGTCAATTAATGTTGCCATCCTCAGACTGCAGAATCTCATCAATCAGTTGGCCTTTATTTTTGTGGCTATTTTTGCTACAAATTGGTGTTGAAGAGATTGGTAAATGCTGGAAAGTTCTCTTAACTTTATCTGCATTTTAATTTTAAGCTCAGATTTTGCTTAATTTGTTATAGAAATGATTATGGAGGCATACTTTTCACATTTGAAGCATCTTTTAAGGAAGTGCTGAATTCTATCAGATGACTCAGAAGACAGAACTATTGTTAAGGACGAATTTGACTTCTGTAGAGCTGTCCCTCTTACTCCTTGTGCTGATGTGATATTTACCTTTTCAGGCCACACTTTTATTTTGTTTCAGACTGTTTCCCCATGTCATAGTGAAACTCACATTGTTGTCTGATGGAGGCGAAAGTAAAAAAATAACAATGAGAGATTAAGATATAATAAAGTTAGAGGACACACTACACTGGAAAGATACTTTAAAAAATCCTTAGTGGTTAAAAATTGAACAATTAAAATGTGTGGGCACACATGTTCAAGCATCCATGAATGAAATGGGCTGTTCTTTTAAAGTACTATCCCAGTAGATTTGCCATGTTCTGGTGGTAGATACCTTTAATTTCAATTTAATTTCTCTACATTGGTGAGTGTTGGCTTATGAAATATGTTAAGTGAGGACTGTCTATTAGATTACTCTGAAGTATGTCCATTTTCAAATAGCTAAATGTTTGACATGTTAAGTGTTTGAAATATTAACAGGAATGTGTGTGGAATTTACATGCCTAGAAAAGGATCAGCCATCATCCTGAAAAAACGATTAATTCTTCAGTTGAACTTTGTGTTTGGACTTTCTCTGAACATTGTTCTGTGTGTTTTGTTCACCTGAACCTCTTACAATGAGCGTTTAACTTCTTTACAATGTGAAATGACTTTGGTGGTTTTATTTAGCAGAAGGAGCTCCACATATAAAAGCATATGATGAAGAGAGTGTGGCCTCTCTCAGTACCACACAAGATGAGACACAAGACAGTTTCCAGATGAACAATGGGACACCAAATTCCACTTATCTCCTACAAGGTGGATACATGTTGGCTGCATCCTACTGGCCAAAGGCAAGTTTATAGTAGAACTTGAAAACCAAATTAGTAGTGGAAGTTGGGCTGTGACATTAGTATTCAGTTAAATATGTTAAAACTGCGAAGTAGGATAAATAGATGTAGGAGTTGAATTTCAGAAACTTGCAGTTGCTGTTATGTTTGCTTCTGGAATGTGCATTTAAATCTAAATACTACTTTTCATAGTTTCTGAATTATGGAGGAGCATAACTTTCATATCACAGGTGCTTGGCACATTGTGAAAAATTATGTTCAAAGTGTAAAAAAATGCCTTTTATCAAATATAGAGGAGCGTCTTGAACTTGGAGAAAGTGTTTGCTTACAGAACTTGTAGTTTTAGTATTCATGTGTCTTATTGGACTGTGAACTGTGAAATTATCAGAAAACCCAGTACTTTCTGGAGTCTTTGTGTACTTAGCTCTGAGTTTACTGTGAGATCTGATACTTGAGATCTGTGTATTATGAAGGTGTGTGAAGTCTTAATCTGTGTTCAGTGTCTACAGAATGGGAATGAGGAATAATGTGGTTTCAAATGCTAAAAGGAGACATGAATAAAAAGCCTGTAAGTTTAGTTTTATAAATGCTGTTTGCTGTACATTGTGGTGCTGTTCCAGGGTTCAGGTCCTTCTACCAATGAATCAAAGCCAGAACTACAAATACTGCTTAACTGGTTACCATAACTTCCCTTTAAGAATCAGTAAGAGAATGTGTTTTAAGCATTTTCAGGCCCCAGACTTTGTATAGACAAGAGAGATTGCATATTTGTTTACAGGTAGGTAGTGAAATTAAGTACAGAAGTGGCTTTCACAAACTTACAGGGAATCAGTGCAAATCCAGGAACTTCAAACTCTTACTAAGTCCAAGGATAGAAGTGATGCCATTTCTCTCCTTTTTAGAACTAAATGATAATACATAAATGTAACTTGTGCACTGTTGGTAGGCATTGCTCTTAGAAAACTATTTTCTCTGGTTTTTAGGATCGAGTTATGATTAATCGACTTGACAGCATTTGTCAAACGGTGCTGAAAGGTAAATGGCCCTCAGCCAGAAGGAGCTATGACAGCAACACGGTGGCCTCTTTCTACACAACCAAACTCCTGGATAGTTCCGGTGCAGCTGCAGATTACAGTGAGCCCAGTGCTCCCACACCCCCTCTTGCAGGTGTTAAAGAAGAATATGATCAGTCACCACAGATGTCAAAGGTGAAGAAGCATGTACGAGAAAAGGAGTTTACAGTGAAAATCAATGACGTATGTTTATTTTTATTGCCCTAGGACCTGGTTGCGATTGCGGTGTGCGGCATGCTTTACCTGCAAGTGGCTGCCTGCTCTCACTCTCACTTCCTTCACACACTTGTTTGTGGGTATTTGGGTCTGCTGCTTCTGGGCATTGAGTGTTTGGGTTTTGGGTTTGGTTTTTGGGGGAGGGATTTTTTTTTGTGGTGTTTTGGTTTTGTTGTTTAGTTGGTTTTTTTTTATTATTTTTTTTTTATTATTATTATTTGCATAAGCCATTGGAAGAAGTCATTATTGTTCTGTCTGAATTGAATTTTTGCCATTCTGGTGCTTCTTCAGACAGGCTCATGCTGTTTCTAAGAAATCTGGTTAGTATAAAAAGGTATTTCTGTTCAGCTTTTTTTTAAACATTTCAGCATATCCTCTCCAGCAAGCACTTTATTATTTCATGGCCTTTTAAAGGATTATAGGAAAATTTCCTCATTTAAATGCAGGCTAGAAGCTTCAAACCCTTATCTGTAATTTGAGACATGTTTGTAGCACATAAAAATGTGTGAATGTTTCCTCTTGTAATTGGGTTTGGCATTTTTTCAGGACTGGATTCGGGAGGTAGACAGCTGATCAGTGTCTGGATTTTTCAGCTGAGATGAAATTTCTGTTCAAATTTGTGTTTTACATGGAGGAGCAAGACTTATTTTAAGGTCCAATGCAGTGTTTTCATTTTTCCTCAACTCTACTGGAGTAACAGTTTGTATGTGAGAATCCTGATTATGAAGTAGTCATTTCTGCTTGAGAAGAGGCTCTTCTAACCCTGGCATTTATTTAACAGGAAGGTGGTTTGAAATTGACTTTTCAGAAGCAGGGACTGTCTCAGAAAAGGCCATTTGAAAGCGATGAAGGTGCATTGGGTCAGCAGCAATATCTGGCTCGGCTGCGTGAACTCCAGAACGCTTCAGAAACCAGCCTTGTCAACTTCCCAAAATCACTTCCCAAATCAGGTACATAAAATATCAGGGGGCATAAGGGTTAGTATTAAATCTCATCTTGTGTGTTCTTCTGTTATCTCCCCATGTAGGCAATGGAGAGAGATGTTTGCAGTGTTACTGTTCTAAACTGCAGTCGGGAGAAATTCTGTCGGGTGTAGAGGCTCTCCAGTTTGGAGCACAGGAATATTCTCTCTGTGTCAGTTACTCTAATACTTGTTTATTAGAATGAAGCCACTATACATTACAAACACCTCCCAAAGAAGATTTTAATCATTATTAAGTGCATCAGTGTACCCTGACAGTAATCTGTTTAGCTCAGAACTTAATATGGCTGCTTTGTAAGTCAGTAGTTTCAGATTTATATCTGTGCCAATTTGCACTCTTCAGAATCTTTTCTGTGCCTCATCTAAAGGAACAGTAGAGGACAATAGTCTGGAATCAATTTTTGGCTTACAGCCAAAAACTTATAGCTTATTTTCATAAAGAAAATAACAGTAGGTGTACACTGACAGATAAAAATGAGCCTAAAGTAAGGAGTTAACATTTGGAAGAAAATACTTGAAATTATTAGAATTTTGCAACATACCATGAAGGTCTTGCTAAACATTTATTTAGGGATGTTTGTCTCTGTGTGTGTGATGTCAGCAGTTTTCATCAGCTCTCTCCTCTGTACAGATTCATTTCGAGGGGGTAGGGGAGGCAGTAATGAAATTTTCACAGTAGAATGGCTTTTCACAGCCTGATATTCATAGTGTTTTAAACAGTCATAAAGCAAAAGGCAATTTGTCTTAGATATTAAATGTAGAAATCATATGCACTTGCACTCTTTCAAGTAATTTTATTTCCTTTTTTTGTTCAGACATGTTTGGTTTTATAAACAAGTATCTGACACTGGTTTTATTGCATCATTTATTAGGTACTTCCAGTCACTTAACAGCCAGTGCCAATGGAGTCATAGTTGACAGTCAGCCTGTAGTCAAAAAGAGACGAGGAAGAAGGAAGAATGTGGAGGGAGTTGATGTTCTCTTTATGAATAGAAATAAACAGCCTAATCATGTAAGTAAACTTGATTTTTTTGTCCAAAAAAAAAAAGATAGAAATTCCTGTTAATGCCTTAAATGAGCATAACCAGCTGTTGAGGTTCAACAAAAACTTTATTACTCAAAACTTTTAGGTTTGGGGTTTTTTTCTGAAATTGTTCACTGATTGTTTATGACAACACAGATGAGAATTGAGGGAGTTTTATTTAATGTACATATATATACACAATATTGATAATTATTTGTAAAATATAAGTTTAATTCTAGTTTTGATGGACTTTAATTAACAATGTGTTATTAAAAATTCGATTTTTTGATCTGCCAAAATTTTTGACATCCTTTCCTGTAACACCTGTTATTGGGACCTGGTTACACAGTGACCTGAAGGGGTATGTGTGGCATAAACTGTCTGCCCAAGTCCTTGAGTCTGTACACAATGATCTGCAGGACTGTGCCCTTCATTGAGTCATACATGAAATAATTGTGATGGCTTGTTTTCTATGGAGAATTTAGTCAAATGTTTTTAATTCCTCCAGGTTAATCCAGGTATTAACTCCTGTCAGGTTGCTGCAGGAATAAACCCAGCACTCACTTACACACAGCCCCAAGGAATGCTTGATGCAGAGAGTCCAGTTCCTGTTATTAACCTGAAAGATGGAACAAGGCTTGCAGGTGATGATGCCCCCAAAAGAAAAGATTTAGAAAGGTGGCTTAAAGAACACCCTGGATATGTTGAAGATTCAGGAGCTTGTATTCCTGTAAGTATTCCTTCCAGCTCTGCTTTAGCTAAATAGTAGAATTTCTCAAGTTGGATTTGGATTTGTATTCTGTGTTACAGGGCTTTATTTCGTCTTTGTTCTGGTTTGTTTAGGAAAAGAAAAATGTCTGGGTTTTTTCCAATTTGAATCTGCAAGCTTTTCTTTTCCCTCACAAATGTAATTGCTCAGAAAAACAATACCAAACCAAGGCATTCAATCGTTGTCTAATTTCACCTAAGATTTAAAAAACTGTCTAGGATAAGAAAACTCGTATTACTGTGATACTGATGATGGGAGCTGAAAGTGCATATTTAGTGATGTGCAAGAGGATTAAAGACTTTACTGTGGAATGTATCTCAGACATACATTACATTGCTATGGTAGTGATGTTTGTGTGGGTATGATCATCTCATTTTGTTACCTCTGAATTTGAGATTTGCTAATGTTGAGCAGGATGTAGGAAAATCATGGGTATGACATCTGGAATGACAACCTTGCTTCTCCGTAAAGATATTATAATAGAGAACAGCAGCAACTTTCCAGACAATTAAAGCACTGTTAAAAACTGAAAAATCAGTAAAACAAAGCCCTGAGGCATCAGAGAGAAGATGCTGTTCCCTGAGCTGCTTATTAAATGATTGGGATTAGTAAATTACTGTTGTTATTAAAATATTTATGAAATGGAAGATGACTTGAAATAAATTCCTGACTCAAGAATGTATAGATATCTTATCATTTTTTAAAGTTATATCAGAAAGGTAATTGAGTTTTAAATTCCTTTATAACAGAGGATGCAGCTGCACGATGGGAGGCCCAAACAAAAAAGACACCGTTGTCGAAACCCTAATAAACTGGATGTTAATAGTTTGACTGGGGAAGAACGTGTTCAACTCATAAATAGAAGAAATGCAAGAAAGGTATTCGTGGCACTGTTCCCATTTTGATATTCCCCAAATGAAAAGTTACCCAAATGAAGAACTCCATATACTCTTGCTAAAACTGTACAAGTGTACAAATAAAAGGTTTTTGTTTTAAAGTTTTGGCACAGAGCAAGAAAGTCAATTGTAATCTTCCAGTAAATGTTTTTCAAATGTGCAAGTATATAAGACATGGATGGATGTCTTATAGATTATATATATATAATCTAAGACATGGATATGGTTTCTGTTCAGATAGATTGAGCACTCACTATGGTGCAACAGTTGTGCCACTGAGTCAGAGGCAGGGCCACAAAATATCTGCTGTTCTGATCAAAGTGGCAACATTGTCAGAAGTTGAAATTTTGTGTAATCTTCCCATTACTGTTTTTGACGCGATTAAAATTATATTGGTAGCACATCCTGCGTGTGGAAACTTGTCCACTGGATTTCCAGAATCCTGTGTACTGGATCATTTTCTTTTGCTTTTTTCAGTTCTCTCTGGTATTTGACTTCTGTGGCTCACCTGTGTGTGTATTGGCTGTCAGTCACATTTCTAGGTGAAACAGTGTAACAGGAGAGCAAAAGGAGAATTCTTGTGTAAAAACCCGACAGTGGAAGATGTGAGAGCAGGTGTTGAAGTTTTGGAGAGGTGATCAAAGTTTGGGAACAGCATTAATGCATTTGAATGGGCAGTCGGGAAGGCTAAAAGGCAATATTCAGGAAAAGCATGCAGAACATTACTGGTGTCCACTGAACAGATTTGAACAGATGTTTTATTTAAAAGGCAAAAATGAAACAGCATTGGGTATGAATGTTGCCTCTTTTCTTAGCAAATGTGAAGTATTTCCTGATTTTTATCTTCTGCTTCTCAGGTGGGGGGTGCATTTGCTCCCCCTTTGAAGGATTTGTGCAGGTTCTTGAAAGAAAATCCAGAGTATGGTGTGGCTCCTGAGTGGGGAGAAGTCGTGAAACAGTCTGTGAGTATTTACAGAACAAGATAACCATGCAATGAAATGTATCTGAAAAGCAGACAAGGCAAACAGGAAAAAAGGCATGTCCAAAGGTGTGCTTTTTGTTTCTGGTGTTACATTAAATAGGTAACGTGAGTCAATGTCAGCTTTTTGTCCTGCTGGCCTAGTTCAGTAAATGGTTTGCTGGCACAGCTGTGAGCAGGAGGTAGGGAAGGAACAGTGGCCGGCAACCCCAACTTAGAGATTTGGTTGAAGGTGCTAAAATGCTGTGACTTTTTCATGACTTAAATACAGCCTTCATGTTTTTTAGGAAAGATATTAGCCCAGGTGTTATTTAAGAATAAGAATACTTTCTTAAGAAAGTTAGTCAAGAAGAAAATAATTTTTAATATGATTTTTAAATATTTATTTTACTTTTTAATTAATTTGCTTTTAGTGTGAAATTACTACCCTCAATCTTGCCTTGAAGATGAGGACATATTTTGAACTTGTTTTGAACAAAGTTGTGTTGTAGAGTAAAAAATAGTTTCTGTGTAACCTGGTTACTCTTCCATTTCATGTCTGTAACAGAAGTGAAGATGATTTTGTCAATATTCTTTAGAAGTTTACTTCCTCACCTACTATAATTTGTCAGTTTATTTATATTACACCTTCAGCCTCTGGCAAAGATGTGACCAAGTTAAAGCTTTTTCTAATTCACTGTCAGCAGAACTTGCAACCTTTCTGTGAAGCTCTAAATGCCAGTCTCTCCAGTACCCTGGTGCAACATTCTGGTAGAAAAATAGATAACTAGGAACAGGATTAGACTGCAGCGAATAGAGGTATAAATAACAGTAGAACTACTTGGGCAGTTTAGTAGTTATCCACGGGACAGAAGAACAGAACTAGAGTGCTGAATTCCTCTAGTTGTAGTAGGCTAATATATATTAGAGATATTTGCTTTGGGGGAAAAGGTGATTGTAGTATGAAGCTGAGTAATACTTGATGTTACGATTGCTGTTCTAAATTTCCAGGACAATGCATTTCCTAGGGAATATTAGTGTCCATTGCAATGTTAGGTACAAGGACCTATAGAAGTGAAGTAGTAATGTGCAAATCCAAAATAGAAGTGCTCTAAAATTAATTTAAATTCAGCTTGAGTCTTTGCTGTTTATTCTTAAGTTTATGGATGTGATGAAATATAAGGACACTAAACAGACACTAGCAGTAATAAAAAGGGCTCAGAGATTGGTGTGTGTGCAACCACACATATTTAAATTGAGTAACCAATTAAACTGTCAAATGATTGCAATGTGATAATATTTCAAAGCAGTGCTGGTTTAGATCTTGGATTGAGCTTGCTCCTGTAATTAGCTATATTTGTCTTGAAGTCAAGTTTGCTTTGTCCCAGCAAACCACTAAGGATGAGTGGGTAAGGGTAACCAGAGAGTGTGAGAAGATCCCTGTGTGGACCTCACTGTGGAAATGGTTCCTTCAGGCATTTGAGATGTGGTAGCACAAAGCCATCACACATTCCAGGGAGTTGTCTGGGGAGAAGCTGCTGTGCTGATGTGCCAGAATCATCTTTGACAGCCACTATTCACTCGAGTCTTTCATTTGCTTTTACTTTGTCGCCTTTAAGCTCTCAAAGTACTAAAAGTACCCGCTGTCTCCTGCAGGGGTTTCTCCCGGAAGGAATGTTCGACCGCATCCTGACGGGGCCGGTGGTGCGGGAGGAGGTGAGCCGGAGAGGGAGGCGCCCCAAGAGCGAGATCGCCAAGGCAACCGCAGCTGCAGCCTCGGCCTCGGCCGCCAGCGTGTCCGTGAACCCGCTGCTGGCCAACGGACTGATCCCGGGCGTGGATCTGCCCGGGCTGCAGGCCCTACAGCAGAACCTGCAGAACCTGCAGTCGCTGCAAGTGACAGCGGGATTGATGGGAATGCCGGCTGGCCTTGCTGCTGGAGGAGAAGCCAAGAACATGGCTGCCATGTTCCCCATGCTCCTGTCAGGGATGGCTGGATTACCAAACCTGCTGGGCATGGGGGGACTTCTGACAAAGTCTACGGAATCCATTTCGGAGGAGAAAAAGGGAAACGATTCCAAGGAGGTGGATGTAAAGAAAGAAAGGACAGAGGATCAAAATACGGATACTGGTGGTGAAAACTCTGTTTCAAGTTCTCCTTCAACATCCTCTGCTGCTGCAGCTGCCAATCCTCTCTCTCTTAACCCTTTACTTTTGTCCAACATACTTTACCCAGGGATGCTTCTCACTCCAGGCCTTAATCTTCATATCCCAGCTTTGTCTCAGTCTAACATTTTTGATGTACAGAACAGTGAAAGCAATGACACAGGCTCAGCCAAGCCCACAGAAGAAAAGGAGGAAAATTCTAGGGTTAGAGATCAGGAAGACAAAGGGGGAACAGAGCCAAGCTCTCACAACGAAAACAGCACAGATGAGGGTTCAGAGAAAGCAGATGCTTCATCTGGATCTGATAGTACATCGTCTTCATCTGAGGATTCGGATTCTAGTGATGAAGACTGACCCCAGACTCTGCACTTAAATTATAAACTGATTTTGAATTTATTCTTTAATTATTTCATTGTAAATAACCCAGTGTTGAGTGCATCAATGATTTACTGACCGAACATTTCAGTATTTGTTTAGAAGTGCAAACTGCTTTCAGAGACGTTTTGCATGTAATATTTCTTGAAGTTCATAAGTTTCTGAACTTGTATGTACTATCAAATACACAATGGTGTAAAATTACAACAAAAGGCATTATAATTTTGTTGGGGGGTTAATTTTATGAAAATAATGCTCAAGTAAGAGCTGTATATTTAATATATTTGCAGTGAACACAGAATACTTTATGCATATTATTGATTTAATTTGAATATAGTTTTACAGCCTCCTTGACACTTATAATTTACAGATCAAAACTCAGCAATAATTTGGGCAGCTAATGAATGTCATGAAAGCTGTAGAATCTACATCACCATCCATTGCTTTAATTACATGAAAATGCTCTAGTGTTGTGATGCACTGCTGTTTCCAATTCAGGTACAAGTGTGTTTAAAAGAAGATAAATTTTTCCCAATCAGCCAATTAAACTGGCTACCTGTTACCTCAGCTGAGTTAGTTTAGGAAGTTTACATTGGTTTCTATTACTTGTTTTCAGGTTTTGTTTTGTTTTCTAAAGACATCCTGTATAGCATGTTAAAATCTGAGTTATTTGAGATATGACTGTTGGGGTTTTCTTTCCCCCTTACTACAGCAGTTCTCTTGGACAGCAGTAAGGGGCAATTAAAGCAAAAACTGTCTTATCTCATGCTACTTGGCACCATGTAGATCTATTTAGTTTACACCTTGCAAAGTTTTGGGCTCCCTCTGCAGAATTAAAAGTCCCAAAATGAGGAGTAGTTTCCCCAAGACTCAGAAGAGGCAAACTGTCGTAAAGTGCCACTGAAAAGACCTTTCAACACTGCATAATTCATGTAAAAATTGTTTGTTTGCTTTGTTTGTGTAGATTCCTATTTGTGTTTTATGTCATAAAACCTCCTGGAGTTCCCAGTTAATAATGGTAAATAAAGTACAGATAGTTTTGAACTCCTTTTGAGTTTAAACTTCTCTGCAGATTTAAATCTGACTAAATATTAAATATTATCCAAAATCATTATTTGGATCTCACTTCCTATATTATGCTGAGTTACCCACTAAAGAAAAAGCACTTTGAATAGCAAGGAAGACAAATTATTCCTAGCAACCCCAGTAACAGGGCATAAGTCCAAATCCTTAGAACCCTTTACTGTATAAAATCTGTCTAAGATTTGATGTGTGATATGATTCCTCCTTCTTCTTAAGCTGCTATTACTCTGACACGGTCGAGGCCCAGATTCACATTTACAGAACTTCTGAACTGACTGAGACTTCAGTTGACCTTGGTTACATCATTTGTGGTCCAAGAATAGGCAAGTGTTAAGAGAAAATAGATACAGGTACTAGTGAAAGTCATGGAAAAAGCTTTACAAAGGGATAAATTTAAAAAGTAAAAAAAAAAAAAAAAAACCAGAAACAAAAACTGTATATTTTGATATAGTTCTGTTGCTTGCTTGTACAGTAAAACAACTGTGTTGTTTTTTATCAAGAACTTTACCAATGAAATATAAGTTTCTATGTGCAAAATAACTAGCCCCATGATTAGAAGCAGTATTAGATGTAATTACACAAGTACCATTTGGATTGTGCTGGTTACGTATTTTCCCAGATAGTATTCTGATTTTTGGCCCTTCATGCAGTGTCTTAGCAATAGTGAAAATCAAAAACTGCCAAGAGAAGGGGGTAGCAATTCTTCAGCATTAAAAAAAAAAAAAAAAGTATTTCGTATTTAATATTTTGCCCTTTGTAATATAGCACTTTTATTTAACTAGGATGCATCTATGAAATAGCCAAAGTTTTACAAGCAGTTATTAACTTCATTTGCTGATGGAGTATGTCAACAATGCCATCACTTCCCACCCTTCCCCCACAAAACAAGTCCTAAATCTTGTGGCTAAAACCTAATTTATATCAGATTTATGAAATAAAGTATTTTCCTATTATGGTCAAGTGAGTTTGGTTACCATTCTAGTGATTCTTTCTATGTAATAAGGCAATTACAGTTTCAAGTAATGAAGGCTGGTGTAGACTTGAACATTATATATTTGGTTTATTTTTCATCAGTTTGAACCAGAAGGGGAAAAAATGTCCCACTATCAGATAAACTATATGCAAATGTGGTTGTATAAAGTTAAGGGTTATAAGGAAACCTCAGTAGAATTACACTAATACTGAAGTTAAAATTAAAAGGATATCCAAGGTGATGATAAAGTGTGTGTTGGTAGTTACTAAAAAAAAAAAAAAAAACTTAGCTGTTATTGCCTTGTATTTCTATCCCTTGTTTCAGGCTTCATGATCCAAGTCTTAGTCCAGGTTTTTTTTGGACATTTGCAATATTTGCCAGTTGTGTTCTGTGTAGTCTGAATTTGCTTTCTGTAGTTGAACGAGCGTCTTAAAAAGTCATTTGTAATTTATTGAATTACTTTCTATGATGTTCTATAGAGCAAATGGAAGTTTAATTATTTTTTATTAAACATATTCTTTGACTACCCGTGATGTCGGCCTCAATATGTGAAAGTAATGCTGTGTAAGGATTAAACATGCATCTTCCAGCAGTAAGTTAAGTTTCAAATGCTAAGCTTTAAAACTGAAATTATTTTTAAGATCTTTAAAAAAAACCACAAGCAAGCCAAGGATGTAACACACGCTGCCCCTTGCCCAAGAAAGACCGTGTTCTACTGTTGTATAATTTCCTCTAATTCTGTTGTCTTAGAAACAAAAGAAGCTGTTGTTCCCAGCACTTGAGTACTGATGGTTCAGAAGGAATATACGGTCTAGGTTCTGGCCCAAAAGTTGCCTGAATTTTGAATAATGATGCATCTAATGTTGCAGGGCAAGCACCTGAGCAGTGAAGTACCTTTTGAACCTTTCTTTTTCGAACTTTGCATACTTTCCACACGCTTATTAAATCTTTTAATTATGTACACAGTACTTAAAATTGCTGTTTTTCATGTTTCACACAGGGAACAGACTATTCTGAACCCCAGTTGTCTCCTGGTTGTCCGGTGCCACCTTTTTTTAAGCTGCCGTTGCCTTTGAATGATTCATTGATGTCCTCCTCATTTATTTCAGTCTGAATTTGTCTTCATATTGTGATCATCCTTTCTGAGCTTCTGCTTCCTCAGATCTGTACACAGGTGATAAAAATGCACGTGAGCCCTGTTCTTAAGTTCTCCCGTTTCTTTTTTCCTTTGAAATCCTGCAGAATCCTGCAGAAGTAGTACTTTTTAAATTTATTTTTAGAGTCTATAAATTGAAATACAAGTAGGATCTGTTTTTCAATGAAACTATTTCCCAGGAACAGTTGATCCAGGCACTGCACTGGTGGTTAATTTCTTTCGCTCCTTTGAATTTTTTTGAAATAGTATCTGGATATGATGATTAGATGAGACTGTTTAACAAGGTTTCCCAGCCAAATGCCTGTCCTATTTGTCATATTTTGTCTCTGAGATAATTATTATTTCCATGTTATTTAGTAATATATTTTTCATTAACTACTCTGTATGACAGTGCTGATAGGCCATCAGAATGAAGGTTTAGTTCTTCCTGCCTGCATTTAAGCTGTAGCGAGATGAGGTGTGTCTGGTGTACAGGGTTAATATAAAGGGATCTGCAGTGTAGTGTTACATGAAATTATTTGTGGTGTGCAAGTTCCTATCATTTAGTTGTATAAACAGTTTCTTATCTAGTTCTGTTACACCTATAATTGTCTTCTGTGTGAGCAGGCTCAGTGCATTGTGGAATTTACACTGCTGTAGTTGGCCAGCATTTAAAATTTTACATCTGTTCGTTGTTGGGACATTGGGCTTATGTTGGTGTCTGCAGAGGACTAATTGTACTAGTGTAGCTACGGCAGTTTACAAAACAACTGCTGGCTTATCTAAATGTCCCTAATGTTACACAAACAGGCCGGATAATTTCTTTGTTATGTTTAGAGGAAAGGGAAATAAAGATAAAAGCTTTCCAGGTTTTTTTATGATTTTTTTTTTCTTTAATGCTGCCTCCTTTCAGGCTCTCTCACACAAGGAGGGAAGAAAAATGCCATGTCCAAGATCCTGCATGAAGTTACACTGCAAAGTGAGGATTTGTTTTCACTGCCTCCTGTCTGCTTCAGTTGTGAATGAAACCAACACTGCACAATTTTTGGTAGTGTTCCAGGTAAGGCCTCATGAATATAATGGAGGCTGGTTTGGGAAGCTCTTGGGATCCTAATGTAAGATATGGTATCATCTCTCTTTCCTAGTGCTCACCAAAGCTTGGTAGTGTGTCCTCAAACTCTTTTGTATTCTGAGAGGATAAAAGCATTTTGGGAACTACCCTGTCCTCTCCTCTGCTTCACATTGTTTCTGATCTGTGTGCAGCTTCTCGAAGCACGTGGTAACAGAACACTCCTAAGCAAACTTTCTGAAACTTCAGGACAGTAAAAAATGTACATTATCATAGGATAGAGAAGCAGCTGTCAAGGGATCCAGGCTGAGAGGGTGTTTGTGGCTGTAACTTGCAATATTGGTAGATATAATACGGAGTCCAGTGATGGAAATGATTCAGGCAATTAATGAGGACAAATCAAAACAGGCAAATGAGGACAAAATCAAAACAGGCACAGCCAATAAATCTCTTTTAATAAAGCACAGTCTCTTTTATTGACCAATTAATTGACAGGTACCTGCTCTAGGACTGAACTCTCAAACCTTGTTTTTGGGAGTGTCCTCTTTGCTTGGTGGGAACTTCACCAGTGGCAGCTCCTGCTGTACCTTCATAAGGTGTTGCTGTTTATACTTTGAAAATTTATTGATTCACTTGGGTAGCCATTTAAGAGCTGACTCAAACATAAGTGCTTCAATAAAAAGTGAATCTTTGTTATTTTGTGGCCTTGATTTGACATGGCTTTTTCTCTGTGACGCTCTGAAGCTGTGTCTGAAGAACCAAACGCCGCTTGTTTGAATGCAGAACAGAACCCGGATTCATCGTCTTTGGTTTTAATCAATGCTCTCCTACCCCAGTTCTCCCGTCACAGGGTTTGTCTCTCTCAGGAAGATCTCAAACGCTTGCGCAGCGTCTGGGACCCGGCTGTGCAGCAGGGCCTGCCCTGACCCCTGTGTGCAGTGACACCCTCCCTTCATACACTGTGTGCGGTGACAGCCCGCACTGACCCTGTGTGCCATGACACCCTCCCTTACCACGCCGTGACGCGGTGTGTGCGGTGACCCCCTCCATTAACCCCCTGCAGTGCCAGCCCTCCCCCAGGCGCTCCCTCCGCACCCCCACCCTGTTCCTCACCCCGAGCGCCGTGCGTGGGAGGAGCACGCGCCGTGCGCCTGCGCGCGGGCGGGGCGGGGCGGGGGGCTGCTCGCCCCTCCCCTCTCCCCCCCGCTGGCCAATGAGAGGGGGCGGCGCGCGGCGGGGGCGGGTCCCGCGCGGCGGTGTTTGGATGCGAAGGCGCGGGCCGTTGGCGCAGGCGCGGTGCGCGCTGGCGGCGCTGCCCCCCAGCGGCGGGGCGCGGCATGGCGGGCGAGGAGGCGGCCGGGCCCGAGCCGGGCCCCGCGGGGGGCGAGGACGGCGACACCCGGCAGCGCTACGAGGAGCTCTGCAGGAGCCTCAACATGGACGAGCGCGCCCGCGCGGAGGCCTGGCTCAGCTACCAGAGCATGAGGCGCAACTACACCCTGGAGGTGCCGGACGGGCGGCGGGCGCGGGGTCGCGACCGGCCCGGGGGGTCCCGGCGGGAGGTCGAGACGAGAGGGAAGGGGCGGCCCCGGCGGCGTCTCTGCATCGCCCCGGAAAAAAACATCGCCGTTCCGAGCCAGAGCGGGGGAAAGGTGTTAAAAATAGACGTGCCCCCGTCGCTGCGGCCCTTCCGGCACAGCGGCCTCGGCCAGCGCGGGTGCGATAACATTTATCAGTTATTTATTGGGGCCGACCTGGCCGCGGCACGGCCCGGGCTGGGGGCAAAGGGTGAGGGGTTGTGTCATGTCGGTCTCGCAAACACGAACACGCGGGGACGCCCCCGGAGCTCGGGAGGCGCCTCTGTCGGGGGGCTGAGCCGTGAAGGAGGCGCTGGGGATAAACCTTGTCTGTCCGAGCCCCCAGCGCTCCCCCGGCGGGCCCGGAGCGCTTAGGGGGCGGCCCCAACCCCGGGCAGGTGCTCGGCCCTGCGGAGGGAGGAGGATCCGCTCTGCTCTGACAGCGCCTCTGTCACACACACGTTGCCCGGGATGCTCGGAGGGGACGCTGCCCCTTCCCCCGGCCCTGTGTGCTCACCCGGCCCCCAGCAGAACCACAGCGTCGAAGTCAAGTTTGTTTCTACCCATCCTTTTCCCACTGAAATGTTTTCAGATGTTCCTTAGAATTCATTTCTGTCTTTAGGTACCAGGCTGAATCTGTTGTGCGATACAGAGCAAAATGGAAACATGTTTTTCTTTTCCCACTGTGTGTTCAGGGCAGAGGAATGTTCTGGCAGCAAGGAAATGTAGCCCTTTGTCTTACATTAAAAATCAGGGCATTATAAAATGCTACAGGAGAAGAACAACACTAAAAATGCATTCCTATGCTTTGGGTCAGGGGTGAAATTTATAACGGTAACCAGTAATTTTAGTTTGGATGCCGTTTGGTGTTAAATATCTGTTTGGTACCTGTTTTCTTGTAGTTAAAAACACAGAGCACGACAGAACTTGGAAACAGCAAATCAACTTTGTCACTGGTTGAACTTCATCCACTTAGGACCTGGTTCTTTCCCCTGGTGTTGGGTTGGCTGAAAAGTGTGTTTTCCTTTTCAGTGAAGTCTTTTAGATGCCTGATGTTTTGATTCACAGGGAAACGACATGCATTGGCTGGCCTGTGCCTTGTATGTGGCTTGCAGGAAAGCAATTCCAACTGTGAGCAGAGGGACAGCGGAGGGAAATTATGTGTCTTTAACCAGAATCCTGCGCTGTTCAGAGCAAAGGTAACTTTTCTTTTTGGTGATTTTTAAACACAAAATCTCGAGGACTGCTTACCAGCTTGTGAAATTTAGAACTAGAGAACAAAAGCTAAATATGTTTCTTGTTTCCTGCTTTTAAAGATAGAATTTATATCACTCAGATGTCTGTATAATAGCTCATCGCCACAGGGGTAGGGCAGTTCCAATTGCTCAGCACTATGCTCTAAAAACACTGGTTTTCAAAATAGAAGTTGACTTCCTTCTCTCAAAGGAGAAAGAAGCCAAACACTGAGGAACAGTCAATTTTTGGAGAGTGCAAAGTGTGCACTTCTCACAGGAGAAACCGTTTTTAGTTGGCTGTGAAAATATTCATACAATTTATCTAATTTTTTATATAAGAAAATAGATGTAATTTTTTATGTGAGAAAACTTCAGTTTTCACATGTTCTTGCTTTATGAAACTAAAGTGATATCAGAATCTGATAAACAAATCTGTGTCAAATGTTTATGTCCATAAAGCAATGAAGAAAAGCTTCCTGAAACAATTGACTTTTAGCAATTTGTTTTCTAAAAATTCAGTAGATAGGCACAAAAATACAATAAAATACAAGAGAATGTTCTTATGCACTTTTTCTCCCATTTCCTTCATTGCTGGAGCATTGCTGTTGGTTTAAACACTGCAAAAGTGTTCCTCTATAACCTTCTGTTTTCCAAATCAGAAATACAGGGATATGGAATGTGGATAAATTGTTTCTGTGATCTGGGCTATCAAATACTAATAACACTGAAGGAGAAGGTGTAGATAAAGAAGCAAAACATGAATGAAAGTCAAATTTACCAAGTGCAATGTGCTAAAATTTAGGGGGGTTCATACTTTGTAGAATATTTTTAGCATTACAGGACTCAGAGTTTGTTTTATTTAAGTTAATAAATAATTCAGAAAAATGAGGGAAATCTGATTTTACCTTAATCTGAATGTTGGAGCTGATTTTGTCTTTGTGAGGAAATGCCAGAGCTGAGAGTACCTTGTTAACGTAGTTATCAACTGAGGATCTAAAAATATTCTGTGAGCTGTCTGAGCTCATCCATGTTCATGGGTGAAGGACTGGCTCTGAGTTGCTTGTCATGTTTGCACTACCATCAGTAGTTTGGGAAGTAAAAATTGCACTTTTGCTGAAAATGTGTAGTTTATTTCTGCAAGCAAAACAGCCTTTCAGATCTAACCCATTGGGTATTTTCAGCTTGATCGAGTTTTTTAACAAGATGAAGAAGTGGGAAGACATGGCAAATCTACCATCTCAGTTCAGAGAACGAACTGAGAGATTAGAGAGAAACTTTACAGTTTCTGCAGTCATTTTTAAGAAGTATGAGCCCATTTTTCAGGACATTTTCAGATATCCTCAAGAAGATCAACCTCGCCAACAGAGAGGAAGAAAACAGAGGTACATTTCTGTAATTCCCAGACTGATTTTAGAGCATTACTGCAGGGAAAATACAATGAAGTTGCTTGGTTGTTTGAGTTGTATTTTGGTTGTATTTTCACAGGAGTTGTTTATAATATCAGATTTGGTCTGT
This sequence comes from Empidonax traillii, assembly GCF_003031625.1. Classification (NCBI taxonomy): domain Eukaryota; kingdom Metazoa; phylum Chordata; class Aves; order Passeriformes; family Tyrannidae; genus Empidonax; species Empidonax traillii. Next base: position 1,104,602 of record NW_020955242.1, on the reverse strand, counting down.
CTGTCCTTGTTTGCAGTAATGTTTTAATCTCTTTTTCAGTTTCAGATCTGACAGGGTGCAGGAAATCCCTAAACTGCTAAGTTTTTATGATTTGGGGAGTGGGGGAAAGGGGAGATATTCAAATCAGCCTGTAGACAAGGGAAATGCTAGTATTTCTAGGATGGGAAAGGCTGGAAAAATTTGATCCTTGTATGATCTGCAAGCTTTAATAGCTCATAGCACAGCTCAGCGTGTTTCACTGCCCAGTAACTCCTGTGGTTTTCTTCATAGGTGCAGATCTGGTGGATATTTTATGTTATAGTGGAAGCTTTGTTTCTCTGTTAGTGTTCATAGTAGGAATGCTGTGAAAATGAACCATTACATGGTTCCACTTGTGCCTGCACTAAACCAGTGTGCAGCTTTCATTATTACTTCAATCAGGGGGATGTGGGAGAGGTGTGAGATTTTGGCCACGCTGCAGTAAAGCTTATTTTTCCCTTGGAATTATTGACTGGTTTATGATATTTTATCTGTTTTGATTCAGTGAACTTAATGGGTATCTTTGCTATATTTTCTTCCAAAAGACGTCAACCATGTACTGTGACTGAAGTTTTCCAGTTTTGTTGGGTGCTGTTTGTTCATGCAAAAGGTAAGAGATCTGAAAGGGTTTAAATACGGCAAACACAATATTGTTGGTCCTTACTTTGTATCAGTCCTTAAAACACTGAAAAGGTGGAGGCATTTCTGAATTCGGAAATGCTTTTGGAGAAGGGGCCTTGTCACAATAGCCTAAAGGAATGTATTCTGTCCCAGTTTCCCCAGCTTTGTGTTTTACCACACTCCAAGGTGAGAGTTAGTACTGTACTTTATTTCCAGTCAGCTGGGACTTCACTTCCTTAGCACAGTTAGGCAGCTGAGAGAATAAGTGGGTCAGTCTGAAAAATCATAAATTTTTCTTTTCCCTTCTTCTGTGGAAAGATGGCACAGTTGACAAGGTGTAAAGGGACTTTATGGGTCTTCCTATTGCTAAATTATTGGTTCATATGTTTGATTAACTGTGTCATCAGTTGACTACATCTTAATTAGCGAGCAGTTTCAAACATAGTAACTTTGTGGAGAATACCACTCTGGTAACCCATCCAATTCAGTTTTATGAGAAAACAACTTTCAGTAAATGTAAACTGTAAAATTAGTAAATTACTATTAAAGTGTGGCAGCACAAAAATGGAAACTAAATGTTGACCATTTAAGGCATTAAGTACTCATGGTTTTGTCCTCTGTGTTTTGAGAGGTGGCAGAAAATCTCTGTCACAGCAACCAGACATCAGTGGCAGGTTCAGGCTTGTCCAATCCTGCAGACCATTGGGCTCAGCTTCACAAATGCAGAAAGTACAGGTTTGTCTGTACCTTCAACACACACTGCACAGTAAAGGAGCCACTTTGTACTTCAGTTCTTGCCTACTATTTGTAAGAATTTGTCTTTAAACTTTGTTCCTTTCTTTAAAATTGACGAGAGGAAAAAAAAAACTCTGCTGCACTGAGATAACTGTTTATTATTATTTGATGCCAGGTTGTGAAGGGGAGCAGTGAGCCATTGTTTGAAGTGTCATTGACAGATCATTGCTATGGAACTACTGGTTCTGTAAAATTAGATTTATTTTTGACTGTGCTGACAGGAATGATTGCCATGGTTGTGAAACAGCCTATATTATAAGAGTTACTTAGAGAATTTTAGTGATTTAAAGTTTTCTTAATAGTATTTAGAATTTTCATTGCTTTGTTGTGAACCATTTTATGATTTGGAAATAACTGATAAATGAATACAGTTAATTAGTATTTTATGTAGGGTTTGTTATTTTAAATAGTTTAAAAATAGTTTAAATCTGCACTGAAATTATTTTCTTCCTGACAAACATGGAATCAGAAAATTTAATACAGATTTGAACAAACTGGTATTTTACTGGTAGAAAAATAGCAGAGTTTAGAAAACTTTTCCAATCATGTATCCATTTTGATGTGTTGTAAGTGAATTTATTACTATATGATAGATCTTTTCAAGAATCTAAACCTGTGCTTCAGAGTGGGCTCTGTTAACTGGTTTGGTGCTTACCCAAGAAAAAAGGGTAGAAAAAGAGTGGAAGAGTTATTAGTACTGAAAGAGTAATAGAAGCATCAGGCTTTGCGTACAAATTAATTAAATTGTGATTCTTTATATTAATTAACAGTATAGTTTATTTTGCAGAACTATTTTTGGCATTGGCCACTCCTCTAAAGCAATATCATAAACAGAAACGAGTTCAGTAAAGAGTAATAAATCTGAATATAGTCTTTGAGAAAGGTGATGAAGAGCAAAGAGGTTTCAAGAACTTTTTGAGAGGAAGTTGAGAATAAATATGTAGTAAGTCAGAGATAACACCTTTTAACTCTTCTCTAAAGCACAGGAGAAACAGTTACATTTCTTACTGTTTATAATGAGCATGTTCCCAGCAAAACTTAACAAGAAAAGAGATTGTTAAAAAAATTAATCTGACTTTGAGTTAAATACAGATTCATTCTGGAGAGCTGGAGGTGGTAAGGGGAGGAGTGGTGTTTGCTGTTTCCAGGATATCTGAAAACCTGGGTCTGGCCTTGCCAAAGTTAAAAGTTCCTTGCAAGTCTTCACAGCAGTGCAAAGGTGGGCCCTTAACTGGCCTTTAGAGCAAGATTTGCCTCAGGCAGGTGCAGTGAGATCTGTCGAAGGATGTGACACCGCCAGGCAGAGGGGCTGCTGCTGCCAGAGTTATGGGAACACATTCTTCTTCCTTGTAGCATTTGCATTCTACAGTTTGTGTTGCTTTAAGTTATTTATGCACTGGTTAATGAGATTGCTGTGAATGAGGGAGCCTGCAGGAGCATGCTTATCAACATTTTGGTAAGGTTTGATTTCAAAACAGAACAGTGTATTTGAGTTCCTTCACGATCACTGTATTTTATTAAGTGTCTGTTTTACTGCCTGTGTTGCTGTGCAGATATTTGTAGTTACCAGATCTGTTCCCAAGGCTGCATTGTTGATTGTAATACACAAATTAACCGTTTCTCGGTTAAAAATATTTAAATCCGTGCTAATTTTATGTCTTTTGTGTTTCTAATCTTAAAGGAAATTTTCCTATGATCAGTGATGACTTGGTCAATTCCTACCATCTCCTGTTATGTGCTTTGGATCTCGTGTATGGAAATGCTCTCCAGTGTCCCAACCGTAAAGAACTTCTGAATCCTAATTTTAAAGGTATGTTGAAAAAAAACTTAATCTGTCTGAAGCCTGCAAGAACTTCTAAGGCTACTGAAATGAGTATGAATTGTGTGGCAGAGAATAAATCGAACCATGTTCTTTTGAAGCATACGGGAATGAATATTTTCTGTATCTGGCTACACGGTTCCATTTCTGTTAATGCAGTTGGTAATAACTAACCAGTGGATTTTGTCAATAATACAGTAAAGCCAAGGATTTGGTTTACTATAGAAATACCATTGAAGGAAGTTCCAGAGTAAAAATTCAAGCTAATGAGGTTTTAATGTCACTGAAAGAGTGCACAGCCGTCACTGGACACTGTCAGACTGTCACAGCAGTTGGGAAACATGCAGTGCTCAGGTATTAGATTTGCATCTCACTCATTTCTGGATTGCTGCTGTTCTCCTTCTGAAGAGAATGGAAATGTAGGTTGACATAATGACCACAAATGCAAATAAATGGTGAGAAGTTTCCATTGAATTTCTGAAGTAATTCCTTCCAGACTTGCACTTCATTTGCAGTTCTGTACAGTATTGGCCTTTACTTTGCAGTGTTTGGATGTGAACTGGGACCATTATCTCAGATATTATAGTTCACAAATGTTTGATTGTTTTTCTATTAGAAATGATATATTTAATTTTCATCACTCAGTCACTGATTTTTTTAAATCTCTGACTCAAAATTTGCTTTTGATAACATCCAATTGAGTGGGCATTACATAATAAATAATTCTTTCAGGGGAACTAATTAGTTTACTATTTTAATTTCACGCTACCTAAACTTCACAGCATAGAGTGTAATAAGGAAACAGGATATGGATTTGCAAAATCAAATAATACATAATTCTTAATTGTAGGCCTACCTGAAGACTTTCATAGTAAGGATTATAAAGTATCATCTGACCCTCCCTGCATCATTGAAAAACTGTGTTCATTACATTATGGATTAGTTTTAGAAGCAAAAGGTATCAAGGAACATTTTTGGAAGCCATATATTCGGAAACTTTTTGACAAAAAGGTAGGTCAATAAATTTGTAATGTAGAAAAATGAAAAATGGCTTCTTACTCATTATCTGCTAAACCTTTTTAAGAAATTAAATGCCCATCTTTTGTTCTTAACTGTCTTACAGCTTTTAAAAGGAAAAGAGGAAAATCTGACTGGATTTCTAGATCCTGGAAACTTTGGAGATAGTGTGTAAGTCACTGTATCTGTGCTTTGCGTTGCATCAGCATCTCTCTGTGACACTATTGCAGTTGTTATCAGTATCTTAGCACTGATCCCAGCCAGCTGCCTTGTGTTTATTAATGATCCTGCACTGCACTGCCTTTCAGTCCCTTTGAGGTGCTGTGGTCTGAGGCCTGTTGGGAAGAGGAATGATGCTTCAGGATGGCATTACCTGATGTCTGCTTTGATTCTTATGTTTCCTTGTTTGTTTGTTTTTTTTTTTTCTTTTTTGTGTCTAACTCAAAGACTTATGAAAAAGGTGTAGGAGCACATGGGATGAGTGGGAAGGAAAAAAATTTGGTTTGATGGTCGTTTTTTCTTTATAAACCTAGAGATGCTAACGGGTAGGATTTACTTTTGTTTAAATGGTATAAAAATGGTAAAGTGTAGTTTATGATGTGATGCTGTATACATTTTGAGGAGTTTCCAGCCAAATGTGAGTTCTCAGTATTTTATGATGTTCTTCCTGCAGCTGTCTAAATGGAAAGGCATCAGATATGGAGGGAAAATAATGTCCTTGCCATGGTCATGTTTAAGATATTGTAGATTTTAAAGGTGCTCCAGTGCCTTAGTCAGGGTCAGAAGAGGTTTGAAGGAGACTGCCCACAGGCCAGAACTGTGTTAATTCTGTGAGCAGCTGAAGGAAATAGTCTCAGTAAAGGGGGTTTTGCCTCCATCTTTCCCTTTGTGCTGCAGCAAAGCCATCAACAAAGCCTATGAGGAGTATGTGCTGTCAGTGGGAAACCTTGATGAGCGAATATTTCTTGGTGAGGATGCAGATGAAGAAATTGGAACCCTCACAAGGTGCTTAAACACAACTTCAGGAATGGAAACAGCTGAAAGAGTACAAGTGAAGCATAATTTGCAGCAGCATTTTGACAGGGTGAGTATGGCATTTCCATGTTGCTGTTTTTACAAGGAGAATAAGTTGAGTAAGTGTCTGATGAAGAAAAGCAGTTACTAAACCATCTTCACTGTTCAAGGTGACCTGGGAGTGTACACAACATAGCTGAGTTCAATTTTGTAATTGGTTAGATGCATTGCTCACTTTGGGTTTTTTTGGACGTAATTTCTCCATGCGTCTGGGTTTTCTTTGATCAAATCCAGTACAGAGAATATTTAGGTAATTACCCAAAGAGAGAGATCTTCAGGTAGATGGTGAAGGTACAGAACAGGCAGTTTTCTGTGTTTCTCTGTCGTAGATGCTGAACTGTTAGAGATCTCTGGATCTGTCTGTCCAACTTCCCCTTCCTTCACATCTCTGTCCCATATGCAGAGTATTTTGTTTAACATAGGCAAAACTGGTCAAAATTTTGCTCTATGCATTCTTTTTCTTTCCTTTTAACAGATGGGCTTCAGGTGTTGATATTATATCTGTTTACAGTTCTAGTTCCATTACTAGGGAATGGTTTTCACCTGGTTGCCTAAAATCATGATGCATTATGTCTTTATACATGAACAATAAAATAGCACAGAATCCTGTGAGAGGATAAAGAACACTACATGTTTCAAAACAATAAAGTGAAGACCTACAAAATCATCAGGCCTGTTGTGTGAGAAGAGCAGCTTTTGGAAAACAGGCACATTACATTTGAATGCAACCATGAATTACAGAATATCAAATGCTGGCCCTTACCTGAGGCCCAATGGAGTTTGGGCCATTTGATTCCGAGCCTTTTTTTTCCATAACACAGAGTAAGAATTCTGCAGGTTGACATTTCTAGGTTATGAACTTTATCAAAGTTTTATAATAATGTACAGATGTACTTATTTTTTTATTTTTTAGTCCAAATCACTTAGGATTACAACCCCGCTCACTGGCCGCAAGTATGTTAAAGAGAGCAATCCATATGTGACACCTGTTTCCATGGCAACATACAGTTTGAGCCGCCTTCACACGATGCTGGCAGGACTGAAAAATGCCCCCAGTGAAAATCTGGAGCAAATACTCAAGTAAGTTTGATAGTTAACCAACCAAATAATTCTATTTTTTAAATAGTTTTAATGACAAACATTAATACTTAAACAGTGTAATCTGAAATGTGAGCCAGACTTGAAAGGTTCTGGAGTAAAGTGGAATCCAGTGAAACATTTCAAAAGATTATTCTCTTTATTCAGACACATCTGTCCTTAGAGGTTGATGGCTATAAGAACATATACCATTTGAAACCTAACAGTTCTGAGCTTCTCAAACTTCCAAATTGCCAGTGTAAAATTTTCAAGACTTCTCTTCCTGCTTAACAAATTGCACCATCTGGCAAATCACTCCAATACCGTAGGAGATGCAAAACAAACCTTACTCTACGTGTAGATAAACTGTTTGCTTCAGGAACAGTATATTTTAAACTAGTTTTTATGTCGTGGGCAGAAATGCTGTTTGAATATCCCTGATCGTGGAAAGATGGGCATTTTTACGACAATGTCTGCAATAGTAATAATAATGCTGTGGATGTTTTACAGTGTGAATACAGTTAGACACATACGGGTGTGTTTGCATTGCTTTGCAATGTGTTTATATTTCCATGTTTTCATCATATTACAAAAAATAGGAGGAGTTTTTGGTCTTGGAAGGAATAGTATATTGAAAATGCTTATTTTTTATGTTCAGGTCATGTTCCAGAGATCCTTCTCAGTCTATTGCAAACAGAATAAAAGAAATGCATGACGTGTACTGCCAGAGCACACAGTCTGAAGGAGAATTCAGTAATTTTTCCAAAGGTGGGAATCATTTTGCTTATCTAGATAAGAATTGAAAGGCCTGTAACATATAAATCTCTTATAATTAACAGTTTTACCTGCAGGTTATGCTTTAGCACAAGTGTCTTTTCTACTTCTCTTGCCTTTTCCTGTATTCTTTAGACATAGCAAATTTCAGTGCTGCATAAAATGTTCTAGTCAGCCTTAGCTTAAATCACTGGAATTTGATCATGCTCTCAGAACCACAGAAGTGAAATGATAAAGCACTGTGAAGTGTTCCACTTTTTCTCTCAAATATGAGAATAGTAGTGATGGCATGGATTTCTGGGACAGTAAAGGAAAATCTGAATAATTGTAGTCTTCAAAAACCCAACAGCAGTTTTGGTTACATATGAGGATGGATTAGTACAAGATATTAAAATCCTGCCAGTATAAATACAAAAATATTATTTTCAAAATGGTCTTCATATCTGAAGTGCCTGAAGATGGTTTGAAAATAAGGAAGATGCTCTTTGACCTTATTTCTTAATGAGACCTTACTCTGTTCTTGTCAGCTTAGTTCCTTCAGTGTTTTCTGTTGCACAGTGCAAGTTGGATCCATTCAGGTATAATTTTCAATGTATTTTCTGAACTTGAAATATGTATATTATAGCAATGTTTAGGATTGTCATCAAAATCTGGGTTCAGTAGCAAGATCTTCTGCTCTGCTTTCACAAGTCTATGCAGTATAGGAAAAGGATTCCTAAGTTAACTTTAAATTAACTGATTTAGTCCTGGAAGTATTGTAGCCACAGCAGCATAGACATCCACACTTGCTACTAAACTGTTATCTCTGTACCTGAAGATGGAGAATGTAATACTTTCTTAGTGCATTTCACAATATTGCTTCTCTTTAAACTTCCTGCAGATGTTGCCAGTAAACACTTTCGACGTGCTGAGATGCTCTACTACAAGGTCCTGGAGTCGGTCATTGAGGAGGAGAGGAGGACTCGACTGGGAGACACTGACTTATCTGTAAGGAAAACCAATCAAATGGCACCTCATTTTTAAAGTTGGACCTACAAAAAAGGAACACAGTTAAAGAGCAGAACAGTCATTTAAATAGCCATTTAAAAGGAGGTCTTTGAGAAGTAGGCTGTAAGTACATGTGAATGGAAGGAAAAGGGTTAAGAAATTATTTGTGTTTGCAAACACAAAAATACATAATTTTTTTAATGAGTAAAGATGGTTCATTTTGGATTCTCTTCTCTCCCTTACAAAATAACATCACCTTTTATAAGCTTGGTAATCTTTTTGTTTAGGCAGAATAAAAATTGTTTTATTGTTCTGTAGTTATGCTGTAAATTAAGCTTTAAAATTTGCAACTCTTACAGGCAATACTGGAGCAAGATGTGTTTCACAGGTCTCTGCTGGCCTGTTGCCTTGAGATCATTACCTTTACATATAACCCACCTGGAAACTTCCCGTTCATCACCGAAATATTTGACATTCCAGTTTATCATTTTTATAAGGTAACGTGTTTGAGAGCTAGAAATGCTTATCAAGTCATGAGTGCTCATGGACCTCTATGACAGCATAGGATTGAGTCATAGTAATTCAGCCTAAATATTTCTAATAGTCTCTTCTTCCTTGAAAATCAGGAATTGTAATTAGATCTTTGTTTAATAAGAAATTTATGGAGGAAGTACATTATGTTGATGATAATTATCCACCTTACAGGTGATTGAGGTTTTCATTAGAGCAGAGGATGGCCTTTGTCGGGAAGTAGTAAAACACCTGAATCATATTGAAGAACAGATCCTTGAAAGCATGGCATGGAAACGGGAATCCATATTGTGGGACCGCATCAGAGACCATGAAAACAAAGTTCCTAGTTGTGAAGAGGTGAGCACATCTTCATGGGGTTGAGATAGCTTTTGTAATCAGACAGGATGGCAGAGAGAGGAGGCCTTGCATGTCCCAATATCAGTTTCATTCCATCAGCCCCTCAGTGCAGAGAAAGCAGTAAATGCAGTGTGGTGTGTTCATGGTCATCTCTAGAGACATCTGAAATGGAGGCAGACAACAGAGATGATTCTTATCCAGTATTTTATTGGTGTAGCAGAACAGTGAACAAAATGGACAAGCAGGGAAGGTTTGGATCAGTCACTTGCGCTTGAAAAGATTACTAGGCAAGCAATGTGGTAAAAAGTACACCCAGAAGAAGTCCCAGAAGTGCTGGATCTTGCAGGCAGTACAGTCAGGAGGCAGTTTTAGTTGGGCTTAGTGTAAGTTTTTCACTGTTCTTGATTTTCTCCATAGATCTTTGCTGTTCAAAATTTGTAGTGCAGTAGCTCTTAAAAGCTGTTCAAAATTTGTTATATATTTGTGTGTGTTTGTTTGTGATACAAACACTGTAATCAAAGTATGACTATTTTAGGTAATGCCACCTCAGCACTTTGAGAGATCTGCTGGGAACAGTGTTGTGGGTTCCCCATTGACACCAAGACGAATAAATGAAGTTCGTGCTGAAAGTGGAGGACTAGGAAAAGGTGAGATGTTTTAAAGCATAACATGCTGTACTTACTCAGACTGAAGTTACATAAGTAAGCTTCTTAAATGTCAGATATTTTCAGAAAGTGATGTATGTGAACAGTGTGTGTGTATGTATACATATGTATGTGTTAAATAATACACACCTTAGATTTTAATTGGTTTGCTTTATTGTTATATCAGGATAAAAGCTCCACTATATATATTTAGTTATGTGACATCTCAAACTTTTTTCACTAGAATAAATAAAACATAATACATTAACCTAGAAAAATATTAAACTCAGCATTATTGAGGATTAAGTCAACTCTAAAAGCAATCTGTGTTTTTTTTTAAATGTTTCCTGAAGAGCTTTGCATGACATATTTTAGTTCACATTAGATTTCTGTCACATATCTGCATAAGGGATTATAAACCAAGAGTTAAATTTATATATATATATATATATGTGTGTGTTTGTGTATGTTTTTAATCCACAGGCCTCTCCTCACCTCCAGCCACCCTGTATGACAGATACAGTTCTCCTACAGCCAATCCTACGAGACGCCGCCTGTTTGCTGATAACGAGAACCCCTCTGACAGTGGGACCCCCGTGAGAGTTCCCCAACAGCCCGTGGTGAACACGGTGCCAGTGCAGAACATGAATCCCGAAGCCATGTCGGTGACTCCGGTGCCTGGCCAGACCCTGGTCACCGTGGCAACTGCCACCGTGACAGCCAACAACGGGCAGACGGTGACAATCCCAGTACAAGGTCAGGGGAAAGCTGCTGTAGAATTACTCAGGCTTTCCTTACCAGAGGGTTAGTACACAGGGGAGATGGGGGAAGAGTTGGCCAGGGGAGAAAAAAGTATGTTTAAGGATGTTTAGGAAACACTGTTTGAATAAATGATCAGAATTTAAAGACAGACCATTACAGCACAGGGATGTTGTGACTGCCAGTATCTATTTTATGAAACGGTTATTTCAGTAACTCCTCTTTCCTGAACTGGCACAGGATGAAATTTGCCTTACTTTGAAAACCGTAGTTCAGCTTCATTATCTTCTTGTCTCATGATTAGAAGTCCAAAGTATTTTGATTAAACAAGTTCATATATAATATACTAAATGAATAGTTATAAGCAGCTAATAAAAGAATTCCTAAAAACTCAAACGAAACAAAACCAACACACGCATGGCCCCCCACACAATTTGCTCTTATTTCAGACTGTTTTTTTCTTAAATTACAGGTATTGCCAATGAAAATGGAGGAATAACTTTCTTCCCAGTCCAAGTAAATGTAGGTGCCCAGCCCCAAGCTGTCTCTGGCCCCATTCAGCCTCTGAGTGCCCAGGCTCTCACAGGTACCCTGAACACCCAGATGCCTGGGGCAGCACTGCAGTTGCCAGGCCAGCTGACTGTTCAGCAGATCTCCCCTGGAGAGCAGAGACAGGCCCAGCAGTTCACTGCCATGTCCATCAGGCCTCGGAAGACGGGCTCACTGTCACTCTTCTTCAGAAAGGTACTCATTTGTCCTTTGCTTAGTCTGTGTTTTGTATATTGGTAAATCTTCAGTGATTTTAACAATGTACATTTATTAGTTGTAATAATAAGAGTGCATTATTCATACACTTAACTAAGGGTAGTTTTCTCATGGAGGACACATGAGCAAGGGAGTGGGCTGTCACCACAGCTGTCACATCAGGAGTTGTGAAGTAGCTTCTGTGTTTGGCCAGCAGGTTTTTAAAGGTGTTCATTTTCTTGAAGGCTCTTCCAAAGGAAGATATTTACCTTTGAGATGCCCTGGTTTATTCAATACAGTGGTTTCTGTCTGTGCTCAGGACAGCTTAGAATTTAAACTTCCAGTAAGTGGTTTTCTGAGCTCTAGCACCAAAAATGAGAATGTCTGTGTCTTGTAAGGAAAGAAATTAAATATAAGATCACTTACTCTTCTTTTGGCTTAGCATTTGCCCAAGTTCTACAGGGTGTGAAACTCTGAACTACTCTTTCTCTGGGTGAGAAAAGCAGTGTTGCTGTGGCCCTGAGCACAGACTCCATTCCAACAGGTGTATCATTTAGCCAGTGTTCGTCTGAGGGATCTCTGCGTCAAACTCGATGTGTCTGATGAGCTGCGGAAAAAGATCTGGACGTGCTTTGAGTATTCCTTGGTGCACTGCCCTGAAATCATGATGGACAGACACTTGGATCAGCTGCTGATGTGTGCCATCTATGTCATGACTAAGGTAAAGTGTGAACAAAGAAAAAGCAAACAAACAAAAAATTTCTTTAATACTTAATATTCCAGATATTACAATTCCTCAAAGAAACCCCAACACACACACAGCCAAAGAAAAACCCTGCAGAGAAGATGTGAACCTTTTGTGTCCCTCCCCTCGTAGGTCACTAATGAAGACAGATCATTTCAGGACATCATGCGCTGCTATCGGACACAGCCACAAGCCCAGAGCCACGTGAGTACAGTTTTTAATAAACAATGTGGTCTCTAGTTTATTAAATGCATTAGTTCTATTTTGGGAACAGATTGCTTTGCAAAGTAGCATTTAGTATAAAATGGATGCAGTCTGCGAGCCGTTCCCCTGGAAAGACAGCAGTCATGTCCAAAATCCTGCACTACTGAAAGCTTTATATGCTAAACTATATCTAAAGTAGAAAATATCCTTACTTAAAATCTAAGAACAGTGCCCGTTGGATAATATTCTTCTTAGGAGGCTGTATTTTCCCCTGAAGCAGCACAGTGAAGTTTCATGCAGACAGTTGTTTGCTGACCAAGTAAGTGCATCACCCTCCCTTGGGGACACCCCCTTTGTCCCTGCAGGTCTATCGCAGTGTCCTGATCAAAGGCAGGCGCCGCCGCCGCTCCGGCAGCAGCGACAGCAGCAGCCAGCAGAACTCACCCACAGACAGGAGCAAGGAGAGGAACAAGGAAAGAAGTGAGTGATTCTACCCCAAACAGATCCTCCTTTGGTAAACTTGGACACAATTACAAATACATCAGTAACATATAAGAGTTGCTGTAACTCAGGGTTTATATTTACACCGCCCTTTGACAGTTTGGGATCTGTCCCCAGATGCACTTTGCTTGGGGGTTTGCCATGCTGGCCTAAGCTCTGATTTCAGCTCACACACCCAAGAATGAGTCTTTGGAGAATGAGAGGAAATCAGGGCTAGCCCAGGTTCGGCTACTCTTATCAAAACCCAAGGGCTGCAGCAGTTTCTTTTGTAGCAGCTGGCTGTCTACAGAGATAGGAGCGCCAGTCCCAGCAGTGATTTCAGCATAGCTGACAGCTCTGAAGATTCTCTCCTTGATAGGTGAACTGACATCTTCCTGGGATTAACTTCTATAAAGGAAAGCAAAGAAACTGTGCTGTATATTCCTACCACCACTTTTCAAGATATGTAATGGATGACAGTATAAGCCGCAGATATAAATGTTTTCTGTCACAGAGAGGTGGCAGGGAGGGGAGAAAAAAATTACATGTATTTTGCAACTTCCCACATTAAACTAGCAGGAAGTATTACCAAGCCAACTATTTCTACTACTAGCTGCAAAAGGCTAATGTTTCTTATTTGAAATTATGCCAGGTGGCAACATGAAAGAGCTACTGTTGTAAGTATAGCACAAATGCATGAAAATGGAGTTTCAGGTCTCCTTATATTGTGATGAAACTCAGCTCAGACAGGAGGGTTAGAAATTGGGTGTCTGTGCACACACAGCACTGTGGTCTGTACAAAGAGGCAGCTCAGGGATCAAAGGGAGCATCACTGGCAGTGACACCAGACCCGGTGTTTCCAAGGGCGTGGGATGGCAGGGCTGTCGGGGCACTGAGCAGTTGTGCTCCTCCTGCAGGCAGCCGGGACTCCAGCCCGGTGATGCGCTCCAGCAGCACCCTGCCCGTGCCGCACCCCGGCAGTGCCCCCCCCACGCCCACCCGCCTCACCGGCGCCAACAGCGACACCGAGGAGGAGGAGCGGGGAGACCTCATCCAGTTCTACAACAACATCTACATCGAGCAGATCAAAGACTTTGCCCTCAAGTACACTTCAAATGCAGTAAGTTAAATTCTGTGCTTTTCAGCACTGTCTTTTTCTACTGACGATGCAGTGAAGTCCCCTTAGCTGAGCTCACTGTAAGCAAATTCAAGGGATTTTTGGTTTTATGACAACAGTTTCACCTCAGGGACATACTCTGCTCCTAAACCAGTAAGTACTTTCAGTGCCTAATTGCTGTTTCCTCCTGTATGAAATACACAGCTCTAAGCAGTGTCATCTGTCACCCTCAGACAGATTTAGAAAAGTAAACTAAAAAATACCAATCCAGCCCACTACCAGGACAAAATTCACATTTGTTGTAATGGCCAGTCTCTTCGCAAACAAAGAACCGGGGAAGGTCTTTCCACCTTCCAGCCTGCGCATTGGATTTTTTAGGTGAGACACAGTGTGCGCGGAACTGAGCCCACCCTTTAATCCTGAGGTTCATCTGCCGGGGCCAAGCATGCTTGGACAGTGGCAGCAAGGTCCTCAGGACGTAGATGGATTGCCTTACAGGGCTAACGAGCTCCATCTGCCCAGGGAGTGTCCTAACCGGGAATCGAACCCAGATCTCAGCGTTGACAACGCTGTGGTTTAGCCACTGCACCACCAGGGACACATCTGTATGGTATCACATGGGTGAAAAAAGCCTGGAGTGTGTTGAAGTGACCAGCTCAGGAAAGCCTTGCTGCAGTGACACTGAGCTCAGACACAGCTGCTGAGTGATTTCCTTCTCTCCGGGCAGACGGATTCCCCTCCGCTCTCACCGTACCCGTTCGTGCGGCTCGGCTCCCCTCGCCGGGTGCAGCTCTCCCAGAACCACCCCCTGTACATCTCGCCACACAGAAACGAGGCTGCTCTCTCTTCCCAAGAGAGGATATTCTACTACTTCAGCAGCAGCCCCTCTAAGGTGAGGCTAAAGGGTTTCAGCTTGGTTTTATGTTTAACTCTATCTTTTCTTTCTGCTAGTAAAATTAGAGTAGATTGTGCAACATAATATTTTGTTTACCTTGTCCAGCATGTACTTTGGCACCTGACACTCATCAAACTGCCAGTTCAGCTACTGAAGTTGTAAAGTTGGGTGGGCCTTTGAGCTCTACAGGCAGTGACACAACAAGCTGGCTTGAGTTTAAGACTCTGCCTACTCTGGTAATAGAAAGACCAGTACAGTGAGGAAGAAGGTCAACTGGGTACAGTACAGATTTCCACAAATAAAGCCTTAGTCCCACTATAACACACCTTACAACAGTTCACATTATGTTGTGGTAGTTGCACAGAGCTATTTCTGTTTTCCCCTTTCCTCCCTCCAGAGACTAAAGGAAATTAACAGCATGGTCCGAACTGGAGAAACACCCACCAAGAAGAGAGGCATTCTCCTTGAGGACGGCACTGAAGCCCCAGCCAAGCGCATCTGTCAGGAGAATCACACGGCCCTGCTGAGGCGGCTCCAGGACGTGGCCAATGACCGAGGCTCTCACTGAGCCCACACAAGTTTTCCCTTCCTGCTGCTCCCAGGGCTGGGCTGCTCAGCCCACATATGGACCCACTGAGCCTTGCAAGTGTCTTCAGCCAGGCTGTGCTCAGCCCCCTCCCTGCCCCGGCCACTGCCCACTGTTCCCTGACTGCCCTGGGGTCTCAGACCCTGCCCCCTGACCCCACCCCCTGCTCAAGCTCCTCACAAGGCAAGTGACCCTTCTCCAGCCTTCCAGAAGCAGCTGAAGAGCTTTTCTTGCTTGGAGAACACACCCCCCTAACACAGCTGTGCTCCTGGCACTGGCTCTTTCCTTCCGTTTGCTCTAACCAGTCCCCTCACACTGTTCATCACCTTCAGCTGTGGACAGGCCCCTGGAGGTGCATCAGACACAGGAGCCACAGCACGAGGGTACCCAGAGCAGTGTCTTGGTTCCTGGAAGCGCTAACAACAACATCCTAGCAAAGTCCAGTTCTGCTGGGAAAGGGATTATAGGAATAATTGTTTTGAGGCCTAAAGGAAGATGTCTGGATGGATCCTCTCCATGTTGAGGACATTCATGTGCCTCTGAAAACTGTCATGTCTGTGCCCCCTTGCTGTACAAAGGGACGGGATTGTGTAGGTGCATTGGTTTGAGCTGTGCAATGTTGGAGAGTGAACTGATGTTCCCCAGGTGTCACTTTTGATGGGGCTGTGAAGCATCATTTTTAAGGCAGGTGAGTTTTGCTGTATATTTGCAATGGCACTTTCTAAATGTGAATATTTTTTGCAAAGGATGACTTCAGCTGTCTTTCTGTATTGAAGCAAGTTGACTTTTGTATTTATTTCACTCTGACATGCCATTGCTCCTATTGTCAGCAAATGGCATGAAGAATTCATTGTAACTCAGTGTACGTGCAGCAGTGAATGCAGGAAGCCAAGGATGTGTGCTTTTTTTGAGGAATTTTATATGCTCATTGCTTTTCATGAGAGGCACTGCCCCCCCCGCCTCTTACTCAGCAGCAGGATCGTGGTGTCCCTCTCTTAAAACATATACTTAGATATTTTGTTTCTAAACAACAGGGCTTGGGGGTTTGTTTTGTGGTGTTTTGGCAGGTGCCAGAAGGTCTTCTAAGGAAGCAAAAGCTAAAACCTCTGTTTTCAGTCATTCCTGCCCTTCTGAGTAATAGGAAAATTTGAGACTTAATTCCACTGTAAATTCAATTAAAGTAAAATAAAAGGATCTTTTGTTCTTACCTGCATAATAGAAGGTTGAAGTCCAGAAGTTGTGTAGATGTTTCTGTAAAAATATTTATGGAAGTGTCAGACAATTCTTGTTATTCTATACCATTTACTTCACTTTGTATGAAAATATTGCAATTGTATTTTTCAATAAAGAATTTATAAACTCAGTTGTATGATCTTGTGTGGAAAAAAAAGCATTGTATGTGCAAGGCTGCAAATAGTCTGCAGCTTTTAGTGGTTAGTGCAAAAGCAAACAACACACAAACATACAGCTGAGGTCTGCAGGGCCCAGGACAGTGCAAGGACTGGAGTCCCACAGGGCAATTAAGGGTTTAAAAATAAATAAATAATCACGTCTTACCCACACCGAGAGGGGAAGGATTTACTCCTGCTCAGTTTAGTCACTGTGTTCATTCCAAGTGTGTTCCCTCCTACTGCTCTGGCAGAAGGGGCAGCAGTGTCAGGGAATGCTGGGGCTGGGGCTGCCGCTCCTTCTGGCAGAGGAGCAGGAGGAAGAGGAGGAGCAGGAGGAGGAAGGTGGCTGTCTCACCAGGCGCTCTCACCACACAGCACAGGAGGGCCCCAGAAAAAAAGAGGCTTTGCCTTCCCTGGAGGAGCTTTTAATAAAAGAGATCTCACACTGTAGCCCAGCAGAATTATTTCCCATGTACCGTGTACTCACCTTCTAATGAAGTTACAGAGACTTCTAACAATTCTGAAGTAGTTACGAACCTCTTTGGCTACAGCTGGCCAGGGGCTGTACTTCCACAGCTAAGGACACACTGGTTTTTCCCTGCATTTTTACCCATTGGGCCTATTTTACCCATTTCATCCTCTTCTGTGGTTTCTATCCCTTTCTAAAACCAAATTGTTAAATAAGCCTCAGCTATAAATAATAATTAAAGTACAACTTGCAGTTTATGCTTTGAAACAAATGCTAAAAAACCAAAACCCTTAACCAACCAAGCAAGCCAAAAAACCCAAAACCCCCTACCTCAAAAGAGGCATTCCAAAGACAAAAAACAAATGTTGTGGAAACTTGGTTAAAAAAAAAAAGGAAAAAACATCTGAAGCAGCTTAAAATTTTTTTCTTTCAAGACTTAAAACAGTTTGATTGGAAGGGACCTGCAGCCTCAGCAGAGCAAGTAAGTCCACTGGTGTAACTTCCAGGTGTCTCGGAAATGTTCTTTGGAGTTCAGAATGTTAAAGACGATACTCAGAAACATCCCCTTATCAAAGTCAAGGACTTAAATTTAGGCTTCTATTAAATTACGTACCTGTACTAGGAAATACAACAGCCCAATCCAGGAGAGAAGGATTTGATTTCCACAGCATCATTTCAGTAATCACTCGCCTACCTTGCTCCTGGAAGAGCTGCTTTTAATACACAAATCTGATTACAGAAAGACAGAGTGTTCTCTCCCCTTTCCCAATCTAATTAAAAAAGATAATTTTTCAGCATATTCATTCTAAATGAAACAAAATTCCACATTCTTTGAAATAAAATTATTTTCTTCTCAGCAAACTATTAGTTGGACTTGTCTTGGAGCAACCCAACCTACTGACCAGCCCTGCAGGGATCTGTGACAGTTCAGAGATGAACAAGACTTACCTCACCATCACTTTCCCATTGTCCTATCACTGCTCCTTGGCACTGTTTTTGCCAAGCCCCAGGGGTCAGACAGAGCCCTGGCTCTCAGCAGCACTGGGGCTGTGGGGGCTCAGCTCTGCAGCAACTCGCCCTGCACTGCAGCTGAGATCAAAGAGCAGCCCAAGATTAGAAGAGATTGAACTTGTACTCCAGCCCTTCACTTAAGTGGCTTAGGAAATGTGCAAGTCAAGTGATTTATTACAGAAGCTCCCGAACAATCATGAAACCACATAAACCACTAGTCCAGTTTAGCTCCAGTCCTGCCCCTGCCCAGCCGTGCTCAGCACAAGGCCAGGCCCATTGGCTGCTTCCCACTCAGAGTACTTTAACTAAAACTCTGCCCATGGTAAATCTGAAGCATTTGAATTTCAGTTTCAGCCTTCCTAAGAAAAGTTTGAGAGAAACAACAGCAGCAACAGAACTAATGCTCGCAGTATTTTAGCAGCTCCACTCGAGGCCAGTACACACACCCCCTAAAACTTTTCCCACATCCTTTCCCTAAAAGACACACAGCACCTCTTACCAGGCAATACAAACCCAGCTTTCACATCAGTTCCTCCATTTCTGGCCTCTATTGCAAACTCAGACCAGGCATGTGACAATTCCAAGGCCCTTGGAATTCCTCGTAACCTGCCAGGTGTCCAGAATACTGAGGCTAATGGAGCATTAATGTCACACAGAAGAGAACACTGAGCAAGGCAAATGCCACAGAGCCAGGTTTTCCTTTCCCTTGGTATATGACAGCACACTGCTTGGGAAGTCTTTGTCTACTTGCTTAGGAGCCAAGAAGTTGTTCTCAAAGTGGACAGGGAAAGGTTGTTATATGACAAGTGAATTTAGCTTGTCAGTAAAAACAAAACCACAAAAACCTCCACAAAACCCACAGCATTGCCCACTGCCCTGACACTCATCACACTCCCATGAGTCACTCCAGACTGTTCCAGCAGGGTTGGCACTAATGCTATCAGGGCAGGTAAGGGGAGCAAAGGAAAAGCAGCCCAGCTGTAAGCAGTTGACACTACAGGTTTTGATAGGACAATCCTGTTGGGCAAGAAGGCAACACACCAGGCTGTGGCATTAGGAAGATTCATGCGAAAAGCAAAAGCTTCTGTCCTGAGTTCACACAGGTTTTAGAGAGGTTCGCCTGTAAGTGGAACTGCATGTCTGTTCAGTACAGAACCGCTCCTGATAGTCATTAACGTCCCAAACACAAGTACAGAAGTATCCAGGTGCTTCCACTCTGGTTCCAGTCTTTGCTAAATGTCAACAATACAGACCAATAGGGACAAAAGCTACAGCACAGTTTCTTTTTATTTTAAGATGTCACTATTAACACACATTAGTCAAGCTATCCTAAGAAATCTCCTGGACACCTAGGGAACCTAAAACCCTCTAAGATTTTATTAGCTCAAGAGACCACCATTAAAAGCTTTTAGTGTTTATGTACTATAAGTCTAACAAGCCTGACATTCTGCTCTGCCCCTGTCAGACTAATGTGCGCTTTAGTGACAAGAACCATTTACAAGTCAATAATACATCATGTCATCCCCAGCTTTACGTCTGGAAAGTGCTAAATGGAGTCGATGAACCGTCTATTTACAATTTCAAATCCTAACATATTTACAATAGAAACCAAAAGTATTTAAAACCATTAAATATAGTGTTTAACTCTGCTATATTAGTTTACATGAACACAGCTTAACTCTGGCATCATATTTCCAATACTAATATTTCTGCCAGTAATTTAAGATTCTTTTAAAAAATTGCTATTCCTGGAGGGAAAAAATAAAAGCTTAAAAACCAACCCAAAGCCTCCAGGCATTTCAGAGCCCTGAGGAATTACCCACCCTAGACAGTCTTCAGGTAGAAGTACTGCAGTGTTCAAGAGAGACTTCCAAACTCCAGGCAAGCCTTTAAAACCTAATGCATATGTAAAACATTAAGAGTCAGTAATCCACTGAACAGGTTTACTGGAGTCACGGCTACCATTCGGTTTTTACTAATCCGTAGTCAAGAAGGAAACTGCTGCTTTGCTGTTTCTCCCTCCGTTACATTCCCTCCACCCACAGAAAGTGTTTTGTGCACCAGAGTCCAGGGAAGCTAAGTGGGCATCGTCTTCTCTTCTTTGCTGAAGGGCTGCACTGAGCCAGGCTTTACCCAGGACAGGCCAGAAACGTGCATGCTTTTGCAGTGTTGATCTTCCAGCTTCTTCTGGGGAGAACAAAGTTACAGTTACAATTATTAGGTACCAAAACCCTCTCGAGTTCCTCTCCATCCATTTTACTTTTGGCAAATGCAGGCATAAGAGAGGCTTGCATCATTTCTTCTCCTCAAAGAAGAACAGTAAGATGGCTATTGGTTTAATTTCTGGGAATGTGTGTGGCATCTGCAGAACTACCCTGGCAACACAGGAGATTTAATGACTGAGCTCCTGTACTGCTGCCCTGCCCTACCCTAAAGTCTAAGAGATAACCCATTTGCTTGGAGGCCCCAGCCCAGCACCACTGCCCTGCTCTTCTCCAGATTTCTGGGTTCTACAGCAAGCAGTGTCAATCCAAACACAACCATTCCTGTCCCTAACCTGACACTGCACCTGTATGTACCTGGTGGTGCTGGGTGTTCTGTGGAGGGAACTTCCACCCCACCAGCAGCTGGGAACACAAATTAATGAGGCAAAGCAGCAATTGAAGCCTTTGCTAAACCTGAGAGTTTCTGCTTTCCAAGAATGGTCCTTCCCTTCCCTGAGCATTTATCATGGTTAAATGCTTGGACAGTAACTATTACCCATCACAGCACAACAAACATTTCAGACTGACTGTTGCAATTTTAAAGACCCAAAAAAAAAAAAAGCTTCAAATTGAGGGAGAAAAATGCAACTTGGAGCATCTGTGGATTTAAAGTAGTTTAAGAGATCAGTAAGTTAGGTACCTACTCTAGCTGGCCAAAGAAACAGCTTGCAGGTTTTTTTAAATACTAGTTACTTTATGGCAACTGCATCAAACCTGGAATCATGCACAGAGCTCTAGAAAGTGACAATTACACGAACAGACCATGGAAAAGCTTCACAAAGTAAGTTAAGTCAGCAAGAAAACAGAACCTGCACTTCTGCCCCTCCCCATGCTCTGTGCAAAAAGGTGACACTGTGTGACAGAACTGCCACAACACGTTGGACAACAACACGCAGACAAGAGGGATCAGTTAAGCCTGAGCCTGGCAGTGGCACCTGCCTCTCCCACAGGAACCACACCCAGCAAAAGCCACGTGCTCAGCAGGGAACTGGGACATCCCAGCCCTTCCTGGGACACAGCTCTAGAAGGGCTCCGCTGTTTCCCAAGGCACGGGAGTTACAGGGTAATAAAAAAGGTTGTAGGAAGATTCAGGAACTTCTTTTTACAGGGAATGTTCTCAGCTACACTGGCATTTTGGAACAAATCCCTAAGGCACAAAAGTTGGGCCATTCCTGCTATCAACAAACAACTCCAGTGACTAAGTACCATGCATGCAATAGTTACTAAAAGTGTCAGTTTTCACCTGAAAAGAATTTAGCATGCATCTCCAAGGAAAAAGAACAAAAGAAAAATCATTGTTTGCTATCAGCCCCTGAGACATCATCATACCCCTTCCATTTCAAGGGCCTTGACCCATTCTTTCTCTTTAGGTCTTTGATTTAAAGGATAAGAAAGAAGGCAGTAGAAAACAAAGGCAAAAAAAAAGTGTCAAAAGTATTTCTAAAGTTTTATAAGAACATCAAGAAGTCATAATCAGATCAAAATATTTTCCCGTGTGTTCTAGAGCTGTGATGTGATTCTGGCAGTTGGGAGCATTGCCACACTAAGCTTACAGGGAGTTTATTGTATTAAGATAAATTTAAAAATCTCATTCATGCCAGATGACACACGAGAACATGAGTTAAAGGTTGCAGTGAGAAAAATGAAGCTTGGACTGACAAAAAAATGAAATTAATTTTTAATTGCAAAAAAACCAGCAAACCACACCACAGCTTCAGCCAAAGTCAGTAACTAAAGCATTCAGAGGGCATTTCCTTGCCAGTCCAGCTAAGACAGCAGCCATCATTTCAGAATCCCTACCAGTGGATTGGCTTGTCAGGCCACTCAGTGCACTCAGAATTGCTGTGTGCCAGCTCTTGTCACAGGATCACAGAAGTGATTAAAAAAAACAGAATAAAAACCCCAACAAACAGCCCCCATGCCAAAACCAAAGATGTTTCTCAGGTGAAAGCTCTATGAGCCAACACATTGTTGCTCTGTCATTAAGAGCACTTGGTGATGGAAGGGATTCAGAACCCTTGATGAGCTGATGTCTTGCCAGAAATCAGCAGTGTTAGAGAAGGGAGTAAGGGCCTGTGCTGGTGTTATTTCAGAAACTTTGCAATGAGAAGAAACTGCTGAGGCTTTGATTCAGTAATGAAAGATCTCTCAACAGAAGAAGGCCAAGAAGCTGAAGACTGTCAGGTTAAGGAGAAGTGGTAACAAACATGACAAGTGCAGGACAAGCTAACAGGCAGGCAGCAAATCTCTTCTCTCCTCTTCTCCCCCCTCTTCCATCCATAAACAAAAAGAATCTGCAAGTGTGCCAAAAGTTGTACTAACAAAGCTTTCTATCTGGCTAAGTGATTAACTGCTCAACACACTGAAGTTAGAACAGTGACATAACTGCTTCATTAGGAGAACAAATCAGTTCCAGCATGCCTGCCGAGCCAAAAGAGGGGTGGAATAAGGTCTGTCTAGTACACAGAGAGACAGAGAACCTTTCTTCCCATATCAGGCAGTAAACCCCTCCTAGAGTGAGAATCTGGACTTTGCACATACCTTCTGAGTCAACATCTTCTCCCTTGCTTCATCGTGTATAGCTGGATTCCACGGAGAAAAACTATAGAGAAAGTACAGTTACCTCTTACTTGGCATGTTTGCAAACCACAGCACAGACAGAGCAGAAAGCAGTGATTTTCCCTGGTCCAGTTTGTTGAATTTCAAGTAAACTATAAAGTGAGTTTTCTGTGTTAAAACATACAGTTAAGAACTAAATTAACATTGTCATGGATCTATTCAGCAATAAATGTTTAGGTTTACATTTCTGTATGTAATGAGAACTGGCAATTCAGCATGTGCTAATCAAAATATTACTTATATTCACCATGAAGCTGTCTGTTCCAAAGCTACAGTCAGAAAAACTGAGCTCAGGAAAGCCAGAAAGCAGTACCTACTTTATGGGCAATTCTGCTTGAGGGAGGAAGGTGAGGTGTTTTGGAGCTTTTAAAAAAAACTTCAGAACAAACAAAAATCTTGGTTACTTAGTGAAAAAACAGCAAACACAAGTGTCTGATTACATTTCAGATTCACAGAATCAGAACCACAGAATGACTGGGGTTAGAACAGACCTCTGGAGATCATCCAGTCCAACCTCCCTCACCTAGAACAGGTTGCACAGGATGGTGTCCAGGGAAGTTTTGAATATCTCCAGAGGCAAAGACTGCACAACCTCCCTGGGCAGCCTGCTCCAGAGCGCTGTCACCTTCACAGTAAAGAGGTTTTTCCCTATATTCAGATGAAAGTTCCTGTGTTTCAGTTTGTGCCTGTCACCCCTTGTCCTGTCACTGGATACCACTGAAGAGAGTCTGGTCTCCTGCTTTTAACACTTTCAGATATTTCTATGCATTCTTTAGGTCCCCTCTCGGACATCACTTGTGAATGCTGAACAGGCCCAGCTCCCTCGGCCTTCATAGAAGAGATTTCTAGCCCCTTAATCATCTTTGTGGCCTCCTCTGGACCTGCTCCAGGAGCTCCTGTCTCTCCTGTCTTGAGGAGCCCAGAGCTGGACACAGCACTCCAGACATTCTTCACTAGGGCTCAGTAGAGGGGCAAGAGCTCCCTTGACCTACTGGCAATGCTCCTCCGAATGTTCCCAAGATACCATTGGCCTTCTTGGCCACAGGGGCACAGTGATGGCTCGTGGACAGCTTGCTGTCCACTGGGATTTCACCCAATACTAAACAGAGGGAAATTAGGGTTGGAATATTCAAAGCATTACTATGAGTGTAAGGAAAAAACAGGTCAGTCAGCTTGGCAGGGAAAGGCTGTCATCAGCAACCACACCAAAAGTTGCTCTTGAAACATCAGGGTGAAATGTTAGGGTGAATTTGTTGACAGTACTCACATGATTGCATAGGGGTCCTCTATTTTGGGCTGATCAAATAAATGACTACTGCATAGTTTGACACTGTCCACCACTTTACTTTTGAACAGCTGAATATCCTTTTCATACCTAAAAGACAAAAGTAACATTAGAGTTTGCTCTAGAAGCATACACTGACTTGACCAAGCCCCAGCTTGAGTTCCTAATGCAATCAAGTCTGGAGGCAGAGACCATGAGCAGATAGGCAGTTTTACAAACCTTGTTTCTGCAAGTCTGTGCAAAAACCTCCCAAGAGACCATGTCTATACACATGCAAGATACTTACAGCACTGCAGCCTCAGGGTTCAGAGGACTCGTTGTATCAATCTTGTAGAAGACTCTGCGAGCGTACATTAACACTTGCCATATGTGATTATGATTTCGCCTAAAAAGAACAAAAACACCATGAAGAAAGGAACAAACTCTTCAAGTTTACACATCAATATATTACCACTAACCTCCATTTGGCAAATGCTCTTTTCACATCCAGTTCACCAGATAAAGGGTCCACTAGTGGGTGGAAGACGGGCAGATCAAACACCAGGCGCTGCATTGGAAAAAAACGATTCATGATGACACCTTCAATCCTAATGCCAACAGCCCTGGGTGAAGGTCAGTCAGAGCTTTCAAACTAACTCATTGTTACATATAAAAAGAAAACAATGCCAGTGATTTGTACCAGCTGTGAAACTGTAACCCAACACACCTGTGTTACATGCAGGGTCTTGTCCTCTCTCTCACATGCTATCACCAAATCAGGAAACTAATCCAGTTAACTGCACAGGCACTAGTGCCAACACAGGTAATAATATCAGATAAGATCAGATTAAAGGAGTTTTTCTGGTTTAACTATTTGTGACAGAGCTTTTTACATATACTTGAGCTACAGTAAATGGTTTTTAACCTATACATTTTTAATTAAACTGTGCAGTGACACCACAGTGCCTTCAGCCCTGTACAGCTAATTTCCTCCAGTGTTCACACATCCTTCCAAGAGGAAACTTTGCTTCAAGAGGAAGGTTCTAAAGCCCTCTTCTAGCAAAAGAATGACAGCTGCCTAAGACATACTTAAGTCCAACCTTTAAGAGAAATTATTTATTACTAATTCTGTCCTTTTAAAGATGATAGCTTTACACAAAACTTGACACTGAGCAGACAGACAGCTTCCTGAGATAGCAATTTGTTCTCAGCTACAGCAGTTATGTACACCTGCCCCCAAATCTTTGTCTAAAAGAAATTTGGCCAAGAGGGTCAGCTGCTCTGCTCTGGACAGTCACATTACCACAAAATAACTTTATTTTTTAATTGGTCAAAAAACCTAGAAACTTTTCACTAAAGAGAAAAAGAGAAAGCAGAGATGGAAGGTAACACCATACTACCTATGTTCTCCCTTTGTTTCACCACATTCTCCTGAAGTTCTTCTAGTTCTTTGTTTCGATGTAACTTAGAGACAAGCAAGAAATCCTACAGCAAGCACCATGCAGGTGTCTGGATTTTATGTCCCATTATATCGCTACTCAGAATTTGGATACCCCTAAGTATTTCAAAGTGAACTTTCTGCTGAGGAAGTAGCAAATCAAAAGCTGAAGTAAGGAACTGGTTGATTACTTAACACTCTACTGTAGCTAAACTCAGGAAGTTCACTCTACGCCAGTCTTAGTAATCAGGGTAACATGATTCCTCCACAGATGTTAGCAAATATGGACAAGACATTGCAAGTGAGCCCAGCCAACCAAACAAAATGAGTTCAAGGACAAGAGATGCTAATTGGTATATCAGCTTTAACAAAAAGCCACACTTAAACCACCAGAAAAAAAGAAAAACTCAATACACACAACCACTTACCGGGCAGTCTCCATCTGGGTAATTATCAGGAATATAGACAGTGAATTTAAACACACCATCCTGGTAGAGCCCATGTCTTATGAATATTACACCAAACCACACTGCAAGTGAGAAAGTTTGCTTGAGTGGAAGAATTTATAGATACATAAACATAAAAAAACCGTTAAAAGTTAAAGTTTAAACTTACTTAACGCCGATCGGTAGGACGGCTGCACGTACACGCCCGGCAACTTCTGCTTCACAACCAAAGTACTGCAATGAGAGCCGGCACTCAGAGAGCTCCACAACTGCACTGACAGCACCAAACCCAGCACCACCCACAGCTTAAGGGGGGCTTCTCCCACACACCTACTCCCAGTTCCCGAGGGCAGGCTGCTCACTGCAGGAGGTGGCAGAAAACTGGTGAAAACATGTTCTTTCCCTCTTGTTTTTCCTACCCTTCCACTTTGAGAGTTACTAACAGAAAACACCATTTCTCTTACTAAAATAGAGAAATAGAAATAAATTCTTCACCCAGTAGATGCATTTAATGCATGACAGTACAAAATTTTACAGCTTTACACTGAGTCCCCAGTTTCAAAGTAAGGAAGAAAAGAGAAATTCAATTAAATAATTTTGAACACAGTCAGTTGTAGTTATTACTGAAGTGTGACCAAACTTTAACCTCAATTTTAAACAAGCAGTTATTCAGTTTTACATGACACTATGCTGCAGGTCAAACTGAAATTATACTGGTAATGGACAAAACAATCAAAAGGAGCAAATTTTTAATTTAATGGATTTTCCAGTTACTTGGCATATGGCTCCATTAAATTGGACTCTGCATGCTTTCACAAATAAACAACAATCTTAAAGTGAAATATTAACAGTTCTCTGCTTACAATTTCCATAATATTGGTTATTATTTCCCTAATAAGGAATTTGTTAAACTAGGGGAGTTTACATTATGGTACCAAGAAAAACATCTTCTTTGAATTAAGAAGTCAGGGTCAATACCTTGAAAGAGAGAGAAATGTTTTGAGAGTTCTCACTTTCAATGTAATGGTTAAACACAAGAGCTGAGACTTTGTGTTGCATAAAGGACTCCAGGGATTTCATTCCAAAAGGCAGCACATACTTGGGAATCCAGTATGTCTAGCACAGAGGAAGTCCCTTCAGCTTTGCAGCACTAACCAGTTATATAACTGGAAAGTTTTGAGGACAAACTGAGATTTTTATGCTGCCACAGAAGTCTACAAATCACCAGACTGGGTCAAATGCAACCGCTCCAACAAAGCTATTTAATCACCCCATCTCCTCCCTCACAAGGTTCATCTTAAATATCACTGAAAGACAGGAATATAGTCTTGCTAACATCCACGTGATCAGCTGTATCAGGCAGCATTCAAGCAAAAACCAAGGTGTCTACTTCAAGACTGAGAAATCCAATCATTCAGAGAATAACATCTAAAACCACCCATTAAAATCTCATCTTATTTTCTTCTCCCTTCTGCCTCAAGAGATTGAGATTGCTGCTCCAAAAAAAGAACTTTCCACAACTGAAGTTTTAACACCTCCTCCAAGGACTGTGGCAGAGACACCATGCAAGAACTAAGTCCCTGCAGAGGAAACCTGCAGGGTTTTTTCCCCACTAAAGCATAAGCCCAGTGACCTAAAAAAAACCAAAAAGACAAAAAAGAAGTGAAAACCTACAATTCTGCAAGAAGGGAATACTCCAGATAAAAAGGGCCATAAGAAGCATGTGTTCCATTTGTGGACTGGGATGATGTAGCAGGTGAAGCAGGCTTGGTTATTGGCACAGCATTCTTTGGAATAGAAGGCAACTGTTTCTTTGTAGAGGCTCGCAGAGGACTGGTTCGAAGCTCTCCACTCAAAGTTTTCTCTTCAGCATCCGATCTCTGTTAAATTAAAGGAGCACCACAACATCACAGGCTGTATTTCATAAACATTTAACATACATTAAGACAGGTTTAAAACCAACTTTGCTAATTACAAGTTGGGTTTTGGTGTTCTACTGCTTGGAGAGGGGTTGTCAGCAGGTGTCTCTTTGCATTTTGATTTAAAATAGATTTTTATTCAATTAAACCCAATCTACAAGCACAAAAGTATTCAATGATGGATAGGAAATCTGCAGATTAGGACAAATGCTTAAGGAGGCTTAAATTTATTTAGAACCTGAAACCAGACAGTATATAACATCAGCTTACAAGTCAATCTATTTCTAGCACACAGTGCACCAAGATAAATCATTTCTACTGACAAGCATCCCTACATTGCAGACTTCAAAGACTCTTTAAGTAATGTAGTAAAACTGAGACTAAAAAAGGCAGTTTCACATATTTCACTGTCTGCTTGTGCTTAAGACACCAACATTCCACTTGGAACTGATCCTATAGCCCCCCTCCCTGTGTGAGAATCACCATTTGGCAGTGATATCAAGTTTAAATAGTTTTACTACAGGGAACCTTTTTATGTCTTTGCTGTCTCTTAAGAAAAAAACAAACCACTGCCCACAAACACTGCATCACATACAGACCCCAAAATCATTCTGTAGATTGCAAGACAAACCTGCAGACTACAGACTCGTGCTTAGGCTCTGTGTGGTGACTAAAGGCATGATTTAAGCTACAGTGTTTTGAAGCACCTGAGGCTTGGACTAGTAACAATACCTATGTCACAAGCATTATCAACAAATCTATATAACTTGCCCTAAGTACTGCACACCTGAGAAGTGTTCAGCCCTAGAACGACCCTGATTTTATTACTGCTACGACCCAAAGCAGCAATAGCACTATGGAGGCACAGTTTTGTCAAGGCTCACTGCACGTGAAATACCTGGCTAAGCTCTTACATAAGACCGCAAACAAATGCACTAAGAAAAAAGTGTTTCAGCCACTTGAACGAGTTTGTTTTACCCTTCCCACTTAAAGATAAGAAAAGTCAACAAATTCTGCAGTAGACTTCATCCACAGGCACATTCCAGTTAATGTAGCTCAAAGCTAGTTTATACCAGTTAGTGATCAAAACCCTCAGGATAAACACACACTCTAACTCTATTTGCAGGTCACCTGATGGTTCTTTCCAGAACTGCTGCCACCCCTCACATTATGACAACACTCCATGGCATCCTCTCATTACATACCTTGCGCACAGAACCTGTAGACATGCTCCAGAAAGTGTTCATAACGTGTATTTCAAATAAAGGGTTGAAACTTTTCAGTGTCTTCAGAGTATCCTCAGGCCTTTCTGATTTACACCCTAAAAAGTACACAGAATTAATATCCATTTTACAGATAAACGGGATTCAACATATAAATAGGATCCAGATCTCATTCTGCAGTCAAGATTATATTTCCGTAATTTCAGAAGAAAAGTTCATGTAGTTAAGACCAACAAGAGCAAAAAGTGCCCAAGCTCTCATATGTTAGACTACAGAACAGTAATGTGTCTGTTTTTGTGTGTGAATCCCTGCCTTCTTTCTGCTACAAACACATTCTGCATTCCATGTTTGTCTTGCCAACGATAAAAAAAAGATCTGTTGGCTCAGCAGTCAGGAAAGATCCTCTACATGTGCAAATATTAAAAATTATCCCCTCATCACTTCAGTTCAACCCCAGACAGCACAACAACCCTGGGGCAGGAGAAAGCCATGAAGTGCCATCCTCACACACACTGTTGACTCTGCACGTTTCTGAAGTGCCCCAGTTTGAGAAATTTCCTGCCATTCCCAGTGACAGAGATGATCCCCCCTTTGAGTTCCATCATGTATGTGTCATTTTGTTTTCATCTGCATTGGAACATCACCAGGAATAGACAAAGCCACAGAACACAGAAGTTTTTCTGTAGCTTATTCAATGGTTTCATTACAAGCACTAAGACTTAGCATTCCTTAGATCAACAGTTCAATAACAAGGATTTCAGCAGTATTTGGTGTGTCATCTGCTCTGTGTGTCCTTGTTTTCCTTTTTTTTTTTTTTTAAAGTCTTGCTGTTGCTTGTGCAAGAACTCTCATCACAGCACAGCCTATTTATTCCCTCCACTATTTTTTCCTCTCCAGTTCTTCTACTTTCTCTCCTCATCCCACCTTCCCATTTCTGACTCCATTAACAAAGATTTTGAGGCAATTCACTCTACTCAATTTCTTTAATATGGAGTTGTACAGCATTGACCATGGCAATTAATGGGATGTGAGAGAGACAGAGCCAATGGCACAGGCTTGTACTGTGATAAATGCTACATTTTCCTACAGTAAGCAAGGCAGCATCTGTTCACCACTGGTTTGATAAGTTTATAGAGAAAAATGTAATGTTGTGACCAAAATCTTCCTAAAAGAAAAATAAATGCCAATCCTGTTAAAGTTTTTTTAAAAAAGTATGCAGACAATCTATCCAAAGAAAATCTAGGAATGGCAGATATTTAAAAGGAATATTAATATCAAATCACAGGTAGCCTTCTAAGCTCTATAGCAGCCAAGCATTCAAAAAACACAATACCTTTCAGAAAAGCGTTGAAAAAGAATTAATTTCCCCAACCAAAAATCATCTCAGACATTCCAGTATATACGATCCCTCCAGGTATTTTTCCCCTTCAGCAGCCAGAGTCTCACATCATTCTGAGCCACTAAAAACAGAGAGCCAAAGCACAGCTACTGCGCTGGCATGCCCCGTGCTAGCAGGGAGAAGATGTTTTCACTTTTCCCCATCTCTTGTCTGGAAAGCAGACTCACGCCAGAGGGCTGTGCCACAGGCCTTTGCCATCAAACCCAGCCAGACTAAGACAACAAGACGCTGGACTAGGAAGGTACGAGACATTTCCTCAGGAAACTCCGGCATAACCGGAGGGTGGAGGAACTGACGCACAAAGAGCACCTGAGTGCCTGGGCTCTGACAAGAGAGAGAAGTGCTGGAAGCCGAGGTACAGGCTGGAAGACAATTAGCTGGAATCCGGAGTGATTATGGGGTTGGAGTGGGATTATTTTAGTTCTCTGTTTGTTTTGGGCTGGTAGTTTTTTACGACTGGGTACTATAAATTGCATTATCACGGAAGCAGAGATGTAAGAACAGGAGTCGAGCAGGACAAAGAATAATGTGTACATAAGAACCAGCCAAATCTATTCCCAGTAAAACAGGGAATTGTTCTAGAAGCTTGGCAACTGGTGCTAGATGGAGTTCAGTTACCGGATCCACCTTATCAAGATGCCTACTGAGAGGCTATTACAGGCAAATAAAATCTTACTTTAGCTCTAGTTAAACTGAAGAATAACTTCCAGAGGTTCTCATGCACAGACATATTTTATCCAGTTGCTTGCCAGTAGTAAGTCATATATGGTATTGTTCTAAACTTATTGTTAAACTGTCTCCAGTCTCATTCACCTGTTAAAATACTGTTTATGACGGAGAACTAATAACCTCAGAGGACCAAATTCCCAGACAAGGGCCTTTCAAAGTCTTTCATTCTTTAAGAGTTTATTTCTAAAAACAGTCACTCCTTCTAGCTATGCTACATGGAAGTAGAGAACAGAAGCCCTAAAGGAAACTTATCCACAACTGCTTATGCTCTCTAGTACCTTCACTTCACAATTTTACAACCCATCAATAATCACAAAAATTACTAAAACAAGTATGAAAGATAATAACCAAGTAACAGCACATTTAAGTTAGACCGCCTATCCTACTTCTCACTGTGTCTGCAGCTCACAAAGGAGAGCCAAGTCCCCATATCATTAATGGATTTTCTAGGCAGTTTAGTCATTCAACCTTACACAGGGCTCAGTGTCTATCACAAGGCACCCACCATTACGGCACCTTATGGTGCTGTGACTACCGAAGCCCTCAGCTTCCCAAGGGAACCCGATACACCCTCCTCATTTATGTCAAAGGAATAAAAACATTCAAATTCATCCCCCTCTCTCCTTTCACACAGTCAACATTCACAGCACCTCATCCAAGAAAGGGTTTGATAGTGTGCCACTGTGTAGTACATTCTACTAATTTCTCCTTCTTTAAGAATAGCAAGTAACAACAACAACCCTCCTGAGCTGTCCTCCTCCCACGGGCTTTTTACGACTATCTCCTCGACTAGTGTTCTTACTCTATTTCCAACAGCACTTAAAAAAAGGCAGAGCACAAATCTGTGAAGAAATATTACTTCAAGTGCTGCTTCTTGGAAAGGCCTTTTAACTTCTAACAGCACCACCCTGCTGAGGTTCTATCACTCTGGGACCAAAAGCTGCCAGGCACAGCCCCATGCACACATTCTTCAGGTGCACAGTAAACAAGAGCAGCCAGAGCAAGTGACTCTGCAAGTGTCAGAGCAACTCCTATAGTACTTCAACAGCAGTCTAAAATACTTCAAAAAACCGAAGCTGTCACTAATGAAAACTTTTGCACCTTTTTCTTCTCTATGCCAAGTATTCTCATTAAAGATCTCTTATTTTACCTACTGTTAGAGTAGGCATCATATTCTTTCCCTAGCACCAATAGAGTTACTAGATCAAATGCAATACTAAAGCAATTTGACAAAAAACTTTATCTGCCTGGAACAGAGCACTCTTCTGAAGATTTTCTGGAAACATCAGCAAATCAAAGGGAGCCACTCCTATACCTGGGAACAAACTGAGCTACTTCGGCAGAGCAGCAGAGAACAGTGGGTGTTGAACACACAGTGCTACTGCAACTGCAATTGACAGCTTACACTGGAACATATTTCTCCTCAGCACAGCCACTCCTGATCTTCCCTAGACCCAGAGACCTCTTGCCCACCCCTTAATCTGCCGGACAGCGCGGGAGCCGCTGGTGGCGGAGCACAGCAACACTGACCAGCCGAGCCTGTTCGCCAACTCTTCCTCCAGGGGCGGGTTACACCTGCCACGCCAACACCTGCTGCTACGAGCTCGCTCCTTAACACGCTTCTCTAGGAAATTGCAGCCTACGCCAACGAAACCAGAGCTGAAGGACAAGGGGGGATGTCCGGCCGGGTCCCAGCGGGCCCTGTCGGCCGGGTCACAGGAGGGAAGAAGCAGCAGCCCTGCCCCCAGCAGGTGCCCGCGGTGCTCCCCGCCGAAGCCGAGACCGTGCCGGGCACCGCGACGGGCGGAGGGTCGGAGGCCGCTGGGCCCGGGCCCGGGTCAGGGTCAGGGCCGGCCGGGCGGAGCCGCGTCACCCAACGGGCCCAACGGGCGGCCCCTCCCGGACACCGCTGCCCGTGTCGGCCCCGCCGCCTCCGAGCCCGGCGGGGCTGCCCGCGCCCCCAGCCCCGCAGGGACGGTGCCACCGCGCCCACTGCTGCCGCCCCGCCCCTGAGGGCCGCGCCAGGCCCCGCGGCCCCAACCACTCACCCGCCCAGGCTCCGCCGCTCCCCCGCGCGGCCCAGGCCCCGCCGCCGCCGCCGCTCCCGCTACCCCCGGCACTGCCCCATTTACCGCCCGCCCCTCGGGCCGCACATCCGGGCCGGCCCCCCCCGCCGCCAATCGCCGGCCGGCGCTGCCGGGCCGGCCCCGCGGGGCGGGCGGCAGGGCCGGGGCCGCCACTCAGCGCTCGGGCCGGGCCGTGACGCGGCGGGGCCGCCCCGGGCCCATCATGGCGGGGGCCGGGCAGGGGCGGGGGGGGCCGCCCCGGGGGCTGCGATTGGTCCTCGTGCCTGTCCATCTCGGGCGGGCGGGCCAATGGCGCCCTGAGAAGCACCTGCCACTCTCCCGGCAGGGGAACGCTCCGGGGGCGGAGCTCAGAACAACGGACTGTTCTTACTGGCCGGCAGGCGCGCGGGGACGCGCGCGATTGGCCCGTGCGGCCGCTCGGGGGCGGGGCCTGCGGGTCCGTCCGTGCCCACGCCGGGTCCGAGTTTTTTTCACAGAATCCCAGGATGGGTGAGGGTGGAAGGAACCGCAGTGGGTCACCTGGTCAAAAATCCCTGCTTAAATAGGGTATTCCCAGAGCACAATGGCACGGGATTGTGTCCAGATGGTTCTGCAATATCTCCAGTGAGGGAGACTCCACACCCTCTCTGACAGTCTGTTCAGTGCTTGGTCACTGCACAGGTTCTTCCTCTTGCTCAAGTGGAACTTCCTGGGCATCAGTTCCTGCCCATGGCTTCTTGTCTCACTGCCCGAGCAGAGGCTGGTCGAGGCTCCCTTCAGATACCGACAGACATGGATGAGGTCCCCTCTCAGCCATCTCCTCTCGAGGCTGAACAGCCCCAGCTCCCTCAGCCTTTCCTCATAAGAGAGATGTTCCAGAACCTTCATCTTCATCACCCACCACTGGACTCACTTCAGGAGCTCCTTGTCTCTCCTGAGGAGACCAGAACTGGACACACTCCAGATGTGCCTCACTAGCTGAGTAGGAGGACAGAATCCCCTCCCTCAATCTGCTGGCAATGCTAATGCATCCCAGGATCCCCCCATTGGCCCTCTTGGCCACAGGGACACATTGCTTGCACAATTTAAAAACTCCTTTTTCAATTAATAATACCAGCTTCTGATACTGCCACTGAGCAGGTACATACACACATACAGCGTGTTAATTTATATTAACTGTATACCTACACAGATATACATACAAAATTCACCTCTAAAATCTGCTGAAGAGAAGGAGAAAAATGAGAACAAACCTCAGGAGTTGTTTTTTGTTTGTAATTAGACTTTTTCTGAGCCCAACAGAACAATTACAAAAGTGCTATACCAAAACTGAAGTAATTTGTCAAGGTTTGGAAGATGACAACAAAATCCATGCAATCTCAAGTATAAAAATTACAGAGAAATTTAAAAATCAATGCGTACAGTGTGGATTTATTTTTGTTCCTAAGCTATCAGCAAAGATACCTTGCTAAGGTTATAATTTTGTCTCAATTATTGTAACCTTCTTCTATCCCCCGTCCTCAAAATGCCACTTTAAAGTCTTCAGTCAGTTAATAATGTAATTATTCTGGCCAAACCACTGTCTCAAACTTCTAAAACCCTTTGGCAATTTCCTGTTCTTCAGTGTTTCAAATGCAAGCTCTTTGCCCACAGTATTGAAGTGCTCCACAACTTCCATTTAGGCTCATATCCTAAATTATCTACTTTCCACTGCTACAAGGAGTAGCAGTTACCACTTACCTCCTTTTCTTTCCTAATTTCTTTCCTGCTATTTTTTCCTAATTTATTTCCTGCTTTTTCCTCCTCTAAATTTCCTCCTACCAACTCTCCTTTGAAGGTTACATTCCCAGAAATCTTTTTTTTTACATGGTTACCTCCATCAGTGGGCTTTTCAGACCTAATTATTCCTCAAAGTGTCCTGGTCTTGCTGAGGAATGACAGGGGATAATGAAATCCTCATTTACATGTTATGTAAATGTCACTGCAAAGTTCTCTGGCTTGAACAACATTTTAGTGCTGAGTGTGCGTGGTCAGGATGTTGCAAAACTATATCACAATGGGAATAATATTTTGACATTTATCCCAAGGATTGTGATGAATACTTTATCAGGACTTTGAACACAACATTGTTAATTTCCCTCTGTGGTGTCACCAGTGAGAAGGAATCTGAACTAAAAAGAGACAAGGAAAGGTAAAATAAATCTGTAATTAGCTCGGGCTCGGCACCACTAGATGGTGTCCTGCAGCTGTTCTAGGCACATCTCACAATCCACGGGCAGGTAAGGGACAAAAACCCCTCCCTGATGGGAACACAGTAAGTGCTGCATGACAAACAAACCATCAGGGAGTGCTCCTGCTTAACTCCCACTGAAGTGCCCAGTGGTTCTTCTATAGGGAGGCTAATAAAGAATTCTGACAACCTACATAACCACACAAAATGTTACCTTACTTGATAACTACTCACATTACATGATGTTTTCTTCCTAAAAAGGCAAAGGTGAAAGATGGCATTTTCTCTTTTTCAGACCTAAAAAGAAGAATTATAAACATAATTAAAAACCTGGACGCCCATCATCTTTTTTGTACTTTCAAGTGAAATTCCTTTGTGATTTGTATACTATCAGCACTTTATAGAGCAACCTAAGTAAAAATAAAAGTAAACAATTTAGATGATGTACTTATTTTTCCTATTTTTTTTATCACAATTAAATTTCTGGAATGGATGTAGCTGTAGATGCACCAATATAAAAATGGTTTTGACTGCATATTTATTTTCCCTGAGGAAGAGGTAAGACGAAACAGCACTAACTGCATCATCAACATTTGTTATTTAGTTCTTAGGGTAGAATCACAGGATTTACTCTTGGTCTCTGCTCAGTCAGCAGCAAACTCACCATTACAACAGAAGGACAGAAATATTAAATTTATTTATTCCCCATAGGTAGCCTCCTGTCTTCCTAGACTCACTTCATAGGAAAAGAATACATATGTATATAATATTTGCAGATATGTATATTTGTGTGGCTGTCAGTGTGTTTCACAATGTGAGAGACTGGCTGTGTTAACGGTTTCTGAAGGGCAGAAGCCACTATCAATGATTAATTAAAGATCAGATCACGGCCTTCAAACTACACTTTCTTCAGCTTGTCTCACGTTGTGGAAAAACTACATTAAACATTTAAATCTGAAGGTATTTCAGATTCCTTAGTTTATGAACTAGAAACCTTAGATACTGTGAGTCCAACTGTGAAGAATTCAGAACCGTGAAACTTCTAAAATTGTACAGTACTCCTTTTATTCCTTTTTTATTTGCTTACCCAGTAGCTCTTATTTGAATAGTGAGAGTTACAGTTCTAAGACGAATTTTGATTCTGCACAGCGTGATTTTGAAAGTAATTTCTAATTCTGAGGAGAGGAAGGACTATTTTATTATTATTAAAAAAAAAAAAAAAGTTGACTACTTGAATCCAATTAGCTAATTATGTCAGAATAAATCCCATTATAGAAGACTTAGATCCCAATTGCCCTGGTTTTCTACTCATGAGAATACTTGCTTCTAGGTAAAATATCCCAGGAAAGATAACTGGATGAGAGGCACTCAATTTGTTAGTCCCACATTTTGGGAATATTCTCCTTGGCTATCAAAATCATATGAATTCTCTGTTTGCAAATGCTAACATGTAAAATTAATTTTATAACTACATATCCATAGAACTTATTTGTAATAGAGACATTTTGAGGATAAAAGCCTATGTACTTAATTCCTGCCTTGTATGTCTAGTGATGAATTAAAATTCCTCATTTTAAATTTTTTTACAGCCATTCTTTGAGGATTTTTATGAGGTGTTAATCAGACTAATTAGACTTACAGCTGTAATTACTATTTCCTTGTTGATAAGTGTTTTTTTTTCCTCAGTACCTTCCTTTCATTGAACATTCTGAATCATAATAATGTAAAACATACTTTTAAACAAATATGTATGTAATTTCACACTCTCAACAATAACCAAGATTACAGAATAATCAGATTGAAGAATCTTTTTGAAAAATCAGTTTTGCAGAGAATAGTCATTAAAGTGCATCTGTATGAGACAACTTTGGCAAATCAGTGAACACAGTCCATGTAAACAACCTTTGATCAGCAGTTTCTACAATATCATTATGAACTTCAGTTTTTGCTGTAATGGTATGATATGATGATATGATGAGTGAAAGACCCAAACCAATTCATAATTTTCAGATGGAAAATCACAGTTAATTTGTTGACTGAAAAATAACTACATAATTTCAGAGATGATAAGACATAATAAAGTAGGACTATTTTTTTCTCTACTCACACCTTGAGCCAGATTTCTACACAAAAGTCACTTTCCTCCTTTCATCTTCTTATTACTTCCCTAGTAAAGTGACATATTAAGCAGGTATGTAAGTGGTTGGTAATTTTAAAAAGCTGCATATTTAAAAAACTTAGTGGATGGCTGATCAAAGAACTGAATATGAAGAGTAAAGACTGGAGAGAGGGAGGGTGGGTATGCAAAGGAAGCCATCACATTCAGTGGGAAACAGCTATGAAAAGCTCCCAAAGATTGTGTCTGCCTAGCTCAGCTAATACAGTTCCAGAGATGGGGAAGGGCTCTTTAGTCCAAAACACGAGCTGGTGACCTCAGAATTCCAATAAATGAAAAGCCTGTGAATAAGACACTTTCTCTTCCCTCTGTCCCTCCAAACAGAAACTGTAGCCAAGGCTCCTGACGCAGAGATTGTAACTGGGGACAGAGAAGATATGTTTGCAAACATAAAAGCACTGAATGGAAACTCAGAATCACCCCTCTCATCTCCCAGTATCAATTTTTACTCAGTTCTATATTCTGTATATACATTTCTGGCTTAGACTAAACAGTTTAGTAGACAGTGTGTGTTGAGTAGCTTTATATAGAGAGAAAACAACTACTATATTGGGTCTTTCTAAAGGTAGACTGAACACACAGGCTAAAAAAAGGCTCAGCATCTTCCCACAACCTGGCACCTGGGGTGGATGTAAATGTGGTGCAGTCAGTCTTTCACTGGAAACAGGCAGGTAAGAGCTGGCTATGTCTCAGATTTGTTCTCAGACTTTTAGGCAACACAAGCTGAACCCATGGGCGGTGTGGGAAAACTGAGTAACATTTTAGTTCAACTGCAAATGGATCCCTTGCAAAGAGCAGGAGAGGAGCAGGTTGAACACTGACTCAGATGACTGACTATTTTGGAAATGCAGCTGGACTCAGAATCTGGCTATCCAGTTATAGCTGAAGAGCCTCAGAGAAATGAACACTGGTAGATGGAAAATCCAATATCTGCTCAGTAGGAAGCAATTTGAAGTCAAATGAGGTTACTGTTAGCTTCTACTGCATCGTGACCAGGATATAGGAACTTCAGTCTGCCTCTCAATTTGGCCTATTCACAAGCAATTTGACCAGCCACAAATTAATGTTTTAGAGACATTACAGACCAATTAGAAATACTGACAAAATTCCTGTTAACTTCAACATTTTTTGAGATGTTTAATCTATGAATAAAAACTTAGGTTGGTAAAAAAAAAAAATCTTCAGTAGAACATCTCTGTCCCCATCTGTTTCAAGTGGTTTATTTTTTAGCTGAGTTTTGGTAGCTTTTATATGCTACCTGCAACCTTTTCTTTGTAGGTTAGTGTGAGTTTGAATCTCTCATTCAGTTCTACCTGTTTCCTCGAGGTAATAATTTAAGTCAGAATTATCTTCTATCCACTTGACAGTTACCAAACCCACAAGAGATTAGGAGGTTTAATTTTTCTTTTTTAAGGGACACAAATAGTGTTTCTGCAGTTTTGAAATGTGGCTTGGCTGTTTGTGGTTTTATTACACAGCATTTCATTCTAAAAAGCAAAAGTGTGAACTGAGATTAGATTTAAACTGAGTCTTTCCAAACATCATGAGAATTCCTCTGTCAAATAAAACTCATCTTAATTATCCTTAATAATTTCCACTTTGCAAACATAAGGTCCCTTAATGCCTTTGGAAAATGAAGATTATGAGAAAGAGACTATACAAAGATAAACATGTCTCATTTTGCAGAATTTTAAAGACTTTCTTTCAGATAATAAATCTAGCGTTAATTAATAGCAGGGTATAATATTAGATTTCTCTCTCTTATGAAAATCCTGGATAGAATGTTCCCCAGTGCAGTATTTTCTGTGTTATTTTATATATTGGTTCAAATTTAAAGCAGAGCATACTGCTGAAAAATGTCAAGTGACTTATTCAATAATCAAGCAAAGAACTACTGTCACAATTTCATTAATTTTTCATTATTTCATTACAGACTGTGTAATTATAAATTAATTTTTATTTTCAGAACCTCTGAAAGTGCTGCCCACCAAAGGTTTGAACACAGGCTTGTGCTTTGAGTATTTGAGCTGGACAAAAATTCCCTGCTTTCTCTGATTTATGACAGCCTCAGTCTGTCTGTCTGTGTATGCACAAGTCTGTCTAAATACATGCACAGAGTGCTAATTCAAACATATCAATACCATTCTTAACTAATTATGGCAGCTGCACACCAAGCTAAGCACTGTATTCTTAGAAAAAAATAGCATTTTTACTACTGCAATAAACAATCCAATATGCTGATTTGTCTAAAACTAAGATAGCTCTACAAAAAATACAGGCAATGATTTCTTTTTAAGGCTGTTGCTACTTCCTGTTGTAAATTGCACCAGCACTTGTAAAGGAACCTGCAGTGGGTTGTACCCAGAAAGGAAAACATGAGCCAACATCCAAACAATAGTAACACAGCAGCTGCCCTCCCATGTGAGAAACCATCACACATGCAGTAGTTACAATGATTAACATTTCTTCCAAACACTCATTACATTTCATAAAACCAAATCAGCCACCACAACAAAATAAACATATTTAGAATCAAGATATTTTTAATATTAGAGATTAGGAAGGATCAAAACCCATCGTAAGAGCAGGAAAATGCAACTTTCCTTCCTCTCTGTTTTTGTGATTAATCTGAAATAAGGATTTTTGTTTCAAAGCAATCTTTAGGGCTTGTTGTTGAAGTTTTCTGTGGCTGGCCTCTTTAGAAATCTGGTTTAAAACCTACCTACTCTTTATTTAGCAGAAAATATTTTGAACCTGCTCCTATTGACTAAAATCTCACGGCCTATAATTAGCTAAGTAGATCTGTATTTTTTACTTATCCCCACCTCCTGAAAAAAAACAACCAACAAAAAACCTCAAACTAAACTCCCCAGCTCAAAAACCAACAAACAAACAAACAACCTCCACACACATGTGATCAAGCAAAATAAAGTTCTTTAGGACTGGTAATGCAAACTAATATTTGGATCTCACTATAATATTATTCCTTACCAAACAATGACAAAATATAAGTTTATATCCTTTATATGAAGAGCTTTTGCAAGTCAGATGGCAACTCTGCCCCTTGAATTACAGAAAGGATGAGTTGGGAATGGTTCTCTGGAGCCTGTCTGGTCCAATCAGAGCCAGCTGGAGCAGATTGCTCAGGACCACACCCAGCTGGGGTTTGAGTAGCCCCAAACATGGAGAGACACCACAACCTTTTTGAGCAACCTGTTCCCCTGCTTGATACCCTTCACAAGACCTTTTCATAAGAAAAGCTTCCTGAGCTGTCTGTATGGGCTACTGTGTATTAGTAGCAACAGCTGGTCTGCAGTGAACAGCTATTGGGTCAGAACACAATATGAAAGCAAAGGTAAATTGTGGAAGAGGAACTGTATTCTACAGAAAAAAAATATCATATAAACTGCAACAGTTATGCAGACTGGTGAAAAGGCTTTTAATAGTCTGAAACTTAAGAGAAAAAGCTCTCATATCTTCCTTTCTCTCTCACTAGATCTCCAACTAAGGGTTTTATGGGTCAATAACAGACCTAATACATTTTTTTCCCTAGGAAATAAGCTATAAGCATACCTGGATAATAGAAATGTTCAATCCATTCAACAGTGGTAAATAATGATCAAGAGATATAGACAAAAAATGATCACAACTGCTTCACAGATATGCTCATTAAACAAAAATCCAAACTAAATACTAAATGATACAGCAAAGAAAAAAAAGAATGCAGTAATTTCTTATATTTTTAAAAAATACAGAACTAAAAAATCTCAATATTAGCTGCCCATTACAACTGCCCCCTGAAAAAATAGGTTAGTTTTATACCAAACACTGCTCAGATATTTTATGTCATTACTTACTTGTGATAAAAGCAAAGAGCCCTGTACACACAGAAAGCTGATGGAAAGACACATTAAGGGATATGTTAATTTTGCTAAAAACACTGAGAAAGAACTCAATTACAAGACAATAAAAAAGAGCAAAAATGCTGGGAGATAAATATCTTTAATCTAGTGTGGAAAGGCATAACAAGAACCAACTTCAAACAAGACATCTAGTAAATATTTTAATAGTGAGAGCGATTAACCACTTTTGCTACTGAATGGAGTTATTTTATATCCCTTGATTTCTTCAAAGTGAGTCTGAAAATCTCACAGCATGAATTTTTTTATCTATATACTGGGTTCAATATCATGTTGACTGGATGAATCATAATGGCCTTTTACTAAGGCTGGAGGTGACTTAGTCCTTTTCGGGCCTTTTTTTGGGTAATGGGCTCTTCTATTTAAATGTGGACTTTCTGGGTTCAGGCAGCAAAAGAAACCATCCCCATATAACTATTACTGCTCATCACTCTCTCTGTATCTGAATACTGTTACATCAAGTTTATACAAATAAAAAAGACAGCCTTATAGCATTAGCACTTCCTCTGACCTACCAACAGAGTCCCAGTCACGCTCAATGCAGGACTTTGAATAAAATAGGAAAGCTGAGCACACACATATTCTCTCATAGGTAATTTTAGCCTGGTTTTTAATTTCATTTTAAATAAAGCATCAAGTACTTACTGTTTGGAATACATTTAAATATGTAAGTATTTTAGGCTCCTAGTGAGTATGCCACTGAGGTGGAATCACCTCAAAAATACAGGATTGTGATTACTGTCACATGGCAGTGACTGCTTTATTAACTGTGTGGTGAAGGAGCCAAGGTTTGTGTTACACAGACATTCCTCATTTTTACTTCCAGCATCCGTCATAGTAGAATCTACTGGAAAATGGAGTACAAATCATTCAGGAATTTACAACAGTCAGTTGAGCTAGTTCTGTGCTATATCATTTCTAGAAGTGAATGCCTTTGTTTTGCACCCTAAGGGCTGCTCATATGCATAAATAGCCCCCCCCCTTTTTCTGTTTCTGAATCACAGTGTCCGGCCAATACAAAAAAGATTATGAAGTATGAAAACCGTACACATCTCCACCACAGAACAATAACAAGATCTATACTTTGATTTCCTGGGAAATAAAAATTGTAGCTATACTTCCTGTCAGCCCATTCCTTTGAACGTATTCTCTTCATAATTTGGATTTTCAATCAAGTTTAAATGGCAGTTAAAAATCGTATGTGGCAGTACACAATGAAATTTAGCTTGACAGCTTGGACATCAAAACTAAAAATAAATGACTTCACATCCAAATAATAAGTAATAACAATGTTAGCCTGCATAAGAATAGCAGGACTGGATTCAAATACAATATTAATTTTAGGGATATGAGTGACTAGGGAGAGACAGAGGCAAAGAAACAAATCCTTCATATAGCAATAGTCTCTTCTTATCCCCCAGGCAACTGGCTGCCTTTCACCTCGGCGGCGGAGCAATTATGTGGCATAATGACTGCAGTGCAAATAAGCAGAGAGATTTTATTAAACCAAATGAGCAAATCATCTGCGTATTATTGCGATTTGATTGACAGTGACAAGTGTCGAGCAGACACGGATGTGAATATGATAAAGAAGCTTGCAGGAAAGCTCTTGATAATGTTACTCTTGATAAAGTTGCTCTGCAAACCTCTCTAAGTAAATAAAGGGGAAAGAATATGATGCATATTAATTCGCATAGTTTGCAACCTGCCACAGGACTAGAGGAAAAGTTGCAATAGGTTCAGCACATGGCATTTCATATGAATTCTAAAATTGCGTTTATGAGTCCCATAGACTTTACAATAATATATTAATATTAAAAGTAAAGGTCATTCCACATAACAGTTAAGCTGCCTGAGCTTCAACCTTTATATCAATAACAGACTCGGGCTGAGGGCACAAGGAGGAGGAAAACAAGTGGAATGATCTGAATAAATGTAAAATGTTACTTAGAAAGATTGCTGCCTTTTGCTGGGATGTCCATTTACACATTTGTACTTTCCGTGGACAATTACTTTTCTGACAGGTCTGCCATCAGAATGATTAAATCGATACCTTTCGTATGGGAATGTGATTAATTGGCCTGGGCCTTCAGGCTGCATGTAAGCCACTCTTACATTAATGACTGCCTCATGACATCATAGCTGCACACAGTCCAAACTTTCACATCGTTGCAGACAGCACAGAACTTTGGATAATTACTTCTGGCACATGGAATGAATTAACCAAGGTGACTGGGAAGCTTTGACAGCAACACCCACGGAAGAAAAGCAATGGGGATAAAATCTCCAGGGCTGTAACAGCACTAACATCATGAATAAATTTGGGCTTACAAGCTGAAATTGTTTTAGTGGATAAGCCATGTGATAAATAGTTTTCTTTCCTCCACTCCTTCGTATTTTTTATTACTTTAAATTTGAATGTGAACAAGCCACAGCCTTATGCCACACTTCAGTGAACATTTTTTGCC
This sequence comes from Empidonax traillii, assembly GCF_003031625.1. NCBI lineage: Eukaryota > Metazoa > Chordata > Aves > Passeriformes > Tyrannidae > Empidonax > Empidonax traillii. Next base: position 1,060,344 of record NW_020955242.1, on the reverse strand, counting down.
ATCAAGTACCATCAAGTCGAAGATCTGCACTCTTTGAAAAAGAATCATATCTGAGAGGAAATGTTCTCGTCATACATGTACACTGTAAAAAGTGGAAAGCATTTCTGATTTATGTTCTAATACCGATTTGATTATCTATTTGGACATATTTCAAAGAGACCAGCTTTGCAAGGGTCTGCATACCCTGAGCTGATTCTTGTGCTTAACTTTAGCTGTGCAAGTAAACTTCAGCAGAGGCATTCAAGAGGTGATGTGCTCAGAATAACTGAAGCTTCAGAAAGCCCGTTTTTTTCTGAAAAATTAAACTGATTTGCTTAAGAAGTAAGAATAATTAGAGACTTACCTTAAGAAAACACTAACATTAATATTAATTTTCACATTCATTATTCTCTTCTTTATTCAGTGAAGTATTTGTGCACAGATTGAAGAGGAAGCACATGCTAAGTGTTATTTAAAAATTCCACTGTTCCAGGAAACCTGAAGGATATGGGCTATTGAAGCCTAAACCAAAACTTCAGGGACTTTACACTTGTATGAACTAATTGATGACTTTAGAGACAAAGAGCCCAGATCACTGCACATCTCAATAAACGTGAAGCAGAAACCAACCAAAACTTGCCAATGTATCTGTCCCTAGATCCCTAATCTTTTAATTAGGCAAAAACTTCAGTTGTTCTGGAGTTCTTACAAAGCTTATTGATAATCCCTGGCAATCAGTGCACCATTATTGGCCTTTGTTATTGCTGTTAACAAAACTGACTGTACTAGAAATGGATTTTACCACAGATTCTTATGTCATGTTTCCCAAATGGAAGATGATAATTAGATGAGAACAAAAGTCAGAAAGTTTACTTAATTTTAAAAAAAAAAAAATTGAGGGAAGCGTAGTGAGAAAAGAAGTACTGAATTGCTGATAGAGAAAATTACATGTTGACATGGACCTGGCCACTAAATCCTGGCCTGAATTCAGTGTCTCTGGTAATGTCAAAGCAGTGCAGCATATAACAGAGCTCTAACAGTACACAGAACTTAGCTACAGTTATATAGATAAAATAGTCAGATACCAAAGTTATTTTTGAATGACCTTCTTTCTTACCACACAGGCTGTTCGAACTTGCAGTTTGTGGACTAATCTTGGTCACAAGAATATGGAAATATAAATACATTTTGAGTCATTTTTGCATCATGCTATCCAAGCTTAGGATCATATGCTATTAGTCATAATCTGCATTATATACAACACTCTGTCACCTTGCTATATCTATTGTAAGAACTAAGAGTTATGTCTATAATAATAAAAAAATTGCCATTGTAAAAATAACATAGAAACGTTCAAACCAAATTGTTCCACTGCACTTCAGATTTAATGAGAATTACAGATAGATTTATTGACAGAAATCTCTCTTTGGGGAGGATCACAGTATTTGGTAAACTAGACAAGAACTTAAAACAAAACAAAACAAAAAACACAAAAGAGATTTAAATTAAATTTTATGCAAATATTGTTCATTAATTGTGAACTGTAGCTCTGCCTCAGCTCAAGATAGTTCAATAATATCTCTAATGATGCCAAATGATTAATTTCTGTTTTACATGAAAAATTGAAAACTCTGAAAGACAAGTACTAGGTCAGGGGTTCCCTGTTAGCTCAGGGGGGAAAGGGATGTTGCCTTACAGGAATCCCATTCATAACCCATCCTGTGTGACCTGTACCTCACAGACTCTGACAAGATCCCTGCCCAGGTAACCTGGTAGGGCTGGAGGCACAACCAAGTGTGGGAGCAGTGCAGGCATTAAAGCCAGGCTACAAAATTCCCAGTGATGTCCGTAGGGAAGGGCATTTTGCTGAAACAGACAATGCAGAGGTCACAGACAATTTGTAAATCAGATCAAACTGGAATAAATCCCGTACAACACAGAACGGTTTGTAAAACTAAAGGCAATCATAAAACAGAGACCATAAGATTTTCTCTCAACCAACCTTTACCAGTTAAAATACCTTTAATGTAGGAATCATAATTTTTTTTAAAAAGTGAACCATAACCAAATACATCAGTCTCTTTCTTAGAATATCTCATTTATTTTGGTACATTCTGCAATACTGACACTAATGAACTTTGATAGGGATGAGATTTCTTTTAATTATTATTTTAGCATAGCAGGGTATTACACAGCACTTTTGAGAAAGTAGGAAAGCTAAGAACTCAACTGCACAAAATATAAGCCACAACTGCCTCTTTTTTAGTTTAAACTAAGTTGCAAACATTTGAGGAAAATCTAGAGAAAAAGGGGATAAATATGTGGCTCGATGGGGCATAAAAAAGTATATGGATTCCTAGAATGGATACTCATTACCTGTCTTCTACCTCCAGCAAAAAAGGGGGAATATTCTAAGATAGGAAAAAGCAAAATAGGCAAAATGATTGTGTCTGAATCTCAGCATTGCCCTTTTGTCCATCTGGGGCACAGGTAGGGCCCACGCTCTGTCTCTCAGCCACAGTCACATTCCCTGCCCCACCCCATCCACTCCTTCCCAAGTTGTCCAGACTGTGGGATGACAACTTAGACAAGGAAATCCTATTTAGATAATTTCATGTCAACATATTAAACTCTTGTTTTTTACCAAAGCCCTCTAACTATTACCAGTAATATCTCAAAAGAACTGAAGTAGGTGGTTGACAACAACAGTGAAAAGGATTTTTTTTTTTTCTTCCTTTAATTCAAACACTCAGATGGAGGAAAACATGCCTCCAAACCAATGAACATGCAATTCTACTAAACTCAGCATATGCATAGCCAGTGGATGCATTTCTGTTGCTCAGGGTGGCACCAGAAGTTACATGTTATATTTTTCATTCTCTGCAGTGGTAATTTCTGGGTCATTTACCTCCTCAATAATAATGTTTAGCTGAGTAAAATAATGCTTTAGGCTTTAAGTCTTAAAGGTTCTTCCCCCTTTGCCCCCCTCAGTAGGATGACTGATTTCAGCCCTTTAGAAAAATAAGCTTACTTATGAGACATTAGTGGCATTATTGCCTCCTTTAATATTCGTGACAGTCTCCAGCAAATGTATCACAAGTTGGCATTTATTAGTGCTAGGCACAAGTAAGGGGCATGTTATTTGATTTGAATAACAGCTTGGAGCTACAGTTTGAGTCCAGAAATATATTAGTCAGAAACAATCTCATTTAATAACACAGAAACTAATAAAAGAAAAGTATTCCAACTGATTCAAAATTGAATTTATGAATATTGCTTAGCAGGATTAATGATCAAAAACTGAACCTGTTTGTCATGTTATAACAGACTTTTCGATTTAAATGCAAAACTAGAAGTCAATGAGTCCAATGGATTGTATATTGCTTTGAAGAAAACCAGTTCATTTTACACATAAGCTTTGAAATTGGCAATAAACTTTAATTACAGGGTCAGATAATCAAATTATAATCAAATAGCCTCACATAAAATCTGTGTTTGAAATTAATGAGATACAATTCTACTAGTCTGTAATATTGTACCTCTGAAACTTACTAAAAGACATTTCATTTTCATTTAAAAGTCACCTTAAGGACTTTTCCCTCAATTTCTTCTGCATAGCTCAATTTTATTTGGAAATATCTCATTTTTAGACCACACAGTTCTAAAGATTTTTGCATATGGAAAAATAATTTGTTATTCCACTGATTTTTTTTTATTGATAGTAAAAATTTTAATATCACAATATTGGAAATCTTTCAAGTAGATGCATATTTATGCATTTTTAGAGAAAGCCACAGTTCAGATAATAAAGCTGTATAGTTGTTCAAATGTACATACTTATTAAAATTTTCATTTAAGCTGAAATTTTTGATGACTGATCTTAACTTGCAAGTGCAAACATATATGCTAATGTACACTGCTGCATAATCTATTTCTTTTCTGGGCTATACAACCATGATAATTTCTCCCTGCACGTCTTACCTTATTTGGAAGAAGAAATATATCTTATATTTAAAACAGAAGATAGAAAGAATAAATCCAAACACGCTCTGGCTTTCTCAAAGATTTGCTGCTGTGTGGCTCCAGGCAAGTCACATTATATTTTATAGCTAAGCTTTCTCATGTGCAGTGGCAGTGACAGCTCAGTACAGCTCCAGTGCAACTGCACTGGGCTTATCGTGGGACCTTATTAATTGTATAATGACTATCCAAATGAAGATGCAAGACTGTTGGATGGATGATGTCAGACCTCACTACACATGCGACCATAAAAGTATGGAAAAAGTCGAATACTCCTAAAGCTATCATTCTACTCTACCTGAGCTGTGAAAGAAGCTGACTGACAGATCTATAGGTGTGGGGTAGCTCAAATGCCTTTGGATCAGTAGCAAATTACTTCCATTCACATATCTTAGTGTAGAGCAGCGTCTATTCATGCCCTAAAACTCACTGAATACTTTTTTTCTGAGAACACAAATGAACCGTTAGAAAGTTAAGCGAATATTACAATTCCTGTTGATTCTTCCCTTGTAAGAAGCAACAAAGTCCTATCTTTTGAATTAAAACAGAGATTTTTAAAAAGTAATTGTTCACAATTGCTCAAAATTGTTAATATCACTGATTATTACAGGTCATAGTGTGAAATATTAAGGACTGAAACAAGGTAGGAACTTTTGTCCTTCATAGTTCAGCCTTGCTGTCTGTCACAGATTATGCTTGAGAATATGCATCATATTTGGGATAGTTTTAAAAACTCTGAAGCAGTGGGGATCCCGTAACTCCAATTGTGAAACTAACCTTCCACTTTACACATCTCACCATTATCAAGTTTCTTGTCATTTGTGTGATCTTCTTCCTGCCAGTCTCATTCCTTCAGAGCAACGTAAATAAACATCGTTGTTGTTTGCACAATTCAAATATCAGCTCCTTTCCACTCTACCACATACAGCTATCATCCAGGCAACTCATGCTGACTAACACATTCAAGCCAACAAAAAACCAACCAGAGAACAAAACAGATAGAATACACAGCATTAAAATCAGAACTGACTTCTGTTTGTTGAAAAGCACAGTTCAAAATGCTCACATTTTACTTGGTATCTCTACCTGCCACAGATAGCAGCTTTCAGTCACTGTAAACCTTTGCCCCCTTTATTTTCTATATATAGATTTAACCAGAAAAGACGAATTACAATTAAACTTGTCTGTAATACATTTGACTGGAAACGAGTGAGAAGTACACATGTATGCTGAAATTATGCTTCCACTATGGTAACAATATATAGTGAAAGTAATAATATCAAGCCCAAACATGCAACTGCTTTAATCCTGGTTGAAGCCTGTACATCATAATGCTTTTCCACCTGCAATGTTTTAAAGCCATATGTGTTCCCCCATCTCTATCAGGTTCTGAGCGATTTATTTCCTTGCAGAGGACAAGCCAATAAGGGCAAATACAACTTATCTAGTAAACATCTAGAGAGCTGCAAACAACTTGAACTGAGCTTGACAGGTTAGCACTTCAAGACAACAGGTAATGAGAGGAAATGAAAGAAGAGACAAAGTCAAGGACTGACCTGGCTCACGAGATTTTCTCAATCCATTTGTAGGGCAGGAGTTCCCTGGATGCTTTGCAGAGTGGAGAGAAAGTCCAGTCAAACACTTTACATGTCAAAGCCTTAAACATTATCTTCAGATGGTTGATTTCCACTCTGATGGTGACAATGTAGATTGTTTTTGGGTCATGCTGGTTGAAGTGTAATTTTGATGGGGATTCAAATCAGCAGAATATCTCAAGGAATAAAAGTTTTCCTAATTTTCCAACTCCAGCCTCTCAATTTTCAGTGAGTGGTAAAATTAACTAATTTAGAGGCATAGTTTAGCATTAAAATCAGAGTTACCATGAACTAAGTATTAACAACAGTTTAGGGGATGTGGAATTTTCACAGAAATAAAGCTGGAGGGGAAAGAATTGGTGAAGATCTCACCTGTATCACAGTGAACAGGTGAAACTGCAGTTTTATGCAGTGACTGTCACACAGTGTAAGAACAGCCTGGAGGTTACAGACAGTTCACTGTTTGCCAGTTGAAGAATCCCAACTTTTAATTTTGTACAAAATTTCTTTAGCTTCTAAATTTTGGGTTTTTTTTCACCTCTTCTGATTTTACACAAAAACACACATTTTGGATAGGAATGTTCTTTATGAACACAGTTCCAAGTAATTCCTATTGGACAGACTGTTACCCCTTTTTTTGTACCCAAGTTCTATAAAAACACACAAGCAAAAAGCCCCACGAAAACTGCTCCAACAACCAAAAGTTTACTCACCTCCGTTTGTTTCCATTTGAAAAGAAACAGATGCCAAAATCAGGTGTTTTTCTCCTTTAATCCTGTGTCTTTATAAAGAATGCTCAACAGTTTTGAACAGATGGAAATTGTTTCTTTGCTTCTTGCTTCAAAGTCTCTGTTAGTCAGCACATCATACAATCATTACATTGAGGCAATTTCACTGAAATCCTTGTTATCACATCATCCACCCCTTATGAACAACTCGGAATAAAGTCTTGGGACCAAATGTATCCCATCCATTACTTCTTATATATATATGTATCGGTATTTTATTGGATTCCTCAAAGGAGCTCTGCTTTTCTTTCCCTTATGATTGTAAAATCACGCTTGGGAGCATTGTAAAGAGTACAGCTAAGTGTCCTTACCTGCTGGAGTGTTTTAATTCTTGCAGAAATAAATGTGATTTTTATCTACAAGTTTTATACATAATCCAAATAATTTACTTTCCTCTTTAGGAGCTTCATCCAAGAGAACAGTATTTTTTCAGTTCACTACCATACACTGTATGAAATCCCTTGAGGGTATTTGCAAGGGTTATGTTTAACCTAGTGGCCTAAGCACTCTTGATTTCCTCTCCCTAGCAAGGAATAACTCTACCAAAAAGTGATCCATCAAGGTTTGGTTAAATTCCTGATCTCAGACCCTTTGCAAACAACTTGTCTTTCTGGAAAGACTAGAGAGCCTCACAAACTTACTGAAACAATAAAGTCTTTACCCTCAGCCCAAGTGCAACCAGCTTCTCCTTGGTTTCCTATGGGCCATTTTGAAAAGTGTCCAGATTTGTTAGAATGTGAGAGCCTCTCCCAGGTCGAAGCATTATGTGCATAATACCAAGGTTTCTGCAGCCCAGCAGCTTAAAAATCATGATGTTATCTCCTTTTTCCCAAAAGATTAAGCACAGTCTGATGTTACAGGCACCCACTGCTGGGGAGGCCCAAAGAACACAATGAGTTAAAATGAGCCCACCTTTAGAGGGGCCAGATCCTGTTCAGATCCTGTTCATCTTTCCATACATCCTGTGATCTGACCTACCAACCATGTTCATCTGCACAAATATGCCCTATCCTGGTCATCATCAACTCTTTTTCATCTCCTGTAGAATAATTCATATTTCACACTGTGAGCAATGAACTTCTATTGTGATAGCTCAAAAAGCTATTTTCCCAAGGAAACAGCTTAACAACTGCTTCATCATAGGTAGCACAAATTTCTATGTTCTACTTCCAGCAACTCATGGATCTAGAATAGAAAAGACTTTTTTTTTTTTTTTTCTTTTTACCAAGCTCACTCATTTCTGTTCAAGGAAATACTTGCATCTAGCAATCCAAATCCCATATGAATGCAACAGTAGCATCAACATCATTATGTTCCAGTCCTTGGCACAGTGTGGTGGATCTGTAACTGCTTGGCAAGTTTCCCTCAGAATACCTGAATCTACAGAACCACTGAACGAGATGCATGGTCTGCCCTGATCATAAATTTGCAACAAAGAAAATACTCCTTAGCCATAGTCATGAGTTGGTTTTGCAATAATTTTGCCTTCCAAAACTCCTACCCCCACGTGTCCTCCCGCTGACCTCCCACCCTGGCAATAAGCAATATCTCAAACCCTTTGTGTTCCTGTGTCAACACTATCCCCAAACTGTAAGTGTTAGCAGCTGTGCACAATATGAAAGGGGTTTTGAAACACACAGAGACTAAAACAGGAGCAATCACAAGAGCTTCTTTGACTCTCAGAATGCTAAATCACACACTGCTGATCACTGAAATAGTTTCCTTTCTGTACCCAACTTATGTAGTGGTTTTGCTGTTCTGGCCAACCTACAAATGAACTTTTTGTAATAGGAGGCCAAAAATTCTGAACATGTGTGAGCATCCAAAGAGTTGGCAAATATTGGACAGCCTCAGCTTTCTTTTCATTGTGAAATTTTTTCCTCACTTATAATTTACTTGTTTTAAATTCTAGTTACATTACTTTGGATTGAATTTTAAATTCATGCTGTAAGGTTACTGTGTTTAAATTTATTGGTCTCTGCTCACCAAAATTTTGCATGCATCAAACTAAATTTTAGGTAGGCTGAAAAAAAAAAGAGCGCAACAATATTCTATAAGCCCGTAAAATGTGGTGTCATAAAACAAAATAACTAAAAGCCATCACTTTAAATGACCACAGACCTTGCCCTTCTCTGTAATAGGCTCCTTCTTGTCTTCCATCTTTTATTTGCTGGTATCGTTTTTATAATCCACCACAAAAGAGCAGGAGAAACCTGCCACAGTGTTAAGGATATTGTCTACTTAAGAGTTAAAAACAAACAAACAAACAAACAAAAAACCAAACTCCAACAGAAACCCCCTTCAAAATTATTTTACTGAACTTCCTATAGTTAGTTCACCAAACATCCAGTATTGCAAACTTTCTTGTTAGCTGAGCTGTGGTGCTTTTTATGCCTCTCTGAGAACTGTAAAGATGAATCCCTTCCCCCTACTGGCAAATGGTGAGATAACTTTCAAACTTCCATTAGCTCAGTCTTGCTGATTTGGAGCACTAATCCTGACTCGAACAGGATAGTTTCTTAAATAACTTTGCTGTTCCTCATTTTAGTGGGGAACCCTGCAATGAAACTAATCTAGAGAAATATTTTTGTGCCAACAACCAACACTCTTTTCTTTACAATACGCTCCTCTAGCAGCATCTGCTAGAGCTGCTTGTTACGGTTTTGCAACTCTTGTTTTTTTCCTTTATATTTCTTACATCCCACAAACATTCAGGAAACAGAAACACATCCATTCCTGTTTCATATTCACAAGAACATTAGCAAATAATAGTTTTGACATACAGGTTACCAGAGGGTACCGTCACCTGCTCCACCCCATCACCCCTGCATTCTCTTGCTGTGCACTGCCCTCCCGTAAATGGGAAGGCAGAGAATCTCACTGCTCTAGAGATGCTGGAAGCAAGAGCTCAAAGTTGCTCTCCATAGACAACTATTGCCAGGACTTCCGCAGCTCCATGGAAAGTTGCTGCAAATGGATGTTGAGAAAGCATTCACTTTACGTGAGCTTTATTTGAGAAAAAAAAATTTGAGAAATGGATTTCTTGTGCGTGCTATCTTTTTAAAAATTGATTAACTATCAAAAAACCCTGAGTAATTATTTGTTTATCCGTTATTTCAGTTACTTGGTCTTCCTTTTCTAATCAGAAAGTTTAATGTTAACCTTTGTTACTAGACAGTTGTCACATTCTTTAACAACACACTTTTTATTGTCTTACTTTTTAAAATGCTTAGTCATGCTCAAGCGAATAATACCTTCTATTCCATGCCTTTCTTAGCTATTGTTATGCAGTTGGTGGCTAAAATGTCATTACTACACATTAATTTTACATAAAATCTGTTAGACTGATTTTTGTACCTCTAAGCTTTGTCCCATCCACTTTATGTGAGACTTAAGGATGAGACTTCCAGTAAACCCTGTCAGTGCTATGTATTGTCCTATGTTCAGCCCTTTTTACTGCTGTTTTTGTTATTTGATATTTCCCCTGATTTATTTCTTACTTCTACTTGTTTTGTAAGTGAAGGACAAGATTTGGGTGTTTTTGTTTGCTCGTTTTCACTTACATAAAAGATTAATTATTCAATAGATTAGCACACAGACAGTAGTAAAGAAATAAACATCTCCACTTACTGCTCAGCTTCCATATTCCTCACAAGTGTTTGTCTTCACCTCTTCTTGACTGTTCCAAAGAAATGGAAGACCCAAGTCAAATTCTAATTCCTACGTTGATGGCAAAAAGTACCAAATAAAAGAGCAAATATTTGAGTTATGTAGTTACATTGTAGTACCATAACTGTTTCTATATGTTATCAGAAATCGAGGCTGAGGATTATTACATCCAATCTATTTTAACTCAAGGTCAGTGATGGCTTAAAATCAAAAGGATACAAGAAGCCTGTTAATTCATTTAGACTGTGATACTGGATAGTGTTCATCATCTGAGGACTGATGTTCTCGAAGAGCCTCTCAAACTGGAATAGTGAGGCGGCAAAAATCCTGCCAATTTTAAAAATGTGTGAGTGCCATTCTATGATAATGTTCTCTGGGCCTGCTAACATTCTGAAAATAAAATTACTTGAAATTTAAGCCAACCCTACAGGAATACTGGCACATATAGTCGATGTAACCTTATCTGCTGCTTTACTGGAAATAATTAGAGATCAGATACTTTAACTGTGGCTGCAAAGAGCTTGAAGTGTGCTGACCTCAATAAAAGGAGAGAGTTTATTATGGTAAACATGGTGAATCAATGAAGCCCCAGAAGCTGAGAGAGCTGCCATCGATGCTTCCTCATGACTGTAGATGGAGCCCTAACATAAGTAAATACCCTCTTGGCAATACAAGTTTGGAATTTCATAGAATACATTTAGAGGCTTTTCAGCATTTTTACTTATTGAGATTTTAATTTTCAGGACAAACAAAGTGAGAGCCCCACTGTTTTTCTGGTTTCTCAATATGCCAAACTGGTTCAGCTCTCCTCAAAAATCCAGAAAGAAAGAAAAGCAGTTGTTCAACTTTTATTCTGTCCTGCAATTATCACCTAATCTAACCTTCTCTAACAATTTCTCTGCTTAAGGGCACCTCTAGGGCTGTCAGGCCAGCTGAATTCATTTAGAAAATGAAATCCAAACCTGACTAGCCTTATTCATCCCCTGCACCCATTATTCCTTTCATAACTCGATGCTACTGTACTAAAAGGCAAGGCAACAGCACATTTTGTGGATTTTATTGTATTACATATAAAACACACCGCTGAAATATGGATTGTAGGAGTCTTAGTGAAGAAGGAGGGACCTCAGCACCATCTGACTGAAAGATGTTAGATAAAAGAGGAGATGTTTATAGAAGTAAAATATGTCTACAGTTATTACTGTGGCTAACAATACAGGGTTCATCAGTATAATTAATCCTTTCCTTCCTGTAACTCACTTGTTTAAAAAATAAAATATTTCTTGATTACTTGCAGCAAAACAAAACAATAAGGAGAAATATCAAAACAATACATTCTTTCACAGTTCCTGAGATACTTTGACTGTTTCAAGCTTTAAGAAACAACTGTTATCACTGATGTTCTGGAAGTTAAAAATATATACACAAGAACTATTGGTACAGGGTTGGCATTTGGCATCCAGAACAGAACAGGGACAACTGTAACAACCACAAACAGTTTTAAAACACTCCTCCTCCTCCTCCTCCTCCTTATTATTATTATTATTATTATTATTATTATTATTATTATTATTATTATTATTATTATGATATTTTTAAATGTTAGTGAAAACCTTAATTTTATTTCATGGTTGGCAAATCTCACCGATTTTAAAATCCACATCTCAAAAACTTCTCATGTCCAAAGGTCACTCAGCAAAGTCTGAGAGATAAAAGGGAAAGAGCAACCCAACCTAAAGGTAGAAAGTAGAAACAGGGACCCTGTGCTGCACTTTAGAATGGGATTGGGTCACTTCACTGCCTCTGAAAGTTCACAGCTTAATTGTAATTACAAGCTCATGTATTACCTTCTGTATTCACACGGCAAAGCTTCTTGACCAACACTCAGATACATACAAACCACAGGTGATTTGAAAGATAACTATCAGTTACAAATATTTTATATCCCTTAATTTATGTGAAATGAATAGGTACATTTTGAGACTGAGGTTAACTTCTGGTGAGCACGTGTGAAACTCACAGTTTTACAAGCACAGTTGTCAAAAAATAATTTTTTTAGTACATGTTCATGAAAGTGAATTTCTGATTGTGCAGCAAAGTTTTAAAATTACCAGTTCATGTTATATTATGTAGTCATGGGACAGGTAACCCAGTTTGAACCAGCCAGTACTTCCAGGTTCAATACACATGCACTGAACAGAGACACAGAAAGTAGAATATAAACTAAAATTCGAACTACTGTTTAGTTGGGTCAATTACACATGCTTTGCATTTCATATAAGTTGTATATTTAATATCAGTAATTGCCATGAAGATGATTTTCAGATTGAAAATTCTTTGCTGATTCAATTAACATGTTATGTTAATACTAAAATCTCTTGGGAGTATCTAGGGTTATTGCATGGTAATGGATTATCAGAAGATAAAGATGATAGATCTGACATTATAAATTGTTTATTTCAGTTGGACTTGGACTGTAGGTGTACTTAAGGTTAAGAATATACAATACTGATTTGCAGCTTAATTTTGTTAATTTGCCTTATTTTGGAACAAACTTTTTTGTAGTCATTTATAAGAGACAAAATTATCTATAGGGACATGGGTTTTTTTTAAAACCAAGGAGCTAGAAGTTATTTTCTCATCACTCAGAAAATTTCCCTAAATGACTGATAATAACTCTTTTCAGCTTCTTTAATTTCTTTATTCAGTCATAAGACAGAGGTATCTGGTAATTTTGACATATGATTTCTTTTTTTTAACTCAAGGAAAAGCAGTCTGTACAGATGAATTACATTAAATTTAGTCTATCCAGATGCTGAACTATGCTCCAAGCTATACTGTATGAAATATCAAAGATGTCTGTGTGTTCTATTTAAATACAATTTTTCAGATTCTACTTGAGTAAAATAAAGTCAAGTTGCTTTTAAAAGCTAACCTCTCCAAAAGATGCCCAACAAATTCCTGGGCAAGCTATTTATTTATTGGTTTAATCTGTAATCACTTACACAATACTGTCTAATAGATGTAGATACTGTTTAACATCAAGAGATCTGTTTAACTCTCTCTCTTTATAAAGATGAATACAGAAATGAGCAGAGAGAAAATGAATAAAACTGGTCAGATCTGTCCTGTGGTGACAGAATCAATATATTTAAACCAGCACAGCATAGTTCAGACAACTCCCCTTAGAGCTCCAGCGTTTCAGAGCAGTTATTTGAGCTTTGTCAGGACATGGATCACATATGAAAAGTAAGGAAACTGGATTTACCTGCAGCATCTTTGGGTACTTGTTGACCTCCAGACTGAATCATTTATCTGAAACATTTAAACCCTGGAGCCAAAATGTTACATAATTAGGTGTAACAGGATAATCTCCTGTTTCAAGAAACTCATTAGCCAAATAAAAGAATCCTCTAACTAAAACAGTTCCTTTTATTAAGATCAACATGTTATGTTATTTATTTATTTCATAACTCTGCTAAGGCCTTTTTTAATATATGACATTATAATTTGTTTTATGGTGTTCTGGCTTACATTAGATAAAGCACTCTTGGATTTTATGCAAGACATATGGAAAAATCCATCACTGATTTACTGCACATTTCCACATACAGTCAAACTAATATCTGATCACTATTGAAGAAGCAAAACCCTGCTTGGCAGTGAATACTTACGCAAATTTCCAAACACGTGGATCTGCTAAGCCTTGTGCAAGAAAGCTTCTGATAGCAAAAATGCCAACCAATATACTGCAGTATTTACCGGGAAAGATAACAGAAAATTTCAATTAGGATTTATTTTCACTTCAGAAACTACTGCAACAGAAGCAATTGCAGTAAAACAAAAGTAATACAACAGCTATCTCCAATACTTTGTACAACAGATTGAGTTTTATAATTTATCTATATTATAACACCTTAGAAACTTTTTCTTTTTTTTAATAGCTCTAGAAGATGAAAGTTTTGAATGTTAGCCATGAAGACAAATCTCTTTTTGTCAATTAAATCTTTTTAATTACACTCACTTTTTTTGGGTGACTATTTGTAGTTAGTTATCCATACTGCTGCTTCCAAGAATGCAAGGTAAATACTCTACCTCAGTATTGTTATCAACGTTATATATTTCAGTCAGCTCAACAAGACTAGTTTTAGTAAGGCCACAGCAGGTGGAATGACCCTTACCCCACTCCTATTTTACAATGTGTTTTGTGAGACTCTTGACATGTTACTTCAGAGCCTATTAGGAGGAATATACTGCAGAAGTTAGTGTCTTCTGAAAGTAGGATTTAATTATTTTCACATTTAATTACAGACCAAGGTAATAATTTTCAGTTAATCGGAAATCCATCCTCTCTTTAAGGACACGTGCATTTTTTTTAACTGGGAAAAAAAATAAACAACAAAACAGAGCCTGCTAATCCTGATTTGGGAAGTATTTAGCTGCAGGCCATGGTTCACAGGTGGTTTTGTATCCTCAATAGCTTTGTGGGCAAGATAGTTAACTCTGATTATATGAAAATGTCAACAAAAATTACCAGAGAGAAAGAAAAACTCAAAAAGTGTTCTAACAAAAATGACAATAAGGAGCCACCTTTCATCAAGAAGTAGAAGCAAGTATAAACCATTTTTGATGAGCAGATCATCCCCTTGAACAAAGGAGGAATGCACTGGAGCACAGTATTTGAAAAGAAAAATCATGCTTTTTGATAGATATTTTCTGTCGTGTACATAGTAGTTAATCCATTTTTTAGCAAGATTAGCTGTCAGATTAACACATTATCCATGTGAGTCACAGTTAGTCTAAACCAAGGATGTGCCTGAAGAGTGATGTGCACCCACATGAAGGCAGGTTTACAGAGGCTGACTTACACCACCACTGTGGAATGCAAACCCTGCTTTCTTTTTTTGCTAATGCTGACCAGAGCTCCACAAACAGCCATTCTAAATTGCTGTATCATGCTGAGTTGATACAAGCCTTGATGTGGATTTTAACATCCATATGCAGGCCTTGCATCTGCCACACACATCCATGCATTAACTCCAGGGCATATATGCCTCTATTGTTCTGGTCAATATACATCAGGATGTTAAAGAATTTACTTCATCAAAATGCTCCTTAAATACACTGTTTTTATACAATCAAGAGCATTTGAAAGCTGGAAAGCCAAGTTTAAGTAAATTCAGTTTCATAATAGAACGGGATATGATCTACAACCAGCATATTTTCTTATCAATCAAGGGAGCAGAGATAGAAGCTTTCTCAGGCAGCTGATAAGTGTCAATATCCCATTTAAAAATACATCCTAAGCATATGTACCTATTGTTATATCTCTCAGACACAATGTAAAGAAATATAATAGTATTAATTTCATCTCGATTCAATGATGGCCCATTTGGAGACATCATCTTATGAAAATATTGCACTATAACATGTGACTGCAGCTCATAGAGGCCCTTCCCCTACCAACATTTCACTTCACAGTTTGATTTTACTCTCCACTCTTACTCAATTTGTAGCTGTGTTTTTCACCCTTCAGCAGGCCAACAAAGCCCCTTTTTAACACAGCCTGTATCTTTTTGTAATCTTCCAAACTTAATAACCAAGCTTAATGAAGGCAAAGCCTGCTCTGAAACAAGCTTTGTTGCAATATAACAACACTTGGCAAGAAAAGGAAACCTTCCTATGGAAGCTTCTTAGAAGACAAGCCGCAGCCAAACACTCCAAGTGGTGTCTGAAGGATGTGAGACTTTTGTGTATAGTAAATATTTGCTATTTGTAGGAGCAGCTAAAAGTAATGAAATAAGATTTCATTTTCTTGCCTTTGGCTCTCAGTATTTGGTCATGAACTATCTGCACAGTCCTGGCCTATCCTGCAGGGCAGGTGGGCCAGCTGGGCTCTTTGATGGAGCACAGGTCAGAACATGAACATTACGTTTATAATCCAAGGACACTCAGCTGCCATTTGAGCATACTGCACAGCTGCTTATCACTAAAAAATCTGTAGGAATTAGCAAGTTTAAAAAACAGCAGCAGCAACAACAACAACAACAAGAAACCAAAATAAACCCCAAACCTTTGTATTTACGATGGTATTAAAGAATTGAATTCACTCAGAAATGAGCAAGCATCAGATTTTAGATCAGTGGCACTGGACACAGAACAGATGAATTCATGAAGGGTTTTTTTTGTATCAAAATTAACTTGCTTTTAGACAAGAGACATTTCTCTCCAGCACTACGTAACAACAACCCAGTGTCAATAAATTCCAAAACAATAATGGACGCAGCAAACAGGGACACATGTTATGTTTGAAGATTTCCTGAATTCACCAGGAATCCCTTTCAGATCAAGAAGAGATGCAATATTGCCCTGTAACTTAAGACTAAGTAGCTCCTGCATCAAGCATTTGTCTCCACAGAGAGAAGTAATAGCTACTAATTCTGTTTGTTCTTTGTTCTAAAAATGAATTATTGACACAAATACTATCCCAGTACAAATGCTGATATTTTATGATGTTGATAAATGCAGATAGTTCCTGCCCCTTTATTTTATCTCCAAAGCACCAGTGTAAAGGTGGGGAATTATCTGATTTAATGTAGATGATAATGAAATAGTAGAACAACAGATGAGTAATGAAAACTGACAGGCTTTGTATGTGTTTGAGGTAAAGGATTTTTTTGTCCAGTAGAAATGCTGTTTGAATTGTTTCCCCTTATTTCATTTTACATTTCAAAACAACATTCTTTTCTAAGTAGACAATAGGAACCAAAGCAAGAAACTGCATTAAATAAATCTCTAAAAGTCTATCTAACAGGCTTCAGGCTATGCTGTACTTTTTCTTTTAAATATTTGCACGTAAAATCAGATGTTAACTCTCTGAGTGAACCCATGTGCAAACTCTTTATTCATCAGATTAATGGCTGTGGAGCAACAGGCAACGGAACACATTTCCAGTCACATAAGGTATTCATGACTTTCCAGAAAACTTCACATTATTGCAACTACTTTTCAGTCAAATATGTTGCATCTAGAGAAGGAAATAAATTGCAACAAGGTTTAATAGGAAACTACAGTATATGTATTGACACAACTAGAAATTTGTTTCTTTAAACAGGACCTTGTTATTACTTTGACAGATGGATTTTTGCCTTGCCATACATTTGAAAAGAAAAGAAAAAGCAGCCTTTTCTCTGTGATACTTCAGATTGCCCAGTGTAATATCTCTGTTTGTTGCTACTTTTATGCTGATCCAAGGCACAATCAATAGAAGAATTTAGTCAGGTTCTGTGCTATAGCAGCTAAAGCATATGTTAAGGTGGAAAATCTACAGGGTGAAAATACAGAGGAAAATACAAAAGTCAATATTCTATATCACACTTGCATTTATACTGCATATTAGTACATGCTTTTAAAGTTATACAACTTATCTTCTCAAGTATCCAGAGCTTTATACAAAACTAATGGTGGGGTTTCACTTCTGGGCTCTTTGATCAACAGGAGCACAGCAGATACAGACAAGATAACACATGCTGCTAACAATGGTGCCACTTGTGCTGGTGCCACAAGAAGAGCAATGAACTCAATCAAATTTGATGTAAAGGTGACAATATAAAAGTGAAATTAAAGAGTGACTTTAACTGTGATTCCCACATATGATAAAATCTGAACTACAACAGTAAATGTCAAAAAGCAAAAAACCCTACAACTTTGGAAAAAACTCCTTTTCAAGTATCTTGTCAACCTCTCTTCAACTTTCTAGGATTAAAGTTTTTTCTTTTTTCCTTTCTTTTTCTGAGGAAGACATCTGCAATACTGCCAGATGTCTGCCTTTTAGGTTGATCATTCTACATTCTTTCAGAAATACTAAGATCTGTTACTTGGTCTGATCCTGTTTGTGGATCCTTATAAATATGATGGTTCTGTTGTTGTTTTTGTTTTTAAATTCAACACAGATAAATCTACAAGGCATGTTTGGGATAAACTGAACATTTTGGGACCCTATCACAGTTTGGATGAGGGGAAGTTCAAATTGGTGCAACACAGTGGTTGCTTGTTCAAGTGTGTATTTTCACATACACTAAAGACTTCAAAGCATATATAGTAAACACTAAATTCTTGAAATGATAATAGTGGCTGAAGAACATTGAGAGTGGCAAGTCAGCAAACCACAGTGTGATAATTTGATTACTGGGTTACAGAACAGTTAAGTTCCACTGTGACCCCAAATTTCAAACAGTGTACAGTTCACGACCTCTGAACTGCAAGGAATTCTAAAGAATAGAGAACCTGAGCTGTTAGAATACATGACCTGGATTGTGCTTCAGCTTTCATAATGTCAGATCCCAATTTCTTTCTGTTCTTTTTCCACTCTAAAAGTATCTGCTGTACTGTTGTCTCAAGTAGGACTGTGCTGAATGCATTATATACTGTTAAAGAGCTCTTTTGAGCAATGAAGAAGGAGGCCTGAAAGCCAGGAGGTTTAACTTCATGTTCTGCTATAAATGACTTAAAATTTATATTGCGATGTTACTAAGAGTGCCTAAATAACAAAAGCAGGGAAAGAATATGTAACACATCCTCCTAACATTCTCTCACTCTCTACCCTTTTTCTGCTCAGGGCATTTCTGAGCCACAAGTGGCTTCTAATACTTCTAAGTATTTAAGCCTCCATGGATTTCTGTTCCTTAAGCTTTTCCCGTTGTCCCCTGTAGGCATGCAAAGCTTAAACATTTAGCACAACATCCAAGCAGAAGCTGCCTCCTGGTTGATATCTCCCTGACAATGCCAATGAATTCTCAACAAGAGAAATGGGTCCTCTCCAGAAGTTAAATAGCACCGACAGGAGCAACAGGTACTAGGACTGAGGAAAAGAATGTGTGTTGCCTTCAAAAACACACCATTATCCCTGCAATCTCAGTCCTTGTACAGTTGTGTTGCCACTTTGCCACTGACATATCCTCAGCTCCCACCAACTGCCTCCAGGCAGTTTTTTTTTTTTTTTCCCTACTGTTTCTCTTTTCAAAATGATTTCTATGTGCTACACAGTTTGTAAAATGCTTTAAGGACTCCTTGTTGGAAACTGCAAATCAAAGACTGGATTTGAAAAAACCTGCTATTTCATAAAAATACCCAACAAAGATGGTATCTAAAACTTAATAATAATAATGTAATAAATGTTAACAATATCAATGTGATACCAGTTGTCTAGTGTTACAAAGTTATGTTTGGCATTTGTTACTGAATGATCCGTACATGCAAATTGTTCTGACAGACATAATTTGAAAGCATAAACATTGGCAATTGTTTTGTTACCACTGTAGCTGTTTTCAAGTACCATTTGTGCAGTGTAAATAGGGACAGATACTCACATTGTGACTAGGACAATGCTTTACGAGCTTCCCATAGGTTTGGCGTTTGTGATTAATTTCTCCTCGGTCTTTAAATTATTTATGCATGTAAGGATTTTGAACTGCTAATTTGCTTTGCTGACAAATTCTTAGAAAGCATCCTTAGGTAGTTAAGCTGAACTAACTACTACTATTTAAGGGATAAGCAAAAAGGGAATTTACAGTATTCTGAAAAGGTGGTAAAAAATTTAGAACTCATATATTTGTTTCTTTCTTAATGTCCCCAGCTATTTGTACAAACAAAAATATTTCTCAAATCGAATGATACTCTGCAATTATTGTACAATTGAAATAAGAGGTCTGAAAGGAGTAGCCTGCAGCAACTAAATAGACCCTGAAAAAGAATATTTTAAACAAAAATCCCTTTAAAGGTTCCTAACACTACCACAGATAGATTCCCTCAAAATTCCATTTTACAAATATGGAATGAAACATGAAGTTTTATCTCAGTAATGTTTTTGTTAGTTACACATTTCTTTCCTTGTGTCTGTAATCTCTATTTTCCCCTCCTTACCTAGCTTTTCACCTTTTATTCAGCACTGTGACATTGAATGGTAGAGTCCCACTGGGTAGAACCCCAGGAAATTTCCATTGCAAAGAGGAAGGGAGAAAAACAATACGGTCATTTCCATATAATTCCTTCAATAATATATATACATATAATTATTAAAGGCAAAATCTGCTCCACACTCAGGTAAAGGCCTAAATAAAACTAAACAGATCAATTAATTTTAGTATTTAACAACAACAGGCCTTTACAAGTGCAGTCTTTGGGTTCATTTTCTTCCTGTAACATCTGATCTTGTATCCACCATACACCCATATGAAATTCTAAAATTTAGAACTAAAGCATGTCCTTTAAAGAAACAGTAGACAAATTAATCTCAAACCTTGTGAACTACAATTCTGTGTGCAAGTGTCATGTGGGACAGTAGGGGGCAACTTTCACCCACAAGTGGTTCCTTGAGTATTCTGATCCATAATGTAATGACATGAAGTGGGTACTACCGGGCAGATGGAGCTCATTAGCCCTGTAAGGTAATCCATCTACGTCCTGAGGACCTCGCTGCCACTGTCCAAGCGTGCTTGGCCCCGGCAGATGAACCTCAGGATTAAAGGGTGGGCTCAGTTCCGCGCACACTGTGTCTCACCTAAAAAATCCAATGCGCAGGTTGGAAGGTGGAAAGACCTTCCCCGGTTCTTCGTTCGCGAAGACTGGCCATTACTTTCAGTACTTACCTAAGTTTACTGTGTGGTCTACATCAATTTTTAAAAATGGAAGGTTTCATGTTTAAATTCCCATTTCCTTCTCAATGCAGTGTGCTGAGGAAATATCTGGTGTATATGCTAGAAAAATGCTGCAAGATGAAATAACAAACTACAGTCTCAAAGCTGTTGAGAAATGAAAGAGAAGGACAATTATATTCCTCTAGTTTGCTGTCACAGGATTTGTGAGAAACCAATCTCAAAAAGATTATTTTCCACAATTACATTTTGATAAATAATTCTTCCTTGAATAAACAATTTATAAATGCAATAATTTAACACCCTAAAACCAGAGCATGGATTAATATGACAGTTGATGTAAATAGCAAAGTATTTATTAGTGATTTTAATATGCATAATGATATTATGTTTAATAATACATTAATATTTAAGAATGAACTGGTGTTCTATATTGTGCATCAAGTTTTCAATCAGTCAGAATATGAAAGTTTGCCATGCATTTCCCCTGCCAGCAAATGCAAAACCAGGCATGCTAACAAAGGAAAAAAAGTCAGACATAGAGTAGCACTTTTTCCAAATGTGCTTCACTATATTATACAATGATGATTTTTGATTGAAATATTATATAATGTATATAATTTAATATGCAACCAAGTGATTTCCCTCTCAAATTTATATTTAATTTTTAAAATTATCACATTGGTGAAAGTAAAGAAGTAGTACTGACAATATTTTCACACCAAAACTAGTCAAGGAGGAAAATAACACTTGTAATAAACACACAAAACTAGATTTAGTCTTGCTATCTGTTTCACAAAATGAAGTGGTTAGGCCTAAGGTGAATTTTTAGCAAATTTGGGTAGAACCATAATTTCAAGTGAAGGATGTCAAATAGTGGCAACCAAATCAGACAAACCTTCACACTACATTTAAGCTTCAAGCTTGAGAGTAAAATACACTGGATGTCAAACTGCAGTAACAATGTGAGAAAGTGACTGCAGACCTTTCTCCTTAAGTGTCCTGAGATCCTTCAATAATTCAGGCAGGTAACTGAATTCAAGAGCCTTTGTTAGGGAGTCAGAATAACTTATTATGAATGTCTCGTCTGGCTTTAAGCCCAAAGAAAATGCACTGTGCATTTCTCAGTGAGGTAGATAACAACTATTTCTCTAAACGTAACCCCACCTTAAAATATAAATCTCCCATTTCACTTAGTGCACTTAAAACTATTTTACTTAATAGACAGAGAAACTATTTTACTTAATAGACAGAGCATAACATAAACAAGGATTATAAGATGTGAATAACATCCACCCTCCAGCAGTTCCTGAAATGAACTTACATTTTCATGTTAATACTCAGAGAGCATGTGTGCAACTGGTATCAAGAGTACTACTTTACAAGCAAAATTAATCATAAAAAGCATAGTAAAAAAAAAAGCCAGACCAGACATTTTACCACAAGATTACTCGAGATTACTTCATGATCCCATAATTTCTGATGCTTCACAAATTACTGGGTGGGGTGGGCTTTTTTTTTTTGTTATTTGGTTGGGGGTTTTTTTGTCTTTTAACCTAAGCCTGAGAAGTATCACGCTGTTTTACTCCTGCGTTTTGACAGGACTGAACTCCAGGTGAAACCAAACAGTTGGTTTCCACCACCCCCTTTTCCTCCCCTCAGTGTTCTTCTGTCTCAGTGCCTTTCAGGAGTTGCGTGCCAGGACTCAACTTCCAGTTCATTTGCCTACTCACTTGTATCCTGAGTTTGATATCAAATGGACAGTAGAAGATGTGGTTCATCAGGCTGAGGAGGGTCATCCTGGAGGGACAGCCAAACTGACTGTGAAGTTCAGTGTTCTTTCTCTTCCCTTTGTAAAAAATAACCTGTATGTGACAGACTTGCTGCTACTAAAACCCTGGTAAGCATCCTACAAATGCAAAAATGCTGCACACAAAATGAAAGCCTCCTTTTTTTTCCTGATGTAAAAGCTTCATGAAATCAGGCTCAATACTAAAACAGGCAAACAAACTGAGACAAAACCAGGCTCACATCAACCCCAGCCTGCATGTCTCCAGGATCCACACCTTGGTCCTTCCTCCACTCTGTATCTGAAACCAGTCCTGTTACAGGTGCTGAGGAGAAGCTCAGTGGGAAAGCTCTTTGTACAGGACACCTCTTTCTTTACAATTCTTTAATTCTCTATTTTCTTTTTTATTTCCTCATCTTGTTTTTTCTCTTTCCTTGTCTCCCAGGATATCTCCCATGTGACTTCTACGTAAGACCCACATTTTCCCTCCATTTCCTCACTGACACACAGCAACCCCAAGAAGGAGCCCATATTCCTCTCAGGCACTCAAAAAACACCAAATCCTTTGCAGCCACTGAAGTTACTCAAGGGTAGACACAGCTCTTTACTCTCACAAGTCCTACCCTTGCTTTCTCTGTCCCCATGTGCTGCTCCAGCAACCAGGCTGTGCCTGCTGCCTCCAGACCCAGGCTGGGCAGGGCAGGGGCTGTGTCCAGGTGGCCTGTGGTTACAGGGATTTTCCTCAATGTGCCTCAGCAGAAGTGGGAAACCTTATGAAAAGACTGCTTGTCCTTTCTGCTTTCTCCCAGATGTGTAGGAATTAGAACAGTCACAAGTAGTTATCCCTCTTCCCTCATTAATTGTAAAGCCTCATTTCCTCACATGGTAAGCATGAAGATAGAAGGGAAGCTTCCAGAAAATGGAATGTAATTTCAACTCTCTTTTGAATAAAAAGCCTCTCTGTCACCAAAGTAACAAATGCTTTTATTTGGTACCTTTCCAAGGGTTCTTTCTGTTGGGAGGAAACTTTTGGAGAAATGGTAGGGTTGGACAAGGTAACCTCCAGAGCTACCTCTCCAAACTCAGCCTTTCTGTGATCCTGTGATTTTTGTATCAGTACACTCAAGTTACAAAGAAAATATCTCGAGCCCATTGAGTGCAAAAGGAAAGAAATTCTAAGAGACAATATCTACAGTGACAATATGGAAATAATCCAATTTGCTGCCCTCTTAAGTATAAACTAATTTTTAGAGCGTAATCTCTTTGCTCTACACCTTTCTGTGCTCTGGTTTGTTTTTTTTTTCTGTCACCACTGCAGTTCACCCAAATTTACAATGAACAAGAATTAAGGTTATGGGCCTGATTGAATATGGACTTCCTGCTTACTGCAGTGCAAGTGAAACACAAAAAGTATTTTGATTTATAGCATCTAAGAAGTTTTTGTCAGTTTTGCCCAAAGCCTTTCTGTACATTGAATTTAAAACAAAACTCACCATTAGTAGAAAAGTCTTCCTCCCACTTCCCTGCTGTAAGGAGACAGTCCTCCAGAGAAGGATGAAAATGGAGAAACAGCACATCTCACACTCTACAGACCCCTTAACAGCCAACTTCTGTGCTTTCCCTGAACAGGCCAAATCAGAGAAGATACTGAGGAGAGATTTAACAGAGTCAATCAGTGCTTTTCACAACATATGGTGTTGGATCCATCAATAGCTGTACAGGGCCCATGTTACAGGCCACCATTCTATTTGTCTGATGTTGTGAGTGGAAATGTAATCCCACACTCCTTTCACAGACTTCTGTGACAAGCTCTGTTACTACAGACTTTGAGTAAATAACTGTAAATTCCATTCTAAAATAAGTTACACTAACTTGTTTGCCTTAATTATAGATATAAAAATTCCCCATATTCATTGTTGGCCAGGTTATATTTACTGTATGCTGATACACGACTGATACTGCTTTATAAATAGACCCATTTTTGTGCATTTCACCTAAGATGTAAATTATACCATTGACAGTACCAACCCATTGGAAAGTTTCCAAATTATTTTGGTACACTACAATAACTGCTTTTTGCAGAGGCAAGAAGGAATGTTTTCAAAAAGTAGAAAGACTTTCTGTAAAGATTTTCTGATGTTCTTAAGTTTTCTGTGTTTTATTTACTGTTCACGTACTATGTGTTTGGATTCAGATGCTGGTTGGTGTCTCCTCCTTTCCTTTCTTTGGGAAAATTGCCCTATACATGGTAGAACACTTTCTGGTTTTCATTATCACTAAATTCAAAGGCTATCAGCTATTGTAGCCATTTATACTTATGAGCAGGTAATCAGAATAATCACTGGTTGGTAACAGTTCTTCAAGCAAAAGAACCTTCACTTGACTGATTTTTTTTTGGTGGTTGTAGTAGTAGAAGGATCGCATTTTTCCAGTGGTTTTTCAAGGACAGTTCAGTTCTTGCAGCTTTAATATGTAAGGAAATAATTTTGCATCCAACAAGAATGACAGTTTGTCTAAATAGAAAATAGATTATTTTTCCAAATCCACAAAAATGTTCAACAAATCATTGCTAGATCATGTGCAAGACTTGTCTTGCACAGTTGCAGCTACTGATGTTTGACTACTAAGATACATTTTGATACGGAAAATGGGTGCAGAAAGAGGTTACAGGTTTATATCCATATTTCTCATAGGTCAGGGAAAACAGTTGCTTTGAAAATCTAAAATGTGTTAAGAATTCATGAATGAAGGTTGACTTATCACTTTGTTTTCTTACTCTTAAAATAATCTCAGTCTATTCCAAAAAAATCCCAAACAAACCAAAAACCAAACCAACAACCCAACCCAGAAATAAACCACAAAAAATTGTTTTCCAATGAAATCTACAGACAAGTTACCTGAGCAAACCACGCTGTTAACAGAAACATAGCTAATTTTTGTCAATAACTTCATAAAACTTGGTGGAAATTTATGTTATATCTAGTCTTATAATCATAATATGAGATAAACTGTAACTTACTCTACAGAAAGATTGATTGCTTTCACAGAGATGTTACCTGGTTCATGATGTATGTGCTCTTGTAACTTCAATCCCTAGGTTAAGGTTATAGATGGTTAAAAGCAGCACTTAAAACAGATGAAGTTCTTCTGAGCCAAAAATGTTTCCGTCTTGATAAACACACTGGGACACCTGGAGAATACCAGCTATTATACCACATCAGAAGATAATCATAGTAAAGCTATAAGCTCTAATAATTAACGGGAAAAGATATAAAATAAAACTGATCATTTGACATTGCCATTTCATCTTATGCAGGACCACTGTTGAGACCAAGTTACACTCCAGAAAAAAATTATCTATTCCACAAAAATTAATATTAACTGAGTAACATTTTAAAGCATGGTAGTACCTAAAATTATTATGGCTCCTTCGTACCTTAGTCTAAAGAGTACCTAGAGGTAAGATTTCTTCAAGCTATTCATTGCTAAAATCTAGCCAACACAGTACTAGCTTCCATTTTCCACTTTCCCTGCACAGTACAGCATTTAGACTTAAGATTTAAGAGCACACTGGAAATACAGACTACTTAATGCAAGAACAAAACTTTCTGGTATGATCGCATGTTTATGTTGCATAAGATAATACAATCCATCTGTTGGGAAAATCCTTGCGGAATATTATATCTGCTTTAGCAATAAACATGAATAGAAATCAAGATTATTTTTAAAAATCCAAAACTGAGGAACAGTGAGCCTTACAAAGAAATATGTCTAGGAACCTGAGGCAAATTATACATGTTAATGTTGGAGTCACTGAGAACAGTTAACACAATGTAACCAAATGTCAACTGGAATATTTTGCAGTAACTGACTGAATATATGAAGAGGTCTGTGTTTAATGAATATATGAATGCTTGGTTTCTAAGTTTTCAGCTTCAGATGGCGAAGATTAAGTGCTAAGGGTGTTACTGTAAATGTTTAAGCGAGATGAACATCACTGATTTTCTAATTTTACCACATGGTTTATTTCAGAAGAAAACAAGCACCAGTTAACATAGTTCTCCTGCAAGTCAGTAAACAGTCACACACGAAAACTCAATACAATTTGCTTCTTTGTTTATGTGCAGGATATTTAGTTTGGTTTGCAAAGTATTAGAAGAATAATAAGAACCTCCTGACAGAATACCACAACTAAATTTCTCAAAAGCCACTCAGTTAATCTCAGTGTTGAATCTGGCTGTTTCAAATTATTGTAATGTATAATAACAGTCTTATTGACAATATAGATGCACAGAGCCAAAAAAAGCTAGAAATAGTGGCCAAAACGATGAACTAAGCGCCAGCCCAAATGACAACAAACATATGGCCATTAACTGAAGAATGGAGGGGTTTAGGAATGCAGCTGTCTGTGGTCTCCTAAAAGTTCCAGAGGAATGAAATGCTGTGAGGATTGGCAAAGTCTGGATGAGAAGTACTACTGAAGATGGTAGGGCCTTAAAATGGAGTCAACCAGCGGATCATGTTGGAATTCAGAGATTTCTGTGGTCAGAATATATTCATTCCATTGGCCTCATAATGTACATCAACAAATTAATATTGTATGGATGTCATTTCAAAGCCTACTGAAGACGAAGAGCCATTACTGAAGCCATTAGAGCACAGATGGTTCAAACTATATGCAGATATTCATACTTGCATTTCTGCATTATAGCAAGGGTTTTTTTCTGTTGAACTGTAATGAATTGTCTCATAATCTATTCCATCTTCTTGCCATTAGCAGGCTTTGAATGTTCACAAATAGGAGCAAAGAACTCATTTTCCAGAGCTTTAATCACACAAAGAGGGAATGCCTAATTCTCTAAATGAAATGGTCTGTGATCACTGAAGCAGAGATTTAATATATCACGGCAAATTAGGTAGATTTTAATAAATTACTTATCTCTCTGAATACTTTACATATGCTTATGAAGAAACATAGCCTGTTTGCAAACAGTGGAAATCCACAGTCTATAAAATCCTTTGAAGAAGATGACAAATAAAAAAGTAAATTAAAAAATGAAATGTATTATATCCTCGTTCTCGAGAGACAATCCTTTTTGCAGCATTGATTCACAGCTCCATTAAAAATATCAATTAAATCCTTCACTGAGATTGGTTAAAAGCTGTAAAATTAACTTTCCATGCTAGACACTGGTTATTCAGATACAACGATTTATTGTATATGTTCGATGTAAGTTCTAAAAGTGACAAAACCCAAATGAAAACACAGTTGCCCGTCCCTACAGTTCAAAGTAGGTGAAGCAAAATCTCACACTTTGGCTTCTTTTTGTGCTTTGACAGATGTTGGCTGAAAGTAAATCTTCTACTGCACAGAAAATGATTGTGCCTGCCCTCCCCCTACTTCAAATTATGGTAACCATAAACAGCTGATTATAATGTTAGTAGAAGGGTAAAAGTTATTTAAAAAAGGTTGCAGTAATTTAATAAGTCCTGCAACTAGCCTAATTTTTTATATTTAATTGATAGGAACTGCATGCATCAAAGAAAACACATACTGAGATTTAATGTGCATAAAATGGATATTAGCATTTTAAAGAGGCAGATTAACACATTAATCCAAGTAATTTTCATATATTGCTTTTAATAAAATCTTCACAGTATAAAATTCTTAATGAGGCTAATCACAGGCATTCCATTTAGCGGGGTGATTAGGGATAACATAAAAGTATTTTTAATCAGTTTTCTAAGGCTTATGGTTTTTTTATTAAAAATTAAAATTTTGACTTGCATTTTTATTACTGTTTTATGTAGGAAAAAAATCTTGAAAATGCAAATAAAGCCCATCATTCAATCATGTAGGTATTAATTATTTACAAGGCGTTGTCCATTGTGGAGAGATTCTTAGCCTTAGGGGGGAAATATAAAAACAAACAGACTGAAAAGTATACAAAACTTTACAACTACAAATCAAGCGTCCTTTCCACATGAATTATACATTAAATATACTGTAAGAATTACAAAGATCTCATCTTTGATGCGCTATCAAGCCTGTATTTACACTGGGAGAGGGAACTTCTGTAGGCGAAGTTCCTTTCATGCCTCGCAGTGGTCTTTGCACTCCTCGCAGACAGCGCGGCACGTGGAGGGACCTCCACGGCTACTGTGAGCTCCCCAATTACTGCACCATCACCTCGTGAATCAAAAACTAGAAAGGGAACATCACAAAACAGCATTAGCGATTTCATTTAAGGTTTTGCTTAAGGTTTCTGTGGCGTTTGGACGGATGAAAAGGCACCTGGCACACGCAGAGGAGAAAATAAATAAATAATAGAGGAATCTTCCAGTTCAGGTATTTAGCCTACTGGAAACTGAACACTCTAAGAACTAGAATGTACATCAATTAAAGTGCAAGAATTACCTTTTAAATAAAGAAAACTATTGGTATAATAATTGCCTATATGTAAATATGAGATGTGGCAATATGTAAATTCAAACTCTACTGAAAACATACATGCATATTTATAAATAGTTTTAAATAAAAACATACCTATTAATGCATTTCCTACAGTGTGTAGGACAGGTCCAAATCAGCCTGGACACTTACTAGTATTTAAAAAGTAATTGTTTTTTCCAGCTGGTGCAATGCAAAATTATTTAAATTACAAGCTTCTATGTGTTGCAAAATAGTGAGGTATAAACAAAGGTGGTAATTCCTCTAGACTAAACTATTTGACTACAGTAATCTTTGTGTATGTGGGTTTTAAAGTAGTATTTTAAATTTCTATTTTACAGAAATTAGCTGACATGATTTGAAATTGCACTCTTTTACAATATCTAAGTAAGCCCAGAGGGCCAGAATCTCTGCTGCTGTGATTAAAACATGCTGCTAAGTCAAAAATGAGGCTCTTTCCCAGTCCTGCATAAAAAGCAATGAGGCTGCCTAACATGACTCTAGAAGGAATTTGAATAAAAACAAATAATCTTGACAGCATATTTTTTTCAAAGCAAATTATACAGCTGACAAATGGCAAGGTTATGTTTTTAGTACATAAACTGGGTTAAGTACTCTGGGACACGCAATGATGCTGCGTGGTACAATTTCTAGGCTGCTGGGACAGCTCTGAAGTGGTTTAGAGAAGAAAAAAACATGGGATAAACCTTCCATCATTTACTCTGTTGAAAGAGCTATTATAGGACAGATTGGATGCTAATCTTAGAGATCCAAACCACTTTGTAAAACCTTGAACAAATCACTCAATGAACTGTCAACTTCAAGAGCAGACTTCAGGGGACAGTACTGTTTTCACTTATAAGAACAGGGTAACTGTAATTACTGATATCTGAACATTAATTCTATTTTCTCAGTTTTCATGTTGTCATCCTATCTCTGAGCCATATTGTTAGATATCTTGACTACAGTGTTTTTCACTCATCCTCTTGCTAAGTCATTCGCTTAATCGCTTCAAATTTCATGGAGGCCACTTTCACACAATCAGCAATGAAAGGAACAAGACATAAAAAAGATATGTGCTTGGAGTCTCAAAAAGAATGAAGGACATTTATGTACCTAAGAATGACTGTATCTTCATGTGGTAGTGTCCTATGAATTTCCCTGTGTCTAGGTTTATTCTTCTTCCCTCAAACCAAAATCCACCTCAGAGAATGTGTACAATATTACTTAGGAATTCTATTTATTGTGCCATTACATTTAAATGAAGTCTGTATCCAGATCTCAAGAACAGATCCTTTTACAATGCCTTTGTCCAAGAAAATACACTGACATGTTCTTTTGTCATGATCTGATATATATAAACGTCAAATTAATTTCAATTCTCTGAAAGTTCTAAATTTTCAAAAATATGCTATGATATATGTCATAGATGCAACAGAATCTTCCCTGGCACCTGCAGGGAAGGGCAGAAGTGTGGAGAAGAAAAAGAATAAAAGTATTTCTAGCTATTATTATCCCTTTCACGGATATAATGTACACAAACTAAAAATTAGTTAAAATGTCTTCTGATTAGGGGAAGAAATCCTCCTCACAATATTGAAGCAGTTGTCATTGCATACTAATGATTAGCTTTTAACAGAACAATAACTAGTAACAAAAACCAGTCCTTCCTGTAATAATAATTTTCTCAGATGATGATGAGGACTTTTATGAGTTTTGTGAAAGGTGACTTTCAAAGGTAAAAAATTATATTAATATCACTAATCAATCTTATCAAATAGGAATTATGACCATGGGAATTATGGACATAAACTACAGAACAAAAACAATCTTCCAGTGAGAGACTACAAGATACCTTTGGAGGAGATGCGTTTTTGTACAATACTTGGAGAAAAATTATTGCTGGAGAAAAGCTTAAGTGGTTCAGCCACAGTAAGAAGTGCATCAAATCTGTATACTATTTTTCCAGGGTATGGAGATTTGATTCTTTGCATTTTCCTTATCATGCTCCTGAAACTTCGATGCATACTTTTAGTATTTTAGCTACAGCACGGATGCAAATCATGCATGATAATGGGAATGGATAAGAAAGCTTTTTTCTTTCCCTCACTACTCAGCTCCCCGTTGCTCAAGGTACAGAAATTAGACACAGCAGAAGAAGTAGCAAAGTCACATTAGCCTGGCATTCCACTAGGGCTGACTGGAATTCTGGCTATTGCAAAGGGTACCTTGTGTGCTCTGCATCCACTATCGGGCTGGCTCCTGGACTGGCAGAGAAGAGGGACTATTTGTAACAGATTTACTCTCTTCACCGAGCTTTACCACAGCAGGGAAAGAGGGTTGAGACAAAGAGGTAGGAGAAAAATGCACACTGGTAACCACGTCCCTGCTACCACGGGGAACAAGAAGCCCTAAGCAAGGACAACATTTTCCTTCAGTGTCTATGAAAGCACCAAGTAGCCTTCTGGAGTCTTACCAGTGTTACAAAAATGATCCTACAGCCCAGGAAATGGAAGATTCCACACCTCCTGCTCATCTCACCTTGCTTTAATGGGTCACAGTGAAGGTTTGGCCACAGTCCCTTTCAGAAGGGTGTTCACTCTAAACTGACACCTTACCAAACCCACCAATATTTCATCCTGTCTGGCAAACAGGATTCATATGGAGGACACAAGCTGGAGGTACTCTGGGAGTTATAGCTCTGAATAAGATATAGACTTTAACAATACAGAATTACTGACATAAATTTTAATAAAAATACATTTTTATAGTCCCATTCCAATGAAGCATGATGTACAAAATAGAGAATTACAGCAAGTGGACATGTCCAGAAAGTTCTTAGGTTTTTTGAACGAAATACTATAAGCTGGGAATGCTCTTTGGCTTTGGTTTGTAAACATATTTCAAGGAGGAACAGTAGCAGGCATTTTTTGCAGACTTTTGCAAACGAATGTGGAAGTCATTAGTTAGTATTAAAGAATTTCTTATTGACAAAACGTCAAACAATTGCTTTCATAGTAACCCTTGCAGAGAAAAGTAGAAATTCAACAAGTAATTTTTAAGCTACAGAAGTTTACAAGAAACTGATCTTTAAAACTTACCATCAATGTCTTGTTCAATGATATTTCTTTGCTTCTGGAACATCTCTTTCAAACTGATCAGAGCAAACCCAGTATCTTCACATTCAAGATCCTGTTCATCTTCTGGGGGATCACTGACCACATAAATTTTAGGATAAACAAAAAACCAAAAAAAACCCAAACAAAACAAAAAAACAAGGAGGAAAAAAGATATTTTTCCTTCAAAAAGGGTTGAAAATCAATTCTAAAACCAGAAAAAAAGGCAACACCACATTCTATTTTATGAGTGGAACACAAATAAGAACTCTCTATCAAGTAAATTCAACATTTTCCATGACAAGAATAGTCTAAGACCCCCTTTTTTAAATCCTCCCTTTTTCTTCAGCATTATTTAGCTGTAATAGAAGGACAGAGAGGTTTAATCACAGAAATGTTCCATTTTTCTTTCCCCTCCCCACCACGCTATGGTACAATTCTTGTTCATATGACCATACAAGAAACTATATAAAATATATGCTTTTCTCTCACGAACTTAAATTACACCCATTGCATCCAAGGACGGCTTTCCTTTTAAACACATAACTCCAGTACTGTGTTGGAGCTGCCTTGAGTTAGTGGCTTGTGCAGGGGCCAAAAACACTGAGACTGACAAAATGACAGGAATTTAGAACTAATATTTGGAATGTCTTGGGAATGCTGTTCAAACTGTGAGTGTTTGTGAGCTTTACAGCCTAAAAATGTTACAATAAGCATAATTTCAAATGGGTAGCAATCAAGTTGTGTAACATCCAAGTCTAAGGGAAAGGATATGTTAGACAAAATACAATCAAATCTTCCTCAAAAGACTTTAAACACAACAACTACTACAATTATGTTTTTATAGTTTATTTTGGTGCTTGTCTCTCACTAACAAATATTTATCATAGAAAATATATATACATGTAAATATTTGTCACTAAACCCAGTCACCTACTGAAAATATGAAAATATTTTAAAAAATTTTCTGGAGGCAAAGAAAGGAAAACTATCACAGCCACTTGCAACAGCAGGTGTCTTCACTGAATATAATTCACTTAACTTGAGATTTTGGCACAGAGCTAAGCAGCAGCAAAACTGCCCAAACCTAATCAAAAAGAAAGAAATACTTAGATGTGCAAGATAAATATTAACTTGAATAAAAACAAGTTAAAAATTGTAAGAACAATTTGATAAAACTGTTGGGTTTTGGGAACAGATCTGTTTTGTTATGATTCAGTGTCAACGTTAATCTCTTGGGGAAACCAGCGTGGCAGTTAAGACAGTGACAGAAGAGATTCATGCTGAATTAACTTTTATCACTTAAGGGTACCAACTATTACCAAAATTTTCACTAAAACATAAATTAAAAGCAGGCCTAGTAAAAATTGAGACAGCATCTTACAGCCAAAGGGGAGTGTCATTCATACAGACCCACCCTGTGGTTCAGATCAAACACAGGTATTTTACATGAATAGGTCAAGCTTCAATAAAACAGATGAAAATAACAGCCCCTCTAACACCACATAGTTCCAATATGCTTAAAAGATGATATTGGATTAAATCTTTGCTGCTAAGCAGGAAGGAGGAGTTTTGCACTCTGGATTTCACGGGAATACTCCAACTAGACTCCAAGAATGGTACCACAATCACCTTGGGTTTTGTACTTCTAAAAAACATTCCAAAAGGTTTGAGAGAATATTTAAATATGATATTTGGCATGCTTTAACTTGTCTTCTTAATTTACCAAAAATTGCAAGAGCTCTCTTTTCAGGCTCAATGGCTTAAAAAGACACAGTTTAAACTGCCTGAGAATCTACTTTGATGGGAGTTGGTATACCAAATTTACACAAGGATTTCTTACTATGGATAGTGTTCCTCTCCCATACTTCTCTCAAGAATCCTAGATTTTCTCTCTAGCTGATTTCCACATTTCATTTCTGTAACACCAGTTTCTCACTTCCATGCAGGTATCCCAAACTTACTGACAGAATGAGAAGAAATTTTGACATGCTGGTAAAAGCACCATGTGGGAAGACGTTCGCTAGCCACTGGAAGAAAGACTAGAGAACTAAATGAAACTTGTCTGGCTAATGAAAAGTGAAAAAATTAGAAGTGCCTTTAACTTAAAATGTGTTTTACAGTGAAGCAGAAAAGCCTGGACAATTAGTTATTATTGTTTTTAGGATAACACTTAAAGGCATTCTCACCAGCAGGTAATTTAGAGTGACTGGACAAAAGTTCTTACGTAGGCAAATTTGATTCTAATTTTTTTTATCCCGGAGATCAGCCATTTTTTGAGCAGGAAGGAGAAAACTCTGTGTGTCAATGTTGCATATTAATGTGAAGCTAATGACTGTACACGTGCTCTACTCCCCTGTAACATGGATGCATAGATTTTCTTGGGAGAACAATGACTTCATATAGTGTGTTTCCTGGAATAACAATCATTCCCCACCAAGAAATGATGCACCTGTCAGGATCAGCCTGGAAACCTCTTGCATAAAGCTGTTCACTCTTGTTATCACAGCAGGGTGACTGTTAGACACACGGATTCCTCCACTCCTCACATATGTCTCTCCTGACACTTGTCAGAAGAGCACACACTCTACCTCCAGGTCTGCAAGCATTTCAGCTACAGGCTGGCATGAGGAATCAGGTAACTTTCTCTACAGGACCAACATTTCTACACTCTTAAAATGCTGAAAGATTAGAGTGGAAGAATAAAAAATAACTGCGACACAGTTAAATGGACTGCCAGAAATGTGTCCTTTTAACTGATTTAAAGACTTGAACATGTAATGACAGGGTTCAGATGCTGAAATAATAATTTTATGTCCTTTTTTTATCCCAAACTTTTTACAAATATTAGCAAGTATAGCTTCCTAAAATAAATGAAGAATTTGAATCTCTATTATACAGAAAAAGAAACAAACCAAAAAGGCTTCCTCTGTCACACATTATAGCTATAAGAAAAAGCAAGTGTTCTGACAAAACCTCCCTAATAATGATAGAGACAATGACTGTCTGAAAGCATAAAGATGCTTGTCAAAAGAACTACACTCATATATTTTACATAACTCTATTTAACAGCATATATTCTTATATTTTCTGTCACTATTTGTTCAAATACGGAACCAAATTCAACATTTCTAATAAACACTTAAAGTGATTCCATATCAATAACTGAAAGAAGAGAAAAATCAACTTTGTTTTGAAATCTTATCTTTAAATGTACAGTAAACTCCACTCCAAATAAATTTTAGATTGGATATTAGAAAAAAATTAGTTACTGAAAGAGTTGTCAAGCCCTGGAATTGGCTGAGTCACCAACCCTGGAGGTATTTCAAAGTGTAAATGGGGCACTTGGGGACATGGTTCAGTGGTGGAACTGGCAGTGCTGGGGTATTGGTTGGATTTTGTGACTCTAAAGTTCTCTCATCTAAATGATTTCAGGATTCTATAAAATAAACATACTTTCCTGTGTAAATGCCATGTCAATCTACATTTATTTACTTGCAAGTATAAACTAAAAGAGTATAAAGCTGTGAAATTCTTTATTTTCATGGTCAAATTGGCTCTGTTTCAACTACAGAATTAGGCTATAGTTGCAACTCTGGCTTAGCAGTAATTTTGTCTTAGCAGTAATTTTATGTATTATATTAATGTATCTTTTAACACCTGAGAATATTTATCTTTCTCAAGAGATTCATTAAAGTGACTCTGCTTTTGGAAGACTAACCAGCATGTGGCAAGTCTATTTATTTATGTTCCAATATGTATCCAATCATTATAAGTATTGTTTCTAACAACATTCTTTGTGATAGGAAAAAAAAATTAATTAATACACTAATTAATATACATAATACACTGTCTATGCTCAATAATCTGGCATAGCACAAACACTAATAAAGTGTCAGGCTCAACCATCTGCAGGCAATTTTCAATGATATTTATATCCTTGATAATTTGGTTTCCTGAGCTTTAAAGCATTAGTTTAGCTGAGTTCCTGTTTCAGCTGAAAAAGCTCTGATACTAGTTTGTAAAGCTTGTGATAGAAAACACGTGTTGATATAACTAGGCTAGGTTTAAAATGCATAGATTTGGAAACTTGTGGTGTAAGAGCAGAATCTTTTCATAAATTTTGTTTCTTGGTGGTCCTTGCTAGGATAAAGTGGGGAACTGGACTACTGCTGAAATTCCTGCCTTCCTGTTTACTCATGACAGAATTGAAACTTCACGACAGGCCAAACCAGACACACCAATAACTGCAGAAAACAACCTACCTGGTAACCCAGAGGACAGGACCATGATGGCACATGTAGAGGGTGAATGTGTCTGGTCAGAGAAAAAGCTTACTTACCTTCTTTTACCTTAGGTTTGTAAAATATTTAGTACAGATATGTAAGTATTTATAGGAGAAATTGCAGCACACAGATTAGCTATTTGCTGAATTATCCCTCATGAACCACCAAAAAAAAAGAAAAAAAGAAAAAAGAGGAAAAAAAAGAAAAAAAGAAAAAAAAAAGAAAAAAAGAGTATTTTATTCTCAATATTCTCAAATCTTAGCAGAATGTGTTTTAGTAGAATGTTACCCACTTTCCTAATCCACATGGTAAAGCAAGTCTTCTCCTTGCTTATTAAATGATTTTTTAAATTTTTTTTTTTTTAAATCTCCAAACTTAAGAATGTTTTGGTATCATATTTCCATCCCAACAAGTAATCATTTCATGGTGTTCCCTGCTCCATTCCAGTAAAACCTGTTTTCTGGCCAAAACATGAATCTCAGCTACAGAACGGAAATGAAATGAAATGAAGAGAGATCGCTCTCTTCCTAACTGCAGAGTGAATCCGTGATTTGTGGATAAACACATATTTCAAAGATTTACAAGTAACTCCAACACTTCAAATACTATCAGCAGGTATCCTACTCTTCTGTGAATTAAATCAGTCTTTGATTTAATAATTATTCCATTCTTTAAGAGAAAACAGGATCAAAGGATGTCACTCATTCTTTCAAAGTAATGCATATACGCTATTGCAATCAAAAAAAATTGAATATGAAAAAAATTATTATTGAAATTGAACAAGACTAATTTATACTCTTTCCCATATGTATCCATATAATAGCTACATCTGTGTGTATATATATATATATATTTTTTTTTTTTTTAGAAATTCTAGGGCCAAAGAACACTTTCTGCAGCTCTTAGTCTCCTTTTAGTACTCTGAATTCAGAAAGCAATGAATGTACTACACTACATGGGGTAGAAATGTACTTTTCAAATTCATTAGTGATAGAACACTGATGATAGAATCTCCCTTTTGCAAAATAAAATTGTTAAAAGCGAGAGAAGCAAACAAACAAACTCCCAAACCACAGCACTAAACCAACATTAAGTGAGGCTGCAATCTTCCACGCCACATGAACATATTCAGGGAAGAAATAAGATTAGAACACAGGTATTGTTCCTAGCTGAAACAACTTTTTTTTTCTAATTAGTTACTTAGGCAGGTATTAACTTCTCAGGGATACCTTCTCAACAGAGACAAACAACAAGGCAAACCACCATCATCATTTACAAAGACCTATAACAGTTTTTCAGCACTAACATGTACCTGTCAGTGTGCTGATCTGGCTTTAGAAGAACAGAATTGAGATACTCTTTTCCTGCACAATTATCTGCCTGAGCCACATTTAGCACTGCAACGCAAAGCAGAATTAATATCAGTATCAATTGTTTTTCACCTTTTAGAAGAAAGAACATGAGGAAAAGAACAAAGAAAAAATAAACATTTCTTTCTTTTTTCTAAGGAAAAGCAGCAATGTTAGAATCAAATTTGAAAGGTCATGTGATCTAATGGTGTGTCACTGGCAGGTTTATGTGCACACTGTCAAAAAAGATACAAGCAGCATCTAAGCATGCCACACAGCTGTCACTTTCTGTTAATGGCAATAGCAGTCATGATTTTAAAAGCCACTGGTCTTTATTGCTTTGTATTTGAAGTGATTTGCTGCGTTTTCTTCCACTGAGGAAGCTAGTGATAATGATAATGTA
The DNA here is from genome assembly GCF_003031625.1 of Empidonax traillii. Lineage (NCBI taxonomy): Eukaryota > Metazoa > Chordata > Aves > Passeriformes > Tyrannidae > Empidonax > Empidonax traillii. The sequence continues at coordinate 1,022,247 of NW_020955242.1, read as the reverse complement.
TGGCAGAGTGCTTGTCCTTTTTGACAGCCTCAGTAATTTAATCCCCCTTTCCTGCCACAATATTTCAATAAGAGAAACCTCTAGACCAATGGACTGGAGAAAATCCACAGCCTGGGGAGTGTGTGCGAGCGCTCTGAAAGCCTCTCATTGTTTTAATTTAAAATACAAACACAAGGATCAGCTTTTAATTTTTGGACTATTAAGATGACCCACAGTGAAAGTTAGCCTTGGTTTGGAAAACATACTAAAAGAATGAGAAACATGGTTTTAAGAAATTCTTCAAGAAGTTTTGGGGCATCTTATATTAAGAAAGTAGCAGATTTCTTGCAAATGGTATCAGTCTGCAAGTATCAATACACTACAGTGAAAGGGTTTAAAAACTGAAATAGCGTTGAATTAATTTTAATCTTTTTTTAAAGAAAGAAATGTAAATGAAAAAGTTTTGATAGGACAAAACTAGAATCAATATAACCCTCTAAGAATCAAACATAGCTCTTCATTTGTTTTCATTTGTTTTTGAGGGGAGGAGGTGTAGTTAGAAATTTGTCTGTCATTAAATTCCAACATTTGTCATATTCCCTCTCTTCTAGTTACTTCTCACTGTACCCCCGAGATTTTTGTCACTCTCCACATCACATTAAGGTTTCCTTTTCCTGTGCACTGAGAGAAATCTTTAATGTATTTCACTGTCCAAAATAAACTTATTTGTATAAAAAGAAAGTACCAATTCTACCAAGGAGCTGAGTATTGGAATGCAGCAGCATGAGCAGACATAAAGAAGGCCTCAACTCCTTGCAGAGGGATTCACTGAAGGACATATCTCTATTTCTCACCTTTCAGAGCTATTGCTTTTCCAGTTTTCTCCAAAGCTGCTCCTCGGCTCTTGGCCATCAGAACTGCTCCTAGGAATGGGTTACTATCAGAAAACAGCCAGTCCAGTTGCTGAGTCATTCAGTCAAAGGAATCTGCAATTTGCCACCTTTTTCTTTACTAACAGAAAGCAAAGCATTGGTGTTTTACCTTTGAATCCTTAGTTTCCACCTCACAATTTCTTTCTTAGGTTAAAAGAAGCTGTTATTGTCATCTGCTATTCTTCTGGACATGTGGATGACTTTCCACATGTGCTGCTCTCATGGCCAAGTGCTCCTGGGGCCACCACAGGAAGCGATGGGGAGGCAGCAGGGAGACAGATGGACAGCCAGAGAACTTCAAAGGAAATGCCACATCAACAGATTCTTCCCTTTCCCAGAAGCATTCCAAATGGAATTTCCTAAGTTTACTAATTCTGTATCTAAAACAATTTTAAATGGAAATTATTTACAAATCCAAAGAGTTCAAATTCATTTCACTCAATGGAAAAATTCAGACTTGTACGTAACACATTAGGCACAAGAACTCCATTCAAGTCTGGGGAAAATGATTAACCATAGTGAAAATACATTTTTAGATCCTGATGAATAACATGCTTTCATATCACCTAGAGTACTGCCTGAACTTAGAATCACAACATAGCTCCAAGGCATGGAACATCTTGTGTTTCTATCCAATTAATTGCAAAAATAATTCAAAATTAACTTGTGACAGTTTGCATCTGAGATTATAAAGTTACTCCTAAAGTACTAAAAGGTGAAGATTACATTGACCCTGGAAACTTGTCAGAAATCTTTGCAATTCAAAACTTTAACACAGCTGTTCTGTTATATTTTTTTCATAGTTCACATTCTATAAAACAGCTCTGTGATGAAGCAGTTTCATCACAGTGAAGAAAAAGATGTTTCACAATGTGGAGCTTTAATGGAAAAAAGGAATAAACACACAGAAATATAACGTTTTCTGATGCAAAGCCTTAACATTTGAGTTATACTGAAGAATCCACCTCTTCAGAAGTTTATTTTTAATAAAAAATACACCCCATCGTCTTCCCCTCACCTCGCGTTCTTTTGGTCTACTTGCACTTCAAGTTATTCAAAGAGCCACCCCATTCACTTAAGAGAGAAAAGCTGTCAAGAAAAGAAAGCTTTCCAATTAAATTTCAAATAAATTCTTTGCAGAAGTTCATAGGTCTTTCTTCTACTTCCATTGCCTGTTCTCTGTAACTACTCTATACAGTGATAAGAACACACTTCAGCCTTCTATCAGTCTTGTTTTCTAGTAATTTTCTTGCCATCTCAGCATTTTCACATTTAAGTCTTTTTATTGAATAAAATAAGAACGTTTTTTATTAGCAGCATTTATGAACTAACCATAGCTTCATCATTTAATTAATTGTGGCCCTGACAAGAAAAATGTTTATTTTACTGAAATTAACAGTCAAGCATCAATAGATGCATTTATATGTGTGGGAGACTGGGCTTTGTTTGCTCAGACTAACATGTTTCCTTATGATTTTCTGAATGTGAAACTGCCACTACTTTAAAGACTATATGGTGACTTGATTGGAAAATTTCTGGCACACAATTTTAAACTGAATTGAAAAGTTTAAATATCAGTTAATTGCCTAATGTGATAACTAACACCATTTAACATCAACACAACACTGTGCCAAAACAAATCCCAGCCAAAACAAACACACAGCTCCTCAGTCAGTGTGGTCAGCAGTAGATACAACACTTTATGTCACGGGAAATCAAGGGGTCTGCAGTGCAATCCCACAGTGCATAAACTTCCCCATTCAAGTTGCTGTTCCAAGACCTTGGAAGAAAGAAAATGAACTTCTAACCATTCATAGTGAAAAAGTCACAGTAGAAAAATCCCAGTTTATGTCACATTACATGCTTGAACCACCTGTGAAAACGGGAATTTGTGGGGTCCTGTATGTCCAGATCAATGGAGCTTTATTATATTGTTTCTCAACGAGATTTCCTGTATCTTCTGGTATCTCACAGGTCAGGCAACAACAGCAAAGAACGTGCAAAAGGCATGGAAAAACTTAAAATGTTTTTTAAGCAGTGAATCTCACAGAGCCTTCTGTATCAGCTAAGATGATTTGAAAACAGTCAAGCTGTTCCAGTTATAGATAATATAAAATGCTTTTTTATTATATAAGAATTAGTGATTTTTTAGATTACTTATAGACTTACTCTGATTTTCTCCATGCAGAAGTCTAAAAGACTATTAGGTTCCTTCTAAGCTCAAAGTAAATTTCTTTCTACCCATGCAAATCTCATTTTTATTAAAGAAAATATTCAATTAACCTCAAATATTCAGCATACTCAAATCTAATTAGACATGAATAAGAGATGCAGCAAAGCTATAGTAAACACACATGCAGATTTCATTACTATTATCTTACTGGCTTCTCAACTGGCTTTATCAAAAAGCAGACTCATTAGTTTTTTTTCTCCCGTGTATGCAAAGCTAATCTTGAGCAGAAATTAGATGACCAATCATCCAAGCAAACCTCTGCAAATAACAACCCTATTAGTATTACGCTGCAGAATACAATCCTGAAGCAATTAAGACCAAAAAACACTTCTTGATAGTGATTTGTTAGGATATTTGGAAGTTTAAACAGTTCTGTAATTGATACTTAAGCAGCAAACAGAAATCTCGAAGTTATGAAGCCAGGTTATGATTAACAGAAATAATACAATACAGCACTTTGGAAAGCCTTTTGAGTCACAGTCTCTACAATACAATAGCACAACATTATTTTCATATAAGGCAGCTTGAAATGTACTGAAATTTCATAATTGTCTGAAAAATCTGAAATCTTATTCTGTATTCATCATAACTTTGCTGTATTTTGCTAGTTTAACTTTGCAGAGTAAATACGTAGAAAACTAATGCTATGCTTACACCACTGATTATTATAACCAAAGAAATTAGAATTCAAGATGCAAGAGAAATCAAAAGCATTAAAAAGCTTTTATTTGCTTATGTTATTATTTCAATGAGGTTTTAAAACAATTATTTCAGCTGTCTGCATACCTAGAACTTTTAGAAGTGTTTACAGAAGCCAGTAAGATAAATACTGTTCAGATCATAAAAAGCTATAATTTATGTAATGTCTTATTTACTCCATGATGCCAGAAATCCCATTCATTGGAATGGGAGCAGCCTCAGCAAATGAAAGACATTGCAGCACTATTAATTTTTGTGGGTTTGTTTTTCTTCCCTAAAACCTTATAAAGACCACCATCCTCAGACTCACCAAAGTTAATATTTGTGCCCGCTCCTCTACTGTCCCTCTCAAACGGGCAGTTCCACTACAGCAACAGTTGATGATCATTGTCTATGAGGGATTTCAGTCTTCAACTACAGGATAATCCAATAGTTTATAAGTATTGGGAGGATCTAAACGAGGGAATTCTTTGGCAAGTCACATTCTCAAATCAGGTTTATAGATGGTACCAGTTTTAAAGATCTATGACACCACTTTTGCAAAGCCACTTTTACAAAATTATTTTTAAAAGAATGTTTAAATTGAAAGTCTGGCAATTGGTTTGTCACAAATAGCAAACTGATTCACCTGCTGCAGGACACTCTCTGATAAAAGTCCAAGACAACTTGAAGCACTCAGACTGAATCTTAAATGAAACAGACTTTAACAGAAAAAAAAGTCAGTCAATAATTGAAATACTATGAAATAGCACGGAAAATATTATGTTTTCTTATTACAGACATTCTTATATGTAACATGCTCTATTAAATATGGATAAATATGGATAATTTCCCATTTTAAAAAGTTCTTATTAGAAGAACAGTGAGTATTTGCAAGTGGTGATCAAGTCCAATTACAAATTTTCTCTTTCCAATGGTATTTTAGTTGTACGTGGTTGATAGGATGTTTTTCTTTTGTTGTATCATGTACCAATAGAAAAATTAGTTCATGATGCTCTTTTAAAAAGAATGCATATATTTTAGTTACGTACAACCTAATTTTAAAATGTAAGTGCTCCCAGCATATTTAAATTTATTGTAATGTTACCATTTCTTCCACAAGCCTACTTTACTATTTCATTTTATACTTAACAATTGCATCCTTACCTCATTTCTTAAAAACCATCACTACATCAGTGACTCCTCTGATTACCTGTTGGTTTGGGGAGTGACAGTGGGGTGTCCTCTGCAAGGAGATCATTTCATCTGCATTCCAAACACAGCTGCTGGATTGTTTCACCTGAAGTGATTCGTAACTTGGCATGACCAAGTGATGTAATCTTAATCCAGATCTTTTCGACTTCCTATTTAAAAACTAAACACTGACATAATACAAATTATTTTTGTGTTTCTTGAAGCGTTAACACAAAACAAACCTACACCTCTGTAAGTCACAGGCTGCTTTGTACGATTAACACTGATTGATTGATTTTGACATAGACACAATCAGAATGTAAAGCCCCAGGGTTTGCAATTAAGAATATTTTTGCAATAGCTACTGATATATATTCAGTGTTTAAAATATTTTTGCAATAGTCATAGTCTGCTTGGGAAGACTAGGTTAAAGTTATCTTCATGCACAAATGCTGTCTGAACCACTAATTTTAGTTGCCATTATTTTTAGCTACACAGCAAAACGGTCCTGTAACTGCTTGAAATATTAGTTACCAAAGTTTTCCAAATGAAAGAGAATTCTTAGTGCCTCTTGCAGACTATACCATGAACAGTTAAATAAAAATCCATCAAGTCACAAAATATCCAGGCACATAGAGTAACACTGTATTTACATGGAATTCAAATTCATACACTGAACCTGCCTATTTAAATCAAACATACCTTTAGAAGTTAAAATTAGCAATAGGATAATAAAAGTAATACCCCAATTGTTCTTCACCAGAGCCTTTTGTTGTTATCTTTAACCAAAATCACATTTTTCTCTCCCTTGTAAAATTGTTTCATTGTGTTTGGCAAGGTCTGTAGTATTGTGTACAGATAAATTGTAATAAGCTTTATGTATTTAAGTGTGAATGGCAGACTCAACAGAAAGAGTCTCAAGTATTTCCTTAGATAACTCTGCAATTTGAAGAAAGAAAAGCCACTATGGGTTCCACATTGGAGTACGTAGGCGAGCACTGAAAGATGACATTCTTCAAAGAGCAAACAGAACACGTTGGAGTACAGAGATGTCAAAAATATTTTTTTTTCACTTCTTTCATTTCTTTTCAAGTTCATAACTTTATTGAAAATATTTCCCCTATATGGAAATATTTTGACAATTTTTGATTGTAAACTTAAATCACTTGAAGTACTAAATTGTATTCAAAAGATTAGCTTTCTAGATTCAGTGTTTGAACTGCAAGTCAATATTCTTAATTAATTATGGAGATAGCTTACATTTTTCCAAGCAAATTACGTAATTAATCAAACTGAAAAGGAGGTGTATCCTATTGTAAAAATATCCATCATATAGAACAATTTCCATTGCTGTCAAGTCCTTTCAATATTTGATGAAGTAATTTTACCCCCTCTTTTCAGAAGACATTTCCTTTCATTATGTATCCTAAGACACTTTAACTAAAAACCCAAATCTGAATATTTCAATAAGGTTGTTTTATTATTCAGTAGATTCATGGAAATTTTACTAGGATGACAGAAAAAATTCCACACCATTCTGTCTCCACTAATACAGGTACATGGCTTCAGCTGGCAATATTACTGGGATTAGCATAGAATGATGAAATATTTAAAGGAATTTTTTTTTCTAAAATCTAATAAATCAAATGACTGCCAAATGTCATTAAAGTGATGGTCTCTGACTTGAATATGCTTTTCATATTCAAATTTGAAAAGAAAGAGATGAAAGCCTGGAAAGGTTACTCAGTTTCAACTAATAACCTCAAGCACTCTACATTCACATGCATAAAAAATGAAATTGGCTCTATTGTCTAATTTTACTTCAGAAACAACTCTTTTCTTCTTGCACTGAACAGATGTATTAGCATCTGTATTTAAAGGGATATGCTGAGTGGTTTTGTTCGCCCCAAAGTATTTAGCAGCTATGTCAGACTAGTTTGTACACAGACAGTAGCTTATGAATCAAGTCCAAATACAATATCCTGTATTATAAAGTATCCCTTTTACATATTTTAAAATTTGTTTGACATATTTAACACTTGTAATTGCATACAGTAGGCAAAGAATATTACATTTTTTCAAGGCTAATGGGGTAAATCCAGGTATTCCGCTTTCTAACTTATAAGGAAGCAAATGACTGAGCCATACTATTAGAAAATTGGAGAAAAAAAAATTAATTTGGAGCTTAATAGTCAAGACTATTTTGAGTTTTATTAATGTTAAATGTGAATATAGCACAATCAAAGTCTGATTAAAAAAGGTATTTACAAATAAAAAAATATAGAACTGCTTAAGAACAGCATAGCTAGCATGTCATATTTCACCACTAATACAAAACCATATTATGTAGCCATGCTGAAAATACATATAGCATCCAACACATGATAGGAATTAATTTTTAAACCATTTATTTTTCTGTGATGCAGAGTGAAATAGGTTCTTTAAATCTTTTCCTAAGTTTTTTTTTAAGCCTTGGTCTCATTTATTAGGTACTATTCAAGTGAACAATGGAGAGTTTGTCAATTACTGCCCACAAATCATTCTACTTTAATGGGAATAAAATGAGTCTTTACATTTAGAATTTAAAACAAGATATAATAAAAAATTTCTTCTAAGAGAGAGAATGGGCACATTTTAAAATAAAGACTATTAAATGCTTTCAAGGAATCTGAGAAACTGGATCGGTGCTTTCATTTCAGGTAAGGAAAACAAAACATGGGCAAGATACTTGGTCTATGTCATAATTCTTTCTTGACCATTTAATACCAATGCTGTAATTAATGCTACCCAGAGATTTGGAAGAATGAACTCCAACAAGCTTCAGGATCTGGGTAAGTACTAAATGCATTGGACATTTTGTACAAAATTTACATTGCAACTTTTCTGATCTTTCTGAGATTAAAAAACCCTTTCGTTAATTCAACAGTCAGTCCTGACTGCCACCTTCAAGAAGCTGTATATTCCATATTCTGATTTCCTTTTTGGTCACACTAAAAGGCTATGACTTGGATGTGAACAGTAAAATTCCAACTGACTCAAATGGTACACAATAGTATCCCACAGAAATAAGTGCTTTCTGCACAGAACAACGGAGTTGAAAATACTTTTCTTATAGGAACAATGTTCCTATTTTTTACATCCACAGTTTTAACTAATATATGGCCCCTGAAAAACTCAAAATAAAGGGAACTTCTAAATTGTAAGACCAACTTGAATCCTATCTTGAAAAACACTCAAAAGTATGTACACTTTACTCCTTAACAATTTCTATATTTATTTCCACTTATTTTCTTCCATTTCAGGCAGAGAGCATGTAAAATAAACTACAAGGTATTCTCTAACAACCACAATTAATCATCAATTTACTATCGACACTTCAACGATTACCGATATTACTTGATTGACAAATGTATTTATTCAATGACAAGTCCTCCTCTTCCTCATGAATTGCTAAATTCTTGTGATCATCATATTAACAAGGTCAGAACAGAGCCACAAAGGAATGCTATCACAGGAATGTCAATGGAACTCAAGTGTTCAGAGACACAAACATTTTTCATTAAGTAATTATGATTAACAGGCAACACAGAATCACATACACATAAAAATACATATTACAAAAAATTATTCTAGTTCTGTATGCAGTGACTTTTCACGTTAGGAACAGCATTTTCTACTTTTACCTTTTCCCCACAATGGTGTAGATGTGAGAACAGAAAGAGGGATGTGGAAATGCTCCCTGTTCCTTCTCCAAGTGGATGGGACTTCCTACAGTGCATGCACTTTGGACTCTCCCTAAGACCTGCGGCAAAGAGATGCCTCCTTGTTGAACAGCTCTTCTGGAGGTGAATCTACAGTGAAGGAGGGAAAGGCACATGTAATGTTTCCCTGCACACTGTCTTGCCATGTGCCAGGAGGAGAACACAATGGCCCAAGGTCAGCACCATAATAAGGTTTCATGCAACCCCCTCAGCTCTGCCTAGAGTTAAGAACACACTGAACTAAAAAAATCTATTTGTGACAAAGTATAGAACTCTGGTTGCTGCCATTTTATCCAGCACAGAGCCCAAATTCCTCATTTTTTGAGTGCATCCGTAGTGGAAGAAATATATCAAATTGCACATTTTTAATATAACTATTCTTTTTATTCAGAGTTTTATTATTTAATATTTTATAATGTATCCCTCCCTCATCATGACAGTATTGCGTAGGGACCATACAGACATTCAAAAACTAATAGAATTTGATTCTCAGAATACCCAGTGTGAAAAAATTATGCTTGGTAATATAGATAACACAACCAATCAAAATTAAAATTTAATTTCAAATGCTATCTTTTTTTTTTTTTAGACATCCAGTCAGAAAAATACTCCTTTCTACTTTAAAGTCACCATAATCAACTTCCATGTCGATAGGCTCTTATAAACAGTATCTCCAGCAAGCAACTAAGGGGCATTCTTATTCATGACCACAAAAAAATTACCAGCAGGGTTAAAAATTACTCTTGCTGATGCTTTTCCCATGGGCCCATGTATTCAGCCTCAAATCTGACTTTCTACTTAATTTCATATTCTAACTAATCAGTATTATTTGTTACCTAAAAAATAATGGGTTACCTAATGACTTAAGATTTGTTAGTTTTCAATAATTTTAAAAGCTGATGTTTGGGGTTTTTGGTATTACTTCACCCTCTTATTCCATTTCTTCCTTCATGAAGAATGACTTTCAGTACATGCTTCCAATTACGACTTCAAAGTATATTTGACAGGGGGTAGATGGAAGTTGTAAATCCATCATTTCAGCATAGTGCCTACTCAAACTTCAGTCATCTCAAACTTTATCATGGCAAAAGACAACTTATGTATTGTCTGGATTCTTTAAACTTTCTCTCTTTTACTTTAGTTCCTGGACTATAGTGACCATAACACAAACAATCACCTCAGTGATGGAGAATGGCAAATGCTCCTTTGTAATCTTAGACCCACTAGTATTCTTTGAAAGTACTAACTATAAAGTTTTAATAAGTTACTTGTACCTTATTGTGATAAGATGGTTCTGTTTTATTAAATATGCTGGTGCAGTACTTCCCCAGGTTCTTACAGAAGAAAGGACAGGACTAGGAGGATACAAAGGATTATTATTTCTGGCCCAGCAGAATCAAGCCAACTCAGTAACACGAGGTAATACTAAACCCCTAAAATTTTAGTTCTCTAAATTCTGACTAGATATTCACAAAATAAGCCAGTTTGAGGAAAACATTGAACACTCAACAATCTCCCTGAAGTACACCAAAGGCACTCAAGTCCTTCAGAAAATTAGTGTAAAGAGAAATCAAGTCAGCTAAAATTTAAAACTGCAATACAATGTCCAAATAATTTTCCTTTTTTCAGTGAATACAGATATCACATAGGAGGAAATGCGCTAGTCAAGCAGTTGTACAAAAAAAGCATAATAAAAAGTATCTATTGCTTTGGTGTATATAGGTTTTATGTTTTACATCTTCTCACATTTGCACAAACATGCTTCATTCACCAGGAGAACCGTGAGCAACTGGTATTGCTTTTTAATGGTGTTTAAGAGGGATTTTCATGTCAAAACTAATTAGACCTTGAGATCTTAATTTAGAGGTACAGGTAAATGACAGTTATCAAAAACCTGCTATTAGAGCAAGAGAATGCACTCACAGTATCTGCAACAAAAAAGACAGACCTATAGAAAATAACAGAACCAGCACTGAATAAATTGGCTTTGCCAGTAATTAGCTTATGGCACATTTTAAGACAACTTGGAAGCTGACAGCAGTAAATTTTATTGTGATAACTGAAAGCTGTATAATCTCCTGTAAGGATACAGTGTAGACATGGGGGTGAATGGGAGGAGGGGTTGGAATTTTTTTTTTAATATTTTTTTTTTAATATAAAGACCATGCCAAAGAAAATGCAAATTCCCAGTTTTGATGTCTATTTTGAGGATCTGAAACAAGGCTTTTAATCAATGTATTATACATCAAATTGATAATGTTAACTTCTGATTATTCAAATGTATGAAATATTCATAGAGAACTGTCCAAACTTTTACATTTCTCAGACTTCTTTTCTCTATTAATTATCATGCCTGGAAGCTTTTTAGTAAAAGCAGCAGCCATCAGCCTGACTGAACCTGACAAGCTAGCAAGGCCCAATTACACTGGCACTCTGTGGCACTTTGATGTACTGGAAACGAAAAGAGATAGGGGCAAATTGTATAGCACACTATGTTAATGACTTGATTTAATCCAGCCACTAAACTTTATGTAGCCTGTTAAAAAAGATGCTAACACTAATTATGCCACTTTGGAAAGGAAAGAAGGGGACAAGCATTTCATACCGACAAAGTGAAGCTCATAAATGTTGTAAATGAAATGAAACAAAATGAAGTAATCTATGATTAATCATACATCATAGACAAGAAGAAAAGAGAAAGAAGCAAGTGGTACAGCTAAGTACTGGAAAATCTGTTAGATACCCTTTATGATCAACATATCTAAGAAATAACCATGAACTGTCTAATTTGCAACATGCAAAAAAACCCCAGTATGATCTTAAATGGCTTAAACAGTTTGGCATACAACTCAGATTTATAGGATAATTAGCATAACGATCTCTAAAAATCACAAGTCTTATTTACAGTGTTTGATTACCAGCAGGATATTTATCTCAAAAGATAAAAGGCAGTGATTTTTAATCTTGAAAAAATACAAACTCAATAACAATTTTGACATGCTGTATTCTATAATTAACCCAAGAATTCAAATAAACCAAGGCATATTTTGAAAATCCAATTTGTATCAAACATGTTGTCTTAATAGTTTATAGCTTTTATTGTTTTATCTACCCTTTGTGAACATGCACTTTGTTACCAGAGGAGGAGATCAATGCAGAGAGGTAGAAATTGATGAACCTGAAATGAATCTACATACAAAAATCTCTCAGAAGTGTTCTAAAATACCTGTGATAAAATAAAATACAGGATGACTACAGAAGTATAGAACAATTTATTATAGTTTGACTTACTAGTGATGAGCAGCAGTCATTTTAGTTCTCAAAATTACAGGTGAAAATTTTTTAAACAATGCCATTCTTTCTTCCAAAGTACCTTTTGTATCTCTCTGAAGAATATACAGGCGATAGCATTACTGAATCCCTTCTACAGCTTAAAAAAGAAGGAGTAATATTTCCCACACAAAGAGTTGCTTCTTGTTGTTAGTTGCTTTGTAAGATGTCTCACGCCTTGAAAAAAAACATTTAAAAAAATCAAACTAGCTCTAGGATATCACATTGCAGAGCATTAAAAACCGTGAAGACTGATAGGATCTAACAGTACACCTCTGGTCTCTGAAAAGAAGGCTAAGACAGATGAGAAAAGTATTAACTGTTAGAGGTACTATCATCAATTTTAAGTACTGGGTTTGTATTTTTTAAGACAGTTCAGTCAATGTTAGATCTAAAAGTATGAAATACCTTATTTTTTCTTTTTTTTTTTTTTTAGAGAACTATCCTACTGTTCAAAGTAAATTTTCCAAATTTGTATTATACTATTTTGTATATATGACTTCATGCTAATTAACTGCTGGTTTTAAGAGTAAGGGGACATAATTACGATACAAACAGTTATAAAAAAAGAAGTACAACTGAAGTGACTGGAGACTGTGCATGTCTTGCCAAATAATTACCATGATCACTGACTCAGCTGTTTAATAATCAGGGATACTGGACTTGAAATAATACCATCATTGCTGTCAGTTTTTATTGATTCAACAGCATCCTCATCTTGTCTACCATCTTGATCTGAAAAAGAAACATTAAAAGAATCAATGTAGTCAATCTCCCCCCATATTGTTGTCCATCTGAGACTTGTTGAGGAACCTGATAACAATATATTTGCTTTTCTAATAAATGAAGAATAAGTGCCAGGTAAATCTTATCTTCCTGCAGAAGATTAACACTACAAATCAATGACCTTTTGAGTCATCTAAACTGTATTTGTTTTTGTTAAAAAAAAAAAAAAAAAGGCGTTTCCCAGATGAAAGTTAAGGATTGGAATGATCTAAGTCCTGTGATGAGCTGAGGTATGAACAACTGTTAGTTTTACATAAGAACATGGCCTGAGTTTTCCTCTGATTAACACCATGCACATGTAGAGAAGAATGTATCCTTTTTTTAAATAAAAAAGTAGTTCTGTATGCAGGTGGATTATTTTCTAGAGCATTCAGGGTTTTTTCTCTAAAGCAAATTACTTATAAGCACAACAGGGATTCAGCATCATGTTTTTCCAATTTTTCTAATGAATTCTTATGCAGAAGCTGCAAACAAATGAACACACAATTTTAGCTTGTGCATTTACTTGGTATTGTGGACTTAGTTTATTTCAATGATAAACAGTTTAAGCTCAGAGGTGGAACAGGATGACCCAGCTTTTATAATCTTTAAATAAATCTGCCTCTAACAACTTTATGTCACAAATATGATAAGACACACTACCCCTCTCATTGTCTGAAAGGATTTCTGATATCAGCATTGGCTGTTATCTGCAGACAAAAGGAGCATATTCATTAAAATAGTCTTTAGAACAGCATAGTTCTATGGGAGAATATAAAGACATTTAAAATAGAAGCCAGGTTTCCTTTAATATTTTATGAATCTAGGTCAGATACCAGATTTTTGCATTCAATTACAATACAGTTTCCATTTGGGAAGAAAATAACACCACCATATCCACCACCCAGCTTCAGCTATAAAGTACACCAGAATATAATTTCTGTCATGAAGCTTCTCATAATGAGGCAGCTCCCACTGCTAGTAAGAAATGCTTAAGAAAATGGAAAGAGACAGAGATTTATTAAGAAAATACAGTTACTTATTCATAAAAATGAATTCTACCTTCTGGTTCCAATTCTTCAGTTATTTTTGTCTCGTCTCCAGAAGTAATTGATGTTTGGTCAGCTAACTGCTCCTCTGACAGATGTGAGAGCTCCTCTTTCTCCTGTTGAATTTCTTCAGCCATCTCCTCCACCTTATCATCTGCTACCCTTTCTTGTTTAACCTCCCGTGCCACACGCTACATAAAAAGATAAACTTTCAGTCTTTATAACATCCCTTCAATAGTAAAAGTTACTGAAGTTCAGAACTTGAAGAGTTATGGCCCACATTCATTATACATAGCCTTTAAACAATGGTATTGCTTATGCAGCACAGGAAACAATGAGAAGTTGTCAACTGCAGTAACAAATAATTGATACAGTAAAAAGAAATTCTCTAACGATGTGTATTTGTGAAAACATAACTATTATAATCATTTGGTACCTGTCAACATATATACAGCCTCTTAGATTTCCAGATTCATTTATATTTCAGCTCTTTCACTTCTACAAGACTCAGTTAAAAAACAAAACAAAACCCAAACAAACCCACTCCACCAGCACATTATTGTTAACAATTTCATAACTTAAATTATACAGTACTTTCTGTTTCAAAAGCAAACTACTATCATATAAAAAAGAATCAGCCTTGCTACAACAGTATAAACATGCTATCTAAGGTAATATAACTTTCGTGCATAACTTACTCTAAAGTAATCTTATTATCTTCTTTACCTTTGAGTTCATTTACATTATCATAGCTCATCAATGGATACACCTTACAGGGTTATGTCCAGGATGGAAACTTATGATGACTGAATTAAGTCATCTTAAATCCCATTGAGCTCTCCTGGACTGTAGGAGCTGTGTTTGGTCACCTCCCCCTGCCTGGGACGCCTCTCAAGGCTCACAAACACTCAAACCTGAGATACATGACATCACTGACAACGAGGCCTGGGCTGATACCACCTCCCCCCTGCCCCACCATCCTCACATTCATCAAGGTGCAACCCTTGCTTGTTAGGAAACACAAAGGGATTTATGTGATTAATTCACTGAACCCCTGGTAGGTACCTTTTAGGTTGACAGGTATCTGTACACATGCAGAAATAGCTGCACACATCACTTCACCTGTGTTCACGTGAATTGATTAAAGTATGAATGTTACTCTGTCAAATCTATGGTTAAGTCACTGTTTATAACTGTAGTGAGCCCTATGGAATCACTCTGTAAATATTAAAATACTCAGTGTTTAAGTGTTTCTTGCACCCTTATTTTTGCATCCATACCTTGGCACCCTTATCCCCCTTTGCATTTCTGGCTTCAGTGTAAATCATTCCATATTGCTTCTAATTTGATCTTCCTTTGTACGTTTCACCATCAAACTCCGTAAAGTTGTATTTTCACAAATTCATATTAAACTCTGCTTTTGCCAAAACCTTTGACAGTGTTTCTTTAAGTGGCCAAACCACATGTTCACAATACATGTTTAGCTATATTCCAAAGTTATCCCGTTTCCTCATCATTTCCCTCTGCTATATAATGGTAATTTATAGATGGAGGGCAAAATAAACTCCATCCAATAAATAAAAGCCCAAGAAAAGATCGGACAATGCTCTCAGACTCATGGTGTGACTCTTGGGGTGTTCTACATAGGGTCAGGAGTTGGGTCCCTTCCAGCTCTGGATATTCTATGATTCTATACTGTGTGGGTGACCACACACTGCAACAGGTTGCCCAGAGAGGCTGTGGAGTCTCGCTCACTGAAAATATTCCAGAACTGTCTGGACACAATCCTGTGCCATGTGCTCTAGGATGACCCTGCTTGAGCAGGGAGGCTGGACCAGATGATCCCTCTGTTGTCCCTTCCAATCCAAACCATTCTGGGATTCCGTGAATATTTCTGCAATAACCTTTGGGGAACAGAAGTGACAGGAGGGTCCTGCCATTCAGTTTTCCCACACAGCTAGACTACTTTTCATGAGGACCCACTCAAACTCTCCATTTTTTTCCCAGTTATAATAACATCAGCACTGATCAGAGCACACTTGGATCGGGGTTGGTGCTGCATGCTGGCTGCTGCTTAGCTTGCTTCCCCTAATCGTCACTGTTTTTCCCTGTACATAAAAAGTAAATAAACAGTAAATATTAACCCAACAGAGGAAGAATAAATACAGCTGAAATTATATGAGCCTCATATAATCTGTATTGGGTCGGTTTTAGTACTTAACATTAGTCACAACTTTAGTGTATTGTAGAAATGTACACTTAAAAGGCAGCATGGAAATCACCACCAACAGAAACTATTGGCCAATTTTCTGGGCAATATTCCTGAACTCCAATAGGACCTCACATTTTGAGAAAACAGTATTTTTTTTCCAGAAATATACCTGCTTCTACTTTGATCTTGTCAAGGATTTCATTGTCTGCTATATCAGATTTGATAGCCATCTCTAGTTTAGCAATTTGCAGTTTCAGCTGCCGTTCCTTTGATTTCCACTGCCGTTCATGGGTCATACAGAAGACACTCCAATAAAACATATGGCATGTGAAAAACTTTCAGAAATCAGCTTCAACAGAAAATAATAAAGAAAAAAGCTTTTAGTGGCACAGAGACCACTGTCATCATGTCTTAGGAATTAAGTAAACACATGCTGGTCTGCTGCTGTTGAAACCAAGGCGCCTTTCTCAGGCTGCGGTTAAAAAACATGAAAGAGTTTGTGGGATGAGCAAAGGAACTGGCCTTAATTTAGAGCTCCAAAGTCAAAAAATTGGCAGCATGCAACATTTGTGGGACTAGAAAAGGAATTCAGATGCATATCCCAGAGTAATCCACAACTCCAAACCTCAGCAACTGACAACTAACAAAACCATTCTTTCCACATACAAAACCTCTTAATGTAGAGAACTGGGATCATCCACCTGATTTCTTTTAAATCTGTGAAACATGCAGAGCCTAAAGTCAGTTGCCTGTTCAAAGAAATGTTGACCACAAAGTGACAACAGTTTTCTCATACTGTAAAACAACAATTCTGATACTGATTAAGAAGCACATTTAAAGTAATCTTTCTCCTACTTTAAGAAATAAAAAACAGAGGTAGGCAAAGAAATTAGAATAACTATTTTGCCTGTAACACATTATTTACTTGTAAACTACCAATCTATGTGCAATAAGAGTTGCATGGACAAAGAGTTAGAACTGCTGAAACCACAATAAAATGCGTAACTCAGATTGAAACAAATTAAATACTTTATATAATTTACGGTATAATTCCCAGTAGGCAAAAAGAAAAAGCAATGCAAAATGAGCTTTCATATAAATTAGACAGTGAGTGCTATAGCCTTCATATTATTATTGCTCTATACTTGCATTTTTGTTTATTGGAAAAATGTCCATCTTAATCAAGCACAAAACAGTTTATTCACTTTTGTACTGTGTGAAAAATCAGAAATTGTAGGTTTCTTTAAAAAAAAAAAGGAATCAGTTCCTCAGCTCTTCCCTTTGGTGAAGCTAATCAGTTAACAAACATTATATTTACATATATAAATGTATTAAAAATTTTCTGACACATGCACTTAAGCAATGATTCTAATTCCTGCAGTAATATATGCTTCACTCTCCTTATATTTTGAAGATAATATGTAGAGAATAGAATGTACTGAACCCACCATCATTCCACAGAACCGCACAGGAACAGGAAACACAGTGTGTTCTCCAATTGCCTAAAGTTTGCTTGGCTCCCATAAGGGGAGCATAAATCTCATCAAAAAAAGAAATACCATCAGTTTTCACACTTCTGAAAACATTTTCAAGTTTCAATGACCACAATTCCTAGTTATATGTGCATTCAGCAGCTTTAGGTACAAATACTTCACATAAAGATGCACCTATAAGTTTCAGTTTTTCAGAAGACCATGGCAGAAAAATCATTAAGAGTTACCATGATGGTAGTTCAGAATGTAGATGTTTAAATGAAGAACATTTTAGACGACAGGTTTTATCCGAGCCTATATAATGCTAATGTTTATGTCAGTTTGAATTGAGTCCTCTTGTGTTGCTTTCTTCCTTTGAATTTTAAGATTACTTTTACTTGAATTCATGTGGAATTTCTTTCATATTTACTGTATTTCATTGGAGTTGGAGCCATCTGTGTAACTATAATGGTCAACCACATCTGGCACCATTTCCTTTGGAGGGAGTTTAAGCATTGCTAGATTTGCATTACAAGGTCATATGAAAACAATTCCTCCAAACCTTTTATCCAATCGAATTGTTTTCTTGGATACTGACTAAATAATAAGAGTCAACTGACAAATTCATACTTGTTCTTTGCAAACTTTTCAGATCCAGTTCTGCAGGCTTGGCTTTGGCAAAATTCCCATCAATGTCAAATAAATTTCCTAAAAATAACATTAGCAAAGAATGGGTTTGTGACTCTTTTCCTCTGTTAAAAAAATGAAAAAAAAAAAGAAAAATAAAATTAATTATCTGGCAACTGCAGACACTGGTCTATCCACTGCTAGCAATGGGTAAGCTGTGGTAAAGTTGCACTGTTCAAATAGACAATCGAAAATGCTGGTCATTAAAAGGTGGTTATAATGAAACAATCCATTTGTCTTTCCAACTTATCATTACAACATTGAATGATTCTTGACCACAACCTCACCTCTTCTGTCCTTCTCTTTGAAATGGTGACTGATTTCAGTTTGTTTTGAAGATGAAGGCATTTTTACTGCTCCTCTTTAAGATGTACATTCAGTTCATCACCTTTGCTAATAAAACGTCATGGAAGGTCTTCAAATTTTTTAGGCTATATAAAAAGGAAGGAAGGAAGGAATATTAAAAAAAAAATTAAATCACACCTAGTAGAATGTTACAACACTCTGTATTCCAGCAGTGGTCTCTCATGGCAGCATTTCACATATATTCTGAATGTGGTCAGCAGGAGACACTCTTGATCCAAGTAACTGAAAGCATCATCCTTTCCACATGGCCAGGAGAAGGTGGCACTCTTGGTGCTCGCATGAACATTAAACCCTCAGTTCAGTCATGATGAAAACAACCAAGAAATACATCTGTTCAGCAATTAAAAGATTTTGCTGTGGTTACAGTGGTTAGACATGCTGACCAAAAAACACTGCAGTAGCAAGCAAAAATGCATGTTGACCACAGTTATGCTAATCACAGAGGTTGCCACAGCTCTGTTAACCCTTAATTGTAGATATATAATTGTTTCATAATCCTAATACACTCAATTCCCTACTACTAGTATTTTAACAAGGGCCTTCTGATTTCTTTTACGTTTTCATTTACTTCAATGGATTATATTTAACCAATTGTAATATTAAATGGAGGATGCTGATAGAACCTCTATTTCTAGAATATTAGTTAATGTTACAGTGCCTACATTCCACAATGCTTTAATAAGGCCTTACTCATTAAGAATTTCAATGTAAATCACATTCAAAGTATGACTTGAAACAAAATAGCCCACAAGCCAATATTCTGTTAATTAAAATGACTGTATGAAAATTTGTGCACAATACATATGTGAGTATAGATCATGTTTAATGATTGTAGACAGAAGACATTTAGCTTCATTTTTTCGATATAATATTCCTACAAAGTATTTAATGAAGAAGTTGAATGTGAATCCTGTAGATTGTTTAGGTTCACTTGCAGTCTGAATATACAAGAAACAAACAAAAACCCCATGAAAAACCAATCACCAACCTGATCTTCAACCTTTCACATGTCATTTCTGAGTAAGGGAAATATTGTGGAGAATAGAAAATATTAGCAATCTTGTTTCAGAGAGTTAATGATGTATATTGCTCAACAATTTTTAACAATCTTCAGTGCTCTTCTTGCTCTGTGCTAGATCTGTGAACTCTTATTGCAGTAACTTTAAAAAATTACAACCTTCAAGAGCATTTTTACAAGTATTTTCATATGTGTCCATATTTTTTTCCTTATCAAAATTAAAAACCCTAAAGTCTGTAACCCTTCCAACTGTCCAAGTGAATTAATCTTTTCATCCATCTCTGTTTCCATTTTTTTCCTGAAGTTCTCTTCCATTTCAATAACTTGTGTCACTCCAACCACAATATAGGAAGAAAAACAAACAAACAAATTAACCACCTTGGCAAAGCTGCCTTTTATAGACTATTTCATCCTCACCTCTTTCCCTAATTTCTAAAAGAGCTGAAGATAAATCCAACAATCATATTTGTTCTACTGAAGTATCTCATTAAAAACACTAAAAACATTCTCCTGAAAAATCTCCTTGCTTCCACTTCATTCTATTCCTTCAGTATCTCTGCTACTCTCCTGAGCATTTTGAATTAGCTTTTCTCATTGCCTTTAAGGGGACTATGACTTCAACCTCACTATTTTTATATTCTTCCAAAACGCAATTTTTTACCTGGATCATGTTCTATATCTGAGTATTTTCCCATTATACCCAAACTGTTCTCTACCCTGCTGCCCTTGGAGCATTCCAAAACTCAGGTCATGACAACAATCGGGAGGACGATTTTAGTTTAATGTTTCTAGTCTGGAATTTTCTTTCTTTGCAAAACATGTCTTGATATTGTTGTCAGTTAGAAGTAACTCTTTTTAAAAAAATGGATCTGTACCTTGTAGAAATACTGCACGACTGAGTATCAACTGTTCTCCACTGCAGTTGTGAAACTGTTGTACCAATAGCTCAAAGGAATTGACCCTCTATAGTATTTTCCCTTGCAGTTCCACAGATTAACATATTTCATATTATAAATCATGAAATCCTGAAAACTCAGTCTGTAGTTAAAGCAAATAAATATACCAATGGGATAAAAAGTATACTCCTAGCAGTTTTCAGGGTCCCTAGTTCTTCTAAGCAGATTGCACAGTTCCTCTGTTAAACTGGCTATATTAAAATTCTACAAAAACCAAACTGTCCTGAAAATGTTTGGCAGGAAGCTCAACTTCAACATCATTAGATGGAGCGTGGTTTCACATTTTGGGCCAACTCAAGTTCAAAGATGAACATGGACAAATTATATGGGTTTCAATAGGTAGAAGCCAAAAGTACATGATCATTAATCAATAGACACAAAAAAAAAATCAAGATAAACAAAAAATACTAAAACCTGCTGTGTTGATAACTATGTTAAATGCCATTTAAAATAGAAATTTTAGATTTTACAGTTATTCACATTTAGTAGACATCTTTCGAACATTCAAATGACTGGAAATGAGACAACCATTGTAGCCATTCTCTTGTAACAGAAAAGAGACAGAACAATCACTCATCATTCTCAAAAATGCACCTTTCACTGTGAATATTAGAAATAATGTCTTCAAATACCAGTTTAAATCCTGTGCATGTGTTTCCATTCAGCTGCTGCCAGGAAAGAGGCACAAGCACTTGACGTTTGTTGTAAATTACCAAAAAGTGGCACATGATTTAAAATGGAACAGTTCACTTATCGCTTTCTACTTAAGAACACAAAAAGCCATGTGAAACCTGTCTCCCCTGGAATTTACATTCTACATAGCTCACCCTATGAAAAATTAGATTTGAGCTACTAACAGGACAGCTGTTTTGGCAGGAAGGATATAAGTATTACACTAAAGAAGGGGAGGGAGGCAAAGCAAAGCAAAATGTAGAAACAGAGCAACATGGGAAAAAAGGAACGGAACAAAAATCTAATGTCACAAGTGTTATTTAACATGCTAAAATAACAAGCAGCAGGCAGCAGCAAGAGTTTACAGGGATATCTTGTGCTTCCACCTCATTAGGCTAGGATACTTTATGAAGCTCTACTGCAGTTAGGATTCCTACTTATAGGAAGTCTCCCATTTCCAAGCTATCACCAAGCCACCTCTGTATGGACATGCAGTTTTCCAAATAAATACGGGAAAAAGGATATAAGAGCTGTATAACTAAAACATATACAGAGTCTACCACGCAATTGCATGTTCTGGTGTTGTTTTCATAAAACTGCTCCTTTTATAAAGAAAATTATTACTTACAGTAGCCCTCTAAAATAATTTCCATGAACATACAAACACAAGTTATATTCTAATGTCAGAACAAGAGCCAAACCTGCCCTATTTCATCAAAGACTGATAAAGTGAGGGGGCATCAGCACATTTAAGGCAAAGACCCCTCTTTAAATTATCAGGAGTGTCTTTCAATAACCAGACAGCTGAGTTCATTCCTCACAATCTGCTTTGGATAACTTTGCAGGTAAAATCATGTAAGACCTGCTATACCCTTCTGAAAAAAAAAAAAAAATTAAGATTAAAAATTCTTACTCTATTTGGAGTAGCTTGAGAGAAATGCAGTATGTGGTACGTTTTCATGTCCTCAGTATTGACTTGAAATCAAGGACTGGGTATATTTTTTTTCCACTTAAGCAGGCTTACGTGATGAGAGTACAGGAATGTACTGACCAAATTGCAATTATCTCTTGAAGCTTGAGAAATTTTCCTCCCATTGCTGAAAGAGCACTGCTTTTCTCAACCAGCTGTTAATGGACCTTGATCAGTTCCACATTGTCCTGAACGTTTAGCCTTTGAAAAGAAATGCATCATGATCTTAAAAATACCAAATGTATTACATTATTTTTGTTTTGAAAAGTTGAAATATTTTGCAAATCAGCTTTCTACAGCATGCTTGGGGAGAAGATTTAGTGTGTAAGACCCAAATTAATTTCTTATTCTATAATCCACTTTACAGAATTTATGTAAATGAACATGATGACTCAGCAGCTTCAACCAATACATTGACATCTTTGACTATTGTATAAAACTGTACATGACAGGAAAAGAAAAAAACTCCATACCTAAACAGATGATTTGTTTTCCATTCACTTTTCCACCTTCTGAAGTATTTGGTGTAGTAGCATACCATTTTATGGAGTTTCCTCTAGGAGTTTAAACCTACCAAATATTGTAAGAAAAAGTGACTTAGCAATTTATACTACAACACCTTAAGGCTGATACTCAAACGAGCTGCTGGTTTGTCTTAACTACATGAAAATAACTTAATATTTATGTAAATATTGTTACAATGCTAATATTACAAATATCTGAGAATGTACTGTTTAATAGAAAGGATGCTTAAAATCATTCAAAATTTAAAGAAATATTTATTTAGATGTTTGCCCTTTCTTCAAACTAAACTCCATTATTTTCACAATTTCTTCAAGTATGTGAAGAGAAACTGATTCTGATCTGTGTTATTATAAATACTGTAAAATCAGAATCTTTAACATTTGAAAAGGTAATTTCTCTTTCAATATTTATCTATTTTAGTCATATTGGATGAATTGTCACAATGCCACGCTGGAGTAAGACAATGGACTACAAAGCTTACACATCTGTAAACCAGCTGAGTACGTGAAATACTTTCCTTTTAGACTTCAAAATATCAAATGCTATTGTGTTTTGGCACTGCCCAGTTAATTGTCCTTACTCAGAAAATAAACAAACTCACAAATTTGAGATCTTCCCCAAAAAACAGGCCCAACTCAACAGTAAAACTATCATGTGTCTAAAACATGTCATCTACATAAATTAAAGTTGTGGTGAGTATAGACAGCAGCAACTGTCTCATGCTAGCTATTTAAAAGCTAATGTAGTGGCACGTTTTTATTAATCTTGTTCCACACATCAAACAAAAGGTTCTGATGCCTTCAAAGGCTTTTTTTTTTCTTTTTTTCCCCCCTTCTTTTTTAAGCAGGGTTGTTTTTTTTTTTTCTTTTTAAGTAGAAGAAGGAGCAGATGATAGTGAAATTTATGATGTACAGATGTAAACTCCCTGGCTCCTGACAGTCAACATTAACTATTTTTTCAACAGTGAATGAAACAGCATTTGATTTAAACAGGTTTGCAATACTGATACTATGGAGTAAACTATTCAAATTCAGAAGTCAAAAATTACTTTTTATTTGAATCATTTCAATTCTTATGATTGTAAGAGTATTTATCTCATGAAATTCTAGCTACAGAAAGCACTAATTCCTTATTAGTGTATTACATCAATCACAATCTCAGCTCTCACTATATTATTTCTCTACAGTACTTCTGCAGTACTTTAATTATTTAGATAAAATATGCCTAAGAAATGTCCACTGCATCTAGGTACATGACAAAGAGGCTGCTGTTGAAGTATGAGATCTTTTCAGATTTTGTGGGCAAGGCAAAGTTAATTGGGGAAGATTCTGTTCAGGAGGTTAATTTTTCTATGAATTAAGTCACAAAACAGTAGAATGGAATAGAAATTGATGATCTACACAGCCTTCTGCTTCCCAGGTAGGTGTTATATTCTGCTCCCAGAACATGTGCCCAGGTCTTCTGATATAACTTAAAAATAGGGGTTATATTCAGATTTAATATAAATTCAATGCAACTTTTCACTTTAACAAATAATATTTCCCTCAAACTAATGTGTAAGACTAAAGTTGTACTGAGGTAGTTCAATCAATACTTTCTTTATTGCCCAAAAACCAAAACAATTTTGCCACAGAACCTGGAGACATGGAGGTAGAGCTGGAGCACAAGTCAGAGAAAGAAAAGGAATGAATATCCCTTTGGAGACTGTATCATGAATTAAGTGGGCCTACTGATCTAGCTCTAGCATGCTTTCTACCACAACTGCAAAAACAAGGAACGTGACTCTGTCCTTCCACTGAAACCTCATCTTCAAGCTGGATTTAAAAGTCTGAAACGGAGAATGAAGTTGGGAGAAAGTGACTCTTAAAAAAGCTGAGAATGATGTTTGGGGTTAATGTCTGAAGGACACCAAAGAGATGATCTTTTTTCCAGACCTCTTATCATTTGAATTAAAAGCATGGAGAGTGGGGTCCCAGTAACAAGGCTGGGGACCAGCTGTGTGGGAATGGGGCACTGACAGCAATCTCCACCAGAAGGAAATGATTAAAGAAAGGATCTTGACCTGCACTGTACAAATTTATGCCAGTAAATCCCAGATGGCTAAGCTAATAAAATTGAGGTCTAATTAAACCACATCCCTTGCATCTTGTCTTTGCTTCCATATGAGCAGGACTTGGATACAATACCGAGACTACTCCTAAAGAGTCACGACTATTGTATCAACTGGATCAGTGGCTCACAAACTTTCCCTATCCACATTCAGAACAAGAAAAACAAGCAAGTTAAAGACATATCACTACCAAACTTCTCAGGATCACTTGCCCTCTGTCTGGCAAAATAAACAAGTCTTCTCAGCTAATCGTTCTCAACCACAGATGGACAAGATAACACAGACTCCCAAGCAGAGAAGTAAAGAATAAAACATTAATGTGCAGTACTCATTTTACAATGCTTAAAAATTAACAAGATTATATATTATACCCTTTACCTCTTATTTCTTATAGGAAGTCAAACATGCAAATACCCAATACTCGTTTCACAAATGCATTCTGGGATGGCTTTAAAAATGTTTTTGGAAAGTACCATGAGCTATTAAGTTATTTGAAGCTACCTGCTTACCAAATGATTTGATTTAGAATTAATGTTTTACCTTGAGCACTGTGTCTAACAGACATCAAACCAAACGGTTATGGTTTTAGACATCTTTAAATTACAAACAGTAAAGATAAACACAAATAACGTTTGTACTTTATGTGTTAAGTCTAATAGTCCACAGGCCGAGTTTCTCCCTTAAGGCAGAATTAAATATCCCTGAAAGAATCCCCAAATTATCTCTAATTAAAGATGGAAAAAATCATTGAAGTCATGTTCCAATGATCATTTCAAGGAGTACAGTGCATATGAACTCAGCTCCATTACGTAGCTCATGTGGTGTTAGACAGAAACTACAGTGAAAGGCAGCTTTAAAATACTACTGGATTTCTTGTGGGTAGAGGACTCAACAAGTATCTCCCTTCCTTACTGCTGATGGATCAAGGATTTACTGTGGTTGCTTTGCTACTTGGAAACGACAGTTATTTCAGTCACAAGAACCCTCTCAACCATGGAGCAGAATAAAGAATGTTTTCCTCAAGATTGATAGTAACCTAATTTTGTTAACAGCAGGTTGATATCAAGCGGTGCTACAACAAAAACACAGGTGGGAGCACAGTTATGATGCCCTTTTGGCACCACAGAATTCCTGAAGAATGTCAACAGTCTGTCTTTGGGTAGTTACGTAACTAGATGACAGCCAAATATATTCTTACAAAATACAAGGAAAAGCTGCCAATTGTACCAAAATTCAAAGTCATAAGATACAATGATGAACTAAGATGACCTTACTGGTCACCCAAACTTCCAGTATTTCCTTCGCTATTCCAGCATTGACAGTTTCTTCTCTGCTGATGCAAAGAAGATTAAAAATTACATAGAGCCTATAAATCTATTTTTTGCAATAAAACAGCTAGTGCAGACTGTTCTAGACGGCAGGTTCAAGACTTTCAAGAAAGCAAGCTAATGAAAGTCTCATAAATAGAATATGTATGTACCTACGGTTACAGTTAAACCTGGAGAGAAGATCCTCAAAGTTCTGGCTCTGGTTCATTCAGCGTAAAAAAATACATACCTTGGAAAACATGGGGATTAACAGTCTTCCACCAAGTATTCTAGTGGAAAAATTATAGAACACACACTATTCTACATATGTACTAGTGGACATTTTTCAATTTATTTCTTGTTTCTTCAGTCAAACACAGTAACTCCTGAATACTAATATATCTTTTATCAGCTTTCAAAGGGACTATAAAGGAAATAATTCCAGAACTTCAAACATGAACTCACAGACCGTAACTCTGGTCAAGAATCATGGATTGTATACAAGTACTTTCATAAATGTAAATAAGGATCTGCACTACTTTTAAAGGAATTTGTAGATAAATTTGAAGTGTATCTTTAAAACTTTTTTAAAAATTTACAGAAATATGGTAGTTGACAATGAATTTAGATGTTATCTTCAGTTTCTGACTGCTACACTTAAAGAACAATGTTTATCTACAGAAAATGAAGCACAGTTTTTCGAAACAGATTACTTTCAAATAATGAAAAAATCTTTTAAATATTTTCTGAATCCACCGTAGGCGCAGACTGAGAAATTATTTATGATAACAACTTCTTTAACCTATTTAAACTATATAAAGGAAATTCTGAATAGGGGAGACTTATGACTTTGTGAATAATTTAATAGCAAACATTATGATGTATTATTTATGTAGCACCACTGATGCACAAAAGAATGCTCACACATAATAACGGGGTCCCTCCCTTGAAAGGCAGTTAAAGAACTGACCACACACTTCTCATCCATGTAGAACTTTGATAAGGAAGGTGGATCATGCAGCATCAGACCCTTAATGCATCTGAAGGTAACAGTCTGAAACTGAAACACTCAAAAAGGGGAAAATACATGCAAAGTTATATAGTTTTGCATGTATTTTTTCAAAAGTGAAGGAAGAGGAGAAAGAAAAGAGGTTAAACTTAAAGAGGCTTTATTGTGAACCCATTCTGCAAGCATGTCTGTCTGACTTTGCTTCACTGCACACCTATTCCTTCAAAAACTTGCTAATCTGCCTTTACAGGCCAAATATTTCTCTACTATTTGTAGTCTTCAAATTATTAATGAGTACATTAAACTGCCTGCTACAAACCTATATCTAAATTTTTGTAAGTATCAGTTTTGTAAGTAAGAACGAATAGATAATTAAAATTTGATGACTTGAACTTCAACTGAATCTGTAGGAGCTGGAAAGGAATTCTCTAAAATGGTAATTATGAGCTTCTTTGTTTATTTATGAAAAAAACCACCATAACTTATTATCATACCAATCTCCCTGCTTAGAATGTATTCATGGATAGGTGGCTGTTTGGTAAAACATTTTATGGGTTAGTTTCACCAAACAGAAGAAATGAATAAAGCACATATTCCTTGACAGAAGAATTAATTTCCACAGCTATATATAAACATTATGACATAGCTTTTCTCATGTTTCCACCATGGAGATTTCCATTTTTCACAATACCTTTGGCTTGCTGTTCTCTGCTCTTTCAGCCGTAGGATGGATTCTTCAATTTCCTTTTCTTTCCTTCTTAGTTGACTCACAAGTATTTCTGGCATGTTCTAGTTCCTCAATGTGTTTCCTTTGGGACTCAACCACAGTCTCCCTGCAAGTACAAGCATCTGACATTCCAAAACCAAGTAAAAAATTAAATGAATACTCAAGAGAGAAAAAATTGTAGGTGTTCAGCAAAATTTGTTGTCCTTAATGACATGCACTGCAGCAGAGGTTTAAGAGTTTATGAAAACACAACACAGACTCTACACTATATTAGAAGTATCCTCCTTCTAATCCATCAGAACCAAGTGTTTTCTGAAAAGCAAAATACTATTAGTAGCTATCAAAGATTATGAGATCTTCAGTGGATAGAGCACTCAAAGTAATTTTTAGTTTTTATTCTGACAGTTAACTTGACACACTAAAAATCAGATTACGTCTTTAATAGTGGGATTTATCCAAAAAATGCCATTAAAAATAATTTATAAGTGTATTTCTGTACGATGATTTCCTATGATCCAAATAAATCTTGTGTTCACAGAACTTCAAGCACAAAATACATAATTGCACATAATTGCCATATATTTATATACTTAGCTTGGGGTCTGCACATGACATTGTGGATCTGGATCTGTTCTTATGCCAAGAAAAGTCCTCACAGTGTGCCATATCAACATTAGATCTTTATTCCTTGAATCAAGTTGCCCTCTTCTCTTTGCTAGCACTAGGCCTGAATCAATTTCTTATAGTTCTACCATATTTTTGCATTGTTAAAACAAAAAACAAACAAATTCATTTTGGGAGTAAAACCGCCTAATTAATGATATGAAGTGTAAAAATGTAGGTGTATTAAAAGTGTCAAAACTTGTACTACATATAAATTAAAGAAGCAAATTGGAAGAGATAACCACTTTTTACTGTCTGTCTAAAAACATGAGACTTGTTTTTGTTTTCATATGCCTAAATAATCAATGTAATGAAAATAAAGACCAACATGAGGGTGAGATAGATGAAAAAAACACAATGTAACTGGCCATCAGCCTGATCCATGACTTGTGGAAGTTAAGGAGACAATTCTGCTGACTCAGGTTTGAATCACAGCCACAACTCTTTTGTAGTTTTGGTTTTTTAACATATTATCAGTTCAGTGTATAAGTTAGCTGATTTACAAGTACTTCTAGAGGTTTTCCTATGAAAACAGGAAGATTTTAAAGTGACATTTCCAAATATAGCTACCATAAGTAGAGGACTGAGAGAGAGACTGCTTTAAGCAGTAAGCAGTAAAAAGCATCATTAGAGATGGCTGCAACATAAGATTTGCTGTTCAAAGTCCCCACGTGCGATACATTTTTCAGATCTGCAGTGCTGTGCACACATGCAGCAAGAGACCAGAACAAACCTTGAAATTAAAAAAGGAAAAACATGTGCAAACAAACTACAGATGTGAAACTTTGTTATAACATGACAACACTAAACTTTTTCATATACTACTTTTATAACCCTTTAACATGCAGAGAAGTTATACTAAGGAAGTCCCGTGATTTTAACTATTAGAAAACTTGGTTGATAAATCTGTACTTTTGTTTAACCCCTACTACTGTGGATTCTCACAATAAGGACTTCAAAGGCAAACAAGTTATCATGACTGTTATAAATAAATACAAGAAAAAGAAGGAAAGAACAATCTTTCTGTCTACAGGTACTATTATTGCCCACTGATGAACAGAAAAAGAGTATGGACTTGCTACAGTGCAGCAATTATTAGGGGTACCAACATAAACCCCTGCTTTTTAATAAATGTGAATTACACCTTTCCAGCCTGCCAGCAGCCTCACTCACTTTTTTGAGACCAGTGTTACCAAAAGATTGAACACAGCTGCGTGGACAAGGCCTATGGCTGGTCAGTTGAAAGCAGTTTGCTGCAGAGGCTCTCGTTTTGTGTCTCAAGCTCATGAATTCTTTCTGCAAATGCTCAATTCTTCCTTCCAGCTGCAGCCCTGACCCGGCCGCTTGAGGCCGCCACCAACCTGCTCTGACTCTTTTTTATCATTAACAAGCTGTGTTAACTCGGTGGTCATTCTGGGGAAAAATAATAAAAAAAGATGAAAAAGAATGTGAAAAGTCAGCATAAAAAGCATTCTGTTGAAAGGAACATAATCACTGTGAAGACTTCAGCATAGAACCTGAATAATAAATTTCAGGTTTTGATATAACTATTACTGCCTGTGAAGAACTCTTTGAAGATAATTGAAACCACTGTGCAGCAATCTGCTTTATAGCACTGACAAATAACAGTTTCCTAAGGCTTATCATTTAAAGTTAGTAAAGAGAGGACACATATTTACTCCATATGCTGCTTAAATGTAATTTTTAACACATGACCTTATATGGGAACCTCTGCATGCTGTTAAGTAAAGTTACAGATTTGGGATGTGGTGGGGCAAACTATAAAAGATAAAATTTCACAAAACATTCAACTATTCAAAGAATGCTAATAATATGCAACATTCCAATGGTACATAATTTCTACTAATTTAGGATTTAAATATATATTTCATTTCTAAAGTGGCAAAATACAGAGGTGTATTTAAGCAGGTACTTAATATTTAAGCAAGTACTTCAGAAAAAGTAATTTAATAGTTCTCATTACCATACTCAATTTTATACTTGGTAAATATTACCAATGTGCTTCAGAGAAGGAACGGTTAGCTGAAGAATATAATTAGATACAGAGGGTATGGTTTTCATCTGTCCTTAAAAGAATACAAATTTTGCTCTTGGCATCTCAAGAGTTGTACCTTTGATTTCCCTTAGTTTTGATAAACATTGGTAAGCTGGAACAAAAGGCAGAGAGGGCACATGGGGGTGATGTAATATACACGAACAGAAAACATACCCAGCGGTGAATAGAAAAAACTTGGCATATAAAGAAAGAAAAGGTGGCTTTGATGAAAGAGACAAGTTCAAGACTTTACAAAATCGGTCGCACATCTTCAAGACCTGTATCTAGTTTACAGGGAATCTATTTTTGAAGGCCTAGAAAGAAAACTGAAAATAAGGACACACTTCATTTGTTTAAAGAAGGCTTGTTTTATTTTTTGTATACTTCTGGACAGAAGCTTCTACTTAAAAGAAGAAAAGTGAAACCAAAAAAATCCGTAATGCCTTTAGGATGTCATAGAATGTTACTTGCCTGTGAGCAGGTTTTTTGTTTATCTGTTGTTTGGTTTTTCTTCCAATGTTCTTCTACTGCAAATTCATTCCAAACTTCTAGTTACAAGTGTTTTGGTATGAGGGATGCTGGAAAAGAAATTTAGCTAGAGGAGTTAAAATCTTTGTCTGGCAATCTAGACAAACACTGCATTTTTTATTTTTTGTGCCATAAAGTATTAATTCAGGTATTCCAATGTGGGCATCACGTGTAATGTTACCTAAGTGGATGATGAGTGCATTTGGTAAGTCACCTAACAGAAACACAGGAAATGCCATTTGGAATAAGCAAACAATTCATTTGTTCCACCATCTTGTATTTGAAAACAGCCTGACAGAAAAGATGGAAGTTATGTCATGCTGGTCAATTTGTTCCTGATGCACTGAGGCAAAAGGAAGAACGTTTTGGACTTTAATAAAGTACAAAATGGTCCCATCTACAGAGGCAATATTTTCAGCTGCTCTTTTATGGATCTGTTCACTTCTGACCAGACCTTGCTTGGATGCAGCAAGGATTTATTAAGTAAGCACAATGTGAGCACAGAGTGCTGGTGCTTTTAGATTAATTAGCCCTCCTGCAATATTGTCATACTTTGAACAGTTCTGCTGAGCCCAGATGGGTTTGCCAGCACAGCACTAAGTTTAGTAATAAGCCTGAAGTTGCTTGGGTACCTTTGTGCACACTGGGTACTCTGCTCCCCATGCTACCTGGGATTTCTTCACTGAAGTTATCTGCTACACTGAATGAAAGAGAGCTGATTATAAAGGTATTTTAGAGCCAACTGGACAATCACAGAATCAACCAGGTTGGAAAAGACCTCCAAGATCACAAGTCCAACCTGTGACAGATCTCCACCATGTCAAGCAGACACCTCCAGGGACAGTAACTCCACTGCCTCCCTGGGCATCCCATTCCAACATCTCATCACCCTTTCTGTGAAGAAATTCCTCCTAATGTCCAACCTAAACGTCCCCTGGCACAGCCTGAGACTAAAGGCTAGATGCCAGTCTGCTTCCTGAAGGCCAGAGAAGCATAAAAAAAGGGGCAGGATCTCTCTGTATGGATTGTTTTGATTGTTGAATGAAATTCTGGACAAATCATTAGGCTTCTGTAGCCTCTTCTTCAGCTCCCTGAACACCCGTTGTACTCTGACAGCATAGCTCTGGACCCAAGGTACAACTCCAAAGTGATAGACAGTGCTGTACTTCTGTATATGGAGATCTAATACCCCCCCAAAAAATCCACCACAGCAAAAAAAAAAATCTTACACACACAGAGATGACCAGAAATCAATACAAAAATGAATTCCAGCGAGTGATTTTTGCTACTGCTTTAAAACGTGCTCTGAGAGAAATCAGCATGATTTTTAATTATTTGATAAGGCTTTAAAGGGCAAGAAATGTTACTGTAACCTAAAATAAAACCATGAAACCTCATACCTTTTAATTTTCTCCTCTTGCTTATTTGCATGCTGCTTGAGTAAGATGTGGTCATCATGTATATGAAGAAACCTGTCCTCCAGTTCTTCTCGAATTATTTTCTGTACAGCTTGTAGAGCTTTTACATTCTGTGAGGTTGATGATTCTACTCAAACAAAGACAACTTTAAATTACCTTCAATATATTCAACAACATGTTGAAAGCCTAAATCATTTTGAAATACTGAAACAAGAAACTTTTCAAGTACTTTTCACCTACATGAGTCTGTTGACTAACTTCTTCAGATTTATTGTCAGGTTAATCACTTCCTCTTACTGATTAAAAAAAGCAATTAAAATGATACAGCAAACTGTTTACCTATTAGACAGCATAAAGTTAACAGTTTAGCAAGTAACCAGGTTCTTTAAACCAGGTTCCTTAAAAAATAAACATCACCAAAGAGGTGCTTTCTAATCTGTTTCAAAGATACTATACTCTCTTGAAGCTTGAAAAGATTAACTCATAATTCCCCAAATTTACTCAGCCACAAGATTAAGCCCAGTTGTTCTATTCTAAGAGTGGCCGAGTAACATATCAGAATTGCATAATACTTTTAGTTCCCATTTCGTTAAATGGATCTGGCCTTGTCCTCAATTCAGCAAAAAAAGTCCTTTTTTTCTTCTGGAAGGATGAATGTTATAGCTCAATGACATTTCCAGTTTTTAGCATCTCACAGCAACTCCCCTCTTATAACAAGCAACTTGAACATAGAATGGGTCACAGCATCTTTCAGAATTTAACCCAGATTTTGAATGGTATTTGAACTTAATTTTGTGAGTGGCAACATCAGAAACATTTTTAGAAAGGAACTAAAGAAGCCACTGATCAAAGTCTGTAACTGTAATAAATAGCAGCTGGTACAAACCTTGTAATCCTTCAATTCCAGATGGAGTTAGACCCGGATCTCTCACAGGCAGGTCCCCCACAGTTTCATCAGCTGAAACAGGCATGGCTTATCTGCGGATAACAAAATTCAAATTAAATTCTTCTCCATCTGTTATTTAAACTGTGAGAGTAGAATGAACTACGATACATCATACAAAATTAAAGAAAAATTTATGGCAGATTGACTGAAATGACAGACTTGTACATTACTGTAAATGCTCCTATCTCAACTGGATTGCTCAGAGGACAACCTGAACTTTCAAGTTTAATTTTATGCCAATTTTAATCTACTCACAAAATCTGGCTATTTTGGATATGCAATAGTTTCATTTGTATTTAATGGAGGCAGAATTAGCTTTTTAAAGTTCTAGTCCTGCTGTCTTCAGCAATCTTTGGGCTAAGGCCACATTTTCAAGTGGATGTGGGAAGGGGACCTGTGGGGTTTTTTTTTGTTTGGTCGGGTTTTTTTTAATTGTTTGTTCATTTTAAGACAAGTCAAAGCTTGAGGCATCAGCTGGCAGATGAGTAATGCCATCTTCCACATTTTGAATGGGACTCTTTTAAAACAGAGGTGCTGGGGGTTATGAAGTCATTTCAATGTTGCCTGGCATTCTCTTAGTCTTCTTTCAATCACTGTCATAAGAGAAATTACTTGGTAAGATAGAGAGTTTCCTATGAATGATTCTCATAAATCCGAACATATTTCTTTCTTGAGGCAACAGAAAGCTTAGCTACATGACAAAGTGAGGTTAGGAAAGTATTAATGTGAGAAAGTACTACATTTGTTTTGGTGTAATATATGAACACACTTGTTAACAACTGCTGTTTCTTTCTTGTCTTCTGGTGCAGAAAATTATATGTTGGTCACAGAGGTAAGTAATGCTGAAATAGCAGGAAAAGGAGAGACTTTCCATGAAGTGTCTGTTAATTTTACCATAATCACAACTGCTGCTAAAGCTATGCCTTTCTTCTACCAGGAAAGTCTTCCATCATTAACAAGTCTCCTTATGGCTTTGTCCAACAGGAACAAAAAGAATTAATGGAAGTTGAGTTTCCCATAAGTAAGTCTTGCTTTGGTTTTTTCATCACTAAAATCTATAATAAAGTATTATTTCCAGCTTTCACTGTTTATAAAAACAGAAACACATTTTCCTTTCATGTGGAACAAACATTTCCTTGTCGTGACCATTGAAATGGACTATCTACACTTTTAGATTAGCAATAGGGTTACAGTTTCAATGCTCTCAGTCACAGAAACAGAGAATACTCTGATGCTGATGTCCAGGGCGTGCAGCCACTGCAGCCAGTGGCACCAGTGGCAAATATATCAACTGGAATCCAGCTGGTCAGTGTCCTCAGCTGTTTTTGTATTATTCTCGCAATTCTCTGAAAATTCTTTTGTTATTTGTTAAATTAGCTCTATCTGCAGTCACTGACTTCGCTCAGGTCCAGGTTCATTACTGGGGTCACCATTACATGTCACTGTATTGGTGTCACCACTGCAACTGGGATGAAAGAGAAGCAGAAATCTTTAACTCCAGATGATCATCCAAATTTGGTTCATGATGGTAGCAAGGAGCAGATGTTACCATCACGTCTTTCTAGAATGTGGTTGTCTTTGCTTTCACAAATCAAAAATTACAGGAGTTTTTCTGGCAAGTTTCAGAGATATCAAGAGCTAAATAAACATTTCATCAGCATGACTCCACAATGTTTGTAATCTATCAAAATGAGGCTTCACAAAATCTAGGACAATAACAGGCTCAGGCAAACATTACTGTTTTCACTATTTACTACTTGGTAAAGAAATTTTGCTATGGATATCTACCTGTTACCTTCAGTATGAAAGAAATCTGTTCATTTAAAAACAGGGACAAAACAACACATGCTTGTCCCTTAAATAAACAAACAAAAAACTCTTGTCAGTAGTAATTCATTACTGGCTACAGCAAAACCACATAAATACTAAAGTTGTAAACAAAGTAATGTAGCAGAGCTGCACACCAAGCCAGTTTTTACTGGCAACATGACATGACTTGAAGTGAGAAAATAAAGCTGCCATAAATCTAAAGTGTCCTGAAAACTTAGAAAGGTGAAATTTTCAAAGGTAAAAGGAAGAATTAATTGTTTAATTTCCATTACAAAGTGACATAAATTAAGTACTCAGCTTTTGTTTTCTATCCTGGGCCATAGGAAAAGAAAAAAAAAAACCAAACCATTATTCATTTTTATCAAAAGGAGTGCTTTTAGATAGAAATAGTACAAATCTCCCTCCTGGTTTTAGGGAGGTAAGATATAATTACAGATTTAGAATTTAGCCTGGCAATTTATTTGCCTGATTAGTAACATAAGAATACTTATGTCTTCAATAATCACTAAAAACTACCATTTATGCTCCTTCTTTGAGAGAGGACACTTCAAACAACAAAGCATGTGTTACATATGCTACAGTTCCTCTTTGAATATTATCTCAGTGTCAATCACAAACACTTAAACAAAATTACTTTTCCTTGCAGTCTAGTTCCAGCATTATTTCCAAAAGCATATGAGATTTGGCCACAGAGTTCAGTATTACTTTTGAAAGCATTTCCAGGCAATTATACATGACAAAACTGTACAGCAACACTGCTACAAAAGTGATGGTACTTAAGAGTCCAGCACTTCCTAAAATAAAGCATAGCAAAGCAAGAGAGGAATAAATTTGTATTTGCTTCTGGACAGATCCACATGCCACGATCAACCTCAAACACTTAAAATGGTTTTTATTTCTGAGAAAGATTACCCTACAGCTACTTCAGCATGTCTTGTTCCTCAAAAGTAAAAGAACTTCACCTACAAAGAGAGGAAAATTTTCTCTATCTCTGGGATTAACATACAAGAACTTCAAATTAAGTGTAAGTAAGAATTTTAGATACAATTACTGAAGTCAAAGAAATTGTAACTTTCTTAAACAGTGTGTCACTTACAAACCTGTTCTATCCGCAATTGTATCTGGCAATTTACCACAAAAAACTCCACACAACTTTGCTGTGTTATGCAAGGCCACACAGTAATGAGATGGATACTGAAAATTAAGTAGCAAAGCTCATACTTTAGGTTCAAATTGTCTCACAGAAGTATACTGTTGTCCCAGCATCATTCAACAGTAGCAAAACTGAGAAGGGATTACCTAAATTTTCAAAAATTCTCAGCCAGTGGGGATAGAAGGGACTTCTAGTAAAGGGATTTCTAGTGAAATATTAAAAATGATGACTTAATTGTTTCAATATGGTTTGTGAATTTCACAAGTGTCAGACATGCTTTTCTTACAAAAATCCTACTTCACTTTTCTGGTAGAGGAAAGATAAAAAAAAAGTGGATAGAGAGACCACCCACCTATTTTAGCCTATCACAAAGTATTTCCAGCCTATATTCTTGCTCTATTGAGTTCTTAAAAGATAAATATTTGCAGTCTATTGGCCTTGTCATCTAAAATAATGTAATTTATTATTTGGTAGGAGTATACACACATATCATCTTTATAACATCATCTGTTGCAGTGCTGTGAGTTTTGGGAGGTGGAGAGGAGAAAAAAAAAAAAAAGGAAGAGACGATACGGAAGATATTAGGAAACGGAATCACAACATCCTGCTGTCGTCTGGGGGAAGAAACATCTCTCAGACCTGCAAGTCCTACTGGAACAGGGAGAAATCAAAACAACCGTGTCTCGCCTTCAACGTACTTCACAAGTGCTTTCCAAATTTTGGTTCTGGCAGCGACTGGCAGGGCTGGGAGGGGCAGGGTCCCAGGGAAGGCAGGAACGCCCCCGCTGCCCGGGATTTCCTCGGGCACAGGAGCACACCAGCAGCCTTTGCAGGTGCAAAACAGGGGCCTGTAGGGCTACTTTTAATCCAGCGCTAAGGCTCCCCTGCCTTCCCCTGCGGGCACCGAGCTGCGAGGGACCCGCCGGCCCCGCTCCGCAGCTCCTCGGCCGGGAGGCCTCAGGACACGGTCCCGCAGCCCTGGGCGGCTCCAGCGCCGCCGTGCTATCCCCGCCGTGCCCGGCGGAGGAGAAGCTCCCCCCGTACTCACAGCCCCGCCAGCCCCTCCGCTCCTCTCCGCGCTCCGCTGGCAACTCCCGCTGTCGCCCCGCAGCCCCTTCCCGTTCCGGGCCGCGCTGCTGCTGCCGGGACTTGGAGTCCGGGGCGGGGCCGGGCAGTGCCCGCGGAGCCCAGCGAGGTTCCCGCCGGCAGCTGCGGTGCCCGGCACGCTGCTCTGCCCCGGGCGGGCGGGCGGCTGAGGCGGCACCATGAAGAGGAGAGCAGGGGAGCGGGAGAAAGAGCTGAAGGTACCTTCCGTTTGCTTCCCGCTCCCCGCAGCCCCGCGGAGCGTGCCCGCGGCCAGCCCTGTCCCCGCCGCTGGAGGGGCTGCTCGGGGCACAGCCCGCCGGCAGCTCCAGCGCCTGAGCCCCGAGCGGGGGCACTGCGAGGCCGCCGGGAAGTCCGTAGTGAGAAGGAAGCGGCCCCGGCGCCGAGCTCCGTGCGGCGGTCGCAGAGCCCGGGGCGCGGCCCCGTGTGCTCGGCACCGCCCCGGGGCCCCCGCGGGGAGCGCGGCCGGGGCTGCCCGGGCAGGGCGGCGCTGCCTCACCTGGCTGTCCTGGATCCCCCCCTGCCCCGAGACAGGGGGCACCTGGGTCAGGTTCAGCAGTAGCTAGTGGTGAAAGGCTCGTGCCATCCGGGCAAGGTATTTGAATTTTAAAGAGAGTCCTGGGGTTTCTGAACAAGAAAAAAATTTTATACAAGTGAAAGAGTTTGCTTTTGTCGAAAAAGCTCACAGTGAGGTGATGCACTATGTAGCCGCGCTTTTATTTTTAAATTTGAAAGTACTCTACACCAAGCCTGACCTAAATAAACATTTTTAAGTCTGGTCTACCACCCGAGCTTTATAATGTTTGTTTTCTTGTCCATGTGTTTAGACACAGTGTTATGTGCTTACATTGAAGATGTTATTACACTGTTTGTGAAAGCAAACAGCAGTGCTGAATGTTTTTCTGTTTCACGTGCCTACGAAGGGCTTGTTTTACCACATTGTACAATATTTGACTGCAGCTCTTGATGGTTGTTGTATCTTTCCTGATTTTGTTTACAAAACAGTAGTCCTGAGAAACAGAAAGTGATTAAAAGCACAATGCTGGTATTAGTGATGTTAATGGTTACTTCCATTATAAATTGAAGGTTAATTCCATTATAAACTTAGATTTAGAAAGAGCTTTCAAAAATGGTAATTACATACACCTGAACAGAGAGCGTGCTGGCTTTATTATTGCTATTCATTGACTATTCAGCATTAAATGTTATTTCATTTTAGGGGCAGGGAACAGGTCTGATCCAACTTTGCAACTATTTTAATATAAAACTTTAGAGCCCGTTTGCAGTAATAAGATTCCCTACAACTATTTAAGGACTATCTGGTCATTTTGTAATTAATCTTTCTACCAAGTTGCTGAAGGACAGCAGCTACAGACTTACCTTTGTATTCTGCCCTTTCCATAGATGTCAAAACATATGCAGATATTCCATCCAATCCAATGTAAATATATTGGAGAAAAAACCTCAACCCATACTTATTTTAGCCTGTACATTTGTGCTGTCCATCCGAGGGCCTCTGTCTTTTCAATAGGTCTCAAATGTATTTGGGAATGGTTTGCACTGGGAGAATAATTGACCTTGATGTGATAAGGATAAAGATTCAAGGATATGTGGAGGGAGTAGGAGGATGGTGCTGTGAACTAAAGTGTCAAAGGTGGTATGAGGACAAGGCACCTAAAGGGGTGTCAGGAACACTGTATGATAAAAACTCTGCTAGAGTGAAAGAGTCCTGCCATAGACAAGTGTAAGATGTTACAGGTGCACAGACAAGAAAAGGATGAAAATTAACAAGAGATTCCTACATAGAATTTAAAGGTGTCAATTCTTACAGGATGCCTTGAGAGGACGTTGTAAGTTGGGTACTACTTGGGAGGAGCTTTGAGTATAGTGAAAGTGAAACAAAATGGACCCGTAGAACATTTTAAAATAAAGGCTGCCAAAGGGGAAAGCAGCAATGGGAAGAGGGGGAGTTGTATGTACAGGAAGGAATGTATGCTTTTTTTTTTCATGGTAGCATAGTGACTTTACTGTAGTAGTTCTGCCAAGACTTCCATTTAGGTACTGATTAAAATATTTTGTAGCAAACCAAATATTAGTGAGGTTAACCCAACCTCTTCTGGAGAGTAAGATTTATGAGGCCTACTAATGAGAGGGAAGTGGTTGGATAGAGAAGCTGGTTTGGATTATGTATCTCCTGGCAATGTCTCTTGTTTTCCAGAATTAAATCCTAAATAAAAGCTCTTGTTTTGCTATAATTGTGTAAAGTTAAATGCTGTCTATCAGAATCCTAGTGATTGGCGTTTGCTTTGTAATTATACAGTTTGCTTCTTATATATGATAAGCTGTTCTCTCTCAGATTTTAATGTGTATAGCAAGTTTTGATTTATGTTGTTATAGAAGAACATTTCTGTTCCAGGTACATGTGGTAGAAGTTCTTTAGAGTGCAGCGCTGCCATACAACAATTTCCACTTTGCAGATCGCTCAGTTGGGTTAAGGTTAAATGTGTAGCAGAAATGAAATTGTTTATGCTAGTATTTGGTGTCCAAAATCCTCCCAAGTGGGTGAGAATGTAAATTCATTCTTGGGAAGAGGGTCTGAAAAAACTGGGAAACCATAACTAGCAGTTAATCATTCATCTGTCCTAAACACCATGTTGGGGATGCAAATGTCCTGTATAATATTTCTCTGAGTCTTAAGTAGACAACAAAACACAATTACTCTGAAGTTTCTAAAGACACCTTTAGAGCTGTTGCATGCCATCAGCTTCTCTGGTCTTCCCCGTAGCAAATATTACTTCAGTGCATAAAACCAGAGCTGTTAGAGTTGCTCATTAGCTGGAAAGGCATTTTTATGAAATAGTCCATTAGGGTTTGTTCATGGTTGTTGTTTTAAATTAAATTCAGTTTTAATTAATACAGTTTATAGTTCTTTTTTTCTTTTTTTTCTTTTCACTGTTGGTCAGAGTTGGTCACTTTTTTACTGGATGTAGAAAAGGCACCACACAAACTAAGACCAAACATAAACCTCCCATTTAGTAATTTAGGTAGACTACTTTCTCCTTTAGACTTGGAAAGAAAGCTGTTTTGCTTTTAGAATGTTTATTACCTTGATTTTTATTCACAGGTGAGTTAAAAAAGTTAATCTTTAACGTAAGACTGTTCTCAAGAGTTACTTAGCCAAAGTGGGTTTTCTAAAGCAAGTTTCAGTGTGACAAAGGCCGAGCTCTACTGACTTCCTGTGTGTGTGCTTCCTTTTGCCACTTTTTGCATATTAAGACCCTGAGTCGTTGCCATTTGAAAGAGAAGATACTCGATTATTCTGGAGTATCATTTTCTGCCAAAGTAAAAATATTACCTTGATGGGTCTTTGGAACAGGCCACTAAGCCCAGTTCACAATTACCTTATGTAACTGTTTATGCTAATTCACAGTGGAACCAGAACCGACTGCAGAGAATGTATTTCACAGACATTACTGTTATGTTTGTACAGCTCCCAACACAGCTGGGACCCCAATCCAATAACGTTATTGCTGTACAAATAATAAATGCATCAATATGCACATATCTGAATATTCACAAGGGCTTTTACAAAGTTATTCATGTGCAGTTTCACATTTGTGAGACATGTTAGACAAAGTGGCGAGGAAATATAAAGCATTAAATAACACAAAACTTTGTATGTATTTTATTTACAAGGGCGAAAAGGGAATATACAATGTTTTGGCTGAGATTTCAAGGAAAGTATTATATCCTGCATAATTCTAATTTTGCTGTCTGAAAAATAATATATATGTTTACCAGAAAAAATAGGTTGCTTCAACATATTATGCTCAGGGAAAATTAGGCAAGTATTTTCAGAGTGTGATGAAGGGAATGGTTTTGGGATTAATGCTGAAAAATGTCACCAGTACCATACAATGAAGTAGGTAAACTTTAACATTCTCTTATAATAGCTTGTTCAAATATTATGTTGATTTCTTGTTTTGTTTTGTCATTCTACCTCTTAAAAAGACCCCAAAAAATAATAATTCTAATTGATAGATTAAATAGGTTCTTTTAGAAGTTGTATTTAGCAAAATTAAAGTTAATGGAACATCTTAGATACAGTTAAATAAGCTTCTTGTCATGTCATATTTCTACTTAGGTAAATGGTGTGCAGGTTTTAGCAGAATCAGCAGCCAATATGCCGGTAGCAATTTTTGTGGTAATCACATTATTGGCCCTTCCCATTATTAATGAGACAATAATTAAGAAATAGTGTTGATAGTCACATAACACATGATTTGTATATTGGAAATGGTCAGGTAGAAGCCTTGCATATGCAGAATAAAATACAAGAAGAAATGAGTGGCAAATGTTTCTTGCTTTTAAATTCATCACATTCCTGCTGTTTAAATTGCCTCAGCTGCTAATGCTGGAACCATTACAGTAATGGACTCGGCAAATGAAGGAGAACCAAGACATACACACTTTATTACTGGAGGGGTAATTTTCTCTTCATCTGTAATAGCAGCAGTGCCTAGTATTGATCAGACCATCAAGATACTAATCCTCTGTAAAATTACTTGTTATAACTGAAAATACGTTAATCCAAATCAGTCTGTGTCCTGACTTTCTACTTACTATTGAATACAGGCTATTAGATGGTTTATTTTTTGTGATTTAAAGCCTTTACATTGATAATAGTGAAGCTTCTTTTGCAAGAGCGCGTGCTTAATCTTAGCTATGGCCCAGGGTTGTCTTTTAGTTTTAACTGGAACATCACCCACTTAATTAAGAAGTGCATGTCTATCTTTCTGCTTGGAATTATATTGGTACTTTAGGCTCTGCAGATTTATTAAACATGTTGTTTTACGTTCAGTCACTTGTTTTTGCTGTAAATAAGAACAGATCCGTGCTTCACATACTAGAATCTTCAAAGATCTTGGAGCTAAGGAAGTGAGGAGAATGGCTAGTCAAAGCAGTAATTCATGTTTTGCGGATTGTGGCCTGTGAGGGTATTGTGTAAGAGAGTA
The DNA here is from genome assembly GCF_003031625.1 of Empidonax traillii. NCBI lineage: Eukaryota > Metazoa > Chordata > Aves > Passeriformes > Tyrannidae > Empidonax > Empidonax traillii. The sequence continues at coordinate 979,582 of NW_020955242.1, read as the reverse complement.
ATATAGAAGATGTCCAATGCCAGGGGTCTGAAGGTCTTCTGTTTATTTTGATCTTAGTGATCCACCACATCAGAGTGGTGTGGAGAGCTGTGTGTGTTCTGTGTATGAATATGGAATGGCTCCTTTTCCTCATGGCTCTTACTTGTATAGCCTCCAGTCAAATAAAATTTTGGCTGGGTTACATCCAATGGTTCAATGGCTGTTCTGGGTGCACTATACCTTGTAGGACATGGCTGTGAGAAATGGTTCCATTAACCCTGACCCTTCATTAGACTCACTGCTCTGGGCTCCTACCATGGACAGCCATTGGTATCTTGCCAGCTCGAGGTGGGCAAAAAGTGTCCTAGAACTGGGACAAGATGCGGAACTGGTTGGTTGTTTTAAGGACTGGTACAATGTTCCATGCGTTTTAGAAAATTTTTGTTGTTGTGGCTATTAGATTTTTGCTCTGGCAAAATGAACATTGTTTTTATTTACCCAATCACCCCTCTGCTTACTTTCTTTGTTATAATTTCACTGATTCAATTTGTGTCGTTTGGAGAGACTTTAAGGTTTCTAAAAGGTATTGGAGTAGCAATAGGATTCAGTTTCATCTGACCCACGATAGGGAAAACTAGACAGGTCAAACAGTGATTGCCTAAAGCTTGTTTCTGTTCCCAGTGCAATTGATGATCAACCTTAAGCAGCCTTCAGCTCAAGCAGGATCGAGCTCTCATGCTTTTAATAATTCATCCATTTCTTAAATTATTTAATTAACCTGTAATGATCAAGAGCATCCAAAATATCAAATGATCTTCTTTCCTTCAACTGAGACTGAAAAGCACTGTCATGTATTATTATATTCTGGTAGGTTCACTAGTGAAGTGCAAAACATAATTATGAGTATTTATTGGCATTTAAAGCATAAGACATATTTGAAGCCTTCTGGATAGAAAATGATAGTGCTGTAATGTCAAAACACTTTAGTTTCTGGAATCTGATTATGGGTGGAAACTGTACCTTATTTAGCTTAACAGTTTTTTGCTTTTGTCTACATGCTACTCTACTTTCTAAAAGAATTACATCTTTATCTCCTAGAACTTGTTCAGCTTCATTTTCCCTTTTATCTGCTGCTCTTCCCACTGTTTTTATTTAAGACTGTAAAGTTACTTTAGTGTAACTGCTCTTGTCACCTTTGCCCTCAGCTAATCAAATAGTTTACCTTGAGGGAAGCATTTATCTCCCACTTTCATTATTATTATTTTCGTAGCTGTAAAGATATATATTTTATGTCTCCAGAAGGGTGTAACAGTGAAACGAGGTATTGATCTGCTGTATTTGGCAATTTCTTTCCACCTTGCCATCGATATCATGTCAGCCTCTGTCTGTACTATGGTTGACCTCACAAATAGCTCTTTATGTTCCCATTGGATTCAAATGATATACTATGCTCAAAACTAAATCAATGAATGATTATAAAGTTTTTAGTATTATTTCATAACCTGCAGGCAACTGGTACTTCATGCAGTGAATACTTGAAAAGGTACCTGATTAAAGTATGTTGCTGATTCTGTTAAAAGGTTTAAAACTGTACTGAAATCAAACATCTCATAATATTAAATTTAGGGTTTAATTTGTGTATTTTTGCACAGATACTAAAATTATTGTAACTTCTGCCTGTAATTTACCAGAGAGATTCTCTTCTATACTGGCACAAGGTTTTACCTGGAGCAAAACCTCCTACTTCTCATGCCTGCTTTGTCATCCAAGAGCAGAGATTTCACATGATAGCTCTTGCCAGTGAAAAATCATGACTGTTACACTGTACATGCTTATGGGGAGAAAATGAGGTAAAGATCAGATAAGGCTTCCATCTCCAAAAAATCAACAGTAACTTGAAGTAACTTTTGGATTGGAAAGCATTGCTATTATTCTCTGCAAAACCCATGAACCTTAGATATACTTCTAACATCTGCACTGGTAAAATTCATGTTCAAATGCACATTTAACTGATTTTGTTTTTTTTACTCTGGTGGAAATAGGTAGGATTTTCACAAGCATTTAAAGAACTTTAGAAGCTCAATCTTATTGATATTGAATGTGCATTCAAGTTGGGCAAGAAGCTTTTACAAACCTGACTTGTCTCAAAGCAGTAGTCCTCTTGAAACAACAACTGTATTTGGAAAGGGCTGTCTGAAGATTGTGTTCAGAAGGATAGGTTTATACAAATAATTAGACAACAGCTTGTAGATCTGGAAACAATTTGTATTCTCTTCTGATTCTCTTCTGTGTTTACCTCTAGTGTAAGTGATGTCAATGCAGCAGGTAATGATGCTCTTGTGCTCAAAGGAAGTACTTAATTATCTGGTATCTAAGTCTTGTGGTGGCAAACAGCTGCAGTTAGTAAATTACTGAACTGTGCTATGGTGCTTATGTATGTACCTAATCACTGAATAAAACCAGAACAAGTTATTTAGTCCAATGCTGTTAGGTAGGAGAAAGTTATTTGGGGCCATCATAAACAGTGTATATAAACATCAGGGAAATGATGTTTAAAGGGAAGAGAAACTTAACTTTCTCATTATCACGAGTCAATTGATAGAATATGATAGGCATCAGATACACTGTGTACATTCCTTGAGACAGTGGTGTGTGTGCAGGAAGTCCAGTTAGTTTGGACAGGGGTTGACTACCTGAAGTAGCTGCTCTGTGTGTGCACACACATTGTGGAGCTCATGATGAAAGTGTCAGGAGGTGCAGTTTGTGTGCAGTAGCATTATGCACTTCAATAGTAAAGAGTGAAGTCAAGATGCCCAGAATTTAAGATCTGGAAATCTCAAATACAGAAGGGCTTCTGAATTGATTTGGACCTCATTGTAGGGCAGAAAAAGAGGGATTAGTGGGGAAGAGCGGATGTGTAACCAAGCAAGTGTTCTAACAATTAAAACATAGTGGTTTTCTTTCTCCCACCCTCACAATGTTAAAGCCATTGATGAGCTCTCCCCAGATTTGTAACTTCTGCTGTAGATAGGACCCTCTTGCCTATGTAGGAAAGCCTTGAAATTTCTACAGTCCAAAAAAGTTGAATTATGATTTTATGGTTTCGGCTTCCTGAAAGTAATTCAGTGTGATCAGGACAGTAGATTAGGGTCTTTAATGTATTGGTATCATGACAGTAGGTGGTACAAAGCAGTAATGTCACATGTGGGATGGTGGCAGTGACCCAGCAAAAGAAACAAGCACTTAGCACGTTGATCTGTTTTGTGAAAGGCCAGTATTTGGCCCTGTAAGTGCAGGGGAGATGGACTGTTCATGAATAGGGCAGAAAGAGCTAACCCATATGATCCTTTGTCAGCCTGATTAAATTTAGTGTCAAGCATTCATTCATATGAAAGATGAGAGACATCACTGTTTATCTAATAGAAAAAACTATTTCTATTTTTCCTGAAGTCTTTTATATGTTAATAGAGGCAAACGTGAATATGATCACATAATTTAAATGTGTAAGTAAAAATATACATCTTTACTGGAAATGGTTTAAAAGTAAGATGTATATGTTTTATGCAAAATAATGCAATTTCATTGTTAATCATGCTGTTCAAGCCATAACTCCACTGAAAACAGTGCTTTTAAACAAATGGAATATACTGTTATTGTACCATTTATAACAGAAATGCTTGGAATATCTAGGGACTGATGCAAAGTATTTATTTGCATGCTTTAATATATGTTCCTATTGTGATACTAAGATACAAATGCAGAATTTAAATTCCAGGTGATTGCATTAGACTTAATTATAAGGTGTCAGATTCTGCTTTTTAATACTGGAACAAACCCCAGTATTTAGAACAAGGGTTGCAACATGTAATTTTGGAAATAAAGGAATGCCGTTACAAGAAAATGGAAGAATTTCTTTTGAAATAACTGGACTTCTCTTAAATATTAAAAGAATGAGAAGGGAAAAAGTTTACATGTCTTTCCCCCTCACTCTTTCTACCCTGCCAAATCTGGCTTGCTTAAAAGAACTGCTGGAAGTTCTGTTTAATGTTATACTTTGCATGCATTTGTGATTTGAAATAATAATACAAAAAAAAAAAAAGAAAAGTCAAATTTGAGGGAAACAGTTTGAATGGCATGCTGTCAGTTTGGCTCTTCGTGAATTGGCAGTGGTCTCATTTAGGACCTTCAAATCTGTGTCTGCCTGGACAGAATGAGAACATTTTGCATGTTCTTCAGAAGACAACCACTCCTTGCTGCCTCACAGTATTCAGTGGTGCATGACAGTTGCCCTTCATTGCTGTCTTCTTCGAACTTAACCTTTGACCGTCCACTTAGTTGCTGCGCAACGCTTGGAGCAGGCCAAGATGTTCATGGATGACGGGCATTGGCCTGCAACGTGCTTGTCATTATTTGGCTGTCAAAAGTAGCCTGCCATTGGGCTCCATCAAGGTTTGAAACCTATGTGCAGCAGTCCATATTACTTAACTTCCAAGACTGTCAACAGGACGATCAAATGTGCATAAAAAATGTGTGTTGAATATGTCTTTGATCATAATATAGGGAGATACTTTTTGTGTGTGCTTAAATGTATTCATATGACTTTCACAGGGCCAAGAGGTTGATTCTGCTGCCATGGTAAAAAGTGAACTGTTGTCTCCTGTGGTCTAAGTTTCAAATAGCACGATTTAGATTTGAGCAACTCTGCCAGTTAAACTCTCAGCTTGTCTTGCGTATCCTATCAGCTTTTCAGCCAGCAGTGTAAGCAGCGAGATACTCGACCAGTGGTGCCTGAGGTTAGCTGTCAAACTGGAATGTGATTTTGGATCTTGCTGTAGTGTAATATTATAGAAGGAGGTCAGGCTGTGTGATTTGTAAAGCAGTTGTGCAAACTTAAAATGTCTGAAATGTTTATTTCAGGTACTTTTTTTTCCTCTTGAAGGAGTTGAAGAGAAGACAGAATTTATCATAGAAAAATATAAAAAACCCGAAGCCAATATAAAATGGTCATTTTTCTCTTGAGTCAGAATGCAACGTGTAAAAGAGCATCAAAATCCAATATGAAGAGTCAGTAAGGCTGACAATCAGTGAGTAATAAATGCTGAACATTGGAAATATGTAACAGGCACACATCTTTGTATCTTCTGGTCAAATCAAAGACATTTGGAGTTGAATTTCATACTTAATTTAATGAATGGAAATTGTACTCCGGGGTTAATCGTGAATATAAACTTGTAGGTAAATAACTTATACAGTCTATCATATATTAACAAATACTTTGAATTGGTTCGTGCTTGGAAGAGTCATATCCCACTTTAGTGTAATATTTGCTAGTCACTTGGTAAACAGCTGTCTGTAACAGCAATTTATTTTACTGGATTTCAAACATACCTGTCTTCTCTCAAAATACCCCCCATCCTTTGCAGTTGAAATGATATATTAAAATGACATCAAAAAATATCAACTTTAAAAAAACAGAGATTCACTAGAGCTTGTTCATAATGACTTCTATCCAAAGCAGAAAAGTAAACTGGCTGTAAAATTACTTGTATTCAAGTTTCAAAACATCTTCATGCTAATATAGTAAAAACAATAGAATCATAGTAGTGGTTATTGTTAAATTGCTTAGAAACAAATAGATTGTCAAAATATTTTTGCCCTCAGTGTATTTTCTGAAGCAGATTTTATTTTTTTCTGAATTCAGTGTAAATTGCAAGAGTGCAGTTCAGATGCACTTACCTAAAATGCTACATTGAGTCATGGAGATCTGTTTGGTCTTCTTGCTCTTAATCATAAATGCTCTTGCTGTTTACCAGCCTAGCTTTTTGACTTTAGTCTTTGTTAGTGCACTGACATGTGCCTGGTCTGAACTGGAGCATAAAATGCATGTGTTGGTGTTTGTGTGTGCAGATGTGTGTACGTGCGTGTGCCATAAATGGGCAAAGTTCTTTGGCAAATGAAGTGGTCCATTATTAGTTGTTAAAACTATGATCTTCCACTCAATTTGCGCTGGTCACAAAGTTAGTAAGTTTTGATTTGTGTTTCCCTTTTCTGGAATAATGTATACCTACACAGTATGTTTTGGTGAAGAAGGACTGAATTTTGGAAGTGGGTATATATGCAACCATTTAAGTGTTTTTAAGTATGCAGATAAATAACAAACTTTTAAATAATGAGCCACAGTGTTTGTGGATATGGTCTCTGTACTCAGAGCTACTTTCTTGGCTTCTGCAGTTTAAAAAAAAATTTACCAAAATTGATAGAAAAACTGACCAGACTATTCTGAAACTAAGGAATGTTATTTCTCATTTCATTTCTTTCGGTCACTGAACAAATCAAGGTTTAATTTCTAGTGGGAGTGAATAATACTGTTTTGTAGTTGTGTTCCTGGGGGGAAAAAAGTTTAGAATCTTCAAGCACAAATTCATTTTTTCACTTAAACCATGTTCCTTCTCTAACCAGAGGAAGCTCTTTTTCCTGTTTTGGAGTTATATTTTACATTAACGTGCAGAAGAAGCTGAACATCATTATGCATTTTATTGCAAGTGTCTTCCTATCTTTGTATTTTTCCAAATGGAAGTACTTTTGTGAATACTGTCCCGTCAGTGTAAGAACTAAGAGTTTGTGATGTTCTTGTTCTTGTCCTGCAGATATTTTTTATTTATTTAAAGGATGTGAAGGAACCAGTTTATTAACATAAAATTCAATTAAAAATAAGTTCTTATCTACAGATGGTAATGTATTAACAATTAAAAGATGGTGTTTTTTCCCCATCGCCTTACAGGATAAAAGGAGTATTGCCATAAAGGCACTTTCCAACTTCCTTTTGGTATTAGAATTTGAAAGTCAAAACACAGTGAATAAAGATGACAGTGGTTAAGTGTCGTGATTTTTTTGTATTCTGAATTGAAAATATCCTGGCTGAAAGAAAAGCACTTTAATCAAAAAAACTTCAGAGGTTGTTCTCAGGATGGCAGAAGGTGTGCATGTGCTTTTTATTTCAACTTCCTAGTGTTCAAAAGCCATACTTGAGAGGTTAAACATCCATGATTCTCTATGGTGTTACAGGAAAAAAAAAATCCTATTACCCAAAATAAAGGAGAGGTAGATACCTTAAGGGAAGTGCATTGTTGTCACCTGTGCTCTCTGCAGTACAAATATCAGCTTGTCACAAAGGTTGAGACCTTTGTAGTCCATTCTTTCAGGGTACAAATCTCTCTCTCTTCTGGCTTTAGTGCAAGAGCTGTGAAATATCTGTATTAGGTAAAATAGAGCACCTTAAGGGCACTGAATTCTTATCTCTTTTTACTAGCAGTGGTGTCAACATGTACTAAAATGTGATGACCTACTCCCCTCTTTGATAAAAAGGAAAATGACCTGTCTACTGTGGATGGTGATAGAGTTGCCTGGGGCAGATTGTATTGTCACCTTCTTTAGTAGTGGTGTGTAGAAAAAGAAAAAAGGCCAGGATAGTTCTGTTTACCATAGAAATGTTTGACATTTCTAGCTACTGATAAAATGTACTCAGGGGTAGAAAGAGGAAACTGGTTTACACTACTAAACAAGGTTGTGAAGAAATGCAGAGATTCTTTATTGTATGAACCCTTGGTATCACAGGACATATCAGGAGATTCCTTCTGATCACTTCAGACACCACAGTTCAAGTTCTGCATTTAACCCAGCTTTCTGCTTGTCTGGGGCCTTTTTTTACACAAAAGGCTGACGTGTCTTGAAATTGTGATGCACCTGTGCACAGTGCAACCTCAAGAGCTTAATCATGCTCTTAGTTAATACAAGTAACAATATATCTTGTATTCTGGAAATAATTGGTGTCATATTCAAGACCTTTTCTCCGTAGCATTCCAAAGCTTTTATAGTTTTGTAATGATTACTTTAGCAGTCCCTGTTGTTAGGTCATTTACTGTCATCATGCTGTGCATGATGAAATATATATAACTTGGAGATGTGATGTAAATTGCAAGGCTGGAACATCTCAGACTGTTATTAGTAATGTTTCTTTTCAATTCTGTAAAGTAAAGGAAGGCATATTTCCTGCTAATCAGAAACTGAACTTAAAGATGAAGGAAAGATTTCTGTTGTGCTCTTTATCAGTATATAAGAATAGAGTGGGTTTAAGCATTTCTTCATGTTTTGCAAGATGGTGATGAAATGCAGATGATGTTTCTTGTGTGAGTTCTTTGATAGTAATCTTGTATCTCATTTGCATAAATAAATAAAAAAAGTTTTGGTTTTAGAACTGTGAGACTCCAGGGGATGGGGAATTAACTTCCTATTGCCAAACTGATATATTTTTTGCAATTTTTAAGAACTAAAGTCTATGCCCAAAATGTGCATTTTTATGATGAGGGAAATAATAAGTGAATTTTTGTGAGAGAAACTGAAAACATTTCTTTAAAAGACAAGGAAGGCTTTCTTAAAAAGTGTAAACCCCATTAACTTCAGTCTAATTTTGACTGTTTCCAAATGAAGCTCATTAAACTATATCCTAAAGCTCTTAAGTATTCATGAAAAAGGTGGAAATCTATTGATATTGGGTTGATTTAGAGTAGAATCGGGTGAAATTTAGAAAGTCAGTGTTAACTCATTTAGGTCAGATCACTGAAGTGCATCTTACTAGATCCTGAAAATTCTGACATTATATTCTTCTGAAGCCTAAATAATTTAGTTTTTGTTTTCTTTAATTTAGAAATTTTTTCTAAGGCATGGAAAAGAGGATATAGCTGTGAGACCATCCTGAAAAAGGACTTCAAGCAGACAATTCTTTTCAACTTGTTGAAATGGTATTTATGCTAGGACAATTTAGCCTCAAAAGTCCAGTTACCTCAAAATTGGGGATATGCCATGGTATCAAGTGGTATAAAGTTGACTTCTGCTTGAAGGAATTTTGATTATGATGAGCTGATGAATTAAATAAAGGTTATTTTAAACTCTTGAAAGTATAGCAATATATGTGGAAATATCAGTTTAAACCTTGCATCCTTTGGTATGGCTATAAACTGATCAAATTTTTTAAGGCAAGTACTGTTTTTTACTTGGGCATCTGCTAATTCTTGTTTTATGGCAAGTAGTGAGCAAGGGTAATTAGTTGACATTGAGGAAGGAAATGGAAGATTTTTAAAGCATGGAATGTTAACATAGCTGCGAATAATAAAAATGATGAAAAAAAAATCCAAACAAATAGCTGGGGAGAACGTGACCTGCTCTTGAGTAAGTAACTGCTGGGACTTGGCCATTGAGTCCTTTAGAGAGGTACCTGGCTGAAAAAGTGTGGACTGGTTAGCATCTCTTTACTTATGCTCAGAAAATCTCCTTTGCATGTGCAATCCTCTCTGCTATTGTGACCCTGGGCCTAATCTCTGCTTTCTAATTTTGTTTTGGAATTCTTTGTTTGAGAATTCCAAATTTTATCTGCGTGTGCAAAATGGCAGAACTTTGCATGCATAATAAAAGCTCAGTGACTTCTTGACAGTGCCAGTGGCATGATTAATTCCCAGGCATAATATATTCAGTCATCCTGTGCATATGCAGTGACAATACAAGCAAAGGGGAATGAAGGATCCCCATGGATGGTGTCTGGGAGAGAGCTCTTGTCTTGCTGTCAGATAAGTTTGTCTCTCCCCATGTCCCCATAGATTTCTTTCTCCTTGGGCTTTATGCCAATTGCAGCATCTTCCCCATCTGGTCGGTATCACGAAGCTGGGCTACACCTCAACCTCCTTCATCTCTTGCTGGCAAGTTTGTGTGACTCTTGGTAAAGAGGCAGAAAATGCAAGGAAGCTGGCAATTTCCTGAGGAGCCTTTACAAAGCCTGGTGTTTGCCACGTTGAGTCCTTTCGTGTTAATAAATTAGCGTTGTTAACAGAAACTCATGCCTGGTGCTTGAGTGCAGCAATTTTGTATCAGATGACTTAGTGCCTCATATCCCAAATGCTAGGGCTTTGATTGTGTTCATTCTCAGAAATGATCCAGGCTTCTCTTAGCTGACCTTACAGTGTTAATTGTGTTTGTAGCATACCACATAGGTTTTTTGTGCTTCTACAGGTAATTTCTAGGCATTATTACATGTACAGTAATAAAAATGTTAAAATATTAGAGGTAATTAAAACATTTTTAACTAAGATCACCAAAAACTCTCAAACTAGAAAATTACCTCAATCTCTTTTCTGACATGAGCAGTTGCTCTTGCAGGCTCTAAACTGGGACCACGTGGTGCCTGTAAATGTTAACAAGAAGCTTAGAGAACTTCTACTGACAAGCCAGTATAGCTTTGTGACATTATGCTGGCACAACTCTGTATGTCATATTTGTAGCTACATACGTGGAAAGGTATAGTACATTTTGCTAGCTGTAGTTTTTAGGCAGGTATGGTGATTTGATGTCATGCTGCACATTATTTCTATATCATAGTAAACAAAGTATTTGTTGTATCTATCTCATTAAATTAATAAATCAAGTAGGTTTTGCAGCTGTGTTTTAGTAACTGGATAAAATATAATCTGAATTCTGGCGGGTTACCAGTGTTTATCAGTGATGAAAAATTACAGATTAGTCTGTGTTTCTATAATCAGAACATTTACACAATGGATATATTGTTACAGTTGTCGTTTTAGTTCTGATTATTACTCAGTATGTCTATTGCAATTTTCTCATTTACAGCTGTTATTGAGCTCCATGTGTAATAGATGGAATTACTTTGTCTACCATTTATTTTATGAATAGCCTACAGACACATTAGTATTAATAATATTATTCACTTAATGTACACAAGAGTTTATAATATGAATAGATGAATAATGTGTTGCACTATTTAAATTTTATTGGAATGAGATAAATAGATCTAGTGCATTTTTGTTGGTAAATGCAGTGTTAAAGTCATTGGAGGGATTTAAAAAAATAAATTCTAAGCAAAGTGATTGAAACTACTCTGTTGTCTAATATGTGAGTAAAATAGATTAGACTTAAAAGAGTTTTGTTTGGAGGTTTTTGGATCTGAGTTTTTTGATTTTTTTTTTTTTTAATGAGAGGAAAATTTCCTATTTATAAGAGAGAATTGAGAGTGTCAGCTCTTCAAGTTCTTTCTTAAAGGGTTGTATTTTGCTAATAGAGGGCTCTGGGTGGGAAAACTAACAATTTGGTTTCTTTGCTCAGTAACAGGAAAGTGTAAAAGAGACACGTATATTAAACAGAACTAAACTAAATTTACCAGTTTGATAAATATGACATGCAGCTCTGATTAAACAGGAAAAATAGCCACCTGTATGGGAAGCAAATGCCTCGTCCAGTGTAGGCAGTCACCTTCCTACCTATTTCTGTGCTCTTATACACCTATACCTACCTATTTATCTGCTCTTCTGGCTTAGATCAGTGTAGAAAGGCTTGGTTTTGTGAGCCTAAGAAGAAAATATTCCCCCCAGTTTTGGGTAATTCTGACTGTATGAAAGAGGAACTCCTTGGCCTGTTTTGTCTGATTCAGTAGGACCTCTCTAAGGTGACTCTTCAAGATACTGTTTTTGAAAAGGCCGTTGTGTTACAGGTAATAAGGATGTGCTTTGGTCTCGTGAAAATGCATTGTAACATAGATTCAGTACATAGACCAGCCACAATTAATGAACACAAGTGAGGTTTTTTCCTAGTTATTTTTTTTCTGAATAAATACGCACTTAGGCAAAATCTCCAGTAAGGGTGATGTAGAAGTTAATGTTTGACTCAGAGAAAATGAAGTTCAAGTTTCTGTAGTAGTTCTGTAGCAGTATTTAGGCATGTAATGTAAGAACAGCCATTCTGATATTTTCCTTGCTGTGTTAAGGCAAGTTAGATAGGTAAAGGTAATATGTATGAGACCAACTTGTAAGGTTAAAAAAGTTGGACAATGCTGAAAAAAGGGCTTGTGTGTCCTAAAGGTTGTCTGACTGCCTCATGGTTCAGGGAGGTCTTAAAAAGGACACACCTATAGCTGTTCCCTGGCCTTGGCTGGCACAGCTACCTTAGCCAAATGTATTTTGGGGGAGTTCCCCCTGCACCCCCAACCTGTACTTTATAGCAGACAAGCCCAGTGAGTCTTTGTTGCTGAAGCTGCACAGTTCATCTGTTGTTTAACTCCAGAGATCTCAGAAGAGTTGTTTGGCATATTCAGTCTTGAATTTTAATGGATTGTTTAATTATAGTTTTAATTCTGTGGTAAATTGTTTAACTGAGTGCATACAGAAAACTTGTCATACATTTATGTGCGACATCTAAGGGGTCCTTCTACTAAATAAATGCCATGGTCTTTCTGCCATAACAGATACGTCCCCATAGCTGTGTGTCCATAAATTTCTTTACGTTACCATTACTTTGTCATTTAAACTCCATCCATCCCGAGCTACATTGTGGTGCAGGGATTCATGAGCAGTGTCCTGCCAGCACTTCAGCACCACCAGAGGACTAGAGGCTGGCTGGTATTTTAACTCTAGTCCCCAAAAGTACCTGGATGTTTCAGAGAAAGGTGAAGTGCATGCATCACATACACGTGCTTTTCTTTACAACTGACCAGTTGTAAAATACTGTAATTTTCTTCCTTAAGAGAATGTGTTACCAGTTATGTTTTGACTGGGACCGTCTATAAATCTATCACAATGTAAAGTTAATTTATTCCCAGCTTTTATGCGATTATTTTCTCAAAAATGAAGAGCTTTTTAGAAGTTCTGTAACATATCGCAAATGAAGAATGGCATAAAATTGATATTTTAGCAGAATAATCTTCAATGTTTTCTCTGGTTACTCTATCAGTTCTTTTCACAGATTTTTTTTTTTTTTTGCTTACTACAGAAAAATTACATCAAATGCAGGATAACAGAACACTGTCAAACTAAGAAGGTTTTATATGGACAGCATTAGACAGGAGCAGAAAGATCCAGTGCACTAATAGGCACACTCACATGAGCTACCTAGTCCATTGACAGTTTTTTCCTTTGTTCTCCCTCTCGACCCACTTTCTGCCAGTGATTTGTGACATATTTTGTGAGAGATCAAATAAGCCCTTGACACCTGATTGCAATGTAGTGCTTGTTTACAGTTGCATTTTTGAAGGACCTCTAGACAAGATGGAAGGTTTAACTTAAAGTAATTAAATTTGCATCTGCTCTATGACAGGAATTTTCTTATGTATTCATCCTGTTGAGCAACTTTTACTGTAATTGGCCATGAAGTACCAAAAGAAGGATGCAGGTAGACAAAATCATTGTTGCCTACTACTAAAATCTGTCACGGTATTTCTTAAGGACTGGCTTGTATGTGGCTTGTGCCAGGTCCTTTGAAATACAGTAATGCCTACTTTTATTTGGAAGGGGGAAGGGAGAGATTTCCAAAGCACTGGCCCTTTCTCTGGGTCCTTTCACACTGCTTGAGTGAGGCTAGATGTGTAAATTTCCTGTGCTCCCATTAAATTCTTTAAGAGTTATTTTTATTTTCTTGACCATTACTTATTATGGGGGGGGGGAATATGTCCATCTTTGTCCTTGGGCAAATTCCTGAGCTATTTGATATTTGTATAGCTGGGCACTGAACCTACTTTTTTCATCATCTTGATTATCTTGATCATTAAAGGTATATCTTTTGAGGGGTGATTAGCTGTGATGAAGTGGTTGGCATTCTTCTCACCTTGATTGGCTCCAAATTTAGCCAGATATCGTAATTTCTATTTATATCTGCAGATGTCATTATTTTACAACAGACTGGTTTTGTTTATATGCTCATTTAAGAGCAAAATGAATATTTTATTGAAATTATTAATATGAGAGCTTATTGCTGGTTAAGTCTTGAAAAACCTTGGAGGAAGATGGAGGACTGGAGAAATAAGCCTGATTGATTTGATCATATTCAAAGAAAAATTACAGAATTAGCAGTGGAAATTAGGTAAAAGGTTCTTCTGTCTCCACATCTGTTCTAAGAGAATATCCTACTGGTTAGTACATTAAATGTTTAGTTGTCTTTTCAGAGATTTCAGTAGAAGATTTTTAGTGTGTAGTTGGTTTACCAGTTGACCAGTAGATTAAAAAAAAGTCCTAAAGTTTCTCACAGTGGCTCTTAGAGTCTCTAAGTGAGATATGAATCTCACTTGTTCTACTTACAGTGCACATGGGCTTTCCCAGTTGTGTAAAATGCTGATGGCATTAAATGTGGCATAGAATTTTTGCTCATGTTGCACAAACCAAAATTTCTGAGGTTTTTTTTTTTTTTCCTCTTTGTTATCACTTAGCTACTTAGTTTAGATGAATAAGCACGAGATTACTGTTAGTTGGCAGAACTCTTGGACAGTTTTTAAATTCATTCTGAAACCATGTAAACATGACTTGTGCTCAGTAGAATATTTTTTTAGGAAACATTTAATGTAGGGAAATACTATTTTTTGTGTATCTGGTTCATCACCAGCCTGTTAGTAGCCTGATTGTTGTCAGCAGGCTTTTCTTAACATGCATATTTGAAGTAACTTATCTGTTCTCCAGACAGTACTTGTAACTATCATCGGCTTACCAAGTTTTTGGATTAGTTTGGTTAGTTTTGTTTTTTCACTAAGTTGCTGTCTAGTAATTTGTGGTTTCCAGTATCTTCCTGTTCGCTACCAATAGGAGAATCTTTCTGAATGTGCTAAAGGTCAGTGTTAATTCTTGTACGTCAGAAAGCAATAAGACTTTAAGTAGACTGAACGTAAGTAAGGTTCTTTTATTATCTTTTAAATTTTTTTAAATGTGGACCCTGATTTGAGAGACAAATTAAGATGGGCTTGAAAAATAGCATTTTCTCTATTCACATTTTGAAACCTGAAGAACTACTTTATAGTTGCTTTGAATTTACCATGATTAATTCATAACTATTCTTTGTAGTATGTTATGGCCAAATGCAGCTGCTGTGATATAAAATAATGTACAATTGATATTGTTGAGATTCCTCCTGTCAGTGAGATTTGAAGGAACGTGCCATGACGTTCACCTTATACCATTTGAAGTGATTTTATGAGAACCAAGAATTGTTTGCATCTTGCATGACCTGTCCTTATTGCTACTTTTGAGTACAATATAGGTTAGCAGAATTAGTTATTTTCAGTCTACTGAGTACAAACGAGATTAATAACTTTTGAAAGGGCTGTAATGAAAGACTGACCCAACTGGCTTTTGTATTATACCTTGTTTATCCTGCTCTCATCTCTAACACCTTTGGGCTACAACAAAATGTAATTTATGTTAGCAGGGCTTCATAGAAGGTGAAAGGTCATATTTTTAATGAGAGTTGTCCTGTCTGGGATTCAGGTTTTAAAATGTTGTCTGGTAGAGGATAGTCACCAAAGTCCATGTAAACAGGGGACAAGAAAGCATTATTTGAGAGGAAACAAGACCACTTTCTTTTATTTGAAATTCAATTAGCAGAAGTTAAATAGCTGGGAAAAGAGATTTAACAAATTACCAGCACTGTGATGGTCAAGTCTAATAAACCTTTATAATTTTGGTGGGATGTTGGGTTTTTTGTACTGAGGAAAATATTTTACAGGTAATCAATTTCCTTTTTCTTATTTTGGTGCTGTTTGCTAGAAGCAAATCTATATTTATGTATCTACCTTATCTTTGACTTGAGCAGGACAGAAATGAAATGACCACCTGCACTTATTCAAGGGAGAAATATGCTTCTCAGTACAGCTGAATGTGTCTGTATTTGTAAAGGTTAACCATAATACTCAACTGGTTTGGAGTTTTCCTTTAGAATGAAAAATTGCATTATGTTCATGAGGTTGAGCAATGGTGTCTATTAGTGGTGTGTTCACTGAGCTTTTGAGAGTGATATGCTTTAAAAAATGATCCTGCTTGATTTTTGTTGAATGGTGTTAATATTAGAATTCACTGTGTTACTTACATAACCGATTTTTATGAAACATGCACCTCCTCATAGAAGCCAAAGTTTTTTGAAGCAGGTTAAAACTTCAAGAGAATTCTAGTCAAAAGAAGTTTAGCAGATACAGGTTTCAGGGTGTAAGAGAGGAAGGTAAAGTTTTCAACTCAGAGTAGTCAAAAGCTGATTTGAAAGCAGTTCTTGGCTTTGGGGTTTCAGCATTCAAATACATACCCTGTGGGACTGATGCTTGCCATGAAAGCTCACTCTTGTCTTTCAGTTATGTACGTTGTTTGCAAGGGACAAATTGTTTAAGTTATGTTTGAGAAAGGAATGGGAAACACATCTGAGACTTTGAATTTCATTACTCTTTGTGGAAGTAACTTTTAACCTGGGTTTAGTTCAAAGTTTGCATAGAGAAGAATGGCAAAGTGAGTCCCTTCAGTTCTTTGCAGCCAAATTGCCTTGCCTGGAGATACAGATTATCAAACTCTGAGGTTTTGTGTGTTGTTTTTAACCTTGTAGAAAATTCTGTGCTAGAATTGTTAGCTTTCCCATAGGACAGCATGGTAACTGATGGAAAGTGTAGACTGGGTGCAAAACCATAAGGCACATAGGATTCACCTTGTGTGGGATTTCAGAATGAAAGTTTAGGAGGGCAGCAGCAAAAGAGCTGAAAGACTTTGGAGAGGTATTGTGTTGATGTCAGAAACTTTTTTCCCTGATTTTGCAATATTTTCTGTGTATCATCCTGCATCATAATTTAATATTGGATCATGCCCCTATATGGATGAACTTTTTATTCCATGGTGACATGTGAAGCGATACACTGAGGCCCTGTTCTAGCAATTTGAACACTGGGTTTCTTCTCCCCAACACTCCCCACTCCTGACTTTTTACCTGAGCCCAGCCCTGCTGTGCTGTCCTCCTGCAGTGCTGCTCCATCCTGCTCTTTCCCTTCTTCCCTACCACAGCACTCCCCCGTGTCTTTGGGCTCCTGCTGTCTCTTGGCAAGGAATAGAATCAGACATTGCTTTAAAGCAACATAATGTTGCGATTCCCCTTCTTTTTATCTGTGTCAATAGGTCTTGAACTATTAATGCAAATCTTCAAAACGATTCTTTTAAATTTACACTTGTTTTACATTATTTTATAATTAAGTTTTAGTGTTTAAAGAGAAGAAAGGAAAAGAAGTTTTTCAAGTGATTAAATATTAATTTTATTCACATTTAACCCTAATTTACATTAAGAATGTTAACTGAAAGGCAGATCTTTTGAATTTAACGTTCTCATTTCCTTCTAGCCTCACTGATGAACAGTTAGATGTTGTCATATGTTCATAGAATATGGTGGTCCACTGGGATAGAAGGAATAATTTTACTGTTTTGCGCTTTCTAGGGCGGTCTGTTCGTGATGCTTACTGTTTCCTAACAAAATAAAACAAACAAACAAACAAACAAAAATGAGATTAAAAATATTTTGTCTAAACTAAAACTGAGATTTGAAACAAACTTCTGTTTCAAACCATTAGAGAGACTTTTTCATGCAGCTAATTATTTTTCTTTTATTTCAAAGTAACATACTCCTTAAAAATTCATGCTAGTCTTATATTTCAAATATCTTCTTGTTAAAGGCTTCTCTTTTGTTCTTTTGAATGAGGCTTTTGTAAGCTCTCACTCCCTTGGTGCTTCTGCTCATGTCTTCAAAGACTCAACAAACAGACCAGCCTTCAACACCTTGAAAACCCTGTACTGACGTTCTGCATGCAGGTGAAATGAGGCTGTACCTTATGAAATACTGGGCTTCATTTTATACATTTCTTATTCAGATTTCTGTTAGACAGAAACACTGATTGATTTGAAGAGACCTGTTTAGTCCTAGCCAAGCCTTTTGATGATTTTTCGTGTCTGTCTTAACAGGACTTCAGTGTTTTGGAAAAGTGATTTCTAAGGTATTTTATTGGAAGCTGTATCAAGGGGTAAAATCGATGATAAAATCTTCTATTACATATGTGATGCATCTGTTATATGCAGGACTATGAGTTTAGGTAAATATAAAAGATCTGTAATGCATGCAGCTACAACTACGTGTAAAACCGATGGCTGATGCTTATTTTGATTTCCTTTCAGAGAATTCTGTTAACCAAAATGCACTAGGTATCTCTCTGTTAAGATCTGTAGTTCTTACCTGGGAGTTCAGGAAATGTAAAATTTGTTTCTGTGATTTAAATTGGTTACAGAACCCTGGGTAAAAGTACAGTCTTGGCATTGCATAGGCTGCTGTAGCTTCTTCCATGCTCTCAGTGTTTACACTCTCACAAATAAAATGCTGCAAACGATACAGGCCTTTGTGCAGTGTTTAATAAATTATGGAACTTAGAAGAATCTTTGAGAAGTAGGGCCTGCATGTGACTGAACAGTAGACATGAATAAGTGTTATCCTCAAGTGTATCTAGCAGACAGTAATAGATGCTTGAACAGACAATGTGAGCACTGAGTGAATGATGGTAATAACATTAAATATTTACATATAGCAAAAGCATCTTGACAGCAGAAAAGAGACTGTCTCTGCAGTAAGGTGGATAAACCCCAGTGTGATATAGTATACCTTTCTATAGGACAACTTTCTGTTAATAACTAGCAGTGTTTCTCTGTAATACACGCCGTATAATCGACTGTCATACAAGACAGTTTTCAAGACGTCATCAGGATAATCTCCGGGTGTTGATATCACTCCATATCTACTCTTATGGAAAAACAATTATGAAGGTCAGGAATAAGAATTAATAACTGGATAAAAGTTAAATGCTTAATATTAACCCAAGTACATTTTGGCCTGTTACTAGATGTCCAGAACCACTCTGCTTTGCTTTGCCTCAGTTTATTGTTGGATTTTCTAGGATAGGAACTGTCTGGAGAACTGTGTCCAGAAGAAAGTTGTACTGTGGCTATGCCTGAAGGAGTTGATGAAAGCAAGAAGCCTTCCTGCCCTCTCCACTGCTGAGCAGTTTCATAGGAGTAAATCCATTTTATTGATTCCAGAGTCCTTGAAGTGCAGGATACTTGTTTATGTGCCCTTGTTTTGGTTTTTGGGGGAACCTGCAAATTTTGATTGTAGAACAGTTGGTATTGCTTGCACTGCACTTGTTAAAATAGGTCATGCTTGACTTTCCACATAATTTTAAAAGGAAATTACTTCATTAGAAGCATAGGATAACAAGTTAATTTTTATGCTGAGGAGCAGATGAATTTTATTAGAAGTTTTTATCCTTATTAATGCATTCCAAATAGCTTTCAGTTATAGGAAAGAAATAAAACAATGGTGATAGTAAATTGAATTTTTTAAAATACTCTACAAAGCTTGTATTACTTTGATGGACCTGTTTGCATTTGATGATCTGTCATGTCATGTAATTAAAGCAAATTAATATTGAAAATGAAGTAAAACTGAGTACTATCAAGCCAGTTTTTCATATCTTCATTTTCCTGTAACAGCTAAAGAGAACATAGACAACAGTTTTAGAAATCATTGCTTTAAATCATCAGTGAGGTTGTTTTTTGTTTTGTTCTAATATTTTATGGCAAAGATAATGCACTGGAAGAAGACACTGGAAACTTTCTTTTTCCTTTGATGCTTAACAATTCCTTTTTTTAAAGGTGGCTTTGGCCTGGGTAGCCACTCAACATCATTTGAGAATATGAATAGTTATGAATGTGGAATATCTAAGGCATATGACCAATTTGAGCTTTGGTCAGTCAAGCATTTCTTGAGATATAAGGGCAAATACATTTCTGCAGCTTTTAAGGAAAGAATCTTAATGCTGTGGAGGAAAGGGCTGGTATGCTGCAGATGAAAATGTTATATTCCTGCAAATATGTGAATGATATGTTTTGCAAAAGGAACGTGACAGGAATTTACTGTGATGTGTTCTCTTTTTGGATGAGTTTTACTTCGAGGGAAGAAGTTTTGCAGGTGATAGCTGTTCTGAGAAGCATTCCTCTGTGGCTGGAAAACTGATGTGGACTACAGAGCTAGAATGTTGATAACTTGATGCTAGTGCATGTGAGCTGAGACGTTTTGATCAGGGACTGCACTGAAGATAAGCCCAAGTGGGCTTATTCCACTGTCTAAAACTTGATCCATATTCCTTGTTTGCTTCTTGGATGTCAAGAATTGGAATTTATGCAGCATTTAAATTTAAGATTGCAGCTGGAATCTGGTACAGTAGCATGCCCCTGACTGTCAGAGGGCTATGCATCTCAGGATCCTTAGGAAAAAGTACCTGTTTTGGAGTAGATGATCTACATCTATTTTTCAAGGCAGCTTGTAGTTTGGGACCTTTTGGATCAAAACTTCTAACATGCTGATCAGAGTTACTCTAGTTTAACACTTTCTAACAAAGCTTCTGGTAGATAAAGTGAAGTATTCTTGCAAAAGCAATAAAATATGACTGGGTTTTAAAAGCTTGGACAATAACAATTCAGTGATCATCAAACTTTGGACTTTTTTGTTCGTTGTTATGGTAAGTAGGGTGTTACAGTTGGTTTTTGCTGTTAATGCTGCCTCCTTTCTCTTGTGGGCTCTACAATTCCTTACCTGTTTCACCATTTTTCATGGCTTTCATCAGCACACCTTTCCTCCAGTCTGCTCATTCAAGCTTTCCAAGGTGTCACAGGAGTGAAAGTAATCCAGAAAGTACAAGTACTTTACTTTTCCAACTTGAAAGAATCTGGGAAGTCATGAGTAGAATCCTGTATGACATGTAAGGAATAAGATTATCTTACTTTTTTATCTTACTTTTTCATCCGCTGTTTAAAGTAGGGGCAGTATTAATTCTTGTGGCAGCAGTTTAGGTCCTAAGGCGAGGTATGGATTAAAACACTGAAAGCACGTTTACAGTAAAGGTTTCCAAACTTAGTTACAGTGTGTGCTGCCCACTCACTGGGTGAAGTCTTTCCCAGTTGGATTTCTAAGGGGTTTTTAGTCCTCCCTTTAATTTTCCCCCCTCATACTCCTTGTGGCTTCAGAATTTGGAGAAATGATTTTTATACTAGTCTCTAAGCATCTATCTTTAAAGGTGGTGATAGAGGTTGTATTTCAATCAGAACAGGCATATTTACTGTCCTCCTATAACAATAAGTGCCTGGTGGGGGATTTTTTTTTCCAGATTTTTTTTTTCCTTGTTCTGTAGTATGCAGTTCCAAAAGTACCCTAAAATGTATTATTTTCTTTTAGCTTAATGAAGCTACGCACATGAAATTTAGAGTCATGAGGCACTTGAAGTGGAAGCTTAATGCCAGTAATAGGAAGCAGCTTTGTTGAGGGTGGTTTTCTACTGAAATTACTACTATAAAGTTTTAATATGTTGCTATTCATTTCATGATGATAGATGTGAGGTTCAGATGCAGAATTTTAAATTTATTCATTTATATGTAAAGTGTTCATAAATAAATGATGTTTTGTGCTAAATGTCTAGTGAACATAAAGATTTTTTCTTGACTTTTCCTGTAAAAATTTTGTGAAATAAAAATGCAGATACTCATGACAGGGATTGTATTAGCACCATTTTTTGCAGTCTATGCTTTCAACTTGATCTAAATATGCAAATTTTTTATTGGTAGATAATTGTGCTTGTATTTTATGCATGCATTAATTTGTATTCATTATAAAATATATTTCAACCTCTTCACGGCTTTTCACTAGCTAGATTGCACTGCAAAGTTTAGTTTGTTTGCATGAACTTAAATGTTGAACTACAGTACTGATCAGCAGAGGAGAAACAGAGTAATGGAGATGTGGAACGGCTGTAAACTCCATTGTAGTGATAATAAGTGTGGTGGCGGACGTATAGAAAGTGTCAATATGCAAACAAGGAATGGAAGAATGTACTAAGTTTGCAGCCTCTAGAGCACTTTATTAAGCAGTGAAAGCACTCCAAATGAAAATAATAATAATGATAAAGTCCCTTTTAAACTGGGGGAGGAGGGATTTAAAATATTAGTTGATGAAATATTTTCCTAAAATCAATTTCATAAACTACCCAAGCTACCTGAAGCTTCCAGTGCATAGTATAGGCTTTAAAGTATGCTGATTTGGTCCTTCCCTGCAAGGCTTTTCCCTGGTTTAGGACCGTAAGAGCAGGCTGTAAGAAACCTGTATGTAACACTTTCTCAGCTGCTTGAGTTTTTAGGGGTTTAGTTTTAAAGCAAGAGGAGGAGTCTGTCCCACCGTGACCTCGCTCTGTCTGTCTGCTCTTGGCAAAGGGTGAGGCTTCTCCTCTGTACTATGTGGACTCTGCACTCGAGCTGAATTAGCTTTTGAACTTTTCCTGCACTATAAATCTTGCGAGACAGTGAAGTGCACGTCACTAGGTGGCACTGGAACATCGCTCTATGCCAAGAACAGTCGAGCTCCTCATCTGCCTGCTGGAGCTGCCTGGATTTGTGAGTGTCGGGGAAATTGTTTTATTGTTAAAGGGCATAGTGTAATATATTCATCTCCATCCAAGGCAACCATTTAATGCCCTGAAACATGCCCTCTCACAGCTCTGGCCTGTTGACTATGCTTATTTGGTGTAATAATTAGCAGAATTTCTCACTAACAGTGGTACTTACTAACACCTCACATTTTCTTCTGTGTTTTTGTACGTGATGGATTGTGCATTCTATGAATAAAGTTAAGCGGGTCACAGCCTAAGCCCTGTACAACACAGCTATTTTCTGCACAATAGTTCTGAATATATATATATTAACTCCTTTTTAATCCCCGTGTTGTGTAAAGCAAACAAATCTGAGTCTTTTTGTAATAGGCTATTGAAAACTTGTAAGCACAGAACAGTTAACTTGTCGAGTTAAAGAACAAAAAAAAGAAATGGAACGAGGAACTACAGAAATTAGAGTACAGTGTCTTTTCCTAATAGATTGCTTTAGGGGCCTGTGCCAGTGCTCCATGAAATTTGGTACAGACCTCTGTACTTTGTTCTAGAGCAGCAATTCTCCATATGCACTTTAAAGGTGATCTTTCTGCTGTCATGATGTTCAGAAAGTTACTCTACTTGATATGAAAATACAGATGGGAAGTCTGAGTTAAACAGTTAATGTTTTTTTTGTGCTTTTTTAGCTGGAAAAGAGTATGTTGCAAAATTGTTCTGATAGAAATAAAAACAAGGGGTCCTTGAATGAGTGCTGTCGGTAGGCGTCCTTGTTGGTTCTTTCCAAATGCAGGAGTTGATAGAGTTATGGTTCACAAAACTATTAGGTAACCACAGTCTTTTTTTCAGTTTAACGCCTAGGTAAAAATCTAGTGGAATTCTTATGTAAAGAATTAGTTCAACAAATAGTAGTTCAATGCATTTGTCTTATGGAAGTTCAGCTCTGCATGGAGACCATCAGACCTTTGTCACTTCTAGTTCAGATGGGAATCGCAGGATAAGTAGTGCTAAATGTGGGTCATAAGCTCCTGCAGTTGTCTGTTACTTAATTTTAAAATCCTCCCTTTGAATATTTTTAAAATCCTACATTGTTCATTCTTTTTTCATTCAACCCTTCTTGAATTCTAGTTACTGCTGAAGCACTTCCATTGTAGAAGGGGAAGTAATACAGCATGTTAAGGCAGCAAATAAGAACAAAGGTGGCTCTCGCAGCTTTCTCAATGTCGGTTCCTTGCCCTCAGCCTCCCTTATTAATGCACGTGAACTGCTGTCACTCAGATGGTTTTAACACAGACACGCACGCTACGTGTCAAAAAGGATGGCCTAGATTTTTGAATTTCAGGTTTAAAGTACCCCAAAATGTGAAACCAGTGTATCAGATTATAAAATGGTTGACTCCAGTCTGTGTAGATATTCTGGAGGAAAGAAATTTATATATTCTTGTCTATGATATACTCTCTAAGAAAGCAAGAGGGTTTAGAGTTTTAAGGTGTCTGCAGTATTTTAATTTGGATGGAGACTTTCCTGTGTGCCTTTATTTTATGGGAGTTCAGAACAATCCTCTTTGTCAATTTTTACTTCCATATTAGGATTATTTTTTGTGTGTGTGGATCTCTTTTTGTAGAAGGGTTTTACCTCTCTTCACCATCCCTCTCCTAATTTACATTATTGTACTAATTTGCAGTGGGCTTTTTGATGACTTCCTTATATAACATATACAAATACTTACTTAAAAATACAGAGATTATTTGGCACTTTATTGGGTCATTTCATAAATTCAGTTTTGAGTGTTACCACACAGTTGATTAAACATCTGTATGTTCCTATCAGCCTGGTAGAGGTTTAGTATCTGATTTGGGTCAGTATCGCTGCCTCTCTTCTTCCTTTGTTTAGGCAATGAATCTAAACCATTCTACAGTGAGTCAGTACTCATTGTTCATTTATTAAATTTGGCAGAAGAAACATGAAGTAGTAGAAATCTAGGATATTATTTTTCAGCAGAAGTCAGCAAGTAGGGCAAAGGAGAGTTGTGTTGAAATCTGGAATGTGTCAGCCTCTGTCTTTTTTACCTTCAGAAATCCAGCCTGTATTTGAGAATAGCACAGAGAAGGGATGATATTTAAAAAGACTTGCCATTATTGAACTTCACATTCTCAAAATACAGAGGCAGCAACAGGACTATCTAGAATCTTAGACCAGTTAAGAAGATAAGTGTATGGAAAGGAAGAACAGGCAAAAGTTTTTTCCCTGAACAAATGTTCAGGCAAGACTTAAGAAATAATTTTTGTGCTTGTCCATTTTAGTTGAGTAGTGCTGCTCTGCAAAATTACATCTGATCATTGCAAGTGAGGGAAAAGTTAACGAGAAATAAGGTCTGTATATGCAAATAATAGAAATGAAAACTGGAAATTAAGTATTAGCCTTTCCAAGAGTCTGAATTGCTTTATTAAAACAGCATTATTTGAAAATGTAGGAGTTCTTAAGTTTGCTCAGTAAATGTATTCTTAAGCAAAATGTTGATTTGCATTATTAAATGTGCCTGGATTTGGCACAAAGGAAGTAGCTTAACAGATCTACTTCTTTCACAGCAGATCAGTGCTTGCTTGTATTGTAGTATACCCTAACAGTATTTACATTATACAAAACCAGTTTAAAAATAAAATGTGAGTGGAAGAAAATGAGTCTTTTTGCTGTAGTTCTTTAACCTTATGATAGTACTGCAGGTGTTCCAGGCACTATGAAATACAGATCCCAACAAACTCCTAAGTGTTTTTGAATTGTGAGGCAGAAGAAAATTTCTAACACCAGCTTTAGGGCTTCAGTAAAATATATTCTTAGAGAAGTAGAGCAAGGTCTCCTGATTCACTGACAGCTGGTGACTGGCAAAGGGGTGAATCAAAACTAGACTGAGGAATGAGATGCATCAAACTTTCAGTCAGTGTGGCTCGGCTGCCTCCAGTTTGTTTGGTTAGGGTGTATGTGCAGAACTTCCTAAGGAAATATGGATGATTCATCATAGGCTGCTGGTCTAAACAGTTTGGGAACCACTGAACTAAAATGTATCATTTAGAAAAACTCCTGAGCTTGATATAGGAAATAATTTCCAAGGGGGGAGAATTCATCTTGCACAGTGGTATCTCCTCCAATGCTTTCTTTTAAGTTGTGCTTCTTGTTTCTGGTCTGAACTTGCTCAGCATTTCAGACCCTGAATTGTGCAGTTTGTTGGCTGCCAACTTAACATTTAAATGTTAGCTTTCTGTTCCCCATGTGGCTTATTTCGGAGACTGTGAACAAAACAAAGCCTTCAAACTAAACAAAATTAAACAAGTTTGAATTGTTCACTATGAGGTGTTTAAATTATTTTTGTTACAGAAAAAAACCTCTATTTTTTTCAGCAGCCCATAGAGCAATATCCTTCTTGAACTTATATGCCAAAATTGAACAGTATTTCATTAGTAGTTGTATTATGAAATTGAGGCAACAATTGTAGTTTATAGGTTTACAAGTGAGTGTTACCATCATTTTACTGATAGTGTAGAGTATGCAAAAATAGGAAATTAGTATGTTATAAATGCAAACCAGTGTCTATGCATTTATTACACAGGTCACTCTTCATTCTATTCAAATCATAGAATCATAAAATACCAGCTTGGAAGGGGACCTTAAGGATTATCTGTTCCAAAAGTGCAAAATGTTGCAAATTGCACTTTTCCTTACTGAACAGTCTTGTACGAATATTGATGTGTTAAATTTATGTACATACTGTGATCTCTGATGTTTATGTCCTTGAAAATAGTTTGTAAAAAGGGATTCAGCTGTATTAACACTGTATCCCCCTGCTCCTTCAAAAATGAAATCTCAGTGGTTGTGCTGTTTTGGAAGACAGTGACTATTGGCATGACTGTATTCATTGTAACCATGATAACACACTGGTGATGGTTGCCTTTAAATCGTTTTGGGGAGAGGAGGGAGAATCGCACAATGCTCCTGCTCAAAGGCTCCTCTAGTGTGAGAAATGTTTGAAGGAAAATCTGAGTTTATCATGCCCTTGAAAAGGACAAAGCACAAAGACTGGAGAGCAGAGGCAAGAAGTATGGGACTGTTTCTGCAGCTGAACCCCGGGGGACTCACATACCCCTTCTTTCTGTGCATTCTGCTGCAGTGATTTTGTTAATTGTGGCATATACTTTCAAGAATTATGTTGTAAATACCTCCTTTAAAATACATCAGCTGTGTATCTGGTGAAATGTGACTAACAGAAAAGTGTTCCTGGAATACATTTCCTTTTATTTGTAAGGCTTTCAACCATCTTCCTGTCTTTTCATTCTGGAGTGAAGAATACAGTTATGTATTCTGTAAATATGTAATTATGATGTCTTGGAAGGCTCTAAAGGTCTTTAGATTTCACCAAATTTGTAAGTGCTTTTAGACTTTCGTAGTGCTTATTGTGCTAATAAAATCTCTGGAAAATAATTTCGTTCTGATAAAAATACCAAGAGTCAACAATTTTGCAATGGCCTACGAAGATGCTCAAATACTGTGTAATGGGCATGACAGTTACAGTATGTGAAATTTAATGCTCTAGCTCCTTATTGATCTTCCTTGTAGCCCATTGCTTGGCACATGCATTTGCACTTAACACTTGCTCTTTCTGCATTAACACTGTCTTCAGCAGTGTTATCAAGGGGACTTTAGGAGTTCCATTTGATGCTAAATTTAAGTATTTAAGGAAATATCTATATTTCTTTAAGTATCCATTTTCTTTTCACTTCACTTTTGGCTGCTTTTTCTTTTGGGTGATATTTTAACACTTAAGGTTTTTTCCCCTTTTTTAAAGTATTTTTATTACACGTTTGCTTCTACCATTAACTATCAATACATATATAGCTCAGAAATCCCGCAAGACTTGTTATTTTCTGTAAATGAGGAAAAGCTGTAAGAAAATTAATTGTATCTTTGATTTTTGGTGGTTTTGAAAAAGTATTAGTAGGTGTGAAAAGGTATTAGTGTAACCTGCCTATGTTTGTGTTTGAAAATTTTTGTCCCTCCATATCTACAGAAGTTAAAAGCCTGTTGCAAAGGTTCTGAATCTGCATTTCAAGCTGCATGAGCCCTTTGGATTTCATTCTGGAGGTTCTTGGTCCATTCTGTAGTTGTTGGTCAGTGTGTTTGCTCTTACATTAATTAGATATTGGACCCCAGTGAAATTTGTAGAATTCCACATTGCAGATGTGCAATACTTTCCAAAATAATGTGCTGATTCTTAATGTTTCTTTCTATTTCCTTGGGTTATTCAAGGAGAAAAAGCACTATGTCAGTATAATTTTCCATTCCTAAGCACAATGTGCATCTCCTAAGGCTACACAGCTCTACTGCCCTGCATCCTGGTAAGAGACTTCCATAGAAATTAAGTAGCATCAGTATCCTCATGTCATTAGAACACCAGAGGTCTACAGACAACACCACCAAATATATCCTTGCTTCAACATTAACCCTTGTTATAATGTATATTTTTATTTTATCTGCTTTTAATCTTTATTGAGTCTTTTCTTTGTCAAAGATTGGTGCTTAGTATTTCACACCTGGTCAAAACCAGTTGATTTCTTGGGGACTGGGTGTGTATTTTTGCTACATGATGCAGAATCAGTTATTGGTGACAGTCACCAAGGTTTCTGTCTGCTGATTCTTTGAAGGTGAGCTGTTTAAGAACTGCTCAAGTGAGAAATCTAATTTCTCAGAAGCTATTGCCTCTTTTTAAGAAACTTTGCAAAAAAATGGCATGCAGAAATGCCCCAGTGTCTTTATTCACTGTGAACCACAACCATGTTGCACTAAAAGTATCTACTGTTCTAAATGTTTTCTGAAGTATGTGCATGATCTTGTGTCTGTATGTATAAGAAGTAACTAAGAACTGGAGATCTCATTGAAGCTTGATCATTTTCAAATGAAGTCTGAATGTTCTTACTTCTCACCTCATACGTACAGCTGACCCATTTACCAACTGGTACTTGCTGGAAGGGGATGCACAAATGATGAGGAACAAGAAATGAGTGATGGTATCAAGATGCTTGAAGTGATGGTAGAAGGATCAGAAGGTTATTGACAGTTGTACTGAGGCGGCTTAGGAACATTTTGTCAGTCCAAAGCATCTGTGTTTGAACTGTTTATTGCTTCAAATTTTTATTATGATTACTTAGAGCTCTAATCCATGTGTGACAAATACACACTCAGCAAGGTAAGGAAATTGCCAGTTCTGTCCCATTAACAGTCACTGACCAAAGGAACAATGTTCCTGTAGGTTAAAACAACAATTAAGGGGCCTTAACACGTGAGGGTGGGGAGAGAGGGGATTCTGGCAGCAGACATTTTTCACACGTTTCTAAGCTGCTTCAATGCATAAATTAACTCTTAGTTCAGTTACATCGGTTGAGTATGTTGTGCATATGCATGACTGGTCTGTGTGAACCAAAATCTGGACCTGTAGGTTTATGAGAAAGGGTAAGAGATGTTGACATTAGTAAGCAAACCAAACAGTACATTTGCAGTAAAGAATAACAGACAGACTTTCAGACAGCTCCTCAGTTACAGATGATGATGTCAGACCTGAGGTCTTTGCATGACAGTAGATTGTTCATTACGTAATTTTTTTGTGCCCAGATCACTTGAGCTGCATTTTGCTACCTTTGTAACTGGACTTTTTTTCAGTGGGAGAACAGGATTCACTATGATCATGTTAAATAACAAGCATATTAAATAACAAGCATACTTTATTCTAGTATAATTAGCAAGTGGATGTATGGGACATGAAATATTGTTGGAGAGTTATAGATAACTTTAATATGAGTGTATATAGAATAATAATAGTGCACATTTTTGGCCTTAATATGAAAATATTTTTGACATACAGTAGGGTGTGGGGACAGCATCTTATTGTAAGCAAAGTGTGGTACAGTATGGTCATATGTCTGCCAGTATTTTTGGCAGTCTGGATTATAGAAAGATCATAGCACAGACAAGGCTTTTGGTAAGTCTTGAGTGTAATGAAGGGTAAGCTGGAAATATAACTTTTTCATTTAGTAAATGGTACTGTAAAATTGGCCAGTCCCTTAAGATCTTTTTGATGAGTGGAGTTTACAGAAATAATTTGAAGGAAAAAAATTCTGAAATCTAATATATGTGATAATGGAGAAATAAAAGCTGTAATGGTACATTTAGAATGTATGTTTTTATTACTCTAGGTTTATTTCTGACATAACTTGTTTTAGTAAGCCACTTGAATGATCTTGGTGGCTATGAAGTTTTAATAGCTAACACTTGGAAAGCCTTGTAGTTTAAACAAATGTCAACTTCAAAATCACATTCCTTCCTTAAGAAACTATCACAATTTTATTTTATTAAACAAGAAACCAAAAAAACACAACATGTGAGAGACTATTAGGAGGTAAAGTTGTGGAAGTTCCTATAAAGTGGTGACTTTTTTCTAGATGGGGTCTTACTATTGTGTCACAAAATTTTTGCTATATAAAGTATTTAATCTTCCTCCTTTATAAAGCTCTTGAGCTCTCACTTCAGAGCACTAGTCCTTTGCCTTGTGCAGGACTTGAAAGAAACCCATGTTTTATTATAGTTGATTAAAAGAAAAAAGAATGAAAGCGAAACACAGGCCCTAATGTTAGTTCTTATCTGGGGAAACAAGCTAATAGAAAAGAGAGATTTTTGGAAAACCTAGGGTTTGTATCTGTACTTGTGTTTCAGATCTTTCTTTCATGACTATAAGCATTCTCAGAGTGCCTTTCTACAACTGATAACCTTTGGAAAACCGGAGACTATTGGGAAAAACAGTATTGGAGATGGAGATGATAGTTTCTTATGCTTTGAATAGAGGATTTTTGTTTTTTAGGATCTACCCCAGAAGTTTCTGCAAACACATTGAACTGCATTAAAAAAACAAAACAAAACCAAGAAAACAAACAAAAAAACCCTACACCAAAACCCAAACAAACAAACAAACAAAAGTTTTACTAGTTCTGGTCCCAAGTCAGTATTCTCAAAAGTGTAAAAACTGCAGTGGGGAGCTACCAAAACTTTTTAAAATGAAGAAATGGCCAACGTTTTAAGAACTTCTGATGAAAGAGTTGAGGCAGAGGCGTTGTTATAGGCTGGGAGTGGAGATGATGTTCCAAAGCTGCTGTGCCTTCCTTTTGCAGCCTCACCTCCAGCAGGGTGTTGTTCCCTCCTGTAGCCCCAGTGAGATTATTTGTCAGATCTAGACATGAGATAGGTAAAATTCAGCCTGGGTAAGATGTTCAGCTTCCTTTTAGTTCTCTTTGCTGTAAGGTTGCTGGGGGTGGAGGGGAGTGAAAATGAAGAACATTTTCAATCTGTCTTTATGGAAATAATACGATTGATGTGATGAAATGAAGGGAAAATTAGATGTAACTCTAGGTCACTGTAACATGAGTCAGAAAATGCAGTTATTTGGCAGGGAATAGTGTATATGAGTACATAGAATTATTTTTACTGATTTTGCTGTTTTATCTGGATAAATATCTAAGAATAATAAGTTACAACACTGAGATATTTCAGGTTTGTTTGAGTTACCTTCTTTCATATATCCTTTTCATAGCATGATTTATCTTTTGCTTCATTCTACATACTGCTGATTGTAAGGTGTAAATAAGTAATCAGTGGCTGAAAACAAGGTAGCTTGCATCCCCTCTGAGGTTGGGAATATGTCTGTTAGATGTTTCAAAAGATCTTTTCTGAAAAAAAAAGATATCAATTTTAGGGAATAATGAAATGGACTTTTCCAGAATAGTGAGATACAGTCATAGTTTTTGGAAGGCTAGTTTTAATATAGTATTTATTTTAACTGCTTATCAGACTGTGCTCTTGTTTTGTAACTAAGAACTAAGATCCTTAAATGTTTCATAGGCACTGCCGTATCTGTCCATGTCTCAGTCTGATGTGACTGACTTTTTACACCTATATGAGATGCTACTCAAGACCCAGAGAGATTACTTGGTGTAGTGAAGCTGACATTTCCCCAAAATTCAGGAGAAATGCAGGGCAGCAAACCGGGTTGTCTTTTTAGGGGTGAATGCTACTTGCATGGACTTTAGTCTCCCTGGTGTTAACAGGGGCAGTTTCTTCAATGAATTCTTCATTGCGTTTTATGCCAAGCACTGGGGGAGGGAAAACCGCACTTTTGCTTAATGTTTTCAGTGGTTTTATGTGTTAGAAATTGTTGTGACATTGCAGCCCTAAATTTGTTGTCAGAACTAATTTCATTAATCTTTGTGTGATTTCAGTAAATTTAGTTTTTATAATATATTGTTTCAACCGAGACAGTGATCTGTAAACTGGAAAATAGCTATTGTCTTCTGACTTGTTTGATGAGGAAACTAAGTGAGAATTTGATGTTGGAAACACTAAAATCTTCATAAGCCTTTATAGCCTAGGTATTGAACTTCTGTCTTACAATTAAGAGAGAAATGAAACCTTTTGAGAATGGTATTGACACCCTGCAGGGAAAAGTGCCAGCTGCAAAAATTTTTACATTGTCATGCTTCTTAGTTAGAAAATGTCATTAAGTCCCATCTTTTCCTTATACCAGTTGATTTGAAAATAACAAACCATGTGTGTGTAACGTAACTGCATTTTGGCCTGTGACTTTGATGTGTCTTAGCTGTGTTTCTGTTACTTCTGCTCTGTGACATACAATGTGTCACTTGTATTGCCATGAAAAAACTTAGGAAAAAAAATTTATACTGATTGAGACATTCCAATTATTAATATTCCACTGGATGAATTTCACAGTCAATCATCTCATTAATAGACCTCTCTATGACTAACAAATGAGCAGAATCTGTTAAGATCTTCAAGAAGTTCATTGCACACTCTAAAATTGGGCATTAGTGCTTCTGATCTTCATTGCAGTTATCAGTCAGGTGTAATAGCTCCAGTAACACTCATAGCAGCCTACAAAATGAGTATTTGCAGAGGTTTTCTCCTTTTTGAAGGCCAGAAGTTTCTGAAGCAGTGCACAGTGCATGATAACATTATAGGGATGGTGCACGTAAGATGGTTTTTCATGTATTGGCCCCACTAATGTATATATAGCAATCACATTTTTTTTTAAGTGTAAGAAACATAATCTTGATAGCTGAATAAACTGCTACACTGTTAATAATTTTTAAAATGTAAAAATTGGATATAGAAAAATTCTGCCTAAGGTCCCTTATATCTTCAACTAAAGGCAATTTAAAAAATTTTGTTTAGGTGTTTATATGTTTGAAGAGCCAATAAACAATGCTTATGTAACAGTACTTAGATTTACACATCAGCCAGCTGGTGTAGCCAGATCTTCAGTTTTTCTGTTTCCTTTTTTTTTTTTTTTTTTACTTTTTGGAGGTATTTGTGAGTAGCTTGATGTTTTTGACATCTGTGTGACAGCTTCTTGCATAAGAGATGAGCAGCATGTTATACCACCCAGCTGTGTGTATTAGTCTGCACATCAAGCTGAAGAGCGGCACTTAGCCAGATCTGACAATCAAATGTGAACTAGTACTACCTGTACACAGGAGTGCATTTTAATGTTCTGTGCTTTTTGCCAAGAGGCTGGTACTTGACAAAGAAATTGTCAGAATTTCTCTTCTTCCCACCTTTATTTTTTCGCTTCCCAGAGATGTGAGTCCATATTGAGTTACATTTTTTTTTTCCCCTGCAGTTTAATGTGATTGATCTTACAGATAATAAAGCCAATCTAATGTTTTCAGTGATTCCATGTAATAAAATTTTGGCAAACTTTTAGTAATAGACAAGTGTAACTGTTTCAGGATACGCAACAAATCAGCATGTCATTCTCTGCCAACTTAATCTGAAGTCACAATATCCTTGGTTTAACCAATGACTTCATGGCCATAACATGCCAACAAGCTGTCCCCAAAGCAAACTGGGGACATGGAGGAATTACAGTGCCAGTTCAGGAATGTCAGTGCTGTTCTCAGGCTCGTTAAGAGTCGATGCTCAGCACATTGAGAGTGTGGAGAAGAGTAAGAGAGAGGCACCCGCTCTTATTTTAGTTGGAGTGATCTGTAAACCTCCAAAACCTTTACACTTCCTCATGATTTTAAACCTCTGTCATCTTCCTTAATGCTTAAATTTGAATAAATGGAATTAATTGTCACAGAATACACAATTGTACTCTTAATAGTTCAGCTTTCCTTGTTTATGTGTTTGCTGTAAGCCAGGAGTTAGTTACCACATGCAATATTGTTCTCTTCCTTTTTTAAATAAGATTGCCAGAATAGGGAAGATTGTTTTGACCTATTTATGCAACCCAAGATGACGATGAAGAGGGAAATATAGAAGAAAAAGGAATTTTTTTATTTGATAATTAATTCTCTTGTCTATGGAATGCTCCATTTGCATCTAGGTGATGAAATATGTAATTTCCATATAACTTGGTTTCATGAAAGTGCTAGTGATACCTTTTTTTAACTTATTCTGTGTTTCCCTTTGTATTACACCCTTACCATTCTTGTAAAAGCTGTATTCCATTTCCATCTGGTCTTGCTCTTACAACATATGCGTAAGAAATTCATGTCTAGTTATAAAGTAGGCACAGTTTTGAAGAGCATGAGACTGACATGGATTTTGGTCAGTGTAATAAGGACTGATTACCTGAAAAAGAATTTAAGAGTAAAAGTTCTCATGTGCTCAGAGACTACCTAACTTCAATTACTGCTTTGTAAGCAGAGAAGTTCCATCATTTTTTTAATCCGTTTTTTCTTATTTAATGTTCCAGAATTGAAGGTAACGAGAAATAGTTGCACCAGTTTTTGTCATTTTAATAGAACTGATTTTATACTTCTCTGTTTATATCTTGGTTTTTGTCTAATTTTCTGTTTCAATTTTATCCCTCCAAAACAGAAAAAAAAACTTCTTGAAGAAATTGGAGAGAATAGACTTCCATATATGACTCCAGCCGATGACGATTTCCATCAGTTGGTAATGTATTTCTTCTAACTTGTTTTAAACTAAAATGACTGTTTGGACTGAACAACCAATAAATCTTTCTTCAAAGACACACTGTGAAGTCTGATATGGAAAAAAGTGTCCTGATGGCTGATAATGGACTTCCAGGTGGTGTGAAATAAGATCTCTAGAACTGAGATATTCGCAAATGAGAACTTAGTGAACTCAATTTATTTTTAGGGGTGTGCCCTGAGTACCAGGTAACATGTGTAACAATCAGAGTATCTCGTGCTTTGTTGAAATAAAATGCATCTCATAATTCTTTCATTTTTTTTTAATCTGGGCTGTGAAGAGACCTATTCTTTATAGCTTATGTTTGGCAAAACAGGGAGAATATTAACATAGAAATTAAAATTTTTTGGGACTTAATTTTACTTTCAAACAATAAGTAACCATTGAAACTTTGCTTACAAAACAAACTATGGAAACTGGAATGCCTCAAATGAAACCAAACAAAAGTAAGATCAGGCCCAGTAGACACATGAATAGTAAACCAAATGAGTGTATGGAAAAATATGATGAATTAATAGAATTTTCTGCATCTGTCTTGGATCTTTATCAGCTGTAAAACACAGGATAGGTTCAATCAGATAAAATTGGAACACTGTAAGATGAAAAGCATAAGAAATAATCTCATAGTTTGAACAGCTACAGCAAGTGTGCTTACATTACAGGTGTGTTGTCTGTCTTCTAGTGATATATGGCTCAAAGATGTAGAAGTGTGGAAGAGCTGGAAAAATTTATAAGAGCTAAACAGATGGATTTTATTAATTTTTTTTTATTTACAAAAACCTCAAACACGTTCTTTTTAGTCTTAAACTAAAGTTCATGAAGAAATTCTTCCCCTTTTAAGACTCAGGGAGCTGATTTTTCTCTTTCCTTGTCCAGTTACATCCCCTTTTCTTTGTTCTCTTCTTCTGTCTCTGTTGCTGCCAAGAGCTGCTTTGCCCAGCATCTTTTTCTTTTCCTATCTTTGTAAATCCACATTCTCTTGGAGCTGATGTGAAAAGAGAAGGTGGAGCCAAGGTTTGCTCAGTAAGAGTAACCCACAAATATAGAAGACAATAGGAACAAGATAAGCAGTGAGATCAGACCTGTTCAAGCCTTAATAAAGTTTAGATACACTGTTTTTGCAAATATAGAATTATACTTTTTATGTAGTATATGTGTGCATGCTAGGTTTTTTAAGTATACATGATAAGCATCACAAGCACCTTTTAAATTCTGTGGTGATTATGAAATGTTACTTGAATCACAGCTGTAGAAATTACAAGTTCCATGATGCTTAAATGCAGTACAGATGGGAGGAAAAGAAGGGTGAGAGCTTGAAGACAACAAATTGCACAGTGAAATATCACATGCACTTTAGTTTTACAGACTGTCTTTCCTGGACAGACCTGCTGTACTCCTTTAAGGATCCACCTCAGATAAAGCAGCATTCTTTGAACATGTTGGAAAGGTTAGGTAGGATGCAAGTAGAAAAACTGCCAGATCCTGTCAGATATGGAAGTGCACAACCTGAACAGAAGTAAGAAATTCCATCATAAGCAAAACTTCACTGACATCCTCTTTCAGTGTATCTTGCTCAATGAAGGATTTTAGAAATGGGCCCCAAGCCATAGGCTGAAAAAATGGAATGTTTAAAGTGAGTTCAGAGCAAGAAAAAGGCTTTTAATGAGGTAATTCACAAGTATTTGTTCATGATAGTACAAACGATCATTTCACGATGTATGTGGCAGTTTTCTTATCAAGGGTCCGTATTGCTAATTTCTAACTTTATTCTGTCACTTGGGTCCATAGGGTGGATTTGTGTGTTGAGTATCACCATCATAAGGGAAAGCATCTATATATTTAAAATCTTGTGTGTAACATTAAATGCAGATTTGACCATCAAATGTGCTTTTTTATTTTTTTGATCCTGTAGTTGCCAGCAATCTGCCTACTTCTTTCAGAGTGAACAGTGAATTGACCTTTAATACTTGCTGTCAGAGTTACAACACAGAGGACATGAT
The DNA here is from genome assembly GCF_003031625.1 of Empidonax traillii. NCBI lineage: Eukaryota > Metazoa > Chordata > Aves > Passeriformes > Tyrannidae > Empidonax > Empidonax traillii. Next base: position 943,246 of record NW_020955242.1, on the reverse strand, counting down.
TACTCCCCCTTCCCCATCCCCCCGAAACAACAAGGTGTCCGGTGTGAACCCAGCATTCACCCTGGATCTGATCCCTTAATGTTTTCCTTATGTAGGGCATAGCACAGTCACTGGCTGGAGATTTAAAGAAGACCAATCTGTTTCCATGTGATGTGTCGGAAATGTGTTTCCACTTCCTGCTCTCTTTGGAGATGTCAGTGTGTTTTTTTTTTTTCTTTTTAAGGTAGCACTCTAAGTGTACAGTGTGAAACTTCATGATAAATAGTTCTTAAGGGTGTGATCTTAAAACACAATCCAAAGGTAACATCCCTCTGACTTGGCTGGCAACAAAATGTGCAAGGCATTACCTCTGCATCTGGGGGGGGAATACAATGTTGTTACCTTTGTAAAATCTGTGTGTTTCCTTTCTAGTGCATGTTTTCAGGCACTTAATTGCTTTACATCATATTCTTATTTCCCTTCTTCTGTTTCTAATAGTTGTTTGTAATTTCATGGGTGAGACTCATGTCAGAAATTCAGTCTCTTTGTATTTTCATATAAATGATTTAAAAATATGTAGTATTAATGACTGTTTAAATATACCACAGTAGCATTTGTTATTTGGTAATTGGTTAATGTGACCTGAGCATGTCCAGTGTACAGAATTCTTTAAAGAAATACTGGGATACTGCTATAGAACTGTTAGTGCTCTTTCTTTTATATGTGGCATTTGCATAGTGAAAGAAATAATGCAGGAATAACTTTTGTATGTCACAACATATAATGTTCTGTCATTATTAAGTATGATTGTGAAAAGGTATTTATGATTCCCATCAACCTGTACCCACACACCTGACTGCAGACTGTAGCTGTAAGTCTGAAATGTGCAGTTACTGATTTCAGAAGTTGTTGTTCATAAGGATTTTTTCGTTGTACCATTCAAAGGCTGCAGATACACAGCTCTGACTGAAATAATGGGACAGTTCAGGACCTCTAAAGGAATCATTTCGAGCTTTTGACAAGCTCAGCTGAATTGCTTTTGTGAAGTTTAGAGTCAATTCATTGAATGAAAGCTGGGATCCAGTGTTCTGTGTGGGGATTGTAGAGGGACCTTCATAAAGGTATCTGGAACTGTTTTCAAGTTTGGTGTTTGAAGTTAAGGATGTAAATACAATTGTCAGATCTTATTATTATCTGTAGATACAGTTTCAGGTTTTTTCCCCTCTCTCAAGGAAGCTAGTTTTTGGAAACTGTCAATGTGCAGAGAGGGGAGTTACCTTCGCTGTAAAGATTTCACAAGAAATGGTGGCAAGGGTTACAGACAAACTAAGATTTATTATGTGTACTTATTATTTTTTAAATAGGCTTCCTTTTATGTTCCATTTTTTAGTAGAAACAAATGATCCTATAAAGCCAGCTCCTCAGTGTTGTAGGATAACAGTGTGTTATGATGCAAAACTGTAACTGTTTTCATGCAGCACAAAATGTGCATACTGACTTATTGCCTGGTTTGTGTTTTTTAAAGGCACGTTCTTTGGATTTTAAAATTAATTTCCTGAAAGGAAATTCTCAAATGAGACTTGGAAGTAGATAGTACTAATAAAGTACTTTTGAGTTATACCAGAAGGAACCCACAGATGGACTGTATGCCATTGTGATGCTTTGTGACGGTGACTTCTATTTGTATTTTTAAAAGCAGTTTGAACGGAAGATATTAGGTCAGTAAAAGTTTTGATGGATCAGTTTTGTGCATCCATGTGCTCTTGCCTCATTGTGTAATGCCTTCAGATTTCAATTTACCTTAACATTTTTCCCCACACCACCACTGGTCTCTGCCTTTTCCCCAGTCTAGTGACTAATTTCTGGACAGAAGGAGATAGGTGTGGTGGAGTCCTTTGGAGCTTCATACTTGCTAATTGATACTTGATATGCTCACATTGCAGCCTTTCCCTTACTGAAGGCACTAGTTTGCATCTATTTCTTTTATTTATCTATTAATTTTAATGAAATACATAAGAACTCACTCCTTTTAAGAACTTGTTCTCTAACATTTGTCCATTTACCAAACAGTCTCAGCAGTAGTTAAAGCAGATTTACAGGCAGCCAATAAAAGGTGTGATTGTGTGATACTCGCTTCCTTAGAAATCCAGATTAACAAAATAAAATTATCCAAGCCTTCCTGGCGTGGGAAGCAGTATTGTGCATGCAAAGCAAGACACTGCTGATTAGCAGCGTTATACCTTGCTGGGAATTGTTGCCTCCAAACACTGCTGGACTCTGAACTCCAGCTGGTACAGAGCTGCTATGGTCAGAAGAGGATATGAGGAAAAAGGATATTACAGGTAGGGAGCTGGGGAGGAAAATAAGTTTGGAAATTTTCTGTTATCTAAAAGGGTAACTTCTGTATAAAATAGGAAGGCTAATTGGCAGGCACTGAGGAATGTGAAAACAAAAAGGACCAGTGTGTTGAGGACTGTTTTGAAGATAGACATGCAGTGCATTTTTTAAAAATTTCCATTTGCATTTTGTTACGTTTTTCTTAAGAAGTATTGTTATATAAAATGATTTGATTTTATCATGTAGCCCTCTAGAATTCTGTACATCAGAATGAAACAATATGGTCTTTGCAACCATTGCAAAAAGAAGAGTTGTTTTCTTACTGCTTGATATTCTATTGTTTGTATATGTAAAGGTAACATTAACTATAAGTTCATCAGGTGAGCTTATATGTTCTACTGATTGCTACCAGAATCCTCTGATTGATTGATTGATTGATTGATTGATAGATTTGTCCTAGTAATACTCTCTGGTTACAGGCCACTGGTACATATCCACAGTTTGTGCAATATATTGATATATAAAAATAAAGTAACAAATACTGGCATCTGTTTCTTCACTATATTCTAGACTCATGCATGATAACTTGGCAAGTTAGCCTTGTCTCTTCTTCAGTATATGAAATATTTTGATTCCTGTAAAAAGAGTAATTATTTTCTATTGTTTAGTGGTTTTGTCTTTTTCTTCTTTAGTGGAAAACCAAATATTCCAAGCTGATTTTCCGAAAATCTGAGACAGTACCTGAAGAGCTCCATCAAATGGTGCAAAAAGGCTTTCTGACCTTGCGAGAACACGATTGTTTCTTTCAAGATCTTGTAAGGATCAAAGGAAAAGATTTCCTTACTCCAGTGTCTCGTATATTAATTGGAAACCCAGGATGCACTTACAAGTACTTGAATACAAGATTGTTTACAGTTCCTTGGCCTACTGAAGGTTATGATATAAAATATTGCAGTCCTCAGATACATGATGCTTGTAAAGCATTAATCAGACTTAATGACTACTTGCATATTGAAGCAGTCAAGACATTACAAGGACAAAATTTATGTGAGACCAAAGAAGTTAAAGATACCACTGTAATAGATAGGGAGCAAAGTTTTGCTACTTCTCTTACGGAGCAAGGGCCTGTTTCAAAAGATCAAAGCGGTGTTTGTGGACCAGGGGATGACTCCATAAGTCTAAAGAACAGAACATCTTATAACCTGACTTTATTAAATTATATGGATCCACTACAAATGCTGTACTTGAAACAAGAACCTTATTTTGGAATGGGGAACATGGCAGTGAGCTGGCACCACGACGAGAATCTGGTTGAAAGGTCAACGGTTGCTGTGTACAGTTACAGCTGCGAAGGTGAGTGATGGGAGCTGACCAGTCATATAAATATCTTAAATCCCTCAACCCCTTTTCTCTTTCCTTGTGTGTATGTGCATAAACACACCTGCATACCAGTCCAGGCTTGTTACGTGCTTCAGAAATGCGTTGTGGTACCTTTTGTATTTAACCTTTATCTTTACTTTTACTAAAACTTGTACAAAATATACCTGTGTTTACTGGCTTAGCAGTTGTTCTCCAAGTAGCTTTAAAGATTGGTGTAATTCCTGACTAAGAGCCAGGAAATCAAAATCTGTCAAATTCCTTTTTCAGGTTAATGCATGAGCATGTTTTCTATCCTATAAAATGTTTCACTGTAGTTGAGATCACCATTTTAATGGTGTTATTTATCATATACAGACTTGCTTCTACTTTATGCTGTTTTTACTACTCTTCCCTCTTTGGAAAGATCATTTTTAGTTGGTTTTGGATAAAAGTATTACTATATTTATTTTGAAATATATGCATTTTGTCTAGGCATGCTGTAGTGTTAGTGCATGTTTTATGAAGGACTTGCCAACATTTCTGTAGTTGGGGAGGGTGGACATTTTCTGTTAAAAGAACTGTTATCTGACAAGCTTTGGATCTTTTTTAATGACTCCCAGTTTTGCAGAGCATAAGATTAGAATTTAGACCCTTGATTTGAAACCTGTTATGTTTCATAACTCACAATGGATGTTTTGTTCTTCCAAAAATCCTTTGATGTTTGCTTTAGAACATGGGAAGAGTTCACGTTGACTTTGGTAGGTTTTGGCTAAAGATTGTGATGTAAAAATGATAGTTTATACTTTCATGTGCATTCTCTTATTGGGTTTGTTACCAGTTATGACACTATGGATCACTTTGTTAATGTACAGCAGAAGTCATATTGTTTACATTTTCCTGGACATAAAATATCAACTAGGGTAGGAAACTGAATAAAAGGGATTTCCTGACAAGGAGAAGTGTAATTTTCTTCATAAACTTTTTTCTGTGCTATTTGTCAAAGGCTTTGGTATTTTATGTCCAGTAAATACATTGGGGTTTTTTCCAGTAATACTGTAGATAAATATTTTTAAGTTAAAGAAACTTAAACATGAACTTAAAATAATAAGACTGTGTATGAGGATTTATTGTAATATGCTTAAAAACTTTTTACTTTAACATAAAATTTGCTTGTGGAGGGGAAAAAAGTGAGTCCTGTTAAGTTCAGAGAGCTATAAATTAACAAATATGAAAGCTGCTGTGTTTATTCATAACTCATCAGTTGATTTTGTTTCTTCTATTCAGCAAGTTAAATAGGTAAAAATTATGGTGTTTTAAAACCACTGCAAATTCCATTGAAGATTTGATTGATGGGGGTATAAAGAAATATTTTATACATTTAGACCAAAAATTATTTTGGTATCTATGCACAGTTAATGTTTTTGCCACGTTCAAGACTTTTTCCTAAATACACTTACACTTAGAAGTTAGTAATTTTTTCTGGAGGGTTTGAGAATAGACATGAAAGCAAAGAAACTAAGAGTGTTCCAGTGAATAAATTGATTTAGATTTACCAAAAAAATATTAAAATTACAACTTAATTTTTTCTTGTTTTGCTCCAATTGAAATTTGATTATGTATGGGGGACGGGGTTTGGAGGAGTCCCTTGGCAGGAGGTGACAATATTAAAACCTCAGTGTAACTGGAGATAGTGTAAAAGATGTTTATTTGGGAAGAAAATTGTTTATCAAGTCAGATCTGAACAAGATTAAATTCCACTTCTGGCCCTTGAGCATGGCTCAGGTTGGGTTCTTGAACTTGAGAGGGAGTTTGAGGTGCCTGGCGTGGCTGCTGAGCCTCACGAAGGAATGTCCTGCAGTGTCACTTTGTGTGTAAACAGTTCACTCATCTGTCTGTGTTCAGGCAGTGCTTGTCACTGAATATCCCTGAAGCAGTGACCTGCTTATTTGTAAATTGGAGGAAATGGATCCTGTTTATAGCTTATGAGAATGGCTTTGTAATTGAAATGACTGTAAATACTCGTGTGTGCTGAAATTTTATACCCAGCACATCCAAGAGGAGTGGCCAGTCTACTTGATTTTAGAGAAATAAATGGATTGTCTTTTTTTTTTTTCCTCTTCTGATTTCCTGTTTACAGATTTCCAATGCTGGTGATTATAAGCTTATCAGTATTTATAATATTATTCTTTCCAGTCCCATATCACTTCAGTGTGGAGATGGTTTCTGCAGTTCACAGACTTTCAGTATTTCCCATATGTCTTACGTAGCTCTCCATAACTGTAAAGCAAGAGCAATCTCAACATCTTTTTGAAAATTGTTGTGATATCTGAGTAGAATCATGTCTTGACTTCTCTTATTATTTTCCATAAATATATTTAATTTTTGTGCCAATATCTTTGATTAGTACATACTCCATGAATTCCTTCAGTATCTAGTTAGCATTGAATTTTCACTGTAGTGTATAATGACTATGACAGAATCATTACAGAATATATAATAAAAAGAGAAAATGCGGTCAGAGTTTTTCTGATGGAACGATTTTTCCTTAGAAGATGTAGCCTAGATGGATTAGTAATTTTCTAGGAGAAAACACTGATTCTGTGGGAAATTAAGCACGTTTATTTTTGTTGAAACCAGCTGAATTCTCTTTTCTTCTAGGTCTTGCCCAGTTTTTTTGTCAGCTCTCAATTCCTCAAATTCTCAGTGGTCTCTGAGGTACTCCCTGCACTGGGGATCTGTGGCAGCCTTTAGCACGTGGAAGCTCAGGCTTCCAGAGCTTCATGGCCAGTGCTGACCTACCCTGCTGCCAGTGCAGAATCCCCAGGTTGTCAGATTTTGAACAGCAGGAGCCCTAGGAGTCAAACTGCCTTACTGTGTTATGGCAGCTCTTTGTCAGACTGTTTAGAGATGCACAACTCAGGTTATATGGTTTTCTTTTTACTTTAATTTGTATTTTTGTATCGTTATTTGTTAGGTACCTACTTATTTGATTAAATAGTGTTAAAACAAATACTACTGTAATTGAAACCACTTATGTTTTTGTTCATTTGTTTACTGTTTGATACCATAATGAAAATTTAATGTTTGAAACTTTGATCAGTATTAATTGGAGTAGAATCAGTTTTTAATATGCTGAAAAACATATTTAGGCACCAACATAAAGGTATTGGAACAAGCTGATATTCTAATTGGTATCTATTTATTTTCTTGTTTCCTTTGTCAAATTGTTTCAAAGCAACCTCAAATGAGTTACATTTCTAACAACAAAACAAGGTAAACATTTTGCTTGATGCTCGTCTGAATAGTATTTGCTTTTATTTACAATACACTAGGTTAAGAATAGGTTGTCAAGTGATAAGAACAGACCCTCATAAAAATTTGAGAGGTTTCCTTTTAGTGTGTGTGCTGCATGAAAATGCATGAGTGGCAGTCCTGGTGCATATGCAGAGATGAATAGGTTGCAGAATGTGTATTCAGTTGTACTGTCACTAAAAATATTCAGAATTAATTTACTTTTCAGAATTTAGTAAGGAACAGGAATTTCAAATTTTGACCAATTCAGCATTTTCAAAAACACATTAGTTTACAAATATCACCTGAGAGCATTAAGGTAAAAACTTATTCAGGATTTTAATATAGTAAGCTAATAACTCATTTTTATTTCCTGCTGCAGTTATAAAAGTGAATTGCAATCCAGTAGAATAAGGGCATTTTCAAAAATTGGATTTTATCCATGAAAATTTCCTAATGACAAACTTTCCCTCAGGTCATTTTAAGTTTTGCAGGAAGTTTTATTACTTAACAGAGCACTAGTTGGTTCTAAAGATGGTCTTTGAAGTAAAGACTTGTTTCAGTTACTAACTTACAGGAGATGGAGAAGAATGTGATCACTTGGAGTGTGTCCATCTTTCTGTTACCTGGATTTCCCACAGACTGTGGTGGAGGTTGGATAAGTACCTTTGTCTGGATTCTTTACCATATCTAGTTTATCTTCTTACTGTAAGGCCTGTTTGCTGTTTACCCGTTGAACTTCTGAATAACTGGCACTGCTGGTTGACAAGGTGATGTTGAAAGGTTTAACAAACTCACGGTTGGTTGCAGTGAATTCTGATCTTGAAGGAGCTTTTATGCTTCTTTCTTTTGCACACTCTTCCTTTGTATTTTTTCACTCTATGATGTTAGAAGCAGTGTCCTAGCACTAAACCTAATAATGGCAGTTCCATTGAACTGTGAAAAAAGATAATTTAGATTCACTACAGATGCATGTTTCCTCACTATCTTAGAAAAAAAAAATCCTAAAACTACAAAAGTTGTTCGAAATTGAAGTCAATTTTAACTTTGTAGTTGACCAATAACTCTCTTTATGTACTGCTTAATGGATAAAAGTCTCGGAGTAGACATTTTTGCAGGGTGAGAGCAATTATATGAAGTGATTTCTAACATCAATAATATAATAGAAATATTGCTTGTTGAAATAATAGAAATGGTATGTAGGAAATTATATATTACTTCTTAAGAAATGAATATGTGTGTGACATGGTCATATCTCTAACTTGTAGTTTTTGGCCAGCTGGAATTACATTCTGAGAATCACAAATTTTTAACGATCCAATTACTTTCACAGTAATAGATTTGTATCCCTTGAATCATTTGAATTGACTGTTGTGGGTTGTGGGTGTTCTTTTAAAGATGCTCTTGCTGATTTCATCAAATACAACCTCTCCTTCAGGAATGAAGGGGAGACAGAATATTCTTTTTTCTTATTTTAGCGCTTTTGTTCTTGATATGTCTGGACACAGTACTCCAAATATGTATTGATAAGAACATTGTTGGCAAATCTTAGGATTTTTGGTTTTGTAAGAAAAAATTTAAATGTTACTACAGTTTAACTTCTTATGCTGTCGCTTTTCAAGTGGTAAGGTGGAAGAAGTAACTCTGGACAGATATTTATTCTTTCCACCAGCTGCTAAGAAGCAAAGCATGCTCTGCTTCTTCCACTTCTTGCACACAACGTATATAAATTGCTATTGAAAGACACTAATAATTTATATATTTGATTAATTCAGGGATATGTGCTCAAATTCTTTTAAGTTCTGTAAAAATCAAACAATCTGTTAAAAAAGCCAGCCTTTTTTTCTGTAGCTCTATAACAATGGTCAGTTGGATTTAGTGACAGAGGAGATGCTTTCAGTCCTTTTTTAGCAATGTGTTGGCAGTGATTCTCTTGTCTTAGGAAATCATGCTTAAGATTACATTTAGGATATAGTTTGGAGTTACAGTTTGACTTGAATAAAGAACATTTAGGTTTCAGAGTGTCAAAAAAGTCTCAAACTCTCCAGATTTTGATGCTAAATAGCAAAGAAACCTTTTAAAACCACTTTCTGTGCCATGGAACAGTAACTAAACTAGTTCCAGGAAAACAAGTTTCATGTTGTTCTGAACCTAACCATGACCCAAATCTGATAAGATCAGTTCTTAGAGCTGGAACATCCCTGACATTTGAGCTGCCTAGTTAAAAGCATAATGTTGTGGCCAGTTTTCTACAGCAGTTACATTCTCTTCTTCATGGTTCTACCATAATTGCAGGTTTGATGAGGTATTGTTATGTTGTGGTGAGCTTGTTACCTGATTGCACCATTTCATTTGGGATGCCAGCACAAAGGTTTCTTACAGGCCAAAGTCTGTTAATCTTTACTTACCAGAATTCAAATTTGAACATAGTTTTGTTATATTTGCATTAAGTACTGTTATATTTGACCATTTCTGTATGGTTTACTGCAAAATTAACTTGTGTTCTTAAGGTGCTGAGTACGTGCAAGATCTATATGATCTGCTGTTGAGTACATATGATATAGATGCATCCAAATGCTTTCACTTAAATGAAACTGTAATTATATCAATAAATATACAGCATTCAGTTATGCTTGAGGTGTCACAGAGAATTTAATAACAACTTGTTTTTATGTAAAAGTTTGTCAGTGCTACCTGGGGATATGCCACAAATGTTGTCTTTTTTTCCCTTGCTCTCACTTTCAGAGTGGTGTGCATTTAAAAGCAAGTAGCAGCTTGCTTCCATTTGTTACCAAAATAACATGGTAGGAGCAATCAGTTTCAATTGCCGCTGATAATTATAAGGTGCAATAATTGAGAATATAGAGAAAAGGAGACTGTGAGCTGCATTTGAACTCAGTACTTAAGCAATAAAAAATTTATCAAACTGCAAAAAATAAGTCATTTTAACGAGCACATTCCAAAGGTGCTGGATTTATGAGGAGACCCCAGGAAACTTTGATTGAAATTGCTGTCTCTGATTGTAGTTCTATATTTTATTGGTGCCATATTGTGAACAGTGCTGCTGCCAAAGTGAATGGGAAAGCAGAATAACAGAGAGAGCTAACCCAGAAAGGTTACTTCTTTTCATAATATCCATGATGTATTGCATTAAAAATGCCTTGAAAGCCACCCTATTTGCAGTTTTCAGAAAACATTTTTCTTAAATTAAGTTACGATTTATCTGAACAGGGTAGAAAATATGAAAGCCCCTTGAAGAGTTTAGTATTGATTTTTCTGAGTATTTGCTAGCTCTTGTTTTCTCATTTGTGTGCTCCTTGATAGAAGGGCCTAGAGTTGCTCCCAAGCCAAAGCTTCGGTTGGATGAGAACTGCAGCACTGAAGGGAGGGAATTTGGGGACTAAACTTAAAGTAAGATTTTTAGCTTAAGAACCTTTTAGATTGGCTCTTTAAAGGGTTTTGGCTCTCTGCTTTCTGAATATAGACAATATTTAATTGACATAATAACTAAGATATTGTCGCAATTTTCTAGGGGCAGCCCCCAATTTAAAAAGCAATGCAATAACCGTGTGAGATGAGTGACATAAATATTTTGAAAGTGTGAGCTCAAGGTCGCGTTTTGTGTGTGCCTATTATAATTAAGAGGTATAGGTCTTCAATATTTTTCTTCTAGAATTAAATGAAGGCAAAGGCTTTAAAAATTATTACATGAAAGCACATTTCAAGTGGACAGTGAAATGGACACACACAGTTACTAACTTGTAAGCAAGAATTAGGCACGTTACACAGTTCACTTCTAACCATTCACTGCAGTTCTGTGCCAATTGCCTATTAAAACTTCATCCTCCCTCTGTCAAAATGCTCTGTTACCGTAGCCATAAAACTGTTATACCATAGCTCCCAAATACCTTGTTATAAATGCTGACTGTATCTTTCAATTTATACTGCAGTGAAGTAAGCTTATGAAAATAGTTCTGAGGGATTAAGCTCTAAATACTATTTCTATGCAGTGGATTATTTTTTCCCCAAGCTCAACTTGTTCATGTTGCTTAATGATAAGAAAAGTGTTGTGACAAATGTACTGAAGCTTCGTTGGCTCTTGCACATGTTATCTAGCATGTTTGACTAAGAATTTTGAGAAAAGAATGACAGATATGATTCCAAGATTTGCTCAACTTTGGTCTAGACTGTGTTTTGTAACCATTATTTCACCTTACTTTGCCTCAGTTTATGATTTAGTGAAATTGCAAGTATGTACACAAATGAAATTGCTCATAAAATGCTTTGACAGTTTATGACTTGAAATTCTTTCAGAAGTTATCTTTTGTTATATCAGTGTTGCTGCATTTTTAATTTTTTTTCTTGTATGCCTATAGTTTTAGTAATGAAACAAATTAAATTGAGTGAAGGTTAACGAAAACTCCTCTTACACGTGCTTGAGAACTTGAGAAAACCTCAAGTCCATTGCGAACTTTGGCTTGATTGCCTATACTTTGCAGTAACCTAAAGTTTTCATCTTGATAAAGCTGGTTGCAAAAAACTTCATGATCTCATATGGCTTTTTTCTTTTTTACTTTTTTACCTATGGCATACTTGTGAATTTGGAGACGGTGATTATCCCAAGTGGAGGTTATAGAATCTTTAAGCTATTAAGATTGTACCAATATGGGATATCTTTAAGTCTGTATTATTAGATGAGATTTTGTATTTTAGGATTCTTGCCTGGTCTCTCATGTTTGAGGTGTTTTTCTCTCTCTCTCCAAAGATTCAGCTGTGGGAGAGAGCAATGAACAAGAACTGAAGGGAAGAGACCCAGCTGTTTGGCACGTAGGCTTGAAGGTAGCGTGGGACATCGAGACACCTGGATTAGCAATACCACTTCACCAAGGAGACATCTACTTGATGCTTGGTAATTTTCAAGAGCTAAGAAGTTAAACTTTCTGTTGACAGTAGAGAAAATTACATTTATTTTTAAGTAAGTTATCCCACCTTCCTTTCAGTTAGGGCTCTATTTAGAAAGATGTGAGATCTGGCTAGGGTATATAATAAATTTCTTCTACCCTGCTGACTTCCAGAGTATTTTGGGGAACTTTTTTTATTAGTATTTCTTTCACTTCACATCTAAGAAAGAAATAGGGGTTTTTTTGCCTTTTCTTTCTATTTTTCAGTCAGAATTAGTCGACTAGTCCAAGACAGGCTTCATAACCAGAATTTCCCCATATCTTTTGAGAAGTTGCACTTTATCTGTTCCATCTTTGTATTTCTGGTTACTTTTTGTATTCTTAATGCAGTTTTTCTGAGTAATGGTGAGCATCTGCATCTGTGATGTTCAACAAATAAATTTCTGTTCTTCAGCTTGGCTTATAGAGTGGCTCCTGTATTATGTGAGCTGTCAATGTAGCAGTCTTAAAGTCTTCTAGTACCATGGTTCTTGAAGTTTAATCATTACGCCAATCTGTGGATGCTTTATTAGTCATCAGTTTTACTCCTGACACTTCTGTCCTTCTGCTACACTTTTCCATGCCTATATTCAAACGTGCTGTTTTCTAGTAGTGGGATTATACTAAGATCATAATGAACAGAGCTGCCTTACTCCAAGGGTGAGTCTCAATGTCTCAAGCGTAGAGGATTAAAAGAAGAAAATTAAATTGAGTTAATTTACTTAAGCAGCTGAGCTCACACACTCAGGTTTTTCCACGGAAAGAAATGAAGCTAGAACTGCTCCTAAGGTTAGTTGACACAAAATCTGTTGCTTTTTCTTTTGGGTTGTGTTACTCTTGGTTTTAACTTTTTGTTTCAATGAGTTTGATCATAAATCAAACAAAACAAGAACAAGGCTTTTGACAACATCGCAGGTGCCTGGTTAGTGTCTTGTCTTGACAGATGTCACCTCTGAAGACTGGGAGCACTTGTAGTGTTGCCTGTTTGTGTTTGTGCCTTGGAAGGTAAACTCCCTGGAATGTCCCTAGAATGACCTGTCACTCCCAAGTTGATGAGCAGAACAGTCTTTTCAACTTTACCTTTCACTTTTATCTTTCAACAAAGATGAAAACAGCCATCTTAAAAAATATATAACATTCTGTGTTCTTAGTTACCTCATCAGATCTTGTGCACTGTCATCAGTGAGGTATCTTGTATAAAAGTACTGGACTGACTTTGCCCTTTAAGTGTGTTCAGACATGAGCAGATCAAGTGTAAAAATGTGAGATCCTTTGGCACAGTGGTCTGGATGTGCCTCCCTCTTCTGTATTTGTGAGGATATGAAGTAGCAGCTTAGAGAGAAAGAGTGAAGTGGCAGCTAAGCATTCTTAGAAAAGTTGTTGTTAATCTATTTTTGTGCAATAGCAGCTAAGCCAACAAGTAAACTTCTTATCTTCTCCTTCCTGACTGGAATGTTTGTGCATATACAGCTCTACTGGGCAACAGAATCAGAAGGTGATTAATAAAAGAGGGTATAATTCAGTATTTTGATTGCAGAGTACTGTAGATTGTAGTTGACTGAGTTACCAGATCATAAGGGCGTTTTTTATTCCCCAGTGGAATTTAAATACAGTAACTGAAGGGGATGCTCTATGAATGGTGGCTCAGAAAATTGGTTTATTTAACACATAACATCGTGAGCACGTTTAGATGGAAACAAAGGATATACTTAACATTCCTTTGAAGATGAAGAGCAAATCACTTTCTTATTAATGGTTTGTGAAGAGTCACAGATTTGAGCTCTGTAGGCCAGGTGTTTTGTTAATCTCTTCTGCGTTTCCATAGTCTTTGTATTTCTTTCCAATTACTTGAAAAAAAAAAAAATGACTCTTCTACACAGTCTAAGAGGGTATTCCAGAATGGCCCTTTTATTAGGTTTCTGTGTGCAGCAGAACTGCCTTTATCATTTTCACTTGAAGTGAAAGACAATGTAAGTGGACATATATAGTTTTAGTTTACTTTTTACTGTTCAGAATTTTTTGAAATGACTTCTAAGAGGAGCCACCTTGAGGATGCCATCTAAAAGGCAAAATATGAAAGCTCTGTATAAAAAAAGAAAAATTTTGCAATAAAAAAATTTTTAGATTCCTTTCTCATGTGCATTTGAACACAATATATTCCAGACCCTCGTTTTCAGTAAGCAGAGTCTTCTTGCTGGCATTATTTTAAAAAGCAGTGGCAGCAGTAAGTAAGACATCTAGAAAATAGAACATTAAGAGAATTGCAGCTAGTAGGAGCTGTTGATGTACGGGGGCTGATTGATATATCAGACTGGTAGGATTGGTTCTGACTACCATTAACTCATCCACTCTAACAGAGAACTTAGTAACTCTGTAGGTCTGTTCTTTCAGTTGCTGAAATGGTGCAGTGCTTACTGCTTTATATGGATGCTGTAAAGTGCTGAAACATTGCTTATAATTAAAAGTCGGGTCCTATCAAGTCCTGTACCTGTAATACCCCGAGTATTACACACAAATCTTATATAAAAAAGTGTGGTAATAGTAATTTCCAGTTACAGTAACTTGTAAATCCAGATCAATGGCTATAGCAAAGTAACAAAGAAAAAGGGGTGTATTTTTAGCATTTCTAATAGACATTTAATAATGCTTATGTTCCCTCTTCATTGGCTCTATAAAATGGATTTTGTTATTCTGGGTAGAAATTTAGTAAAATGTCTTAAAATTTAAATTGACACCTGCCTTCTCAGCAGCCCACTTCAGATGAAATCAGGACCTGAAATTTAAATGTATGTTAATACTAAACATGAGGTGACCAAATCCATTCTTTCATTAAGCTGTTACAATAATATAAGGGGAGGTGGAGGGTTTAGGCAAAACCAATCAAAATTCAAAATTACTTTCAGTAAGACAGATTTTTTAAAATCATTTTTTTAAGGCTTTCCTTAATATAAAGAAAAAAAGTCTGGTGAATGGCTGCAAGTCTGCTGCCTAAAAACTCGAATCTGAACTTTATATCACTCATGAAACGGAAACACTTTAGCTCAGTTTAGAATAATATATTGGTCTGCAGAGGAAGTGCATACTGAACCCTGCTGTCTCAAGTACACAGTCAAGGGGTGTCTAATATGAAACGTGTTGGGTGCATGCAATAAATCCAAAACGCGTGGAGGTGAGCAAAGGGCCCCATCTGCTCTGTCCTAGAGCATGCTTAACTAGGGTTGTCATGGTCCTACTATTAAATTGGAATCTTTCTCCTAATCTTTGAGTTAGACATGACCAGATTTGCAAGCAGATTTACAATTTTCACTAATTTTCCTACCATGACTTCAAAACATACCTAGCAAAAATACATTCTGGACTCTTTCAAAGGCAGATTTACTTTTCTGCAGCTGTTTCCCATAGATCAAGTTCTTACTTGAAGGTTAGGGTTTTAAAACAGCATGAAGATGAACTTTGAATCTTATACCACTCCCCACCCCCAGCAAATTATAGTTCGAGAAGTATCAAAAAGTTATTTTCCTAACCAACCAGAAATAGAGTGCACACGTTGCTGGGATTGGCTTGTGGTTGAAGATAAGTATTTAATGGAGGCACTTCCACATGTATATAATGACTCATTAAACTATTTCTAGATATTTAATCTGCTTCTATTTTCACAAACTAACTTGAACCCTGTTTGCTCTCTAGCATCTTGAATGTGTTGGAGTTTTTTACCTCTCCCCCTTCTTTTTTTTTTTTTTTTTTTGAGTCCACATTTAATCCAAATGGTGTATTCCTTACTATTAAGACCTAGAACTCCAGGAATGTATTTGTCGTTACCAAACTTTGATCATGAAGGTTGGCAAATCTCAGACATGTTTTTTTAAATTTTAAAATTTAGTATTTAGCCTTTTAATTAATTGTATTTTGTTTGTGCAAAAAACTAAAAATATTTCTTACTTAGGTAAAGACCATCCCTTTAGCTTTCTGTTACGAGTATTCCACTGACCCATAGTTTCTTAGGGAAGGAGACATACATTCCTGGTGCATTTTATTAATACACCTGCAGTAAAATAAGTTTTGTTAGATTTTCTCCTGTTAAAGCATTGTGTGTAGTTGGATACAAGTAAAATGGAAATGGTGGAAAAGTATTTTAGTGCTTTGAAAATTGCACTGTAATATGGTTAAAAAGAAAATTCTTTATTTGTTAATGGTAGTTAAGAAAACTAATAACAAAAGTCCGTTTTACTTCTGTTTGTAGATATTTGTGGTGGCTAGAATATTAAAACTTTTGCCAGTGCTTTAAACACCACTGTACTTTTTATCTGCTTCGTGAAATAGATGGTAAAAGGCAAATGTCTAAAAAGGTCAGGAAGAACAGTTGAGAGAAGATAGAAAAGACTGTATAAACCCCTGTTGATAATTCTGAGAGCCATTTTCCATTGTGGTTTGTGTTTTTCTGGGAAGTACCTTACATCCAAGTAATAAGTTTTGGGTCTTTAGTCCCCATTCCCTTAAGTAAGGTTTGACTAAGAATTTCTTTTCCTTCTACCTTGTATTTGTTATGACTTAACAGTCTGCAGTGACATGGGTGTACAGTCATTGTTTCTCTCAGAGTGCTTTGGCTCCTCACCTCGCTGGTGCTCTGATTATGAGTTAAGTAGTAGAGTGGGTTAACTGTATATATGTCATTTGAATGTACAGACATATCCATTAGTCTGTTCTTTTGATAAGGGCTGTGTAAGCACAGTGCTTTCAGTGTTTCTGCTGGTGGAGCCCAGGAAATTCAGCTGTCTAGAAGAAAGTGGAGGTGTGGACAGAGCAGGGGCAGGGACTGAGAGCAGTATTGGAGAGAAAAGGAACTGGCAGTGTTTTGAAGCAGCAGAGAGGACTGTGCCGAGGCTCTGTTCTGGGAGGGACATATTTGAGAAAAAAAACTCGCTGGCAGATGTCAGTGCAGGGGAGGGAGAGACAGATCTATAACATGAACCTGCGTCCACAATTTAAAATAGAGCATGCAGCATCCAAATTCCAAAATTTATCTGCTATCTCTAAATGGCAGTAAAATCACTGAGAATTTTGGCTGGTAAGGGGGCCCCACACAGACAATCATACTCTGCATCCAATAGTAGAGGGGTGGTCAGGTGTTAAATCTATGGCATTAGATTTAGCTGTAAGCCTGCTTCCTGCACAGAATTTCCATGCAAATTTTGGTAAGTCCCTTAACCTCTACTTACCCTTAGGGTTTTTTGTGTTAGTTCCCAACTTTACAGGGGCCTTAAAAATAGAAAAATAGCGTTCTAGCATATATTGGACTTTATTAGTTTTTCTTGATTGTACTCTAGAATTACTGTTTTAAATTAGGAAAATTCATATTGTTTTAAAATTTATAAACGTTCAAAAAGCCTAATGAGACTTTAGAAAAATATTCTGTGCAAGTGACAGCATTTTTCATAGCCGTGGGAAAGCTTTGGGAGAGGAACACTCATATAAGCAGAAAATTGTAGTCCACTTCTCAAAACTTCTTTCTTATCTAGCAGTTATTAATTGGCATATGCATCTTTTAAGCATGCATGTGGAATTCTTTTAGAAGGAGAAAGGATTGTGAGACAGTTCTTGAAACTATTAAACACATTGCTAAGTTGGCGTTAATGGTAATTTGAAACAGTAAGTCACTTCTCATAGGCATTATAGAGTTCAAATAAGTTTTGTGAGGTTTTGTTTCTGTTATTAAAATAGATATTAAAATGCCTGCCACAGTTGTCCAGAACTGGTGGCAAGGTAAGGGCCCACTGTTTTGTGACAGGAAAGACCATGCTGGCTCTGATCTCACCGCAAATTCAGGGGAACTGTCCAACAGACAACTGGCCTGCCTGCAGTTTTCCAAAGCAGGATGGGTAGATATACGTCTGCTTTCATATACATGTACTTTTTGTGATGCATTATGCTCAAGAGGCAGTGTTCTGGTTTTCCAGACCTCGTCAGTCAGTGCTTAGTCCTTTAAAAGTAATGTTGCCTCCACGTGTGTTGTATTTTACCGAACCCACCAGAGCGCTGTGGCAGTTCAGACATGGGTGACCGAGGAATGGAACAGCTTTGGTTTGGCTCTAAAACCAAAATAGCAATCTGGGTATACTGTTCTGTTTCTGAATAAAAGCTTTTACTGCCAAATGGACAATGGCTAATTTAACAAAGAGTGGTTTTTCTTCTCAGTTAATATACATTGAGTAGAAAAAGAAAGCAAATCTTTACCGTAATCTTTTAAGACATAAAATGTATTTTTTAATGTGCTTTGAGGCGTGCAATCCGTGAAGCTTCAACTATTTTTGCACAATTAGAGTTTTAGATGAATTATAAACTCTTAAATTAAAATTACAGGCTTCTTTCTAAGATTCATAAAGGATTAGAGGCAATTGGAAGCCATTCCAAGGCAGAACTCTACAATGAAAGATTTGCCAAGGTTTTGAATAAAGGTGCAAATCAAAATGTAATATGTCTAATTCTGTGTTAGCTAAATAAAACATGCCACACTGAATGGGCACTGAAAGGGGTAGTGAAAGTGTTTAGGAAGATGTGACTGAGTTATCTAAGCACTGGAGAAAAAAGTAGTGTACTTAATTCATATTCAACCAGATTAACTTTTATTAAGTATAATTTTTTCCTGTACTTAAGGTTTTCTAATCTGTCCCTAGATGATCTCAATATGACACATCAGCACTGTGTTCTGGCTGGTTTGTCACCTCGATTCAGCTCAACTCATCGAGTGGCAGATGTAAGTATCAAAAATGTTTTGCTGTTTGGTCCTTTGTAAAACTAATGTTCTGGTACCTTATATGTAACATCATGGTGTGTTATCCGGTTTTGTGGTTCATGTTATGCTTATGACTGAAATTGTTTTCTTGAACAACTACTTTTTGATTATTTTTGTACTGAGGCCCATTTGCTTCTGTACTGGTGGTTTGCCTAAACTCCGAGGTAGACATGTCAGATATGAATTCAGAAAGTGCTACATCACAGCTTGTGGATTGCTGATGAAATATGCTTTTTACCTGAAATGTTCTGCAGCTGTTTTGCTGTGTTCATACCCCAGTCTTAGTTGAAAGGTGATATTCATGATGAGATAGAAATACTCAAAACACAAATCAGAGTGTCCACTGGCAGAAAAAAAGGCCTTTAGGAGATCAGAACAACCAAGACTAAGCCCAACTATGCTTTAAATTGTGTCCTTCTCTGCATTTGAGGATTGAATAAACAGAAAAGCTATTGAGTCCCTTGTCTAGGAATCACTGTGTGACAACAAGGCTTCAGCCTGATACTCTCAAGTGTTAAGGCTCCTTTTTCTGTTTGTTTTGGGGTTTGAATTTTTTTTTCCTGCTAGACCTTTCCCTTATTCCTTTCCATAGTGTTATCAGTAGTTCTTTTTCATGTAGTATTCCTGTGGGAAAGCATAGAGAAAAATACTGATCAGCTATTTAATTGAAAATAATTAAAATATGTACTTCGTCTTTCTTTTGTTTCAAACAGATTTTTACAGATTTCCCTCTAATTTTGAAGGAAATATAGTGAAAACAAAACCAAAAGAAGTGCAAAATTGTTTTATTCATATTTATTCTCTCTAGCTTGTAAGCAAACAGCTCTGTCAGACTGGAAATGGAATTTCATTTTAGTATTAGTAGAAGCCCATACAACTGAGCAAATACAGCTGATTGTGAAATACTGTCAGAAGGTGGCCAGGAAGCAATGGGAAGTATGGCATGCTTTTATGTGCTATAATTGTAAAGTAAATTTTGAGTGAATTATTTTCTTTCTCCTTTCAGTCTATGCTGTACTGGTTGGCAGATGTTTGATGGATTAGACTTCAGCGTAGTTTATATCAATAACTATATAGACAATTCAGGAAGCTTTACACTTTTGATTAAAGTTACTGTTCTACTTTGGTTATTTCAGAAGCAAATTTTTCAATATATTTGATAAGTACATATTTTCTGAAGTGGATATATATACTTTTTTGTTGTCTCTTTATAGTGTTCTAGAGGAACATTGGAATACATATTTGGACAATGTGAACTGGCACTCCAGAATTTACAGACTGATTCTGATTCCATGGCTTTATCTTTGAAATCACTGGAAGCTGCAGTTGTGAAGCGAGTAGAAGAAATACATAATGAGGTGAGATGATCTGCACTGAAAATACTTCAGCCAGGCCTGAGTGGTGCAGTCTCTTCATGGAGTTAATGACAGTCGTGTTCAGCTGCTTACATTGCTTTATGCAAGTTTGCAGTGTGGATTTTAAGGCTTTTTTACTTGGGTACAATAATGGGGATTGTCCTAGAAGTTTTCATTTTTCTTTCTTAAGATCCCTCTGCTGGTAAAGTAAGAGAAGTTTCATAAAATATTACACTGAATCTGGCAGGGTGGTGGACAGACAAAGTGCTCTTGTGCTTCTCTAACTGAAAAGAAGAGAGAAGAAATTAGAGGGAAAGAGCAAGTAACATTTTCCTGCAGTTTCTCCCTGATTCCTGTTGAACCAGCTTTTGGCCGAAGTTCCGAGTGTGGGACTAAAGTGTGTTCTGAAAAAAATACGTTGGAAACCATTGTGGGGAACATATTTAAGAGGGTCATTTAGTGCTACAATATATGCAGGTGTAACAATGCCCTTTGACAGGATTGCACTGAGGCTGGCAGTGCTTTCTTGCTTGAAGCTGTGATGTATTTCTATTAAGATAAATACAATCCCTATTAGAATCCGTACGTGGGTCATTTTCACTAAAATTAGAATTTGTGTGAGGTGTTTAAATTGCTTTCTGCTGAGGAATTCTCATTCTGTAGTGTTACTAAAACTCTGTAGAACACATTTTTATCTATATTGTGTTTACAGTTGATAAAATGGAGTATACTGTTGGCAAAAGATTTGCACCCTTGACTTTTACCAAAACAGCTCCTAGGGCAATTTTAAAAAGTCTGATGCATAGAGAGGTTTACAAAACATTAATCAGGCTCAGTCCATAAAACTGCACGCATATGTGGTTTGCGCAGCAAGGGCCACATGCACAGCTGGTGTAAATTTGCACGGGTCCTTTAACATCAAAGCCATGTGCTGTTTACATCAGGTGAGAGACTAGCCCCTGGTGTTTGCAGTCACCTGAATAATTTTGCTGTGTGACATACAGGGATGTTTCCTGTTACACATGTGGGATATACTGTAACAGCAATCTTTGTTTAACTTGTACATATTGTGCACTTAGACTTAGTAGACACACTGGATCTATATTTTATTTGAAAAGAGAATGCTCACCTATTTTTTTCTATTTCTTTTTATTATTTTATCCCAAGGTCACCTCTTTAATTGAAGGGTAAATTCTGTATGTTAGAGTACCACTTAAATTTCATTTTTTACTGCAAAAGTACACAAAAGTTTTAGTGGCTTATCTCTGGTAAAGCACATTTCTTTTTAAAACATTACTGAAGTGAAAACATGCAGACCTGTGAAGCTCATGGAACTTTTCTTATGTTTAAAGTCTTCCTAACTTCTTTTGTTCTGTGTGAAAAATTTTTGTCTTTTCAGGCACAGATTTTAGGTTCCAACTTTCTCATGCAGGTGAAAAACAAGAACTTGTTTTGTTTCTTTGAGGAATCAAACTGCTTACTGATAAAAATGAGGCTTGCATTTCACTCCCTCAATTTTTTAATAGTTTTTAATGCAAAATCAAAATAGCACAAAAAGCCAAACATAGCATTAATGGGAAACTACCACCAAATATCCCAATCTTGCCTGTGTATTTCTGGTATACAGCTTTCTGTGCTAGTTCTAAACCTCCTTGTGACTTTTTTTTCTTCCCCTGAACCAGAAATCATGATCTTGAAATAAGAGTATTCCCATCTCTAAAGGTGGTGATCCTGATGTATTTTATTTTCAAGTGTTGTCATAACTGAAGTTCTTCAGTTGAACTCTGATAACTAGATGCAGCCACTGTTATTGATTCTTTATCTTCTTGAAATGCTATGGGTTCATTTATTTTTACCCCTCTTGCTGGTACATCCAAAGTCATCAGAGAACATTAACCAGAGCAGAACCATCACCGAACCAAGCTAAAATATAGTAGTTTAGCAGAGATTCACAGTCTGTGCTGAAATTAACTGCTCTGCCAAATGAGGCCTGGATGAATTATCAGTTGTACTAGAGGGAAAAAGCCTATGAGCAAGACTCAAAGAATGAGGTATGATTCTGTGCCTTCACTTTTGTACTCCTGGGCAGGAAAATTGACTTACTGTGCTGATAAAGTGCATTTGAACTGAGGATCTGAGGCACAGGTGGAGACTTACAGGTTTTTTTCCACTTTCATGGTGGGCAGAGAAACCTCTAAAAGAAGTATGGGTGAGTATCTAGGGGATGTCCTTACTTGATATTAGATTTCCCAGAGTTCATTTGTCAGGGCTCTGTCTTGGATGTCTTGAGATGTCTTCCTATTGAAAAAGCAGGATTCTAACCTGAGGAGGTTTTTAGCATCTCTAGTGGGCAGCCAGGTGGAAGTTTAATATTTTTTTAGACCTAGCTTTGTTGTCATGGTCTCCCTCAGTAAAACAGCCTTCAAAGGAATATCTGAGTAATTGCAAGGTTAGTGCTGTTTGTTAGATGTGTGAGTCACTTTGCTCCCAGTATGCACTTTGTAGTTGTAAGTGAAGATAGCCTTAATTAAGGGTGTTCACGTGCTGCTTGTCTGAGTAGCTTGTGGGCTTGCAGTCTGAACAAACAGTTCAGTGGCAGGAGTGCAGCAGAGTGAACAGATGTAGTTACCTTACAGCTGTGGAGTTCAATAGCCTAACAACTCACACCCAGTCACAATCACATCGCTGTTTGGCCAGTAATAATTTATCCCAAAAGAAGTGGTCTTGCAGAATTCCCTGAACAGGAACCTCTTGCTCCTACTGAATCACACTTGGCTTTCCAAAATACATACAGCTGCTGAGTACACCCCAAACAGAGCTACAGGATACCTTGGGAAAACCACTGGCAATTGCTTTTTAGAATAACAGAACACTGCTGAACAGGTGATGTAAATGCTCATACCTAAAAAGAAATCTGCAAATAAAAGATCTTCACCCTGCTATTCTTCACATTTCAAAGAGATTTTGCTTTTCTTGCTCTGACTAATGCAAAATCTGCTAATAGTTCATGTTTGTGTGAGGTACTTTCAAGGCTTCTTTATTTGCCAGCACCAAACTAATGATTGGATACTCTCAGTGAAGTAAAACACTAGAGGAATTTTTTTTTAGTGTCTGGGTATTGTGCTAAAAATATGGCAGTTTGTTGTCTTTTTTATATTGTGATTTTAGCAAATGATTTTAGCAAATCTAAGTATTTATGCTTGCATATATCTAAAACAAGGATAGAGAAATCACGTCACCCTTGCCTCAGCAAGATGGTTTTCTTTCTCAGAATCAACAGTTACCTGCTCAGAGGAGATAGTTCAGTGCAGTCACATGTCAAGCAGCTTCATGGCCAAGGTGGTGGGTGAAACACTGTTTTCCTCCCCAAACCTCATTTTATTAACTCAGACTAGAGCTAAACAGGGATGCTGTGAGATGAATATGGACCTGAGTTTGAAAGCTATGTTAGATGTCAGTCCACATCATTAAACAGCTGCTTTTGCAGTTAGGTTCACAGACCTCTGACGAGACCAGCTAATCCTGCAGAAAATGAATTAGCTTGTTGCTAAACTTTCTGTCTTACACCTAAAAAGCAGCTCTCCTGTGTCAAATTGTATATTTTGTATAGGATCAAGATACATTTAAATTTTGGCCCATATGCCAGACTTGAATTAGACTGAAATTGCATAGATTAATGCAACAAATCAATATGACTAGTCAGAAATCAGATAGACTGAAATAGATTCATGATGAATCATATTTTAACATCGATTTTAATAAAAAGGTTTTTTTTCATTGATTAATGGCCTTGTGATTAATTTCATGAAACCTCTTTGCCAGACATTAGAGGCCAAAAAACTCAAAAAGAAGTGGGGAGAGGAAAAAAAATTACTGAGTTTTTAAAATTCCAGTTAAATAATTATATGCTGGGCCTTCCCAAAACAGAATTTTATTTCTTTTTTTACAAACCATAACTTGGTCCTTCATACCTCATTAATATTGTAGAGGAAGCAAGGTTTCCTTCAGCGTTTTTAGGAAGGATGTCATCAAACTTCTCTGCTAAAGAGTCACTGGCTAACAGTCAGTTTTTTAAAAAAACATTCTAAGCTCTGTGTCTGCCAACTAATCATGTTATATTTTATCAACAAATTTGCCTTAAGTTATTTTTATACACTGGAAATTTAAGCATCTTTTATTGAAAACTTTAATATATTGACCAAACCTTTAGTTAATGTTAAGTGGAACACTTTCAGATTTCTGTAGCTGTTTCCCTGCAGGAAGGGAAGTCTTAGGTGACAGGTTTGGGCAGTTTTCTTTATTCCTTCACCTTGGTAAGTTGTCTTTATTTGCACCTTTGGAATTGAGCAGGGATGAACAGATGTCCTTTGTGGTACAAATAATGATTAAAGCATCTTTGAACTTAGTGTGAAACATAAATACCACAACAAAGATAAATATGGAATTCTAGAGGCCAGAACTACAGAACACTGTTAAAGAAAACCATCTTCTCTGGTAAATGGGCTGTTTGGTAAAGGATGAGAGACTGTGATTCCTTGTAGTGCCACCTTCTTGTTCCATAGCAATTGACTGGGCTGCATTCTAGCAATACAAGTTTTATTACTGCAAGTTTTTTCAGTCTTTTATGAGGGAAACATTTTGAAACACCCAATATTAATCACAGTGACCTGGAGTTGGTACCTATTTGACTGAATTGTGAGGAAACCTGAATGTTCGTTGTACATGTACCACATGTGAAAACAAAAAATAGTTGGCTTTTGCAGCTTCATGGTTTTGAAGAGAGTAGCTCAGGTCACAAATTGGCGTGGAATAGAAGTAAAACAGCTGGGTGTAAGGATGTGTTTGGAAATGAGTACTTTGGTGACTGTTTCCTTTTCTGTGGGATTGTTCAGGTATAGCTGGATTCTTGCACTACCCCATTCCTGCCCCAGATAATGAACACAGGTGTTTATGCTGTCATATGTTTTTATCTTGCAGGTTGAATTTGAGTGGCTTAGGCAGTTTTGGTTCCAAGGCAAGAGGTATTTGAAGTGCACTGATTGGTGGCTTAAACCTATGGCTAAATTGGAAGAATTTTGGAGAAAAATGGAGATTATGGTAAGTAGTTTTAAAGTCTAAAGCCTCTAGGGCTTAATTCTGAGAGCACTCACAATTATGTTTTTAATTGTACTGTAGTAATGGGTTTTAAACTTTATTCAGAACATATGAGAAACAGAATCACTGTCAGCCTTATACTGTCTCCTCTTACTTTTATCCCCCAGTAGCCAGAAAAAATGTGAACAAAATCAGATCCAAACCCCCAAGATTTTAGTTATTTCCTGACTTTGCTTGTTTTTAAGGTTTGACAGTCTCATAAGCTGACAGTCATATATTACATCACACAAATTGGTACATGAAGCTGCATTGTCCACTTTTTCGTGTGACACCCAGATAGACAACTCTGCCAATGACAACAATGGCAAATACATGAGAGGAAAGTTGAGAACAGAACTGGTCATCTGGAGGTCTATACCTGCACACTTACACCACAGCTAGAACCAACAAGAGGAGAGTAGTTTCAAGGATAATTGTAATAATGGTTCCTGAGTACTTGAATGTACATTCTGCTTTCCTTGAACATGGACTCGGTGCCAACACTGTTTGCTGCTGCTGTCCAAGTAGAGATTCAGTTGGGTTACTGTCCTGTCATTTTGGGAGCAGTTGTCTGCTGCTGGGTTTGTACTCAGAAGGAACTATAGGGGTAAATGTCTCCTGATCATCTCCATATTTCTGTCAAGAATTGCTTCTTGATCACTTCTGGTCACAACATAAAGGCTCAATTTGCCTATAATGGACTTGGAAAAGTTTGTAGTATTGCTGAGGATGCTGAACAGGGATGTGTTTTGAATCTCTGGAGATGTGGTGCAACAAGAATATAATCTTGAGTCCCGAGGGAAATGTTGTGACTCACTAAGCTGCTCAAATGTATTGTAAGCTTCTCCAGCGATGGCATGTTCCAGATGTGGAAAAATGTCTGGAAAAGTGGAATTTTCAGTAGTGCAATCAGTTGTCACAGGGAATCAGTGAACACTGAATTTTTCTACAAAAGGAGAAAAAGTATTTATAACTTGTTTATATGGGTTTTTTTCCCCCTCATGTTTGTGTTCTGTTGTGCTCACAGTCTTGAATGACCTTTCTTATTTAAAAAAATCTTTCGGTTTGTTTTTCTTTCAAATGACAGCTTACTCACTTGTAACACAGGCTTAGATGAGGTAGAGACAAGAATGTTTGATATTTTGTATGCATTGTGTGTTGAGAACATGGAAAACCAGCAAACTCTGGAGCTCTCAAGGGTTAGGTTTTCTGCAGTCGGTGTGACATTGCCAGGTGTCTCTAATTAGAAACATGGTGGCGTCAGTGTATCTCCTTTCAACAGGCCTCAGGATGATATTTATCAGCAAACTGAAGGTTGGGCCAAAACAGAAGCTGCTTCTAATTTAACTTTTAAAAATTGCTTTAATGTTTTATGACTTATAACATATTACTCACAATTAATTTTAGCTATTGAAGGAGACAGAAGAGAATGCTAATTGAGAATGTCTGTTTTGTTGAGTCTCTAAGTAAATGTGATGCTTACTGTATCTGGGACTTGGAAGTGTGGTGGGGTTTTTTTTTTGATTTAGCCTACATTTTGTCCTGTGGTGTTCCACAAGGTGACAGTAGGGGACAATGTTGAGCTGCAGTTTCAGTGCAGCAGCAGGAACGACCTGAATAAAAATACATCGAAATGTGGCATTAACATCAAGAATTATCCCTGTTGCTTCAAGTTAGCTGTAATCTCTAAGATTCCATAACACAGGAAATCAATTGCGGGTTAACAAATTCAACAGCAATTTAACATAAAAAGTGCAGTGTTTTGGTGCATGCTTAGCTTCCACAGCTAAGTTAAATCAAAAGGGTATTTTTGAAGGTACCCAGTAGTCTGCAGCTGATGTGGTTTTTTCCAAATTTATAATTTTAGCTGAATGATTGTCAAAAAAGAAAAAAAAAAGAATTATCTAAAATGCTAAAAGTAAAAATGTCTTAGAATTGTTGATCTAGTTTTGGAAGAAGTTTGCTGGTTAAAAGGAATTATTTCTTAAAAGAAAATATTTAAGCACTGTGTTTTTCTTTTGTGTGTGAGCTGAACAGTTCTTCACTTAGTTTTCTTATATGTGTGTCTACAGTGATACAAATTCAGACTTGGGGTCCCAGTGTGCCTTTTTTTTTATTTTTCCCTGTTGTTTAGTAGAGCAGCTATAAAGAAGGAAAGAAAGTTTCTGAAATTATCCCTGATGCTGTTAATTGTAATTACTCCTCTGTCACATCAGAATATGATATTGCAGGAAGTTTAGCCCAGTGTTTTCAGACCTGTGGCCTTTAATATTTTTGTACATTATAGCAAGCACACAATTTTATCATAATGTTTATTCCTGGCATTTCTTTCCCTGAGGATAGTTTTACTTAGAGCTCACTCTTGTGATGTAAATGTTAAACCTTTCATTTGAATGACATTCTGATAAAACATCACATTTCCCACAATATTACCTCATGAATTTATGAGCCATTAAATCCAAAGCAGTTTAACCAATCTCCTCTTTTTTTCCCCCCCCCTCCCTTGAAAATATGAAGGCTATTCATATGTTTGAGAGGTTTTTTTTAAAAGTCATCCAAGATTAACACGTTATCACCTGCAACATCAGGATAAATGCTCACTGAATTCAAAGGGAGAGTTACCATTTGAAAAAAAGACCGTACAAGCTTTGCTTTCTGGGTAAAGAGAAGTCTGAAAAGCTGAAATCTCATGTGAGGTGAGCAAGTCTTGCTGTAGCTGTTCTGAGATTCAGTGGAGAGACAATTTGTCTCTCAGGGTCTGATATCATGCAAACCTTGCAATCTGACATTTATTTTAGCTATGAAAATCTTTAACCACCATACCAAATCCGTAAGAACTGCAGAAATCCTGCAGTCTTTTTGTTTGTTTATTTTGTTTTAGGTTGATTCATGTTAGAAAAGTAAAATGTAAATCAGTGAAATGTTTTTTGAAATGTTTTTTGTTTGTGAAATGATAAGTAAACATACATGGTTACACTTACATATTGAATTTTTAAAGGCTTTTTTAAACATATCTAGTGTTCCTTAAAAAAAAAAAAAAAAGGACCTTTGCAGTGCTATATGGTGTGAATTGTATTTTCTGCTTTGACAGTCCATTTAGCAATGTAGCAATGTATTTATATGGCAGTTGGCCTTAATAACCTTTATTGACTTTAGTGGGTAAGAGCCAAGACTGGCATTATTAAAATGTATCAGTTTCATTGCAGTATAAAATCACAACATATATAATTATGCTAGGTAGGCTAGGCTCCATTTAATCCCACCTATTTATGCAGGAATTTGGCAAGACAAAAAAAACTGTAGAACTGAAATGCTGAGAAAAGCGCTAGGGATTTTGAGTTACACGTAACAGCACAACTGTTTGCCTGCAGTAGAAGGTCTACTTAAAGGAATGAAACATAGATCTCAGGGTAGTGATTTCTTAATGGTATAACTGAAACACAAGTAATTGTTACACCATTTGTTTCACTTTTCGGCATCTTAAAATAGAGCTGATGATAATGAAATGCAGCACACCTTTTAATTTGTAAATGTAGTGTAAAAGCAGAAGCATTTACACTCTACGTAGTCGTAATGAACAAGGTGGCATTTTATGCAAACTGGTATCTTTCTGCACAGCTTTCACCTTGGTTTGTAAAACTTTTTTAAGAACTCTATTTAGTCATGTTATTATTACTGTTGTTCTCAACAACATGCTTTTATCAGTTTATACAACTGAATTGAAATCAGAGAGCAAGGCCGTTTTCTTGTGAAAGTATTTTTCTTTCCTTTTTGAGTTCTATTTCATTATTTGCTACTGTTGCTGCATATGAAGTATGTCATAGTTTCAGCTGTAAGCCACTATTGTCAGGGGCTTACAGCCTGACAGTTAGAATTGAGTCTAGGCTGAAACTTGAGCTACGAAATCTCAACCCAGAGCCATTTTTTTTTTTTCCAATTTAAAGCAAGGGTTTAAATATGTATTTAAATCAAAAGTATTTCAGTTCCCAGATAACCATGAAAAGCTTTAAGACAAAATATGCTTTTACAAGGAATTCTCCCAGCTTTTGTAGACTTTGGCACTTTAAACAACTAACCAATTATTTTTAAAAAAATAGATAATGGGATCACAAACAGGCTGGTTGGTTGTTTAGCTTCTTTCAGAAAATGCATAGCAACTTAACTGACATTTCAATTGGTTTAACCTTGTCAGCCAAAATTCAAGGAACTCTGACGTATTATTTTAATTTGTCTTTCAGTTTTCCCATTGTACTTAGATATTGCAGTGTCACACTTTATTGGAGGGCCATGTGGCGATGGGTGATCGTATTTGCCTAATGAACTGTGAAATGTAGGTACAACATGGCAGCTCAAAGACCCAAATTTTAGCCATATTTCTTGTCTTTTGGGGCTCTCCTTATCTGTTTAGGCCAGACACTTTAAATAAATGTATTTTTGGCAGGTTATATTTTACGTACACTGGGAGTCAGATGTTTCTGGAAATGTACCTTTTGTCTTAAACAACAACAACAAAACCTGATCCCGAAGACTTATTTTTTCCTTTTTTTCTTTTTCTGGCACTAATTTCCTTGACCCCAATATTTTTAGCTGTCACAAATATGGGAAAGGATTCGGCATTGTCTGTAGTGGAATCACTAACAATCTGTAAAAAGAAAAAAAAGTTGTATTGCACATCTTTCAGAAAAAAATTATTTACAATTCTGAGGGAATTCAGGCTTAAGCTTCCAAAATAACGTGTGTGCTGAAAGCACAAAAGACTGTGTTTATGATTCTCTTTGAAGTGTTTCTGCAACAGGATAAGGAAAATTTTAGAAACTGTCTGATAGTGTTCAGGGTAAATACTTAAACCCCTTTAGAGAATTTCACACACAGATACTGTGCAGCAGAAAAAAGGATACTTATGTTTCCTAAAGCTGCTACAGCCTACAGCTTTGTACTTAAAGACAGAGGTGTTGAATAGAATTCTTCTGAGGATACATCCAGTGACAATATCTACAGGAACATCAGAGCAAACCAGTGGATAGCACTTTCTGTTTTTAACCCTTATGTGAGCTGGTTGAGATCTAAGCTGCGTTGATATGAACCACTGTAAGATTTCTGTTATAAACTGGAATTGTTCAAAGGGCAGTCTTCCCATACTGGAAAAATCACACTGAAAACATTAGGTTTATAATTTAAACTGGCATAAGCCAGGGAAAGTTTAGGACAATTTCTGCCCTGTGGGACAGTGAGATGCATTTCTGGCAGCACAGATGGGAGGGCTACGGGTGGGTTGTGCAGTTTGTGCCTGTCGTGTGGCTGCACCAGAGGGGGCAAGGGCTGGGTGTGCTGTCCTGCTTCTGGCTTCCTCTCCAGGTGGATTTGCCTCTGAGATACGAGTCTGACATTTGTAGGTGTTCTTGTGCACACAACTGGATCTCGGTGAGCTTCAGTTTTGGATAGCTAGAATTCCATTGCCCTGTGCTTCTTACTGTAACACGGCTTCTTTCTGTTGTCTTCACTGTATTTTTATACTCTTGGATGTATACAATTGTGTGTAGTAAATACATGTGCTTACATGTAACATGTGGTGAGCTCAGTGTTAGTATTTAAGGCATAAATGCATATACCACGATCAGCAGAAATCAAAGTTGTGCAGATTGATTATTCCCCAGTCTTGTATCTGAATTGTGTAAATGGATCTCTGTGTCTGAGCTGAGAAGTGTGGCTTAAACAGGATTCTCTATCACGTGTTGAAAGTTCTTCCTTAGTGGGTAGACCACCAGAGCTGATGTATGGTGTGACTGTATGTGTGTGTGCATGCTTTACACACAGATACATACCCAGCCATATTGGGGATTTTAGCCATGATGATCTTCTAATTAACTTCTTTATGTAACTTCTGATTCATATACACTTACGTTTAGTGAAAAGGCAGCTCTGAGCAACTTGGTCTAGTGGAAGGTGTCCCTGCCTATAGAAGGGGGCTGGAACAAGATGATCTTTAAGGTACCTTCCAACCCAGGCCATTCTATGATTCTGTGATATGGTTCTGTCTTCAAAATCTATTTTCTAGTAGAAAAACGGAATGAAGGACTGTATTTGAATATTAACTATAATATTTCTTGAAAAGAAATTAATCTGTATTTTTAGAATTTGTGTATATGTTATATATAAATTGAATAATTTTACCAATATTTAAAATTATTTCTAGTTCTTATTTATGCAGTCGTAGAAGTGATTAGATATAGAGCTTATGGATTTGTATGCACATATGTTTATGGACATGCTACACAGGAAAAAAGAATTTAGTTTGGTGTTAAAACTGTGAATTACAGTGGCTTGGCAGGAATAATTTGTACTGTGATTGCTATAAACTAGGGGAAGTTGTGATTTTTAATGAAAGTGAAAGCAAATGGCAGTATGACTAAAATGTCACCATCTACATTGCTGTAATATTTTTTTTTTTTTTGAGTACAGCTAGTGTTGCTAAACATGGTTTTATTGCTATTGGTATTTTAGTGGCTCTGTAACCACTATAAAATAGAATACAGCTGTTTTACTTTCCAAATAACTTTGGTAGGCAAAGGAGGTGATGTCTTCTGAAAAGCTACCATTGCTGCATTGATGCCTTTTCTTTGCTATCTGATCATCTGTCCTTCTAATTCCTAACAAGATCATGGGTGAATAGTGTTTTTGCACTGTGTTCTTTAACGTTACTGCAGCTTTCATTTTGACCATAAAGAAATAAAACTTGGCTTCAGAACTTGCCATGGAGAGCATTATGCTCTGATAGATTAGGTGCCAATTCTTTCACTGACCCTCTGTTTAACTTTTGCAAATAACTTAGGTGTGGTTTTCAAAAATTATTGGCCATGTCTTAGGGAAAGAACATCCTGCGTTTGAAGGAACCCAACAAATTTCTGCCTCTCCCACCCATGACTGGAAATTGTAGAATTTGGGCCACATAGAAGATATTTTTTTTTTTCTTTTCAGATGGGAAAGTTCTATCTGTTTAAGGACAACAGCAAGAGCTTACTGTGTTTTGGCTGACTCAGATTGCCTCCTGGCAGTTCCCAGGTCTAGTTCTCAGCAGCTTTTGTGTGAATCTTTTTTGCATTTTACATTTGTCACTACACATGCTTCTGGTTAATAATCTTGAAGCTGTAGATATAATGTTTGCTATTCTGCAGTAGAAAGATAATTACTGGCTTCCTCAAATGTCACAAGTCAACATCAGATTTTGGCAGTTTTCCTTGGACTGCTAGTAAATTTGTAGTCTATATTAAATTCTCACAGCAGAGGCACTGATATAAAGTTTAAGTGTAACAAATCTAAATTATTCTTGTAAAACAATATGATTGTTTATCACAATTAGACTACTGGCATCTCTTTTCATAGAACTCATTTTGAATTTCTGTAATGTAGTAAAGCAATTAAGGGAATGGTGAGAACAGGCCGGATTGTTGCTGGTGAATGGGAATGGCATCAGTGGAGCTGTGCTCAAGATGAATTCAACTTCGTGCTTAGCATACAGTGTTCTGCAAAGTGCACTGTTAATAGCTGGGAACAGTGCATCAGTTCATGCTGTCTAGCTGCCTAGGGATCAATATAATTGTGTAATAAACTGAAGTGATTATTTTTATGTGTGTGTGTGTATATGTATGCATATATACACTGCTAATAATTATATTTTAGCTCCATCTTCAAGCTGTGTCCTACATGCTAATGGATTAAAGCCTCACCAGCTAGCTAGAAGGTCAGTTGTTTTGTGATGTTGTGGTGAGACTCAGCTTGGATAACTGAGTTATAGGAGGTTTTTTTGTAATTCAGACACACGTCAGAGTAAGTTAACTCATTGTCATCCTTTTGGTCTCATATTCTGTCCAGTGTCATGCTTCCATTTAATGAAATAAGAGTTTTGGTGCTGAAACCATTTACAGTAATAGGACCACAAAATTCACTCCCTTTCTCAAAAGTAATGATTGGTTGTGTTGCTGATGGATGATAGAAATTATTTTAAGATTAGTGTGTACAAACCAATTTATGCTGATGCTGTGTAGTACCAAAGTACACAAAGGTTGTACTTTCCAGACTTCCTTGATATGATAAATTATCTGAAAATCTTTCAGCAGCAGAGCCTTACATTTCTGTCTTTTCTTATGGGGAAGAGAAAAGAACACCGTGGTGTTGCATGTCCAGTGGTAATACATTTATCCTCTGGGAAGCAGGGATGAGGGTAGATGAAATTAGTTCTGTATTGCATTTATGTAGATGCTTAATCCAAAAATCATAACAAGTCCTATCTGGTCGTAGTCTGAAATCTTATGATGCCTCTGAAAGGCTTAAAAATACACAGAATTAGGATTATTAGTATTTCTCACTTTTAAAAGTCTTCTGTAGTTGGTGTCTTCATTAATGCAACCTTACAGGGACTGGCATTGTCTCTCAGAGGAATGACAGTAGAGAAAGGAGAGGGTGCCAGGCAGGTACAATTGTACAGTCAAGGCTCTTCAAACCATTTTTCCCTTACTGATCTTGTGTTGGTTTTTGTGTAGGATATACTTCATACACAATTTTATAGAACGTTTATACATTCATGGGTCAATTCCACTGGTGATTGTTATGCTAAAGGAATTGTGAATTTGCAGTACCAATAATTAGGAATCTACTGGGGAGGAGAAGAGATGGGTAAGACAACAGAGGAACCAGTCTTAAACACTCTTTAAAATTTGAAAAAATACTGAACAAAACAACGAAGTCCCACTGGTTTCTTTAAGAAATCCTACTGTTAAACAACTTGATAACAGGACTGTTTTCTCAACTTTTTTCTTTGCTTTTCATCTTCTAGATTTTCTTCTTAAATGTAAAATACTGTAATTGAATCACAGCATTAGCTGTCTTTTCCCAACAAAACAGCAGATTTAGGCTCTTTGCTGCTAGTTTCAAAAGTAATATGTATGGAGAGAGAGCGCGAAGACAAAAATTGAGCACATAGATGTATAATCCCGAAGGAATAAACTGACTTCTACTAGACAAGCTGAAAGCTGATTAAAATATTTTTCCTCCTTTGGGTATGCAACAGCTTTTGATGATGGAGAGTGTATTAATATTCAGCTTAGCTGCTTGTCGACACTTCAGACAGGTCCCAGGAAAGACTCTGATACTGACCAGGTTTTCTCACTCTGCCAGAAATCTTTATGAGACACAGAGCAGCAGCCTTGTACCAGCAAAAGCCAAGATAAGAATACTGTTACTTAGCTATGTCTTTATTTTAGAAATAGCTTTTATGCATTTTGAAAGGCTTGAAAATTTTAGAGAATTCTTTTAATGATGCAGACGCATTTGAGTGCAACCAAGGACAAAGAATATTCTTAATTGTTTTAAAATAAAGCTGCTGTGATCTATTCAGTTTTCACTTCACTTGTCCGAGTTGTTTGTAAACATGCAGAGATGCCAATAATAATGTCAAGATTGACACTGATCAGGATTTTTGAAGAGAATGTTCCTGCTTGAATTATTTTATACCAGTCAGATCTGAGGTGGTGGGGTACTGTTCTCTTAACTTTGTCTATTCCTTTGTAATGTAATACTTACCTTCCAGACAAGAATGAGATGTAAACAGCTGCTTTATCAGCTGATGCTTCTTCTGTTCTTTTGTTGGCATGCTGACATATGGGGTGTTTGCTTTTCCCCCATCCACAGTGACTAAATATATACAGTATCTCTGGAAAACATGTCATACACTGTGTGAGGTGCCTTTAGGATGGCTCCAGGGCTAAATACTTCCTGTAATAGGTGAAAGAGCATGGCTTAATCAGCTTAGTTAACTTAATTAAGCTGTGCTTTTTCTCATGGTACAGTTTTAAAGTGTATTTCATTTAGGAACTGTGTTTTATAGTTACAAAATTACACAAGGTTGGAGAAATTCTGTGGGATTTTATAGTGGGCTTGAAAAAGATGAAATTTACTTGTTACTCTGCAATGGGAAGAAGTAGTGTTAAAGAACTATTAAAGGAGTTTGTCCTTTTTACTGAAAATTTAAAGGAAATACTAATGCAGTTTAGGTTGTAAAGGCTTCTCAAACTGAGAAAGTCTACTTTTATATGTGTGAAGAGCTTTCTGTGTTCATCCCAACCTTGCCTTGCCTGCTCCCAGATGCATCATCAGATTCTATGACATCCTTGCAGAGCATGGTGTGGTTGTGAGGACATGGATCTTTTCTCCCCTGATCTCTCAGTCTCAGCAGAAATTATTATTACAAAAGAAACTAATTTGAACTCAATTGTTCTTTCTTGAGATGAGTTGTTCTTTATGTTCTTCATAAGGTACTCCACTTTAAGGAAAAGGTCTGGTTTTCCTCTTAGGGAAATGTTGGGATCCTGTTCCTTGTGGAACCCTCCTGTCTGGGAGGGTAGAGGATGAGATTGATTAGCGGGGCACAGACACAGCTGGAAGCAATAAGTGCTGAGCAAGTTCTACTTCCCATCTCATTTGCTTCATCTGGTTTCTTAATGTTTACCTATTTAGTTACCTCTACAGGTGTTTGAAGGAGTAGAGGGTGGGCATAAGGAAGCAAGCAGGGCAGCAGAATGCAGGTTGCAGTTGGCCACAGGGAGAGTGGCAGCAGGTGCCAGTAGAAACATGGGAGGAGGATTAGGAGCTGTTCTGCTGGTGGAATAATGGGACTAAAGGCAAGGTGAGTAAGGGCTTGTGGGCCAGGAGTTTGGAGTGAATGTGGTAGTGATTGGAAAACCTGAAACTGGGTGTGTAGGTGGAATGGAACCTTTGGGTACAGTAGGAATAGAAAACAGGCTTGGCGGGAAAAGCTTTGGAGATTGAGAAAGAGTAGGAAAGGATGGCAAAGGCTCTCAGGCAAAAAGGAATGGTGTGGTGTGAAAGAAAATAGGATGGAGAAGCTTTGCAAGGGGGGAAATGGTTATGGGGAAGATGGCAGGAGACAAGGTAGTTGTGTGTCTCCTTCAAAGCTGAATATTGTGGGTAGCAATTTCTTTGATTTATTTTTTTTTCCTCCCTTTAAACAAGTAGTGTTTTGATAGAATTCTCTTCATTGATGCCTCTGTGCAGTAATAATACTACATTTAATGTGGTACTGGGTTATAATATAGAACCAAATAAGGGAGAAGTAGTCTTTGTTTAAGCAAAAGGTAATTACGTTGAATGTAGAAAGCTGCTTAAAGTATGTTGGAAAGTGTTTGCTCTTAATTCAATAAATATAAAATTATTCAGAAAAAATCAGGGAGATTATATATGCCGAGATTTTTTAATAATTTTAAAAATCTATAGAATGGTTAAGATGTGTGAATTATTTCTTTGTGTTTATATGGCACATAGGCACACATATATACATACATATGTACATACAGCCATGTGTGCACAGAGAGGGAAAGAGATTTGCCTATTTCAGTACTGAGCTGTTCTCTGTAATGCTTGAAGTTACAGAATCTTACTGAACTGATACACTGTGTTAGTTTCTTATATTAGTACTTCTCATCCCACTGCTTGGGCATTGTAGACTTTAGTGTTTCTTGATTATATGGGGTGTTATAATTTCCTGATGACTGGTTATGTTATTTATAATACAGAGGGTGTTAATCCTTTGGTGATTAACACTCTATTTGAATTACCAGAGGTCAAAGGTACATACTTTTATTTGAGGCTGGTTTGGTTTTTTTTTTTCAGTACTTCTTCCTTTGATATTTTTTTTCCTAAAGGTTTTGTCATTGTCTTTTTTATCTGAATATTATTTTGAGACAGTTTGGGGTAGGGAGAGGAGGGGAGTATGCTTCCTCCTTAGGGGCCCAAGTCTGTTGAAGGTGTAGGCATTAGAATGTAAATACTCTTTGCAGTGAACTGCTCCTCCAGAACTCCTCCATCTAAAACTAATTCATATCTCATAACCAAAAAGAAGCGTATTCAATAGCATGTGGAAGAAGGTATTCCCTACTTAGCCTGTGAAGGAGTAGATACCTACTTGTGTCTCATTCTAAGGCTTTTTGGAAAGTTTTATTAAAGATTATAATTGTGTGTGCATATATATGAGGTGTGTATATATCCATATAAACACACACTTTGTGAGGTATAAATATATATGGCTGGCATTTCAGGTGATGTGGAGATGCTGCAGAGATTCTTGTCCTGCTGCCAGCTCTATCCCAGTTACTGTGTTTTCAGAATCCAGGAGCTATATTAAAAGCCTTCAGTTGTTTCAAAGGCTGTCACTGTGCAAAAGTTATCCATGCCCTAATATTTCAGTCCTTTCTCTACCACAGGGTTTTTTGTGTTTTTCTGATCTGTGTTCATTAAAGGGCTGGAGCTGATGAGAGGGAAGCAGCAAAGGATTTTTGCTGTTTTGCTTTTCACACAGTGTTGGGATTGTGTAACCATTCCCCAGCTCCAAGAGAATTCGTTTATGTGTCCAGGCTTTCTGAGTTGCTGCGTTCAGCTGCAAAGCCTGGTGGCCTGCAGCAATTTCCAGGGTTTTCCCAAGGGTGCTGTAACACTGGCATTGCTCCCTCCTGTAAAGGTGACCGTAACACATTCCTTGACTGCAAATGCTGAGGTAGAAGTTCCACCTGGAGGTTTCTTTATGCTGTGGTTGTTCCACCTTCTTCAAATCTGGAAAAGTCTGGGCATGGTGGAAAAACCTGCAAGATTTCCCTTACTGGTGTTTTTCCACTCCAAAACCTCTCTGGTAGTACCTGAAATTGCTAGAAAGGAGTTACAGGAGAATTATGTTGATGCGCTGTAGCTGTCTGCAGGGTTTAGGACTTGCATATTGCAGAGAAGGTGGTCAAAGAGTAAAGAAAAAGGTGATGTAAAGCCAAAAATGGAAGGAGATCAGCTCATCTGGTTGGGTTTGCGTTTTGAACTTGTAAACTGTGGTATGTTCTCAGCTCAAACGATGCCAACCTTGGAAGCTATAATAATGGAAGATAGGATAAACCTCCTTCTGTGTTTTCTGGTAGATGCATAACTGCTCCTGAGTAGCATCAGAGTAGATGACCAGGTGTTAATAGTGTATATTTTGCAGGGCTGAACAGTTCACTGGTGTGTAAAAGCTGTGTTTTAACTCAGTTATGAGCTATGAGCTTAATGCCTGAGCTGCTGGATGAAGTCCTTCAATCTGTCAGAAGATTGAAACGTATTCTAATAACTCTTAAATGCTCTGTGTACCAAATCTGTGGATGTTTTAATGTTACTCCACAGCAGATACAAAGTGACTGCTCTGTAAGGGGAAGCACAGAGGCGGGTTGCTCCTGTCCAGCTACTCATTTGATGCTTGTGTTTTACTGTCTGTGTGTGCTGGGTTTCTCTCTGCCTTGCTCTCTGGTGTTTTGCTCTGAGCTCGGTGAGGTGCTAAGATTAGTGCTGGTTTGCTTTTGTCATAATCTTTCATGTTTGTGTGACGGATAGGTGAAAAAGTAGTATTTGTTCTGCTCCAGCGTGTGAGGAATCCAGCTTAGACACTGAGGGCGATTAGTCCCTATGTTGCAGGATAAAAAGCAGACATGCAAAAATTTTAGGGGGACTTTTTTCCTGTACATGCTCCAGGGGGAATGCTGCGTACTGCACTGTGGCTTCCTACATGATTTTTCTGTTTAAGATTGTTTAACTGCTGACTGCCACTCAGCTGCTGGCCTGTGGTTAGCTTTAGTTCTCTTGTACAAATACTGAGCGCTACACTGGCTTCGTTCCTTCTTTGTTCCTCCAGTGTTTCACTTACATTTTAATAGTTTCATTTATGCTTAGAAATGTGGGGTTTCTGCTACTTCTACAGAGAGACTGTGAGTAGTCTGGTACCAAAAAATGTATGAAAGCGTTTGAAGGAGTTTGGTAGGAGGGAGAATTAAAGGCCAAAGCAGTTTCGTGAGCAGAGCAAGAAATTGGGAGGAAATAAGTTGCAGGAAAGAGGGAATAACAGGGAAAGGAAGCAATTGTAAGAAGAAAGATAGTATGACAAATTGAGAGAAGGGTTAAAAATAGAGAGGAATGGGAATAAATGTAATGGAAGCATAAGGAATCTTGGAAGGGCAAGGGACACTGGACAGATATTTTCATTCATGGATTAAAAGAACTGAAGGTACTAATATGATGGTCTGAATTTTCCTCTGTTAAACTTGACTGCAGCATTTAATAGAGTCTTGCTCTGGGAATATTAAATATGTAAACTATTAATATAAAATGATGCAACTAGTTAAAAATGTGCCTTCTGTGTGAATGTATAATTTCACTTTATATGTTAAAATAGTTTTTTTGTCTGCTAACATATTTCTGAATCAGTTTTCTTGAAGGAGTTGTTATATTATGGCCTTACGGTAGCAAAACATTCAGCCTGAAAGTCTGCAGTGTGTATGTGGGAAATTCTAAGGGATTAACTACCTGATTAAAACCAGAATATGTTTTTTAGTAAAAATTGTTATTGGTTTTGTGTAAACCCATTTTTAGTACTACAAAGGAAAAAAAAACAGTGGGGAAGGAAATAAATTGGAGGATAGCAAGAAAGACCGAAAGAACATACAACTGAAGGTGTAATTTAAGCATATGTAATTATTAATGCTTTTAATGAGAATATTAAGATCCAGCTTGGTAACTAAGATTTGCTCAGGAAAGATGGAGCAAGTTGTTTGCTGGTTTGGCTGGTATAACCAGAAGAGTGTACTGTGCAGTTTTTATATTGAAGGTTATCTTCTGTACAAATACGTATTACATTAGAATTTTGCTACTCCTGTTTCAAAGTCTGCTGAAATCTCCTTGATTCCTTCTTATATTTATCACAAACAACTATTTGTTTTCTTGGGTTAATTGTAAATATTTGCAGAAGTGCTGTAATTTTTTTTTTTTCAAAACAACCATTTGGAAGTTTGCAAAATGGACTTAAGTAAATAACATAACTCGGAAGTAATGCTATGGATCTTTACTTGTGATGCTCTTTTTTGGTGACTCTTCCCATAATCAGATGTTATACAATTAAATTAATTACTAGACCTTCAAAGTATGCTACTTAAAATAAGCTTGGAGATGTACATCAGAAATATTAAATATTTGTATCCTGTTTCCTTTTTCTGTCGTATTTCGTTTTGCCTTACATTTGTACTGACCCAGTCAATAAGCATATATAAACCCTGTCAACTTATGCTGTTTCATTGCATTTTTGCTGATTAATTGCATTTTTCAAATAGATTTTAATCAAAAAACATCTTACTGCTTATTTGCACAGTACAGCTTCTAAATCTAAGACACCACTGGGGTCAGAAGATAGCAGATAACCTATACAATGTTTGAACTGGTACTCCAGTTCCTAGTTTCCTGAGGATAAATGTGATTGCTCCAATATAAATGTTTTAGATCACAGTGACAGCTGTGGAAATTAAACATAGCCAGCAAAATCTATTTTCTGTCTAGCTAAGTAGAGGACGGATGAAAAAATTCCCTGGGTGAATGAATTCTTATGAACAGTGATTAATCTTTTCCCTTTGCTATATTAATTTTATTGTATTGTCAAAAAGAAAAAAAAAAAAAAAGAAAGTCTAACTTGGATTTCTGTATGTGTTCTTTGTATTCAAGTTTATCATTTAAAGCTGAAAAATTTAGAATATTACTTCTAGACCATTTTGTAGCACACATTGCAAACACTTTTCTCACCACAGGGAAAAGTTAGCCTTTCGGGTAGTTTCCAGGGAGTTGCAATGCTCTGTGAATGAAATAATTTTAAAATTCTATGAAAATTAGGGCTTTGAGGAGAGGTGCAAGATTTCCTATTTCCCAGGAATTTTCTTTCTCCTAATTTATTATGAACAGTGCTCTTTTCCAAAGCTTTGCCTTGTCTTGCCTTAAAGTATCTTAAAATATTGTCTTCTGCAGACAATTCTGTTTCTTAAACATAAGTTTTGATACCTGTTTCAGAGGCCATTAAAATGCAGAAAAATGCAGAATTTTCTCATATAGACTATGTAGCAGGTTAAGGACCAAGAAAGGAGGAGAGACAGTACCCTTCCAAAAGGTAACTCGTAGTCATGTTCATTGCTGGTTTACTTTTTTCCTGAAACACAGTCTTGACTTCCGCAGTTCTGGAGGATTCATTGTCCCTTCTGGCATCTCCTTGGGCTCTGCCTGTACCTTCACCGAACCCTCTCAGTCTTGACAACTGGTTTGAGTCCATTGTTTGTGCTCGTCAGAGGAGACAAAACAGCTCTGCCTTTTCACGTGGTTCTCTCGCTTGAGGCTTGGAGCACTTGAGCATGCTGCTGTTAATAAGCTCACACCCCTCCTCTCTGGGCCAATTCTTTCTTGTTTCCACAGCAACTTCTTAAGTAAGTCCATCTAGCAAAGTATGCTCTGTAGCAACTCGCCGTTAGAAGCAATTTGATAGTCTTTTTTGTGAACTGTACCCCTCCCTGGGTATTTCTGTTTGGGCTGAAGAGTCAAAATGAGCTATGGTGTGCTCTGTTGTTACATCCATTTTGATTTATTTTTTTTCTTTTTTTTGACAAGGTGGGAGAATTAATGTAGGTTGTAGCTTAGAAGTGAGGCTATGGTACATTGTTTGTATATTTTTTTAAAATTCATATATTGTGACCCTTTAAGATATACAGACACTTTTTTTTGTGGGGGGAGTAAAAAAGTTCTCTTTAAAAAGTTTATTGCAAAGTAAATGGTTAAAACGGAGCTGCAGTTACTTGAAAGAGACAAATATACATTCATTATTTCCTGAGTATATTGTTTTTATGGGAAAGCAAAGGAAGCAATGGCTGGGTGTCATTAAGGAGTAGCTGGTGGAAAGCGGTGAAATGAGCAATGAGACTTGTAAAGTGTCATGAAAACTGAAACACCAGGGTACAAAGTACTGCTTATCCTCACAGATATGGATACCATATGGCAACATGAAGGGAAATGGAGAATAGGAGACAAGAATCCTATTATTCTTCACACTTTCATTTGCTTGCTATTTGCTTTGGGCAAATGAACCTTCTTCTAGCACAGTATTTATTGACTAGACACCTGTCTTCCCTGTCAGGCTCCTCAAAGTTTCTTTGGTGTAATTCCAGCTTTAGCACTTATTATAATTTTATTGTAATTTTTCTTGTAGTTATGGAATAATCTCTTCTTGACTGTTCTTAAGTTAAAATCTATATTAGTGTTCTGGTACTATAACGCACCATTTCACTTATTTTCCTTAAGAAAGACAATCTGCTGTGATAGGTTCTCGCTGTCCCTGAAATCTCTGCCTTCTCCTTTTTTCCTTTACCTGCAAGTTACTGTCTCTGGACAATTTTCTACACCTCTCTTTTATATATCTTTGCAATCAAATGGACTGATTGAGGATGCTGGGAAAGCCATTGGAAGGATTTGGTCTGGAAAGACAGCTGTGAGGTCAATGTACCTTGGAAATGACACAGAGGAGAGCCTTTGTCAGCTCTCAGGGGCTGCCACAGCTGTGGAAAGACTTTGTCACCTCCTCACCTTGTCCTCCTTCCCATCTCCTAAACTGCACACCATCTACTGGCCAGAGTTTTCTTGACTTATTCACCGTTTTGTATTAGTTTCATATTCCTCTGAAATCAACAGATCTTCCTTAAGTATTAACCTAAGTCTATCACTACACAGTACAGTTCTCTTCATGGTAATAATTGTTCAAAATGTCAGTTCTAACAACTTTCACCTTTGCTCTTCTGACTTCTGTGTTTGTGAAACTATACTTGAAAATTTCTGATGATGTCTCACAAAGTTAATGGTTGGTAGATAAAACCAAAGCAAAAAGCAAGAGTTTTGTACAACATACAAATTGGGGCAGAGGGTTACCCTCTCTTTCATTGTTACTTGCAGTGAAACTTTCAGCTGTTTTGCCTCACACCATCTGGAGGGACCATTAGTGTATTTGGCTTTGCCCTCACCTAAGGTTGTGGAAGTGAGCAGCTGTGTTACAGCAAGAAAATGTGATTTTAGGAGCAGGTCCTTTTGTCATAGCAATTGGTGCTATATCAGGAGAGAAGAAGAAAAACTGCCCAGAAAGGTTGTATGGGAGGTCAAGAAAATTGTGCAGAATTCAACAGAAGATGTTATAAAGGGAGCCCCCAATGCATAAGCTTTATGCTTTGTGTGTAATAGTTCTGAAAATTAATGCTTCGTGTGTTATATCAGGCTGTTGTGGGCATGTAGTGGTGAAATTACAGATAATAAATTACTACTCTTTCTACTGAAGCCATATAACCTTCTCCTAATTTTAGCACCACAAGGAAATGCAGTTTAGTGGTTCTCTATGCTATGGAGTTTAGTACAAATGTTTGAACTTTTCTGTGGTCTAGAAAAGCTGAAATTTTAAGAAGTATTTCATAGTTAGGTAGGTTACCATTACACCACTATAATGATTTTGCAGTGCTTTGTTCAGTTGAACACTAGCCTATTTGTGAGGAAAAAACGTCCAAAGGACATCCTAACTTCTGTTCTCTAAAGCACTAAGGGATAGAATCAACCCCATACATTCTCAATTTTAGAAACAGGGAAAAAACTGAAATACGAAGCTATTCCCACTAGAAATGTTGTAAATCTTACAAAATATATAAGCTTTCCTCTTCAACATACATCAAAAGCATAAAACTTGGGAGATTAAAATATGTTTTTAATCTTGGTTTGATGAGCAAAAC
Source organism: Empidonax traillii (assembly GCF_003031625.1). Lineage (NCBI taxonomy): Eukaryota > Metazoa > Chordata > Aves > Passeriformes > Tyrannidae > Empidonax > Empidonax traillii. The sequence continues at coordinate 899,418 of NW_020955242.1, read as the reverse complement.
TTTCACTGTAATATTTATTATGAGAGGCTCTACTTGTGTTGCCTCTTCCCTTTGTTCTGTTTATATATGACTTCCTTTCTTCCAAAAAAGTAGGAAGTATCACTTTCACAAAGCCAAAGGATATTGCAATGGTTTGTTCATTTAAGCTGAATCGTAGGCCCACGTGGCAGGCACAAACTTTTCTTTTATTGTCCTGGGTCCCAGAGGACAAGCAATGCTTTCTGATGGCTTCCCATGAATGCCTTTCATTTGCGGAGGAGTTTCAGTGGCTTATGCTGACTGTACAAAGATCAAACAGGCAGGAAAATTGTGGTTTTATGAAACTTAGCCAAGATTTTTGTTGTTTTCTCAGAAGTTTTTCTCCTGTAGCCCTATTTTTTAAGGACAATATTAGACCAATTAGTTTTAGTGGCTGATGGGGGAAAAAAAAAAATTGTTCTATAATTTTCTCTTTAAAACTTAAGTATTTTTTTGATTATTAGAAAATTTTCAGGCATGTGTAAAGAAACTACTGATCATAATTGCAGTCTGTCTTTATTGCATTTGGAATCAATGGTATCCAAAATTAAGCTTTAAAAAATGTTGTGGCTGCTTGGTCCTGCAATTTGATCTATTTTGGGCCACTGTGCCTGCAGAGTTTTGCTGAAATCACCCCATGTTTTTGTTTTGGTTTGTTGTTGGGTTTTGGTTTTTTGGTTTTTGTTTTTGTGTGTTTTTTTTTTTTCCTGGGTACAAAGGTCTGTCAAACAGATTTGATTGTGATTTGACCTGTCAAAGTCTCATTTGTTTCAAGAGCAGTGCTTTTTTTTCTCAGCAAGTTTTCTTAGCATTCTTTATAGAGATTTCCTTTTGCTCAGCTGTTGCTGAGCTTAAGTACTGGAAAGGGATGTGCAGACCACAACTTCTTTTTAACTGCAGTGATGGCATGTTTTGCCAACAACACACAGTTTTCATTGTATTACTCATATAAAACCTCATGTTTGTCATATGAACTCCGTTTTTGTTGAAGGATTATTTTAATAAGACTAAAATGGCTTAAATTTCTGAAGTAAAACCCGTAGCATCTTTAGAGGTCAGACGTAGCTGAAACTTGAACAGCTGTACAACATGCATCCTAGATTGTTTTTAATTGTCTTCCCTTTCTCTAACAGCAGTAATTCTTGTTTATATTGTCAAGAACCTTTCCACTGAGCACAAGAGCACCATACTTTAAGGTCACATGCTTAACCCCACTGCGGGGTTACAATGTAAATGGGCCCCCTTTGTTTTCATTAATGTGTGAGGGGTGGGTGCAAGGCAAGGCTGTTCGTTCACAAGGTTTAAATAACTTATTGTAAAAGTGTCTTAAAGGAAGCATATTTTGTCTCCATACCACAGTTGTTTAGCATTACTCTTGTGCATCCAACCGACAGCCAGTTTGGCAATGGATTTTTGTGTGTCATTTTGTTCTTTTGGCCTGTGATAGTTTTTTCTTTCTCTCTCTCTCTCTCTTTTTTTTTTTTTTTTAAATTGAGCTAATGGATTCACCTCAAATAATAGAAAACGAAGAAACTTTTCCTCTTTCTGTCTCTGATATCTTAAAAGTAGTAAACAAAGCTGGAGCTGCTCTTTTCCACCCAAAACACTTTATGTAACAGTTTTCCAGTTGCTGTTTCTGTGTTGATGAAGAGGTTTAAAATTGAGACTTTCTGTAAATGTCAAATTAAATTAGTGTGCTCAGTGCTTTTAATCAGTTTAAAAATTAACAAAGTATAGACTTTTAAAATGGTTTAAGGAGTTTTAGCTAAGTCTTAAGTTTTTCTTCCTGTAGTCACTGATGTATGGAGAAAGAATGCTACTGAAATCTTATAAGTTGTTTTGATTATCCAGAATTGGCCCTGATTTCAAACCTAGTGTTGATGATAATCAGTGGCTTACACTTGTAGTTGTTTTTGTAGGCCAAAAAAGTTGAAGTCACTCTCTTAAGTAAGTGCTGCACTGTGTCAAAAATGGAACCACTTTGGGGGGATATCTCAGTTCCAGGTTGTTTGCTTTTATCCATATTTGGTGATAAACTTGGACCGTAAATATACTCTGATTCATATCTTGTTTTGAGACTCACAGACTTATACCAGCACATGGAACAGTAGATAAATGTGGTTGTGATCCATCCGATGAGATGAATTTGATCCAGCAGGGTTGTATGCAGGAGTTTCTGTGCAGGTACCGAGCGTTCAAGCACCAAATGAACGAGGCAAGGAGAAACTATAATGTCCAGAAGATGAAGCAGTAATACATGATTATTAAAGTAAAACATCATTTTGAATACAGCAACTTGTAGCTTAGTAGAAATAGTATTTTTGTTGATTTTCAAACTTTGTTAATCAAGGTAGAAAATCAGGTTGTGTTTTCTAGCTGACAGTTAAGACAAAAATAGTGACTTTTCCTAGATGAAAACTCTTCAGTATGAACTTCAAGTTCATAGTATTTTGTTGCTCTATTTTATGGTAGAAATATTGTGACAACATGTTTTCACTGGTGCTTATCAAAATACTCTTTTTCCTCATAATAGCTGCTATGTTCTTAGTTATGCTCTTTGGGGAGAGAAACTTTATCTTGGGTTTGTTTTAATTTTCTTGCATTTCATCTCTGGTAAGAACACCTTACTATATCTAGTGATCTCTGCAGTATGAGAATAACTGATTCAGCTAGTCATAAGCAGGATGAAATCTGCCAACCTTGAAAGAAGATTATTTAATACTAAAGAACATAGTGGTAGTTTAATAGGGAAGTAGTTCTGTTGATAAACATTTAAGAAATTTTTTTGTAGACAAAAAAAATGTAGAGCATTTAAGACTGTAAATAAACATACAACAAATACAAGTCTTGGCAATAGCCTTATTAATGAATGTCAAAAAATAATCAAATAGTGTTAGAAGGCAGTCCATGTTATAGTGAAAATGTTTTAGGTATTTTTTTCCCTAAATGAACGTAGTTATCCCTGAAAATTGATTTGGTATATGTAAAAAGATTGCATAATGATATCCTACATAAAAAATTGGAAAGGGAAAAGAATAAAGAACTCCAGAATTCAAATGGCGAAGAGAGACACCAGGTTTTTTATTAAATGGCATATTTTTGTCTTTTAGAAGAAAAATATTTATATATACCACATTGGTAGTTTGGATGATTGTTCAAATAGACTGTACCTCTTACATGTGGACTCTGCTATGAAGTGTGATTTGCCCTGTAGTGTCATGGTAGAGTGGAAAGTGAAGTAGGTAGGCAGTAACATTAGTTGGAGATTTAGAGCCCTAGCATGGCTTGTCATGATGTATCTTTAAGAGTAGAAGTTTTTGATGAGAGAACACAGGTCAGATCCTTCTCCACAAACTGCTATTTTTCATTTCTTCAGCAACCCAGGAGATCCAAAAGCTTTTTAGGTTAGTGGAGAACATCTCCACTGTGGCATGTACTCTCTGTCTGTTAGGGATGCTCAGCCAGTTTGTGTTAATACATCCTTGACATTGCTTCTTTACTAGTGGATTAACAGTTCCTTCTGGAGGAGTGCAGAGGTGATTAGTCAGCCACCTTTGACCTTTCTCTTAAGTTGGGCTTCGCAGCTGAACTTGAGAACTCATATCTTGTTTCACGCGCCTGTAGAAGGACGCGTTGGTGACTGGTGAGGCAGGAGCTGAGAGGTTGTGGCTGTCGCGGGGCAGGGTAACAGAATGCCTTGTTACAGGATGTCACAGGGTAACAATGTTGTCTGTTTTCCAGATTGTATTGTCATAATTTGTGAGCACATCATGCAAATGTCATCTCTGCTGAGTAGCCAGAATATTCAGCACACGACTTTTGTTTCAGAGAGTAATCGATATTTGTACATTCCCAGTGATCTGATACTCACGCTGTTTGTTTTCTTTGTTAGGCACGTGAGTCATATGATGAAAGTTTATTTTCCCTGTTTGAATGCTGCGCCATTAATGAAAATTGCCTTTATAATATTTTTTGTTATAGTGAAATTTTCAAATAGTTGGACATTCAGTCTTTAAATTCTTCTTCAGTGTTGTAGCATGGTGTTTCACTGGGACACAACTCTAGCAGAATAATCAATAGCTGCCTATAGCTGGCATTAACAGCCTTATAAAGTGTAGGTTTTACAGATATACTGCATTCAGAAGAAAAATAAATAGCAAGAAAATGTTACTGAGTGCCTGGCATGATGGCAATTGGCAACTGAGTGTCTCTAGAGGATGAGAACCTCTGTGGAAAGTGACCTGTCCTTAGAAGGGGTGGAGGTCTGCCTGAGTGTACCATGTGTTAGTGCTCCAGCTCTGATTCCATGCCGCAATTAAGCGGGATGTGACAACAGTGACTGCAGGTGTGCTGTCTGTGTTGTACCCTGGTGTGTATGTCTATATACAGCAGATATGGTCATACACAGGCAGAGATTTAATTTTCACTAATTTAGGAGGAGCTGTGATTTTTGATTTTTGTGGGGCTTTTTCCTTTTTTTTTTTTTTTTTTTTTTTTTTTTTTTTTTTTTTTTTTTTTTTTTAATTCTGGAAAAAAGTGTAGGTTTCTTTTGAACCTACAAGATGGTAAGTTTGATCAGACATTAACTGTAGTGAAGCATTGCTTATTTAGCATTGTAGATGTACCTGAACTACTGAACTAATTGTGTAATTATCTTTTTTTCTTGTAAGATTTGTGTTGCCTTTATATACCAGTAAGATATAGTAAGACATATTCGCCTTTATCAGTTATAATGGAAAATTAGTGTCCATATATAGGTGGCATATATATATTTTAAAGCATTATGTATCATTATGCTTTAATAAGTCAGAATGACATGTTCAAAACTTTATTCCTAAATGTGCTCTGAATGCAAGAGAATTAAGACTACATATTAGCCTGCTCTTCCAGGAGGAATCCATATTTACTGTACGGACTGAATCCGAAATAGTGACGGTATATTTTGGGCAACTATTTGATGTGAGTTAAATCAGCAGACCTTTCCATTTTTCTCCTTTGTCAGTTCCTCCATTTTTTAAATATTCTAGTACATTGCATTAGGTTGTACATTTCGCACTGCACACCCCCAGTGTCACGTCATCACCATTTGCATGGCCTGCATGTGAAGTGCCTATCATGTGGTTTTATGTAAAATATAGTTATGTACTGTAGCAAAACTGGAGAAGGATAAGGCACTGAAATCAGCCTAGTATTCAGTTGAGAAACAAGGATCATAGCTTCTAGAAAAGTGTATTTCCAAATGCTGTTGTCATAATGAACTAATAACAATATTTAGTGGTGCCTTCCTTGCTTGTCAATGTCATCTTCCCCATACATTAAGTAGATACAGTGTAGCAGGTTCTATTTTGGTTTTATTTGCTATGCTCTTCCCAGCAGCATACTCTAAATTTTCCTTCTGTCCCTTTGGCCATGACAGCTTGTATCACTACTGCACTTACATGATTATGAATTTTAAATCTTCGCAACGGTGTGCCATGGTGTCACTGGGGGTAATGAAGCTGTAACTTGAGCCAAGTGTGACAAAACTTCATTTTTGAAACAACATGGTGAGAATCCCATTCTCACAGGGATATCCAGAGACCCGGTGCATTTAGTGCTGTGAGGATGATAAAGGCATTGAAACCCTTATGTCATTCGAAGATATGATTCAGCTGTATGTGGTTATCTTGCATATGTACTAAATTGCTATTCTGCTATGGCATGTGTCTTAGACAAAGCATGCCCACAGGCACTTCTGGACATGTGGCTTGCTGCTTCATTTGATTGTGGCTTGCAGCTTCTTCATTCTGCAGCGTTTAACCCATTCTGTAACGTGACTTTCTGTGTTTTAAATGATTTCAGTCAAACTAATGACACTGGAAATACAGTCTAAATTTCTGCATGACTCTATTTTAGCACACATCGTGTTAAGAAGTGTTGTGGCTAAGACAGTAAGTTGCTTTAATGGCAACAGGTAGTGGCTTCAGTGATGGGAGGAAAGTGTTGGTATTCTAGGCTATTCCATACTAAATAGATACTGAGATGTGCTGTTCAAGGAAATCAGTAACATGACATGTAATTAAACACTTAAGGTAGTCACAAATAAAAATGCAATAGTGAATTCAGAATCTACCACTCACTGTTTTCTTTTTTCATAGTTGGTGGGTGTTTAAAAGGACTTGTTTTTGTGACAATAATATTAATTTCAGTGATTCCAGCTTGTATTTTGAATGCTACAAGGACCAGGGGTGTATTTTGGAGATTTTGGTACAAGTTTTCATCTGTAAATATTTCAAAGAAGCTTTTATGTAGCTTAGTGTGTTAGGGCTACAGTATAAATTAGATGAGTCAAAGCAATGCCTTGCTTATGTGTAGAATTATTTCATTAGAATTAGTAAAATTATTTGAGTATTTAATTCAAACTACAGTTCATTTCAGTGTTTGTGAGGTGGGATTACCTACTTCTGGCTTTGAAGTCCTCTCTACCCCACCCTAAATTATTCAAAATAGCTCTTGATGCTACTTTTGAGATGCTAAGAAAATTATAGAGTACTCTTTTGAGTTCTTTTGAATCATTTGTTGTGTGGTTCTTTGGTTCTTCTGAGAACTGTTGATGATGAAAATTCAGACTGCTGGCTGAGCGAGCATGTGCAGGTTGTACTTGGCGTGATTCAGCATTGCAAAATATAAGCTATCCAGAGTGCAGATTAACCAAGTGAGTCTTGTAGTGCATCTTAGCTCAACTGATTTCAGCAATAGTAAATAATCACTGAAGCATACACTGCTGGGCAGTCCTTCAGAACTTAAGTGTTCAGCGTAACTACTGTTTGCATGTGACCGAAATGGAGAAAGGGAGGTGTATACAAAGGAGTGAATTATAACAAAGAACACTTTCTGCTTCAGTTCTTGCTCAGAAAACATATGTTCAGCCATGCAGGCAACAGTTGGGGTAAAACACTGTAGGTTTGGAAACAAAAGGCGTGTTCTTTTCTTGCATTCACAGTGTTTTCAAACATATTCACTTGTTAGGGACTGGCCTGTCAGCTGGATCTTCTTGCAAGCGTGATTGCTTTTTCCTGACTTCTTTCAAAAGCTTTTTCCCCACAATGTTTTACACTTCATATAATCCACTATGCATGGTAGGCCTGCCTCATTCTTTGTGCTATTGATGATTCAGAGGTGGAGGGGCCATGCTCTGGGAGAATGTGGCTGAAGGGTAACCTTTCATTCACCCATACATCTGAAGATGCTAAGCCACTGTTATTCCAAATATCTTTAGTGGTTTGGTTGCTCTTTCGTGATGAGATGGGGTATACTTCACCTTCAGAACATTGCCAAACTGATTAGTGCAGCAAAAATACTTGACAAGTGTTGATCTTTGTACATGTTTTTACTTTGTAATTATGTATTGAAAATCTTGCAGACACCCATCATAACTACACTGAATCATCCAGTAAAAAGGATTTTTTTTTTCTCAGTTGGAAATTCATTCAGTTGTGGCATGCCAGAGTAACCAAAAATTACTTAATTACTTGACCATTCTGTTTGGATTCCTTTTTCCTAAATATATGGTTCAAGACCCAAGTAGAAATGTGCTTATATAGGCGTAAAGTAACGGTTATTTCCAAATGAGCTCTACCTGGTTTAATTTATGACCTTTAAACTCATAAAGCTAGAAAATGTACTGCTTTAGCTCCACAGGTATAGATAAATGGTACAACTTTCTGGTGCGGACAAGACCTACAGTTTCTCTGAAAAAGTCCAAGTGATGTACTCACTGTAGGTTTTTCTAGGTCAAACTACTCATCTATCAAGTCAGGTATTCATCCTTTGTTGTCAGCAGTGAATACCTCAAAGGGAGGCAGGGCTGCCAACATTTTAATGCATGTAGACTTGTATATAGAGCTTAAACATATGTCTGACTTTAAGCATTCTGCTTTATAAGTGGGTTATGTACTTGTTTAGTTTTGATGTGCACCATTGAATATAATTCTAGGAGAGAATGTATATTCTTTGTGGCAATGGTTTCACGTCAGCTACTTGAGTTCCCATTCCTTTTACCCAAAGAAAATTACACTTCTTTCTTTAAAATTTTCTATTCCTTTGTATTTTATTTAAAATAGACATGATACTTGACTTTAAAACCTGGTTTTATGTTGGAGGTTCTCATTCAATAACCAGAGCAGTAGGGAGTTTTATACTGGCTTGTGGATTATTCGTGTGTTTTGTTAGAGTGTTAATAGTGTTAGCTGAATTTTCAGCAGCCTGGGAAATTACCACTGATGAATGTCCAATGATTAGAATATCCCACATGAGGCCCTGCAGACCATGAGGATCATTTAGTCAACTAGAAAATCCTTAGACAAGAAAACTGTGTAAATATTTTCTAATGGAAGGTGCCAGCAAATACATCCTTGCCAACATATGTCAAAACTGCCAGAAGATCTGTGAGGATGGGGATTAACTTTTTAGCACTGTCATCTTAAGAGCTTTGACAAGGAAACATTATTTAAATGTTTTTCTTTGACTGTGTATGACTGGAAAGATGCTAACAGTAGATAAAACTAATATAAAGCAGTTAATGATACTGACACACATTCCAAGTCTGCACTTTTTTCTTTACCTGAGGTCTGTGTCAGAAATCCTTGAGAATACTACAGATTTAAAATAAATTGCCCTTTCCTTTTCAAATGAAATTTGATGGTTTGTCTCCAGTCTGATATAAGAAAGCACACGCTAGTATACTGCTTCTTCTGAGGAATTTTTTGTTTTGTTTTATAGGCTCCTTAAAAGTAAATTATGTTTTAGATGTTACAGTGACTTCTCTGACTCTCAGAAAGAAAATAGTTAATAATAATTTCTTTCCTTTCAGCTCCCATGAGCCTACCTTCATTGTACAGTTTGCATATAACAGCTAGTAAGAGTAGAATGTACTGAACCTTAAACAAATCTATTAGGATCACCATGGCAAGAAACCGGGGAAAATAGCAGGAAAAACGAACAATGATTTTGTAAACCGTCCAAAGGTCAGAAAAAGGCTTTCAGTAAGTATGCAGAGGCTAGAAATCAAATCCCATTTCCTATCATAAGAAACCAGTTGTTTTAGCAGCAGTGGTTAATGTACTGTATGTGAAAGATTTAAGACTAGTTGGAAAGCTTTGCTTCTGTTTTATTAGGCTGCTATTGAAAAGCCAACAGCATAACTTCAACTAGGTGCTTTGAGATTTCTTAATGGGCTGTCAAGGGCAAGACACCAGGTCTGTGCTATACTAGCTCTTTCCTGTACATTAAAACAACAGGGGCCAAATGATCATATACAGAAGTATGAATTACTTGATGCTTTCTCTGTTCCATATGGTCAGCCATGTCTTTGGCAATTAATCATGTACAGAATCAGTTGAGTGCTCTCTGAAGCATTGAAGTCAACATTTAGTTGTACCTGTGCCAGTGGGGGCAGTGGGGGTTGCGAGCGTAAAATAGCAGGATGAGGAGCTGCTGGCGCCGAAGCCAGAGCAGCTGGCTTCTATAAACAACACTTTTTTCCTCTTTACCTTTTTTTTTCTTTTTTTTTTTAAAAAAAACTTTCTTTGACAAACATGACTCATTTTTCAATATCATCCAAAACATGCGGGTTGCTGAGTGAAACTGTGATATCTGGCATAGTGGATTAATAAACAAAAGGCAGAGAATTGGGTTTAATGTGCCCAAATTACTGGGTGATAACTTAAAACATACTGTCTGTTTCCATTGTATCAATGAAAATGGGTGCATTTGATTGTATTTTAAAAGTAAAGAAGAAATGAACAGTGTTTTGTAAGCAATTACTAGCTTTTTTTATGACAGAGGAATTACAACATGTTAAATTAACATGGCTTAATAGATTTCAGCTTCTTTTCCCTCACCCCGTTAAAAGGCACCAAGTTCTAGTTTTATAGAATTTCATCAGAATACTTTCTGCACTGAAAGCAAAATAAAATTACAAAAATAACAGGGAAGATACAGAACGAAATTTTAGCACTGCTTACAGACTTTACTCTCTGTATTAGTTATTGATTTTTTTAGAGATGACTGCTATGTTAAAGTAGGAGTGGTTGGTAAAGATTCAGAAGCTTATCCTATTTAAACTGGTGGTGAGTAAATTAAATCTCAGAGTGAAAAATCTGACTTGTTGACCCAATAAAGTAGAACCAAGAGGCAAACTGTCCCAAGTGCCACTTTAGTTCAGACTGATGGCTAATTTGTTTGACAGAAGCCTAGGCTTCATGTCTCCAACTATACAGTGTTTCTAACCTTAAGTCTGGCTCCTCAAGAGGTCTGTATTGAAGGAAGGAAAAATCTAGCTTTAGAAGATTGGAAATATACTGGTGTGGGGTTTGGAATGTTTAGATGTTGCTTTTACTTGCTTGGTTGTAAGTATGTCATGGTATTCACCCAGGACACACACAGTTCAGCAGGGTAGTGACCTATGGATGTTAAAACGGACTTTCTTTTGCTGTGTGTCTAAGAAAAAAATATTACTGTAATCCTCTTAAAAAACCTAGTTTAGATTTGTTAGGTATCTAATTTTGATTGTATTTTCTGGGTGAATAGAAAGGCTTGGTTATCTATTCAGTCCCATCTCACTGATGTATTTTGTCAGTGGAAATGAGAGGGAATAGGGTGTTGGTCTCTTAAAATCTAACCTTGATACCTTCCTTTCTTACATATTGAGAGAAGATGCTCTGATGGCTGCTGCCTGATATGTCAGTAGAGCATTAGATTAGTTCTGCTGCTGTGCCAGGAGGAAATCAAAGAGTTTAGTTTCCTAAATAACTATATTTAACATAGAAGGCTGGATTGGCATCTGAGATATATCTAGATATATATAGATTCTCTCTCTCTCTCTATATATATATGTGTATAGCTTTGGGCTTTTTTGAGAGGTGGGTTGTGTGTTTGTTTTTAAGACCAGTGCCATTTGGGATTTACAAGGAAAGGATTTAAGTACATTAATAGATCTGTAAGGTGAATTTAGTAAGATTTACTGAAAATATTAACAATACTGCTTATTAAAGTGATATGCTGGCCAATGAGACAAGGAGTTGCTTCCCACAAGTGATAAGCAGTTTGCATAATCTCATTGCTTAGGTTGTCCAGGATATGTTTTTGCCAGCTCAGGAAGCAGAAGAAAGAAAGTTTCAACAGTTTGTAAACATTACCACCCTCAAGAATCTCTGTGAACACAAGGATGAGATAAGACAGGCTGTAGGGCTGGTTGCATTGTTTATTTATTCTACTGTCCTGCAGTCCCATGTGTGCTGAAAAACACTGAGTCAGTGTTGAGTCCAGTTCAGAAATGTGAAGGCTTCACTCAGCATTGGGCAAAGGGGGCCTCTGCAGACAATTATCTGTCATTGAAAGAATTGAGACACAAGATCAGATTTTCTTTGATGGGATGTGCAACTACAGTGATGTTCAGAAGGTCATTCCTGCTCTCTAGAGAAGAGGTGGTATCAGCCGGGTTTCTGATGGATTTTTATCAGTGTTGATGTGAGGAAATGGCTTTCCCAGATGATAACATCTTTGACCGAGTTTCTTGAACCCTTGACCTTTATCAGTCAAGGTATAAAATCCCCTTGTTAAAAATAAATCCTAAAACAAGTTACATGGAAAAGGAAACTTTCAAAGGAACATGTTTTATAATATTATTTTACCCAGAATGCTACTTTATTTGTTACAATTTGAGATTTTTATTGAGATTATAAGAATAGCAAGTTATTAAGAAATGCCTCTATAAAAGCTACACATCAAGCCCTGCACTCACATTCCAGGTAACCTCACTGCCCTCAGCACTCCTAGAAAACAAGTAAATCAGTTAAATGGCTATATATTGTTGTTGTATGTTGCTTAATCATACTATTTCACCCTCCAGGTAGCTGCAACTGTTCTCACAGGGCTTAATAAAGAAGCATTTATGATGTCAGTGTCAAACTATGCATTTGACTTGAACTATGCACATCACCGCATAAATGAAAGGTGTTAACAGAAGGCTGGAGCAATATAATTTCTCTCAGTAAAAATGAAATTATGTTCAGTTTCCAGAATTATGGTGTTCCTGTAGATGGAGGGACTTTAGGTAATGGAACTTGGAACCAAAGTTGCAATTTGACCAGGTCAGCAGAATTCATGCAATAGCATTATGGGATTGTGAATACTTGGAGAAGTGGTCACCCATCTCCAACTGATAACAATGTAATAACGTTCTCTTTTCATTAGGTTTTAACTGCAAATTCTTCGGGAACTCAGAGTTCTCCATGCTCTGCACTTCGTGAATCGCTTATATTTAGGGTTTTGATGTGTGTTACCTGCAAATAACTATTCTTTCAGCTCTGTGAGGCAGTGCATCTTTAACCTTGGTTCTTTACTGCAGTCTTGGAGAGAAGCAGACAAGTCACTGTCACCAGTGGATTCCCCTGTCCCATTATGATTAATGTGGCCATGCAGGGGTTCTGAAGGGGAAGTTTGGTGGGCTGTGGTCTGTCTGTATGGCTATGGTCTGATTGTCCTATTATAGAGAAAAACTCTAAGTTGTAGTGCTGTGTCAAGGCTTGTACATGATAAATATAAAAGTTAAAGCCTTAGTAGGTATATTTATTGTGAATGACAGGGAGTGTTAATTTACACTCATTAAAGAATGTACATCATCTCGTGTGAGTGTGTTTTCACGTGCTGAAGTCCTCTATCAAATCCTGCTTTAAACTGTGCAGCTGCTGGAAATGAGGCTGTAAGGTCAGGATTGTTGAAGTTGGCGGATATTAGAGCTTGTGGCAAAGATGTTGTAGGTCAGTGCAAGGGAAACCCATGTCAGGGAATCCTTATCTGAAAATGCTCTCTGGCTTTTTGTTTGCTTTGTAATGTCAAAGCAGGGTCAAGAATGTGATCTGTATAGACAGAGTTTTGAACATTTTGAGTTTTTACAAGAAAACATTCTTTTTGATGTGTTAGTTCCATATGATGGGCTAATGCCTTTTGGTAGGACAACTGATAGAACTGGGAGGTGGGGAGAAAGATGCTTTTTGCTCTTTGTCATCAGGTGTTGGTATAATAACATTATTTTCTGTCTTTGTGAACCCTGTCATGCTTGTCTCATGGAATGACCGTGGCAGTAGTAACGCTACTGCTACTTTACATAGTTTAAGAAGTGTATAATCTGCATATTATTGTTTCTTGTGGACCCCCCCCGTCAGACCAAGGGTAGATCTTCCTGTTTTTGCAAACTTAAGATAATAATAATTATTTCTCTCACAGAATCCCCAGAGGAATTTTAGTTGGGGAGGGCAGAATGTAATGTGTGTGTGATGTTGAGGAGGAGGCAATATGCCATGTGTTTTTGTCACATTGTTCCTGTAAGAGAGATTGTGCTGGGAATAGGAATTGCAGCTCTTAGTTATGTTTGACTTGTGTTTCCAAAATCACATATGCAACTCCTCAGGTTAGAAACTATTTTTTGGCTTCCTTTACTGTGAGAAAAGATAGATAGAATGCTTGCACAAACCTATTCTGTCATCCTTCCCAAAAGCATTTAGATATTGTGATATGTTTGCAGGACATGTGACTGAAGGTTAGAATGGCAAAAATAGTTAAGTGGGTATCAGTGGCTGGTTAAGGTGAAAAAGACAATATAATATCTCCACTGAAGGAAAAGGCTGTTGCATTGACTCTGCCATGGTTACAGGGCTGCACATCAAGTCAGCACATGTGCACTGGGGGATGTCTGGCTGGTCAGGAGGTGCTCTGTCCTTCCCAAGTTGGCAGAGATGGGGAAGTGTAGGGGGGAGAGAAGGGGAGAAAATGGTGGGTGAGTTAATGAAGGCAGAGATGGAGTGATGGATTTAGAGTTAGCTTGCTGACTGGCTGAAGGATGATAGAAGATCTGTGGTTTTGTTACACCGATGTTAACCGTCAACACAACACTGGGGAAGGCCATAACTTTCAGTCTGCAGAGACTGAGTGTCATCATACTGTACAGATTACTTAAATCAATTACATTTATAGATATGTATATTTTTAACAGTTTTTAATTTATTCTATGTGTGAAAATGTTTTGCTATTTGTTTAACTGAAAGATTTAATGATAAAGAGAACGTGGGGACATTATCAGGTATTCCTTTCAGAAGATACAGTAAAAACAGGTGTTTTCTTCATTAGCTTTACCAAAGAGCAATGGGAAGGGGGAATTCCCCCAACAAATGTATTGAAGAAAATGCTTCTGATATGATTTGATCTCAGATAATATTTAGAAAAGAACTACGCCTCAAGAAAATTATGCCTAGAATGCACAATGTCTTGTTGTGATACTTAAGGCAATGAGATTTTAAGGTTTACCTTATATGCCATGTATATTGATTAAATACCAAATATATGGTGGCCATTTCTAACCATCATTTACTTTATTGATTTGTCAGCAGAGGAACCGTAATAAAAAAAGCTATTGATTTACTGTCCTTATTTGCTTATGGGCTTTTTATTAATTTTACACATTGTTTCCTATTTCTAGATTATAATTTTTATGTGTTTCTTCCCTTAAAGACAAGTTTGGTCCTCGCTGAAGTTAGAAAAGAACAACAAATTGAGGAACAAAGGAAAGAAATCATCAACTGCTTCCTGCTGGTCCTTAAGGAGCGACAAAGGCTGCGTAAGGAATGGACTGTGAGGTGAGAAACACTCCTATAAATCCCCTTGCAGGGGCAATTTGACATTTTCAACAAATTTTCAAAATTTTCACTGTTCAAATAGTAATTTCTTGAATGGAATAGTCAATGTTTCTGCTTCTGATTTCAGAGTCACTTTGTGGGGTAGACTGCTCCCTTACTGTGCTCATGTAATGGAGGCCATTGATAATAGCTTCAGGCAACATATATATATATTTGAGGATTGGTGCCACCTCAAGTGCCCTGAGGTTTTCCATATATTGCTGACAATATGAGCAATGCTCTTTGCTGGCATGCTATGCTAATGGACACACTGCTTGTCTGCTTTTTTCGTGATCCTGCCATTTTCCTGTGGTGTCCAGCTGGTGTTTACTGGGTTGTGTTGGGTGAGATGGGCATAACTGGATGCTGGAGTTCATATTATGACTGTTTTATTATGTGTAGATCTTAATAGGAGTCATTGCTGTGGTAACAGAGAAGGTCAACAATTTTACAGAGTTGTTTATGTTTCTATTTGGAAAGGTCTGTTACCAGAACGTAGTCAGAATGCACTTCAGAAGCTACAGCTACCACTGTACTTTTAGTTTGTTCAAAAATAGGTGATAGAGAATTTCCACCATTGTGTCCTTCTCTTTAGCTGTTAAATGAGTTGATGTCACCCCTTTTCACATCTATTTCTAAAAGCTATTTATCTAAAAGATGTATACAAATTTCATAATTTCTTATTATTTTTTTTATTTATGACACTTGCATTAAGTATCTATCAGTCTACAATATTTTTCTACCAAATACACAGCTTTTCTTTTAAACCAGCTGTTCTTATTTATAATTAAATACAGTTTTTAGTGAAAAGTATTTTTTGCTGTAGTTTTTGTAAATGAGATTTAACCCTTAATTGGCATTTATTTTTTTTTACCTGCAGTAAATATTCTTTGTAAGGAAACTCTTTTGTGTTTCGTTCTAGTTCTTGAAAATTCTGAGATTGCTTTTAAAAGCAATCTCTTGATTTTGAGTCTGACACCTGAGTGTCTTTGCTGTTCCAGATAGTTACAGTGAGTGGATCTGAAATATTTTAGAAGCTTTAGATAAAATATAAGCATTATTACATGTAATTATTTTACAAATTAGAAGCTGTTTTGTAAGTTTGCGTTCTTTTGAGTGTGGAAGATTTATTTGTATATTAGTAAAGATCTCAGAGTAAAATGTTGTCCATATTATCACATGGATTTTTTTTTTTTTTGAGGAATTTAGGGAGTTTTGAGTTGTTTGAGGGTTTTTTTTTTTGGGTTAAGGGGTTACCTTTCACTTTGCTTGTTAAATAATGCAAACGTTTTGACTACATCAGAGACAGGGAAATCACTCCAGGCTTTTCTGGGACCTGTGCATCTTTGTTGTGAACCAGAAAAGAAAGTTTCTAATGAGTGGAATATAATTTTACTGTTCCTTTAGTTTTAACAATAATTCCCTAACATATGAAGTCATCACAAATCATGGCAATTGGGGGTAATTTAAAGGTTGGGTGGGTTTCAGTGTTTCTGGCCTCTGCTTGCTGCTCAGAGTGCTCCAAGGCTGGAGCCAGGGCTGCAGTTGGAGCTGTAGCCTCGTCTCTGACACAGCAGTGCTACAGTTTTGGGGGGATGGGGAGAGGCACAAGCAGATGAAGTGCAGGCCTTCTTAAAACTAAACACCTGAAAGAAAATTTCAAGAGCATTGTGCCTTGAAAGTTCTGAAAGAAAGTGTCCTTTGAGTATTAAATATCCATAATCCTTTTTCTTTCTATTTGATGTTTCCCATTCCAGTGACCTATCTGAGAGTCTCATCCATATGATCTGCATAAACAGGCTGTTACCATACACCCCACTTTACTTCATCAAAGCTCCTGCTCCATGTCTGGAATGAAACACTGGCTGTGGTAGCCATCGAGCACATGGTGGTGAAAGTTATAAAACGTCCGCCGTGGTACAAGCAGGGCTGCTCATGTTTTAGAGATCAGTCTATTGTGTACTTTGGAATTACATGAGAAAAATGTGCTTGGACAGGAAATAATTAGCACTTGTCAAAGGGCAGGCAATAGGTTACAGTATTTTACTTTCAACAGGCTATCAGGGGATCAGCTAGATTAGATAATAGAATTTTTTTTCCTGTGGAAGTTAAATACAGATGACTCTAATTACCTTACATTGTGCATTAGAGAGCAGATTATGAACAGTACAACTTCAAGAAATTTAGGTCAATGAAGTGAGGGCAGCTGAAAAAAAACTTTACTCTATATTTGGTCTTTGTAGAGTTTTGTAGTCATTCTGTTCTTTCTGGTGTTTTATTTGTGTCATTAACACCTGAAATGACATGCTGGGAACTGGTTATACAAACTGATTGAACTTTTAGAAATATAGCCTTTCTCAGAGAAAGGCATATGGACTGTTTTGATATGTATCTAAAAGGTTAAAGCATGCCCTTGTCTTATTTGCTTAATGTTGTACCAGTGTTTATGTGTATTAATGAAGTGAAATTACTCTGAGATTTTATTTCAGCTCCACAGTCCAAAACACGTGGCAGTGCGCTAAGTGTTGCAGCTCAGCATTTCATATACTTTTGAGGCAAAGAGGTCATCAGTATCTCAAGTATCTGAGCAGGTCTTCTAGGGATTCAAGTTGTTCTCTTAGTGGTAGTGATCCAAAATACTTCAGGTAGGACTCAGTGAATGTCTTCTGAGTGTTAACAGAAATGGTCCAGAGTTTCTAAAGCCCCAGATTTGTTTATACTGTGTGATAGTGCCTGATGGACAGGTTGTTATAGCTGTTAAAGAGCTGCTCTAGCCCTTTGAACTGACCCCTTCTTGACCTCTGCTTACAGAAGGTCACTGTTCACCTTATAAAGTGAGGGGAACCTTGGATTCTACTGTAACAAATAGACGGTGAAGGGAACAGCTGTGAATTTTGGACTAACCATGCAGACCTGTATAGACTTTTTGGGGTCACTGTATGATAATGAAAATTGCTACCAAATTATATGGAAATTTAACAGCAATAGTGGGAAAGAGAGGGTGGAGTCTAATGCATTTGGTTTGATAAATGAAGTGTGAAGTTACCCATCTGGCTCTAGACAGCCCTCTTTTTCTCTACGAAAGGGAAACATTTAAAAATAACCATGGTACATCTAGAATCAATGACCCATACAGAGAGCTGGAATAGATCAAGATTTAATGGTGACTGTGGAAGAAATTATCATTTGAAAAGTGAGACAAAGGATGAAAAAGTACAGTTCAATATCTGCACCTGATTCATTTTTTAAAAAGGGCTTAATATTTTTCCCTGTTGATGATGCTGTTGCCATTTTTTATTTTACTTTTTAACTGGAACCAGAAAAGTTGTTATATCATAAAGAGTTTGACAAAAAAAAAAAAAAAAAAAGTACTTGAATTTCAAGAGAGGATGTTGCACCTTTCCTGACCAGTAAGTGCCCGAGACAACTGGACTATAGTTAAATAGAATTGTAGCTCTTATTTCTCCTAATAGAACTTGTATCATGTTGTAGTAGTATTGTCTTTAATGCTTGCATGACATACTGCATTTAATTGCTAGTAGTTTTTTGTTATATTTTTCATAGACATACATTTACTACCAAACTAATTTGTGATCAATAAATCAACAGATTAATTTAAAGTGGTGTTTAACTGCATTGAAGTTACTGACTGCTCGGAAAAAATATGGTTGGTTAAACCATTACTAAAATACATCTCTCTTTTTTTTTTTTAATGGAAAAATTTTCTTAGTACAAAATGATTTTATTATGACACAGACTCTCATGTCCATTTTGCTATTTTGTCTTAGGGGGAATTCAACCACATACTGAAAAATATGAAGTTTGGGAGAAAGAAGTAATGAAATGGAAAGTTTGATAAAATTATTTATGATAGTTGTATTTTCATAGTTTTGCTACTCAGCCAAATTCTGAAATCTTAACTTCTCCCTAAATCATCGTGCAATGACAAATTGACATAGTGAAAACAGAATAAATGTTCAATAAATAGTTTGTACCAAAGTAAACACAAAATTCTTCTGGTTCATGAGATAAACAGCAGAAAAGTGTTAATTGATTATATCTTGTAAGAATCAATAACTTATAACCTTACAGCATTGAAATAAAACAATAAATATCTATTTTTATGAGGTCATTCTACAACCCATAATATTTTGTAGATTGGGTCACTGTATTTCTAGAATTGTTATATTCTTCCATCTTTGCACAGCACTGAAAGAAAGAACCTCTTGCTTGTAGCAAATCATATTAGTTTCAGGTTTCAAGTCAGCCTTGAGCTATAATTCCTCAGCATTTTTTGCCTTTGTCAAACCCCTTCTTAGATCTCACAATTTTGACATAACAATGTAAAGGTATGTATTTTTTTTCTAACTGCAGTGAGCACTTACACTATTAAGGTACTCAGCTCTCAACAGTGAAATCTGGGATTTTATGTAGATGTTTATATAGAAATTTAAATTATAAGTGCCTAGTGTGACAATTGAGTCCTAATCTGTGATAAATGCCGTTCGGTTCTATAAGAACAATGAAGAATCTTAGAGGAGAATCCTAAAATAGTGTACATGTTAAATGAGAAATGAACAGGAAGATTTTATGTTTGGTTTGGGTTTTTTTCTCTTTTGAAGAAAAAGTTAATTTTTTTTTTCTTACAACTAACCCCTTTATACCTTGGAATTTTAGATCACAGTTGAGAGGGCAATTGAGGTGGATTTTATTCTTTGTGGCTCCAGTAAGAGAAGGTGATGTTGATGTAAAGAAGGACCGTGTCTCCTCTGTAACAGAGGAAAAGTTGATGGGTTAAGAAGTTAGCATGGGCTTTGGGAAAATTGAAGCTTTTATTTTCCCCTTCTGTCACAGACTTTGTGTGTTTTGAGGAACTCAGTGAATGCTAGTTTTTAAATGAAATGTGATAATACCAGTTGAAAGACTGGTTGACAAATACTGTATCTACCCTCTCACAGGCCTGGAAAGAAGATAAGTATGCGAAATAATATGAACTCTTCAGAAACCACTGCAGTGGGATCTACATTAGTTCCAAAATTTAACAGACAAACTGCAGAGGCATCAAAGTTTGGCTAGGAGTGAGTGGAAGTATTTGGATTGTTTAAAACTCTTGTGGTTGCCTTGTGTAACATACAAATGACAGATTTTTTTTTTTTTTCCCATGTAGTGGAATCCAGTATCCATGTTTCTGAAATTAGTAAGGATCTCAGTACATACAGCTGTGCCATCTCCAGTGGTTTTGTTTTTTTTACATAGTTGTCCTCTCTGGACAATGTGTGTGTCAGTTGGAATGGGTACTCAGTAAGTTAGCAACAAGCATAGGGCAAATTTTTCATTCATCATTTTGGAAATCACAGGGGGGGAAAATTGTATTTGTATTCTTTGATATTCATATTTTATATGTGTAGGCATGTGTGTATGCTCCTGAAAAGAAGAAAACAAAACTGTTCAGCACCCAGTATGTAACCTAAAACAGGTTTTCAGGAAGTAAATGTACTCAGACTGTGTACAGAAAGTAAATTGTGGCTTAAATCCTGTATACTGTATGCTTATCAAGAAGATGCTTTGAGACAGACTGAAAACCAACCTTGCAGCTTTCAAATGAATGTAGAAAACACTGTGGCTTCAATGAAGTTGTCAGGTCTCCTGCTGTAGTTATGCTTAGACATCATCTGCCTTGATTGACCTTTGACTCCTCTCCAGTTGCTTATTACCAGACTTCTTTTGCTTCTCGTGACCCTTCCTGTTTTCTGCCTCTGTCTTTCACCTGTGTTCCTTGTACGGAGGAGTCACTGAAGCAGCCAAGCTTGGGATCAATAGGTACAAGTACTCTACAGAACAATGGAAATGTGGCTTGATTAAATGCTGCTGTTGAGCTGCTCCTTTGAAACTGTCTTGACCCTTTTACCCTTGAAAAGACTATCTGTTTACAAGCTGTGGCTGCTTACAGAAAATGCTGCTTCTTACCTTGTGATGTCACTATATACACAGGAAATATGATGCAAAAAGATGTTATTTGGTGTAGGAACCTCAACCAAATTATATTACAGGGCAGTCTAATAACAGATGCAGAATTTCAGCTCTGTGGTTGGCTTTTGTCTGTGTCAGATTCTTTCATTAAGACCCTTCATAAAAATTGTTTACTCTGGGAGTTTATCTTTTTAGTTCAGTTTTAATGGTTAACTTCTTTAAAACCATAGAGAGATGCATCATCCTATACCTGAATAACAACTGAATCAAACTTCTTTGACATTTTCCTTTTTTGATTTCTTGATTTTCTTCTTCTTGTGCCAAATGGGTTTTTCAAAAGATAATTCAATGGCACTTCAAAAACTGGCAAATGACACAAATTTAGTCCTTATTTATAGTGCAATTATAGTTTTAAAAAAAGTGATACAGAATTTTCCCACTCTATCAGAGATCATTTATCAGAGATTTATTATTTTTGTTTGGTTTTACTTGGACAGGCTTTTAAAGTCAGCATGGGTGACATTTCCTTATTTATGTAAGCTCTGATAATTGCAGTAGAAGAAGGATAGTTAGTGTTGTTTTTTCCAGTGGTTTGACAATGATTTTCTCACTACCACTGGGAGACCTGCTTGCTGGAAATTGAGATTATTGCATTTCCAGGCTGCAGGATACTGGAGATTGTCTAGATCACAGAGGTGACAAATTTATAATCAGTGGAGACAAAGTGTTAGCCACATCATCAGACAGTTGAACCAAAAAGCAGCATTAGCATCAGCTGTCATTCCTGTAGGAGAGAACGATGTCTCCCAGAGGCAGGGGAAAAAGAGAAAAGCTGGGAGAATCCCATGTTGTTCTGTGCTCTGTAGCTGCCCACATTAGCTAAAGACCTGGCGTTATAAACCAGGGATGAAGTGTGAGTGGTCCAGTGAATGAAAAATTATTGTAGATTTATTTTGCTTTACTTCGTGCAATATCAAAATGTGCTGATGTCATGGTTTGTAGTGTGTCCATTAAACTACTGGCAAACTTAATGTGAACTAAAACTTCGTTTCAAAGTGGACATTTAAAATTAAGAGGCTGAAGACAGAATTTTCTCTTTGTAAAATAATAGAAGCCTTATCCAATAATGTTATCACCATTATTGTCACATCTTTATCTGCCATAAAGCTGAATGAAATAAATGTAATTTGGAGGTGTGGTAAATAATCTATACATTACCAACACTTACAAAATTGAGGGTAACATAAAGGGGTTCCCTTGCCAAATGGTGTGCTGATCATGGTGCACCATGAACGAGGAGATGCTTACGTAAGTTCATGACTTAAGTCTTAAATGCTGTCAGTCTTGTGTTATTGAAGTTTTTCCACATGCATAGAACTTGGTGGCTCCAGGGACTGGCAATGAAATACAAAGCCTCTTGTTTTCAGGTCAGCAGTTTAAATATGGTTCAGGTGGGTAGTGCCAAAGATTATTCCCGTTGGGTATCTGTGTTTGATGGCCTATGTAAAATGCATCGCTTCTCCAACCCTGGTAGGCAGGTGTGTATATCACATAAAGCAACTGCTACAGCTGACACTAATTGGTACCCTTGCTGGCATTTTTGGAGCAGCCAAAAATTAAATGGATGTAGAAACTGAACAAGGTGCTGTGAATGCCCTAAGCAGTCTAGACTGTGGTTGTGAGGTGGTGATGAGCCAATGAGTGTCAGAGCTGATTGTGGGCGAAGAGAGGCTGTCAGACTGTTGCATTGCTCCACAGTTTGCTTGTGTTAAAGTTATAGTGGCATACACAGATAATCATATGGGGGGAGAGAGGCAGGGTAAATTACTGGGCAGTCTTAACAGGTTTGACGAGAGGGAAGTGCAGTCCAAAGGGAGGTCAAAGAATGGGTTGGATGTGCATCAACTAAACAGAGAAACTAGTATAAACTGGAGAATAGAATTAGATTTACGTACTTATTTTCACTACTAATGAAATCTTTGGGGCATTTGAACAGTTTAAATTAGCTATTATTATTTGTTCCATTTATTTTGAATTTTCAATAATATATCATTGATGTGGAATTATTAAATTATGAACTACGTTGATGATGATGTTTAAAATAGCTAAAAAAAGGAAGTTGGCATTTCCTAAGCTTAAGAGGCTCTGTAAAAACACAGAACTTGGGACCCTGTTATATAACATGCATTGTTTTCATATTCTTTGTCTTATTTTGGTAAATGACAGCAGCCCCAAATGGAACAGTGCTTAAAGTATATGTAATAGTAACAAGAAACTCCTACTCAGTAATCCTATTCAGTAACTCAACCAGCTGAGAACTCTTCTAGAGGTATGAAATCCCCAGCTTGTGATTGAGAGTACATTGCTGTATTTTAGAGACTATCTAACCTGGAGTGTGGTAGAGCAGATAGACTTATGGGTGGAAGGATGTTAAACTAATAGTGGTGTACATCAGTGGTATGATTAGAAATTGAGAAGCCAAGAAAAAACTATTGAGTGTTAAAGTGAGGGCACTAATACTGGGAGAAAAGAGTATTCTGCTGGAAAATTGAGAGTTCTGAGAATTCTAGGAGCTACTAATAAGAAGGTGTTCCACTTTTTCTGCAAGAGTAGGCTGAATTGATCCATCGATTATGCCCAAGAATATGCTGGAGTTAGAGTTAGCTCCAAATTATGCTGGAGGGCTCTTTTTTTTTTGGTGCAGGTTTAGACAATACTGTTAAAATTTTTGTCATTTTTTTTAATGCAAGTCAACATTCTCTTTTTTTTTACTTTCTTGCATATAGTAATGTCAACATTTGGTCTTTCTGACATCTGAAAAATATTCTTATCAGAATTATTTTTGACCACCTAATTAAGGTAGATTTGAGCAAGTGCACAGGAGATGTAAGGTACTCAATGTATCCACTACCAGCCTACATGACTTGCTGGCTGCACAGCATGTTTATTGTAAGGCATAGTTTACTGCATAAAAGATCTAACTATTCTATATTAGGCTCTCCTGAAAGCATTTTAGGTATTTGTCCTTCTTTTTGTATTTGGAAATATGGATAATCCCCAAATCCAGATGTGTATTATTAATGATTGAGAGGCAGGTTGGAGGAGGGGAAAGGAGGGGAGAAGAAGGATTTGAGAGGTAAGAGGGTGCAATGTAGAGAAGGTTTTAACTGTTTTGCTTGCCTGTAGGTGACACTGTTGCATCATTTATCTGTACGTTTTCACATATGTTGTCCAGGGACAAAAAAAGTTTTGTTAAGATAATTTGAGAGATTCAAAAAAATACTTTTCACTCATGATTCCTTCTAAGCCTTGGCTAGAGAGGAGTAGAGTCTTAGATACAGGTAGATGAATTGCATGTTCTCCTTCCCAAAGATGGCAGCAGTTTATAATATTATTTCTGATTAACTAGCTCACTAGCGTTGCATCTTCAGTTCAGTATTCCCTTGACAGGCAAGATGCTAAAAAGATTGCTCTGCATGTTTCGAAAGACTAATGTAATAAACTAAGATGATAATACACTGATGAAAAAAAAAATCTTAATTTGCTGCTAAGTTACAGCAATATAAAGTTAAAATGTTTTTCTTTGCTCAAGTCATTTAAATTAATAATGTGTGCCATTAACTGAAATCTCACAGAGGATTTTTTTCTTCTTTGCCATTAAGTCTGCTGGCTGCAGTGAAAATGAAATATTCTATGAGGCTTGAGCAATCATCTATCTCTAAGCTACAGTGTGCCTGCTGCCAGATGTTCAGGTGCTGGTGCTGCTGCTTTGACATGTATATCTCTTCCAGGCAAAAAAACAATATATACATCAGTCCAGGTGCAAGGTGGCCTTGCCAGCAAACCTGCCTCCTCCTAGCAGTGACACTCATCCACTCCCCGTCAGAGTGTGTACGTTGGAAGGGGATTGTAATTAACCCCTGGAAAGCATAGGTTTCACTAAAGTGATGTGCACAGTAATGATATTGTTAGCTTCCTTAATTTCCAGTTTCACCATCAATTATGCCATGTGTTTCATCCAGTTGGTGCTACCCTCCCAGTGTTAATTATAACCTACAAGACTGTTACAGTTAATTTTATGGCAAGCATATTGTCTCTTCAAGGCTCCACAGCAGCTCATAAATTATCTTGAAGGTAAAATGTAACTTGGGGAACTAGTTATGAAAATTCCATCCATCTCGCTTAGGAGGTGCAGCTGCTACTGTCAGCTGCCTCGCTGCTGCATTGTGAAGGAATTATGGTGGGTCAGGTTTAAGAGGCGAGGCCCAGGCTGTCACTGAGGAGAAAGGCTGTCCTGGCCCTGTCAGACAAGTACCTTCTGCCAGTCCCTTGTGGTTTCACTTTGCAGGCAGTAAAAGGCAGGCGGTGCAGGTGGATAGTCCCCAAGCTGTCTCTATTCATTACTTTACAGAAACTTGTTTTAGGTAGGCAGGTACGGAGACCTTTTCACTGTTGTCATAATGTTAGGCATCATCTGCAAAGTGCAAGATAGATAACTCTATAAATAACTGGCTGTTCTGTTGGGCTAGGGTAGTGGAGAAAAGGTGATTAGCGCTGTAGAGGCACATGAAATAGCTCGCTGGTTTGTAAAATGACTGTTGGTTTAATTGTAGCAATAGCTTGGTCTGGAAGAGCACATCTGTTCGCCTTTATTTGGAATACACAATAAGAGGAGGTGCAATTTCACTGCTAAGTAATTTGTGTTGGAGTTTCACATTAAATAAATTAGCATGGGTTTGTATGGGCGTTATTTATGACATCTCTCTGTGTGTATCCTGTTTTTTTGCTGAAGGAACTTCAAACACTCATTTCTTTAAAATAAAAAAAAAAAAGAGGGGGAGAAAATATTTAAAATAAACCAGCCCACAACTCAGAACAATGAGATCAGTGTTCAGTGCTATTTAAATTTTTGTAGTACACTTTTATGATTACTATAATGCCTTATTCTCCTCTTTATATTCTATAGTACTCTTGTGTTATTATTA
This sequence comes from Empidonax traillii, assembly GCF_003031625.1. Taxonomy (NCBI): domain Eukaryota; kingdom Metazoa; phylum Chordata; class Aves; order Passeriformes; family Tyrannidae; genus Empidonax; species Empidonax traillii. Next base: position 873,734 of record NW_020955242.1, on the reverse strand, counting down.
TAATGCCTTGTTCTGCTATCTCTTCCTTCAATATTTTGTATTTCAAAAGCTTTAAATGCTCTTAAGCTTTGGGTGTTCCTTTAAGAGTAAAACAAAAGTGCAAATCGAATTTCCTGAGAGGCTTTTTATTCTTCCACTCTTTTACCTTTCAAAAGGCCTTCTGTGTTTACAGTGTTGTTTCCTAACCTCATTTACAGCTGGGAGGGCATATGAGAAGGAATATTGAAAGCTGATACTTTTCCATAGGCAACCGCTGTGCAGATGTGAGCATACAGACCCATTGTGAATGAGTAAATGTTATGAATTCAGTGGAGAAAATGAACAAACACAATAATGAAAAACAGTAAGGATAATCCATCTCAATATATGTTGTTTGTTTGTTTTGACAGTCTTCATTCAGTTTTAATTATTTTTGATCATTCATTATACAGCAAAGAAAAAGTGTTCAAAATAGTGCTGACATTGTAAATTAGACCTCTTGTATATTTGAAAAAGGGGAAAAAAGGCTCATTAGAGGCTGAAAATTAGTATGCTTTTAATGTATGTTCTTTGTTGCTTTTCCCTAAGAATTTACATTAAATGTGCCTTGTGATATCTTTTAGAAATCCATTCTTTCCTCAGAGTCAACAGCACATAGTTTGGTTTATTCCCAGAAGAAACAACTAAGTTTCAACTGACCAGAATCCTGTATTTCTGTTTGTTTAGCTCTTTAGAGGGAAGCTGTGCATTAGTTACAGCCTTGGGCAAAGTGAGGTGTAAAAACAGAATTGCCTCAAGAGCACTGCTTCTAAGACAGCTCCTTCTTGGCTTCATCCTTTCCTTGTCTCCCACTGAAGAGAAGAGGGAAAATGTTGTGTTGCTGGTATATCCCATTGAATGTGGAGTTGCTTCATTTGGTCATGTATGTCTTTATCTCCTACACTGTAGGGTGTCGACCTCTACACAAAGATTATCCATCAGTACTGCCAAAGCAGTTCCTCCATTGTGGGGTGCTTTCCAGTTAGGGTAATTCTCGTGAATCTGTGTAGGTAGAGAGAGCTGGGGGCAGGAGAGAGGTCTGAGAATTTTCATGTCCCATACTGATTTCTTAAGGGGTAAGTTGACTTCTGAGTATCCAAAAACATAACATTTATTTTGCTTAAAGTCATGTGATAATATCTGGATTATCATTATCTCTTCTTAGCATGATTTTGCACCATTGCAATATTGCTGAGTTTAAAAGAATAATTAACTCTTGATTTGAGTGTGATTGAGAAGAGAATCAGAGCACACAGGCCCTGGTAAATATTCTCTGCATTTTCTTGTGATGGAATCTTAGACTTCTATTGTGACACTGTTGCAGAAAGAAGCATCTTATTTGAAAAGTCTTTATGGTTTTAATTTGACACGTAAAATGGTCATTACCAAAGTAATTCTCTTTGAAGTACGAGAAATTTTTTTAATGCAATTGAATAGGACAACTTTTTTTTCAGAACGAAGTGCCTTTATTTCTTGGCTCTTGGCCAGCTTTGATAGGTAAAAAATGAATTTGGAAAGAGAACTACCTAGAATTGCAAACTTGTTTTTTAGGAAAATGAATTGAAGTAGCTGTAAAATAATTGGAAAGAAAACAACTTAAGAGTTGGATCCAGACCATTCAGTTTCACAGGAAAACACATTTAAAAATGTTGCTGTTTCTTGCTTAACACGACTCAATATGTTCTATTATCAACCCAAGAAAACCTGACTTTTCAAAGTAGCCTCAGTATTAGTCATTAGATTCCAAAAAATGTTTGGAGAAAAAGAATTTGTTTGACTTGAGTCTTATTTATGACACACAGAATTTAGACTTTTTTTTTTTCCTGTAAAAGAAGTAATTTAAAAGAACACAAACTCAAATATTTACCAGTTGCTGCGCTATCAGCCTAATGAATTTCTAAGGATAAGAATAGTTTTGAATAAAAGATGGATTTAAATCAGTGATGGGTTATGCAGATTAGTGTTGAAGCTTGATGCTTCAAAATGTAAAAAGAAACTGCAATTTTTTTTTTTTTTAATATTGTTGCAATAGAAAAAAAATTGAGTTTTTGAGTTTTCTGCATGCTAACAGTGAATTTTAAGTTCCAGTAGCATGGGGGGAGTTTGAATTTTGTGAAATCAATGGAGTGCTGAACACAGCTGACCATTTACTCATTCAGTTTGCCCATGAAAAAAAGTCACAATACTGCTTATCCCCCTTATTGTTCACTAATATAGGACATGTTGGTGTAAAACAATTTTTATAGTCTTTTATTTCACAATATTCCCATACCATGCTCTCTTTTTTTTCTTTACTCTTAGAGGGAGTATTTTTTACTCTGAGAGGGCCTATTTAGGGCCTTCTGATCTGTTCTTTCTCTGTGCAAGATGGCTGCTCTATAATTTACCTTGGCTGAGAAGTGTAAAACTTGGAGTGGGATTGCTTGGCTACCATAATACTATGCAAATTTAATTGTGTAATCAAAGTTACACAATTAAGAAACATGATGATGATACGTATTTGGTTCCTGGCTCAACAGAAGTATGAAACAAGATCATTTCAAGAATACATACAGTCTCTTTGAAGGAAAATTTAAATAGAATCACTTATGTGTTTGAGTTTTCACATGTTCAAGGCAAGCTACTGTAAGTGCATGTCTGACTTTTAGCATGAATTCAGGTCCTCTTGTCATTAGTCATTCAGTTAACTGTGCACACAGAAGTACTTTGTTGAGGACATATTCTATTGATGGATTTGGACTACAGGGATTTCTCTCTCTACAATGTCCTTCTGTAAAAGGAAATCCTCTTGGTATTTCACCAGAGTATTTTAAAGCAAACCAACAAAGTGACCAAAACAAACAAAAAATCCCTCAAAAGAAAACGAAAACCGCCTTGAACTTTATGAAGTACCTATGTTTATGAAATCTGTAACTTTTTCTTCTTTCTCATTAGAACTTATTAGCATATGCATTATTACACTAAGATAGATACTGATCTTGAAAAGTGCTGACTGACTTTCTGCAGACTCTTAATTGATAACTGATATGAAAAATTCTAATCCTCAAATTTTTGCTAATTTTTACTTTTTATCCTTCAGAAGGTACTGTAAGGAAACAACATGCTGTAAAATATTTTTTAAAAAGTTTAATTTCTTAAGTGTACAACTTCTAAAAAAAGTATCAGTTGTTATGAAGATGAATACAGAAAAATAATTTTTTTTTGCCTACTCGTTATTTTTGCTCAAAGACTGACCTTTTTTTAAGCATATTATTTTTCTTTGTCACACACAAAAAAATAACCCTACAAGATTTATTGGCGTTTGTATGGAAAAAATGAAAGGATTTTCATGTTTTGTAAGAAACTTAATACACTCTCACAGATGGCCCAGCTCAGGTGTGATTTTAATTATGAGATAAAACAAAGCCCAACACAGTAGGAAGTAGTCTTAATAAACGGCCTGAAGCTTTTGTCTTCATGTGTCAAAAAACCTTTTTATTGCGTGATGAATTTTTTTTTTTCTAGCTGTTTCTAAAAAATGGTTGGAAAAAATACAAGGGCTTCCAAAGTTCAAGTGAATTATTTTCATCACGTAAAAAAATAATTCTTTTTCCATTTCATTTCTCCTGCCAATAAGTTTAGGCTGCTTCTTGCAAATGATAGAAAAAATGTATTAATAATAATTAAACCTGCAAGGACACAAATGCTTTATTTATAAGTTAAATAATTTTCTATTTAGATGTTGTCATTGTTTATTGGTGTATCACATTGCTTAGTAGTAACAAAAATTGAGAATTTGCTAAGCCTGGCTTAAACTGCACTATCAGAAACTAATATTAATTTAAACCCTGCTATGGTATTCAACCTTCATTATTAAAACACAAATAGTATGATCCTGTTGTTAAATATTACTAATATATTACAATAATGTTGTACTGTCTTTCCCTTAGTGGGGAATTATGAGGACCTCATGTTAGGACCTCAGTGTCCTGACATAGTTAATTATCCATAGATAATGGTTTTCAGCAGTAGCTGTTCTGAACATCACAACCTCACTGTTAAGGGCTTAATAAATATTTGCAGACTCAGGTGCAGAGCACCTCCGTCCCCCTCTACAGAAGCAAACAGCTGGGGTTGCTTTCCTGTGCTATACATCACATACAGCATCTCATTTGTTGTGGCAAACCTAATGGTGCAAATGGCAAGTTTTATGTCCTGTGCTATACTGGGGTAATGCTTGCTGCAGATATGCTAACTTGCCTTTCAGGAGTCATCTGTCTTTTCTAATGCAGAAATATCTTGGAAAGCAGAAACTTCTGGGGTTCATTTACTTGAATGCCGTGTATATTGGTAAAATCATTTAAAACTTCATTTCAGAGTGTATAACTGCTATCACCTCCGATGCTGGAAGGTGGAAAATGATAACCAGATGGTTCAAAATTGAATTCTGTATCCACAAGCTTACTTTTAGGGAACAGTTATTTGTAATAATTATTTCAATTATAGAGCAGTGAAAAGCTTAATCTTTATGAGCTTTTAGAAGTAATACAGGCTAAGGAAATTTTTTTTTTTATATGTGTTTGTATAAGTTTCATGGGAGGAAGTACCTATAACTTTCAGGTAGCTGTGTATTATCTTAAATTATGACTTGGAAGATTGGGTTATCTTACATAGCATCCCAACTTTAATTGCTGTTGAATAATGGAGTGAAAGGATGAAACTCTAGGTTTGTTTGTGGAACTAGCCCTGTTCAGAAAGAGGCATTCGAGCCGTGGTACAACTTTTATGGTCTTTGGTGATTAGTAGTCAGTAAGCCTCTCTGTCTAACTAGTCACAATAGCAGTGATATTTAAAATGTTACTCAACAAATTATTTGGCATTCAGTCTGAAAAAAAACCCAGCTTAAATTCTTCATATTTTTCTCATAGATTTCAATGCTTTCAACAAAGGCCTCAAGGAGAAGTCATTCCCCCCCCCCCCCGAAGTTTTCCTTTCTCTGCTTCTTCCTTGTCCTGCTATCTGTACATCCTTGGTCCTAATCCTTTCCCATTTGGGGATTTTAAGGATTATATTGTATGAATTAATCTCTTCTAGTTATATTCATCATGTGTTATGAGAAGGTATAATATAAGAAGTAATCCATAATAAATAGTGATGTGTTTTAAGCTTTTGACCACATGCTGACTGAGGGAGCATTTGGAAGAATAGTGTATAGTCCAGTTTAGGCAGGAAAACGATCCTTGTCTGTCTTGTTCTGTGTACATTAAGCCCTATGATTGTGTAATGACAAATGCTCTATTAATATTTATATTTTGTAGGAAATCAGTTGTTGTTGAGTCATGGGTAGCAATCATATTTGCCTTGCTGGGTGCCTTGACTTGCAGGGGTTGCCATGAAGTTTCACCCTCAGCACTGACTAGCCTGGTCACTGAAACATTTCTGGTTGTGAAACCCACAAATGTTATTATTCTCACCATTTGGAACACTGTAATGACCATAGGAAGCTTTGTAAATCAGTGTTAATATTGCTCTGAGCTTTAGGTTTCTGTTGAAGTTGTGATTGTGTTGCTTATTCAGTTATGAGTTTGCTACAAACCTGAAGGTAGGAATTTTCATTCTGATGTGCATCCTGTGCACAATAATTGTCTTTCTACTCGTTAACACAATTCTGGTGATTTACTCTGAGTGAAACAAAAGCTGGCAATAGTGGTCTGTATTTGAGGGGTGATAGGCTGTCAGTCCTAAGTGTTATGTCTCCCCATCAAACAGAAGACACAATGGCAGTACTTGCTTTTGCTTGACTGTTAATGATACAAACCTAAAAGTTACATGAAGAACAGAGATCTGACTCTAGGATTAAAACTCAGTGTTGGATTAATTTAACTCAATTATATTCCTTTCTAATTGGGTGCACTTTAAAGTTCTAACTATTCTGTTGGTAACCTATGCCCGTTTGAGTCATTAACAAAATGTAACTGATCTTCATCTATTTTATTGGGAGGAGAGGGGGAAGCTAATCTTCAATATAATCAAGGCAAGAAACTTTTGGGTCATGAAAGTAAATGTTTTCGATCCTTTGTTGTCAAATCCCACAATTTTCTCCACAGCAGACTTAGATGAAACAGAAAACTGATACACTGAGCCACTGGAATTGCAGCCTTGCAATTTAGAAATATCCACTTTATCCCTTATAATTTCTTCACTAAGATTCTTCAGTCTGAATCTGATAGAGGTAGGAGCCAAGACAAACAGTAACCATTTATATTCGTTCAGAACAGTTTGGATTTCACTAGAATATAAAGCCGCAGAGTTCTTGGCTTTGTTTCATGTGTCTTACAAGGATAGAAAGTGCCCTTAAATTGTAGTACTCACCGTGGCTGCATGTTTCTGTAGTATCTGCAAACTTTTATTTTCGGCATTATAAAGATGTGAAAATACTAGTACAGTAAACTTTCTCAATTTACCAGCTGAAGGACTTGATGTAAGGTCCTCTGGCTTGCCAGAAATAGTGTCTACAAAAATCTGTCTGCAGTCCTTCAAGCATGAGTGAGATTGCAGCAATAGCAGTGATGCCACACGTGTGCTTATGTGAAGGAAAGGGCAGGTGTGCTCTGTTCTGTGTGGGGCACTGCCCTGGAGTGCTGACACCCAGTAGAGTTTTGATCGTTCAAGACACTTCTGAATGCACAGCTAACCCGGGGTTTTAAAGAACTGCAGTTCTGCAGCAGAGGATACTTGCAGGACTGAGCCATGAAATTTCTTTAGTGACTTACTCGTTTACTTGTTTTAGAGACATATTCTAACTAGCTAGAATAGCTTATAGCGAGTTTTCCAGTTGCATACCACAAAAATGGGAAATATATTTATTTTGCTGCAGGAGTCTTGGTCTTAGAATTATAAAAACTATCAAAAAAAGTAGGATCTTCCCCTAATTTTTAGTGTGTTACTGCCCTACCATTCAACATGTGTGTGCATGCATAGCTGAGTTCCTGATATGTATACTGAATTGATATATAATGAGTCCTTCTAGTAAGGAGAATTTGCCAGAATATCATCCAGATTTGTTTTGTCTTGCCCTGTCGTCCTGAATTATAAACAACTCGAGGTTAGGAGCAATAGTATAATTGGTCTGTACCTCCAGGAAGTTGTTTCTAGTATTATAGGTAAGACTTATTTATTCTACCTTTATATAGCACTTTGAAATTCCTAGGATGGAATTGCCATGCAATACGTATGACAATAAAAAGAGAGAAGCCTCATGTTTGCAAAATCCATGCTGGGAAAGCATTATGGCAAAACCATTACAGTTCTGTGTTCCTTACAGTTGAAACTTGTGAAATGTTTTGCTCTGGACTTAAATAAACTTCTAGTGAGCTTTCCACATCTGGGGTCGAGCCCCAGCAAAAGTTGTGTTATCTTTAGACTTGAGCTGGGCTGGCATTTCTGACAGACGTGTAAACAGATGCAAGCATTGTTGCTAATGACAGGTGATTATAAGTGGCATGGGTGCCAAGGTAATTAAACCATGCCTTGACAGGAACATTTGGTGAAATGGTATTTCAGCATTAGAAAAATTGTTGCAACGCTTTTTTTCCCCTGCTAGGCTATAGACCTGAATATCATTCATTTTGATTCTTTGGCCACAGCCCTCCAAAACCTGCTCACTGCTTTACCTTTAGAAGTATTCAGAAATAGTTGAATTGCTCTGCTACGTATCAGTGGGGTTTTGGAGCTTTGAATTGAAGCATCTGCTTCTGAGAAGGCTTTTAGCATATAAATACAGTATAAAGTCCAGCACGGAGGGATTGGTGATGTATTATCTTACTTTATGGCAAGATAATGGTTACTGTGCCAGATTTATTAATGGCTGAATTATTGTGCTGCTGTTTGTCATATATTTCTTATTGGACATCTTAACCGCTTTTACTGCTGCAAATTGTAGTTTCTAAATCTATTTAAGATTTTTTTGTGTATGAATGTACTTCACAATGAAATACAGTTCATTCTAAAAGTGAAAATAATGGTTGCTTTAAAAGTAATGCACTTGATATTAGAACTTTTATGAACTCCAGGCAGTATATTCTCAGATCTTCATGAAGCAATATTATAGTTCAAGATGACTTTATCTTTTCCGTTCAAATTTCTGTAGCTGATAGTGAATAATGCTACTTCCTTATTGATACCAGAATTCCTAGCAATGCTTTATTTAAAATATTCACTCACATATTGCATGAGAGCAGTAGAAAAATTTGGTTTAATCCCATAATTTAATCAAAATTGACTTAATAAAATATGAAATATCTAGTTTAAGGATATTTTCTAATTATTCTGTGTGAAATTCATAATAATCTTAGGGTGGAAACTAACTGTTCACACTATTGATGTTCCTTTGGTTTTTGCCTCAACCTTGAAGCGATCAGTGTTTAATATAATAATCTCAGCTAAAATCCTGGACTTCTACCAAATCTGGGAGTAGAATTTAATCCTGTTTATTTTTCATTCAGGATGGAAACAAATTATTTCTCTCCACTAGCTGGTCAGGACATCACTAAGCAGTACGAGAAACTTCTACAAATAGTAGATTGTAGCTAATACAGTCTTAACATTTGGACTGGGTACTTAGCAAAGGGTCTTGGAAACTCTTTTAACTCTTTAAACTCTCAACTCTTTTAGTTTCAAGGTCATTTTTAGAAATGAAACTTTAAATATGGTGAAATCCATTTTCACCCCAGTTACTTTAAGAGATTCACTTAAATTACTTGTTAGATACCTGTCTTCCACATTCTTATGAAAATTGAGTTAAACCCATCAAGGTGACAAAGAAATTTTCAATGTCTTTTGTTGCTTTTTGTTTTCTTCCCCTTCTCTCCCAGTCCAAGTCTCTCAGCTTTCCATCCACTATTTCTTCTAATGAGTGGGCTAATAGGCTAATAAGACATTGATTACAGTGAATACAGTTGTAGAATTTTAAGCCTCTGGACTGACAAAAATCCTGTAAAAAGTTTATATGGTCCAAGGAGGCTGCCTTGGATGTATCTGATAAAGTCAAATGTGGCAGAGGTGAGTGATGTGTCTGTCAAGTGCAGCAGTGGTGACCTAGCAAAGTGAAGTAATGCCTCTGTGGAGAAAATACATTAGGGGATCACATGTAAGGATTATAAAGCTGGAAAGTGGGAGGGTAACTGGCATTTTTGCATGTCGAATTTCTGTGTACAGGAGTGTTTCAGAGGTTAAAATGCTAGATTGTTTTCTCTGCAGCAAATCAGGTGTGCAAGTCATGCTTCTGTTACTGTTTGCAGCTTTTAAGAAACTGTAGCAGAAAGAAAACTGTTTGGATGCCCATGGTTAAGGGAGGTGTAATAATTGTAAAGCCTATCAGAAATAAAATCAGTGTCATATTGAGGTCCAGTATTGAGTGTATGTGTTCATACATAGAACTTTTTTCAAAGGACTTTAATGTTACGTGCAAGTAACCTTGGAGCTGCCAGTTTGCTTTATTTATGATGTTGCCTGCTAGTCCCTGAAGCAGATAAACTATGGATTTTTTTTTTTTTTTGATCCTCCATTTGCTGGGCTTTTGTTATAGTGTGGTTACAGTCACAATGTCAGCACATAAAATGTTAAACATCACTGGTCTGAAAGAAGCTTCCATTGTCTTCTACTTCTGGTGCCTGGGGATTCTTTCTAGTCTTGCAGTGGTGGTTCTGTCAGTGTAATATGTCATGAAGCATTTCTCAGTAATGACAGACACTGAATATGAGTGACAGGAACTCTGACCAAATGAAATGGGTTCAATTACCAGAGATGTAGGGTTACCTGAGATAAAACCAAATGGTCCAATTGTGCTTGGTCTTGACCCTGTGACTCCCAACTATCCAGCAGCAAAGACAAATGGCTGATTAACCATCCCCTAACCCTCCTTTTCTGTGATAAACTTGTTTGGATTTCCTTGTCTGAATAAAAATCTAAGTGTGGCATGTTTCTAAAAGGAAATATGATAGGAAAACAATGAGTGCTAGTGCTAGTCATTTTCTTCTCTTACCGACACAAAACAGAAAGCTGTCATTCTATCTTGGAATGTATCTAGGACATAGTGTCCAGAAATCAATACAAGATAAATGATTGCTCTCTTAACCTCACCTTTCTTCTGCTGCAGCGGTTACGTTGCTCCTGTTCACCTGTAGCCAACCTGACGCCAGAATAAATGAGAGAACCTGCCATGAAAAGTATCTTCTTGGGATTTTTTTGTGTTGGAGGGTTTTTGTTGGCTGGGGGGGGGAGCAGGGGTTGCTAGTCAGTATTGAGTGCCGTTTTACACTTGTTCTAGTCCAGTGCCTACAGCTCCCAGATAGAGTTATAGCAAGCTCCCTAATTAAACTGTCGCTGTCTGCCCTCACTTGACTGCCTTTACAAAGTCATTTAACTAACAGACATTCCTGACTATTAAAGCTAGGAGCAGTGTGTCTCCAGTGCTGGAGATAAAATGAATGAAATTTGTTAATCTCTACTGACACTTGATCCTGGTTGTTGAACTAATGCTGTTGCACCTGAACTTTTTCTTTATTGTAATTACTTCTCATGTTATTATTTCATGTAATAAATTGGAGGAAAATTTCAACAGGTATTAAATTATTCAAGTTGATTTATGGACACTGAGTGAATATGACATTCATCTTATGCATTCTTCTAAGCACATTTCAGTGGATGTTCAGAGCTGCATTCAAGGATTGCACTAATAGAATGCTTTAGTAAGAGGATGTGTTTCCTTCATCTGAAAGGAATGCCATTTTTAAGTCTTTGCCTTTTAGTAATGAAGATAAAATTTTGCGATTTTTATCTACTCCTAATCTATACAAGTACTTTGATTGAAAATTTGATACATTTTCAAATAGCACATAAAAGAATTGCATGCCATTGGTAAAATTAGAGGGGCTCAAATTACAGGGTAGAATTCAGTTCTATTTGAAGGAACAAACATTTTAAAGAAAGATTTGTAGTTTATTTTTCATCTCCTCTATTTGTTCTGTGTTTTAGATTTTAAGGCCAGAAGGGCCATCTAGATCTGGTTTGACCTCCTGTATATTGTAAGGCATTCCATTGCACTTGGCTTTCCCTGTATTGAGACCAATGATTTAGGTTTAAGTGCATCTTTTGGAATGATGTCCATTGGTCTGAGGACAGTGGGAAATGGGAGTCAACCACTTCTCTGGAACTGAATTGAACTGTTAGTCAGCCTCAGTTTAAAAGTTCTCTTTTCTGTGGAATGCTTTGCTTCAGCAATTTTTCAGTCTCTAGTCCTTACTGTAATCTTTTCTGCTGGGCAGGAAAAAAAAATAACGTCAGTGTCGAGTACTCTCTGTCTGCAGCAGTAGTTATAAACAGCAGTCATTTCAACCTCCTCTATTGTTTCTGAACAATTTAGCAGATTGAGATCCAGAAGGGCATTTGCTTCATATAGGTTACATGCAGAGCTGCTGCCTTGGATTCAAGAAGCCATATACGTGATAGCTCAAGGCTCTGCACCACCTTCTGGTGCTTACTTTCAGTCCTGTACTTCCAGTGTTAAGAAGTTTCTATGCAAAGTTTGGTGCTTAACATCTAAAAGTGAACAGCAAGTCAAAATAATAAGAATCATCTTCTTCTCTACCTGTTCTTTAGAAACTCCCAGGTCCCTATTTATAGGGTTCATTTTAAAAGCTTATACCTAACAGGTGATGATTTATAATGCTTATGATTGCCAGTGGACTTTCATAAGTTCATCACCATCTTCATTACTAGGTTGTGCTCCGTATTTCCAGGTCTGAGAGAGTTATGTTTTAAACTTTTCTGACTTTTCAACACATTACTAATCAGGGTGTAAATAGTAGATCTCATTGCTCCTAGGACCTATATTCCAGCATATTTTTTTCTCACAGGGTTGGAAGATGTTTCTTTAAAGCACCTAAACATTGTCTTCCACCCTAGAGATACTTTCATTAACTTCTTTTTGCTAAAAGCTCAAGTCACAAATCATGATCTGTGCCATAAGAAGTGTGGGGAAAAAAAAAACACTGATATTTTGGTATTCAGATTTAAGAAGATTGTGTGTTTGATTATTTTACTCTGTTGTGTAAAGAGCAATGGGTGTGGAATTAAAAGTATTTGACATCATGTCTTGGGGGAAAAAAAAGTCCAATGGCAAATTCTAAAGATGTAAATATGAGCTAGCAATATCATCCTTTAATGCCTTATGTGTCAATTAGACTTTTGGGAGAGTAGTTTGTGGTGTATTCACTATTCTGGGTTTAGTGGGTTTTTTACCTTTTGGTCTTCACTTTAATATTTGAGCTATCTCTTGTATTAAGTTCAATGTTCTTAAGGTAGTGGGAATGTATTTCAAAAGTATAAAAATACTTTTTTATTGAGCAGGTTTTTCTCTCAGTTTTCAGGAGTCTGTATTTGAAACCAAACCAACCAACCAAAGCAAGCAAAAAACCCCACCCTCTGTTATTTCCTAGACTATTTGCCACAAGATCTGTAAAAGAAAGTTCTACTTAATGCAAGTATCAGGAGCACAAGGGATTTGCTACGTTACTGTAAAGGCTGCAGTGCATAGTCCCTTGTGTGGCCTCCTAAGGATACTCGTCCTGATGTGTGTCTCAGGAGAAAGGGGTCGAAGTGAAAATTTTGGTAGATATTTATTGTACTGAAAAGCCAACGTTTTTTCCAGTCCTGTAAGTGGTCACGTACCTCAGTGTAAGATGACCTCTTGAGTTTCTTTCACTCTTTCTTTCTTTAGAGAGGCTGCCACAATCAGGTTCATGGGTTTGAAAACACGCTTTCACAAAACTATCAGGAATGATGGTCAACCAGGTACAAGTTTAAACTTGGAGATTAGATTGGAGGATTATTAAACTGATGGAGTAGGCATCTTTTTATATATATGTCTTATTAAGCTAGTTCATCAAACATATTTGAGAAGGATGCAAATTTAAAAACGGAGTGTAACTATTAGGCAGACCTACCTACCTTTTATTAATGGAATAGATACCTTGGTACTTGGAGTAACCTAAAATACATTTTTTACTATAGTAAGCTATACATTAATTAAAACTTACTGAATGTCAGTGCAACTATCATATTTCTAAAATGTAATTATATATTTGCATATACTACATTTTGTGAAAAATAGTCTGAAGCCTATCATTTGGAAGCAAATTGACATACTTTAATATTAATTGAATTAGTCAGAAATACTCTCAACATTTCCTCAGCATGCTTAGTAAGAGTGAAATTTCTTTTCATAGATGCTAAAAAAGTCATGGAGTCCTAGTAAAAGTATGTGCTTTATTAGCACTTGGGCAAGGTCAAAGTCCTTTCATAAGAGAATAAAACTTTTTCTATGTCGTGATTATTTTCTGTATACCTATGAGACTCTGGTTGCACGAGTGAGCATTTTCCCCTCACAGAGACTTTGATCTTTGTATCTCTGCAAGCTAAACCAGATCTCGGTGTAACTTTGTTCGGTGGGCATCTGCAAGTACACGTAATTCCGTTAATTTTAAAATTCTTCTGCCTTAAATCTGCAGCTCTCGTCTTTCATCTGTGTAAATAAAGCTCCTCGTGCAAGCCGGCCAGGAAAACATATGATACCATTTGCGATTGCAGAATGCGGCATGCTGTTCTTCTGTAATTATAATGGCCTGAGCAGTGAGGGGTTGGTTAGCCTTCCTTAACAATCATTAATCTAGCGAGTCTTAGTTACAGTGGCCCATCTTGGAGAACAGCAGTCCTTGGCATGAGGCACCTTGGGCTGCGAGTTTGTTTTGAGCGAGGGATAGCCTTGTTTGTTACATGCTGCTGCTCGCCGGTCCCTCGGGAGTCTGGGAGGAGGCTTTTGCCTTGTCTTGATTGCTGCTTGCCCTCTCCCTCACTCTCTAGCTTGTCCCTTTATTTCTTCTTGTTGTGAAAGTTTCTTTCTGTGTGACTGGGAGTCTGTTTAGCAGACCATATTGCAAGTGAAGGTGCATCGTTTGTTGCCTGATTTTGGCAACGCCGGGCAGTCAGCTGGGATGTAATTAAGACTCTGAGAACAGGCTGTCTTCTCCACAGGAAGGGCATGTTAGATGTTGCTGGGATTTGGGGCTGTCAGTTTGGCCAAGGCTGGAAACTGAGAGCTAGGGACAGTGATCTTTTCTTTCATTTATAATCCCTTTATGTACAGTGTATGCACTTGGCAAAGTTTACATATAACCTAGTGGCTGGAGCTTGCAAGCCAGTGCGGCTAAATTAGCATATGTTACATGTATATTTTAGTAATATTTTAAAGCAAGTGCAAATTTCCAAAGTGAATTATGCATGTATGACAGAAATGGGGTTGTGTTGCATTGGGTGTCAAATCCCACAACTTTTTGTCAAGACCATGGATTTTACATTAAAAAGGCAGAGAGACTAAACGAGGTAAAACAGTTTTAATTTTTAACAGTTTGGTCCAGCCCAAGGAACTGCTCTCTGACAGTTATAACTGACATTTGAATAATTGGATTAATTCAGAGAGGGGCAAATCCTGTATTGATTGCTGTGCTTGTTCTATATATTTTTTAACTTAAGGAAGGAGCCAAATGGTTTAATTATTTAAAGGACATTTCTTGCAATATGAAATACTGCTGTTTTGCAACTTTGGTCTAAAATCAAGGAGGAAAAATATTTGCATTATTTCATTCTTTACATTTAAAGACTCAAGGAAAAAAAAAAAAAGAAACTTACTGTTTTGTGTTTTTTAAGCCAATGTAAAGTAAACCGGGAGAGGCAGAAATTATCATTTGTGGCCCAAAGCACCAGAAATGGAGATGAGCCATATTTAGTCTACTAGATTCCAATCTTTTGTAGGGAAGTGTAAACCCTAAGTAATAATCACAGTACACTGCAATTGCAGAATATTCAATCAGTGCTGTTGCAAAAAGGACCTCTTCAAGTTTTCTTAAGCTAATATGAAATCCTTCTTTCATTCAGACTCTTCTTTTTCTTTCTTTTTTAAGGAGAAATTTAAAATTTACAAAAGAAAATGTTTTTACTGTACTGAAAAGCAAGGGTAGGAAGGCTAACTATTGTCAGGGACAGTTCAGAACACTGTTTTGGCTCTGGCTGTTTACCCAGCAGGACATAAATAGTATTAACACTCAAGGAGAAAATGTAGATTCACAGCTTACAATATTAACACCCTGTAAGGGAAGTATGAGACATGCCTATGAAATGTCACATGCATATATGGATGCATGTATGATTTTAGACAAGCAGAAGTGCTTTTTTAAAGGGTTGTGAAGTCTGCTTTGGTTTTGCTAGTTTGTTGCAAAACAAGTAAATAACACCTTTCCTAAGCATTCCTACCTACCATCACCTTAAATTGTGCTAACATAATTTTGTTTCTAAAAAGATTTGTTTCAACAGATTTATATATAAATAACCAAGTAAAATTTGAAAGTGTGTGAATGAATTCTAAATTTTTATGATTAGATGGCAAGGAAACATTATATAAGTGAGGTTTTTTTAATTGTCTATCTTAGGAGTTTCTATACAGTCCTGAAATGTTTTATCATTTGCTTTGCAAACAAGACAGTTCAGCTTTGCTGTATCCAGACTCTTCCTTTGGGAATTCTCAAAGGCTTTTAAAATTATGGGGGTTTTGGTGTTGGTTTTGTTTTGGGTTGTCATTTTTTGGCGTGTATATTTTTTTTTTTTTTCTGGGGCAGTCTAAGAAAGTCCCCGGAGTGAAGTTGCCATCTGTCCTCTATATTAAAAGAATCTTCTATATTATATACCTGATGTTCTTGTCCCAGAGATAAATGTTGATAATTAAGAGAACAGCATTTGTCCTTTATTCTGAATTAAAAATTTTTCCTTATAAACAGCTGCAAAACTTATGAACACTTTTAGGTTCTATAAGCTCCTTTTTTCTAGCATGTTCTTTGTTGTTGTTGAGTTTTGTTAAGTATTGGCAAGTAAATTGAATAGTTCATTAATAGATTAATGACAGATGTGCATGTATGATTTCAGGAAGGCTTCAGCAACTCTGAATATGACTGAGTTGTAGATAAATTATTCTTATAGATAAGATGTAGATATAGATGAACTCTGATTTTGGTAGAGAGGAGGGAAGGCAATGGGTTGAGAATGAGAGAATTTATATGACCCAAACACTTATTTTGATAATGTTTCCTCCATAAAATTTGCAAGTCAGAGACTCCACCTCCCCCTTCAGGAAAGCAACCTATTTCATTGCATGAACTTCCTTCCCCAACACACACTTGCCCAGGAACAATTGTGAATCCTTGCACTTCAGCTGTAGCTCATTAGTGTCCATAGTTGCTCCCAGTGGTCACTGCATCATAGTGCATGCATGGCCTGAATACCAAGTACCTATGTTCTGAATATCATATTTATGCGAGTCAAGATTAATAATTGTTAAGTAGTGTCCTTGTTTGTTGTTCAGAGTTTGTTCTTCAACTTCTTAAGAGTTACGTGTTCATCTTCTGATGTCAAGTTGTTGGTTATTGTATGTGAGGTACCTAATGATGAATGACCTTCCAGAGCATATACAGAATTGGTATCTCTTCTTAAAATCATCCTTTGCAGATTTTTTGGCTTACAATATATTATCCTTTATACAATACTATGTCTGATTATTGAAAACTTAATTAAAAAAAAAAACCTGTTCCCCAATAGCTTCTAAAGCATCAGGTTTTGTTACCTTAACATTTTTCTTTCATTAATATTGATTAAGTTGTAGAGGGTTTCATTGCTGTTTATAGGGGGCACATTTTAAATTTTAGATCATTAACATTTAAATAGATTTTAATTGTTACATTTAACAAATTTATGCAGGTAAAGATTCCATTTCTTCAATTAATTTACATTTACACATTCAGAGATCTTTTGCTAGGGCTATTCTCATAAAACTTTAAGGGTCCCAGAAGGATCTCTCTATACTTATATTCTTTTCATTTTATCCCTGCTACTCTCTCCATGTTATGTCTTTGAAACTGCTAGGCTTATTTCCATATGCTACTTAATAAAATAACATTTCTTATAGCTTTTTAAGTAGAGGTTTGCTTCAACAAATTTATATATAAAGATTCAAGTGAAATTTATGAAATTTTACAAGTCTGGGAATTAATCATCTTCTTCATTTTGCCAGACATGGGCAAAAATAAGTGTCCGCTTGTTTGATGTGACGTGCAAATTAGTCAAACAATTCCTGGGTGTACTTTTCCATCCCCACAGCAGAAGCCCAAATGAAAATAGGTAAAGTTAGTTTGGTATCTCATACAATAGAGGAAAATTCAGAAAGATTGTATTCTTACACATTCCTTGACCTGGGTCTGGTGTTTCTCTAGAAGAATATTATCTTGGGTGTAGCTACTTCGTATTTACACAGAATATAAGTATATAGGATAAGTTTCTATCAGTTCAGTAAAGTTACATGTTTTGCTTTATCAAACTAATAAGTTAATATTGACTTGCATGATGTCAAGATAAAACACAGTACAGAGTAAGGACAGGAAAGGCAGAGGTGGTGAACATCCTGTGTCTTATGAAATAGAGGACAAATATTACTTGCCATATTAAATTTTATAAAGAAGGGAGGCAAATTTCTTAATTTCTTTGGTAGCAGCCTGATCAGCTCATAATTGCATATGTATGCTCCCAAATAAATTACTAGTGAAAATTACATATAACACATATTATATTGCAATATGTTGTTGTGTGTCTTCAAGTAATTTTCTGAATTCCCTAACCCAACATGCAAAAACAGGGACTCAAGGGATTGTAGAAGATGGATCAAAGTCATTTGAAGTTTTTATGTTGATAAGAAATTCACAGAGATGTCAGGGGCATGATGAGAATTTGACAGTGGGGTCAAATCAATAGACAGCAAAGCATTTATTACGTTGAAAAGCAAAAGTTAATACATTCCATATGAAGGAACTGGTCACTTAAAGACTGAGTGGACCAAGAGTGGGTTGTGGGGGAAGGACCTGCTGGAAGACATGGAGGAGAATATCAAATGAATAGCAAATGAATCTTAAATGCTCAGACACAAATAGATTTCAAGGATTGTGGACCCAACAAGTTTAAAACTTCTAAAAATTTTCAAGGCAAGTATTAACACCATCTAGTGGAAGTGATTTCTGTGGACAAAAGGTGGCCCAACCTGAGGTGATCAGAACATGAACATGATGGGAGAGTTCATATAGTAGTTAGTTGACATAAAATTCCATCAAAAAGGACACACTACTGGAATATTGTGACCATTAAGGGACAAAAGCATGTACATATCTGAGGGTAATTTAACTTGTTTTTATCTTACAAAAGGCAGCTTGTGTCAGGAGGCAGAGTGTTTCTCCTGGTAGTGATTTATCCTGTCAGACAGTCTTGATTTTAATTGTGTAGGATGTATTACAGGAAAAACTAGCAGTTCCACCGTGCTGGCACTGACTGATTCCTGGTTACCAGATTTCTATGCAGAGCTGTTGGCTTCAGTTCTGGCAACATTCAGAAATGTAATTATTGTTTGTGAGGGAGAGAAACTTGCTTGAAAGTGTGATGACTTGGAAACTGAAAAAGAATTAGAAATGATTCTTCAGTGGGTCAGTTTCTTGACCTTCTGGTAATCAAAGTCTTCTACATGGCCCCGTCCTGAAAAAGAAGTTGCAGAGCTATATATGTTCATTGAGGAAATAGAGCTAAGTCAGAAAGTGATATAAATGATCTCAAAGCATAAATAAAACAATTCAAAACAAAGTATATTTCCTTCCCAGATGCAAGAATATAGCATTTTGCTGAAGAATTCGCTTTTCCATATTTTGGATTCTAAATCTGTCATTACCAAATGCAGACATGATTTTATGTATTTAATTTTTATACAGAAGAAGACAATCTGATTTCCAAGAAGGAAAGTTTTTTTTGTGTTAGGTTGCCATGTTAGTCTTAGGCTTCTGCTAATGTGAAAATAAAAATATTTACTGCTGAGGGACTGAGATCTACACATAAAATATCTATGAAGGAGATAAATATTTTAAAATGCAAGCACTAAAGTGGTATTGGCACTTCAAAATAGGGTCAGAGGCTGATTCCTGCTTTAGAAGTGTCAGTGTTCTAGCATGTATGACTGTATACACTGAACCTTTCATGATAAAGTAACTACTGTTGCTTTTTTTTTCCAATGGAAAAAAACACACAGAATTCTTTTTTCATTCAGAAGATCACAAGTCTTCTAGAAATAGTAATAGAAGGCCTTAGTATTAAGTGAAAATGGAAGTTTTTATAAAGCTGATTTATTCTGTCCAGACCTCACAGAACAGAACACCAGAATAACATCTACCTGGCAAGTTAATTCATGTTTCTTTTAATAAAGATAATTTCTTTAAAATGAGCAAAGAAAAAAGCTCTACTTCTGCAAAATAAATGTATCCTTTTTTTTTTTCCTCTCAGTTGGCCTAGATGTATGTACCAAAAGGTGTAAAAATGTACTTGAGCCTCAGTGCACAAACGGAGAGGGTGTGCAGCAGCATCAGGTGTTTGCGAGCCAGGAGTCTCTGCACTCAGCAGCCTGCTGTCATCAGGCCTCACTCCTCTTTGTTCTAGGTAGCATAAAGGATGTTGGAGGACACAAAACCTTTGCTTCAGAAACTTCTTGCACCTAATGTTGGTGATGTTATTTGGTCTATAAATAATAAATAGGACTTTTCAGCAGTCCTGTTTCTTTCTGATGTGCAACAGCAACAGGGAGTACTCAGATGGACTTCCTGGCTTTGCATATTCCCCCAGATTGGTAAAGTGACTTAAAGCACACATTTTGGTTTCAGTTTTTGGTTTCAAGATAAAATTTTTGTACAGAATAAAGTGTTTATTGTGTATTAAGTAATTTTCTGTAAATATTAAATCTCTGGTTCTCATGTCTGGATGCATAAAAGCTAGCAAGGAGTAGACTGTTAATAAAATAGAATGAAGAAAAATGGGTGTTTCACATGGGTCCTTGACTTATACTGAGTACCTTTAATTAAATGCTGAGCAATCTGAACTTTTGTTGACCTGGTTGGGAACTGAAGTTGTTTCAAATGTGTCTCCTATCATTTTAACAACCCCCAAGTTCTCTTGCAAATTACATATGGTTTTGCGTAAGGGGGAGGTTAAATAGCTTGTGCTTTTACTTACCTTGTCCTGCGTTCAGACTGCTGATAGATGAAACACATGTTCAGCTGTGTTATTCCTTAGACTTTGCTATAGTTCAAGACCAAAATTCCGAGATGAATAATGAGAGGACAAGAGGTGTGGCTTAGCAGGGAGTGGCCACCTCAGGTCAATTTATTTGCTGCTGCTTCCAGTGTCAGCAGAGCAGTCTCATAGACAGAAGCAATTCCTGGGTGACATTTGGATGTTTGTAGATATTCTTTTTGAGCAAATCCTAACTTTAGCTAACATATGTTTATGCATGTGCAAAGTTAACTCTGTGGGTTATGAAAACTAGTGCTTCCAGAGGCACTGGAACGTGTCGCCTAGAGCAGTTGTGGATGCTCCATCCCTGCAAGTGTTCAAGGACAGGTTGGTTTGGGGCTTTGGAGTGGAAGGTGTCCCTGCCCTTCACAGGTGTGTTGGGACGAGGTGATCTTTGAAGTCCCTTCCAATCCAAACCATTCTGTGATTTTATGAATATCCTTAACTGTTTATTTAATATAAAAATAATTTGTTAGAAAGAAAAGACGTGCTTTTGCGTGTTTCTACAAAGCTCTGCTTGTCAGCTTGTTGAACCTTCATTAGTCATTTGCAACCTGAGAAGTACATAGAAGTGTAATGGGATACAAAGAACAGTCTCTAGCAAAGTGTAGACATGCACACAAAACCTACATAAGAGCTACTTTACGGCAGCAGATAATAAATTTCACAATCTTATTATCCACCTACACAAGTCTGTACAATTGGTTTGGATAGACAGGCATGCAGATGGCAAACTCTATAAAAGTGTGAACAAATAAGGTAATTAAAAGATAGGTTTTATTGCAGATAAAAATGTATGATTGCTTTTCCCCTCCAGTCATACTCTTACAGAAGTCACAGCTGTAATGAAAATACATTAACATGTAATGGACGTATATTAATACAAAACGTTACCACTATCTTAAGTTCCTGAGAGTGACAGTAGGAATGGGGAATTCTGCATTTGTGCTTCCTTTTCCAGACTATCTCACATATGCTTAGATGTGCCTTTTGTATTTGTGACCAGGATTTGAAATTTGAGCCCTTTCTTGTCAATAAGTTTTGAATGAAAATTAGATTTAATTTCCCGTCTTCAAATACTCAGGAGAGTTGATTTTAGTCTTTCCATTGTACTCACAATATTATTATTAGTCCCTCAGATTTATCTCTAGTGAACTAGAAAGTAAAATAGAAGTAAATATGGTATCTTTTCTGAAGGTTGCTGTTCTTTGCTAAAAATGAAAAAAGCACACTCAGTTTGCACTGTTAGGACATGATTTCTGAGTCCAGCCAGTTCAGACAGGTCTGACTAAAACTATAATCAAGTTGAATGTATTGCTCTGGTATTCTAATTTCCAATTTGGGATTTTGCCACATAATCTCTAGTAGAGTAGGTCTAATCTCTGTGAGACCCATAGTCTTTGTATAAACTCCCTGAATTTTCCTCCATGTGTCTCTGCTAATCTGAGATGTGTCTTCTGGCTGAGTTGTAGAGACATTAAATTACTGAGTAAATCAATACAGTGCTGTTATGTCACTGTATCTTTTTCAAAGACCAGCTCAAATTTTGTGTGCTGTAGCTTTGATCCCTTTCGTTTAATTCTAAGAACACTTGTTATTATAGTAACTGTTGTTTGTATGTTATTTTAGCTTTTTACTTAAGTAGCTATTTAGCAATTTAAATGAAAATGTAATTGGGTTACATCTGTTTTACATGCACGTAATAACACGCAGATGTAAACTTATATTAAAACCATATTTTCTTTTTGGCAAAAAGACAAAAATAGAATTATAGCAATCATGCAATACATCTCTTTTTTTTTTTTTTTTTTTAGTAGTGTACACAAGATGTGTTCCAGTGTTTATGTTGTGATGGTAACAGCCCTTTCTATTTTTATGAGAGCTAACTGGCATAACCTTTTATTTTAGTTGTACAAGGACAAGTACACTGTTATGCTGGTGTAAATCCAATGGAACTCCATTGAAGTTAGTTAAAATTCCTCACCAAACTCATCAGTTTCAATAACTGACTCTTTGCAGAGCCAAATTCCACTCTAAGGATCTCCTCTGAAATAAGGAATGTTTATGGGGCTACACTGTTATGAATGACAGTGATATTTGGCTTTCAATAGCTTTATTTTAAAGATGAACTTCTTGCTGGCTGATCTTACAAAGTGCTGAGTGCCCTCAGCTATTGTTGACTTTGTTAGGGTTTTTTTCTATACTCTGGAAAGAGAGATAAGAGATATGGATTCAATTCCAGCTTTCCCTCAGCTTTTACCCTTTGTATAGGTACTTAGGGAAGGTACTTGATGTCTCTGTACTACTGTAATCATAACACAGAGTTCCTCCTGCTTTATTTGTCCTTTTTTTTTTTTTTATTTGGCTCTTGGCTCTTCATGGCTGACTACTGCTCTTTGTTTATGTGATGTCTAACACGATGCTGAGATTGTGAGTAGTGTCCATTGATACAGGTGTAGGTCCCACTTACAGTGAAATAGAGAAATTAATTAGGGCACCTGGCAGTCCTCTAAAGATGACTGAGATCTTTTTAGACTTTGGAATTTCTTTAGAATAGCTAATTTCTCTATCAGCAGGCTCAAAATGTTGTGTTACTTTTGTAGTCTAGCACACAGCTTTTTGATAGTGTAATGCCTTGAAACCTGTGTTAATAAGGTCAGACTTCTTACTCCTTTAGTTTCACTTATGTAATCATAACTCCAAAACAAACCATGTATATTTTACTAGGAGTGAGGATAGGTTTAGCAGACTTCCATTGTTTCAATCTATGTTTCTGTTCAATTAGAACAGAATTTTCTGCCTTTTTAGAGAATAATTGTGAAGAACATAAGAAAACTGTTGCAAGTTTTTCTTTCTACTTTTTACCTAGGAACATTTAAGGCCCTGATTTTACAGCTGTAATGTATGAGGCAGTATGGAGACAGAATCAGGATATAAATTTAAATTTATTCCAGTTCCTCATTATTAAATACTTTTAATCTAAATCTTTTTGCTCTGAAATGTGAATTTGGCCCAAATAAGGACTTTGGTATTGTCTCTGAAGTGTATTTAAATGAATAATTTTCAAATTACCAATGTAAAGATGATAGGAAGCCACAGAGAGTCAGTATTATGGTATTGTTTCTCAGCTGTGCCTGATAGCTCTGCTACAATTTACATTTTCTACAAGGTTTGTATTTCAGGAGTGTGTAAGGCAATTCTTCTGAGTAATCTATAATGAAGCACTCAAAATTATTTTCTCCAAGCCCACAGTTTGTTTTACCATATTTGTTTAAATTAACTAAGACTGCGACTTCATGAAAAGTCCACAATAAAGTCTTGGTTAAAAATTATTACTGAATAGTTTTGTAAATATTGACAAATCAATATTTTTGTATGCATATAGAGTATTTTAAACATTTACCTTTTAAGTCCTTTTCCCACATAAATTGTATAACTCCAAATTTTGTCATTTCAAGAAACTTCTCTTTTGCTTTTGTGTTAACTGAGCAGGTCCAGTTAACCTTGCTGTATACGATACTCCAAATTTTCTTCGTGACTTTGCCAGAAATCTTTACTTCCCACACACAGAATTCTGTTAATTGGTTGCTGTTATGCAGAATTATGCACATGGTCTGTTCATAGGATGGTAATATTAACAGTATGAAGACAGGAAAAACAAAGGGGTGAAGACTGACAGGTGGAATGCCCAACATATTTCCCCTTCCTCTTCCTTTCTGCATGGAAATAGTTTTTCCCTTTCAGTGTCATTCTCCTTATCTGTGGACTGGGCTGTAAATCACTTACCCTCAAGTTAAGATAACGATTTATAGATATAGGTATATAGATGTATAAATATACATAGGTGTATATACACCCATATATAAATATCTATCTAGGGAGATGTGTATGTATATATATACACACACACACATATTTAAAACCTCCTGAGTTTTTAAGAATTTTTGTGTTGCCCGAAGCCATGCCCTCAGTACTGTAAGAACTGTCTTAGTTTCCAGACTGGTGGTGCCAAGGACCCCTCAGCTGCTGCTGCTGGGGATAACTCAGCTCGGCACCTCTTATGGCATTTGCAGATTGGGTGAACGTTGCAGAGGATGGTTCGGTGTTAACTTTCACGGGGACTGGCTGTGTGACATTATTATATTGACTTTTGGGAGGAACACAGTATGTACAGTGGATTCTTTCTATTTCTCTCTCCTTCTGGGCGACCGTAACTCAGTTTATTCCATGTAAAATGTAACTGCCTATGCTAGGCAAGGAAAACCATCTCAGAGATGTGATGGGGAAGCTCAGAACTCCCAGGCACTTTGTTCTGAATCCACAGCTAGTCCAGCCTTGCTACTGAAGTGTTCCTTCTTTTGGCAGTTAGACAGAACATGCTGTTCATTGTCCCTAACCTTCCCCTTTTTGCCAGCGTGATGTAATGCTTGTGGTAAATAAAAATCATTGTAGTTGAGATATGAGTTAACTTTGGCACTTCTAATTGACTAAGACAGATCTATGATTATTAGTATTTTAATACTTAAAACAGTCTTATGAATTAAAGATACTGAATATGTTTTAAGTTCAGTCTATTAAGTGGGGAGGGAGAACAGACTTACATGATTAATAACAATTATTAAAGCGTTTGATGTAGCGTGTAACTTCTTTCCCTTTATGTTATGACAGCTTTCTTTGCTGAAGAGGTAACTGAGTGTCTGTTATGACTGCCAGGGTGAGAAAAGAGCACTGAAACCTGGACTCAGTATCAGATCATGTTTCACTAACAGAACAAGATGGATTTATTGTGTTACATTAGGGTTAGATGGACCTAGTACTGCTTCACCACATGCTATTTCATTCCCTTGTCTACTAAGTATGCAAGTACAAACAGCTTTAACACAATTCTTTACCTAGAAACAAGCCTGAGGCTTCATCCAAATACTTTTAACATATGAAAATTGAGCTGCTTTGAACTTGTATGTTTTTGATAACTGCTTGGTATGCTTCCTGGAGGATCACCTGTAGGCTTTTCTTTCCAAATCCTAATCCCTTTGATTAAGTGCCAGGACAGATAGCTCTCATTGAATAACTCCAGTCTCATAATTCTTCCTTCATTCAGAGTTGAAAGGGAGCTGCTCAAGCTTCAATAGGTAAATCCTCAGATTTAGTTAAAGTAATTCAGACACTCAGAAACTGAAATTGTTTTGTTCTGAAACAGGGTTCAGATGGGCTACTGAACATTTACATACCACTTGCTGCCAGAAGCTGTAGGATGAAAAAAAAAACAAAACAATTTTTTTTAGCAAGAAGGATTAAGAATGAGAAAACTTTGAGAACCAGACATTAAAGACAACCTGGCATGGAAATTGAAACCCAGAAATAGGAACAGAGTTACTTTGCTTGACTGCTCTTGTGGGGTTTTTTTCTGCAAGATCAGACTGCGGTGCTGAGCTAAACATTCCATTCCTTCCTTGGCCCTTCTTGTTAGTAACTACCAAAATAGGGAGTAAGCAGGGGGAAAAAAAAAATTTTTAGTCTTTTTATCTTTACAAGTATGCCTGCTGGGAACAAACCTGAGCCAGTTCAAGATTCTTCTATTTAAAAGCATTTGTGGCAGACGAGTATGACGGGGAATTAGAAATAAACCTGTTAGCTGCTGATATCTGGGGGAAATAGAGCTATCTACTGCACATACACTTTCGCACACGTCGTTTTGTGTATGTGCATAATGAAGCAGTTTTCTCTGTGGAGGACTTACTGTTCACCTAGGAAATTGAGAATATTTCCACACAAATAATTTGCTTTTGTGCTAGAGTTGATTAACTTTAGAAATGGAGCAGAACAATTAGAGATATTACACTCAGTTCATGTGATACAGATTTTCATGGCTCCTTCAGCCTGAAAATTTGTTATATTTAGCAGAATGCAACCAACCAAAATAGTACATAAAACTGACTATTAGGACACTGGACTAAAGAACTAGCCCATTCTGTGAACAAGAGATGGGGCTTCCATGGCTGTAACCAGTTTCTGGTTAAACTTGAGCAAAAACCATCGGGTGACTGTGCACCTTGCCAGCATTAGACTTTCAGTCAAATCCTTTTGCTTCTTTGCTACCAGTCTGTTCCAAATATTCATATGCAGTCATTTACTCTTCTAGGAAAAAAAATAAGCTCTTACACTGTCTCCCTTATTTGTTGTCACCATGGAAGGCAATAGTGTTATTTCTGCAGCTCTTTGGCAAGTAAACCACGTGAACCATTTAAAGATGTGGCTCTACCATTAAAGTAAACCACCACTGGAATTAAGTATAGGCCTCAAAAACTACAAGAGTAGATTGAAAATTAGGAAATATATAAAGAAAGCCACACTCCTTAAGTCTGGGTTAGTTCTGACTGTCCAGATCACTTTCCAGTGTGACAGTAAAGTTCAACTTGACTTTTTTTCTTTTAAGAAGACTTTTTTTTTTCAAATCATAACCCCAATATCAAGAGACTTGTAATTGAGTTGCAGCTCAGAAAATCAACATGATTAAGTTTGGAAATAGAATGGAATGGTATCCAGCTGCAACTAATATGCAAAAGCAAGTAGGCTAGATGACATGAACGAGCTAAAATTTTTAAGGACACAAGTGCTAATTTTTTTGATCTAGGAAATAATTACATATGGTAAAGGATTAGGATTTCAGTCTTTTCTGGGAGATCCTGCTCCAAACTGCATAGCAACACCTGTCGTGTTGAATCAGTGCTAATTCAGTATTACATCCAGACGAGGTCATCTCAGTCTAATATCATGAGTTTTTATAAGTTCTTAGGTCTAAATTATTATTTTATTCCT
This sequence comes from Empidonax traillii, assembly GCF_003031625.1. NCBI lineage: Eukaryota > Metazoa > Chordata > Aves > Passeriformes > Tyrannidae > Empidonax > Empidonax traillii. The sequence continues at coordinate 846,665 of NW_020955242.1, read as the reverse complement.
TAACTAATTTGCTAAATTAATCCAGTAGGTATTCAGATTGTTATTAGGGCAATGATAACTTGAGGGTTCTGGTTAATAAGATAAAAATAAAGTAGTTTGGTTAAATAAACTTTGAAGCAGAAAGCCTAAAGGCCTCTTGTTATTACCTCATTAACAAGAAATGCCATTAAGTTATTATTATTATTATCCTGTAATGGTTCTCCTTCTTATCACTCTTGCATTCTGTTTAGTGGGGATATTTAATGAAATAGCAATAAATTTGAAGAAATTACATGTACCCAAGCAAGACTATAAACTAAAAATGAAAACAGAAAGATTTAACTTTTGAACATACACTTTTGAAATGGAGAAAGATTCTGCATGTTCTTACGACAAAGCTTTGGAATGAAAGCAGAAGTTTATGACACATTTTATTAGACCTGTAAATCTGAAAGCTTAGCTGTAGTTTTTAATTTTTATTTTACCTCTATAACTATTTTTATACCCTCTTTATAGTTGACTGGTCCAAGCTTTAAAATAAGTTCTGCTAGGAGTCTATGCCCCATTAGTCTTCTATAATAAAATGTGAACATGGCTAAAATAAAATATTATGCCTTAAGAACAATTAAGAATGATCTTTTGTAGATAACTGTAACATGAAATACAATCACTGTTTTTATTAATGGATTTGGGAAAAGCAGCTCAATGATTTATAGCAGAAGAGAGAATTATTTTACATTTTTATTTCTTTTTTTTTACGTCTCACTCTTCAGAAAACCTTTTAAGACGCCTGAAATAAGCAAAATCTGTGTTTCAAATGTTTATCATGTTAATGTGAACCTTGGTCCGTTTTATTTAGGTAGTGCTGTGATGTCAGCTAAGAAGGTGTCCTTTTTTTTGCTGTTACTCCAGTCCAGAAAGTGTTGGTTTTGAAAGAAAATCTTGTTCTATGTTTTATAGGAGTGATAAAATGTAAAAGCTGTGCATTGTACTTTATAAAGGCAGGATTTGTAGAGCGTAGACATAATCTACTGGGCATTGTCTGAACACAAGGCATTGCATTCCATTAATACCTGGTTTCTTAAAAAGTATAAACACAGTTGAGAGATGTTTCTCTAATTGTATAATAGTTGTTTCTTTGGCATTATTCAGTTAAGCCTCTAATAACTTTAAGTCTTCAGGATCAGTATTTAATGTAGTTGGAAGTGGAATCTGCACTGTTAAACTTGGAGGTGGTGGTGTCCTTGTATTTGAAACATTTAGAAAGACTCATCTCCTATTTGGATTTTCATTGTGTTTAATATGCCACTTGCAAGCAAAAAGTGTAAATTTTCTGTTGCTGTGAATGAGGAGAGAAGGACAGAGAAGTGAAAGGATGGTCTGGAACGACTGATATCTTTTCTCATCTCCTTCAGACTGTAAATGCTGTCAGTGTTCTGTGTGGTATGTGCTCCTTTGGAGGCCTTGGTTTCCAAAAGCCCTGAAACCTCCTTTGGGCTTCCTGCAGACAAACCAGGTAGCTGCAGGGTTGTCATACATTGCCCTTTATTCCTCAGTCTGTCTCTGGGGGCTTGCAAAGTCTTGAGGCAACACAGTCTTGGTTACACAAAATCAGGACCATGTTTTCTGGACTTTGTACTGGTATATTTCTATCTCAAATAAGAAATCTATTATTACATAGTATTAAGTGTGAGGAGTAGTTTGAATAAAGGTGGCTCCTTTTGTCTTTGAAACCTCTTTTTCCACAGCAGAGCTGTGTGTAGCTTGAAAAGCCATTAGCATAGAAACAGAAGGGCCACAGCAATATTCCACACTAGGGAACTGCTGGCATTTAGCACGAGCAGGATCAAAGTAGAATGTGTACCTTTTAAATGATGGAGTTTGCAGTCCTCTAGGCTGGGTAAGTTGGTAAGCCTAAATTCTAACTGATGAAACTGAACTAAATTTCGTTTCTGATATCGACATTTGGAAAAGCAGTCAAAATCAGATCAGTTAAACTCATTTTAAACTAAATATATATGGTGTTTGTGTAAATATATGTGTGTGCAAATATATATGTATAATTTAGAAATATATATTTTTGGTGTACTAAAGGCTCTTTATGCTTCTGAAGGGTAGTTTGAATACGGTCGCTGGCCTTATTGTGCTCTTTGTTTCACCTGCCTGTAGAAAGAGCTAGTTCTAAATGAAGCTTCTTGTATAGGAGCTTCTGCTTCCACATCTGGGGATATATATATACAATAAAAATCAGGAGCCGTATGCTTCTGCACTTACCATAAAGTGTAGTTGCAAATGAAGCAATTTATTTGATTTGTAAGCACATTCGCCAATATTTTGACAACCTTCTAGTTTACACCACTAATTGTGCAGTAGCAGTGACTTCTGGGGTTAAACCTCCTGGCATAAAACCAAGGGGTGGTCTTAACTGTCTTTAAATGCTCAGCCCAAAGTATTATTTGGTAGGGACAAATAGTAGCTGACATACACTGTGCTGGTAATATCCTCTGTCTGCTGTAACAAGATCCTTTCCCAGCCAGCGCGCTGCCCTATTTTTGGAATGTGTTGGCTGGCAGTACAAAGTGGGCAGTTAGTCACCTTGAGTTCCACACGCTCGACTTTCAGTCCCCAGGGACTCTGCTCCACACTCAGTGCGAGCTGCTGTTGGCACAGGCCTTGAGTCAGTCAAAATTCTGTTCATTCTTCAAGATAAGATCTGAAATAAATGTGCCTTTTGAAAACTTGTATGGTTGCCATAGCCATAGGAATGCAACCTTCATTTAGAATCAGCAGCATATCGTGGTCACTGTCTGTGTCTTTCAGAAAATGTTACGTGGGGTTATCCAGAGATTCATAGTCTGGAGAGTGAGAAGGGCGTGTATTACCTTAGCTTAGCCTACTTCAGAAAGGTAGCAAAGAAATGATAGACTAAATCAAGAAGATTCAAAGAATCTGGTGTGTACATTCTCTTTATAAGCGATAGGATTTGTGCTCTGAACTCATCTAGCAGAGCTCTGAAATGTGCCATGGGAAGTCGAACAGAGATAAAGGGTAAAGGAGCCTGAGGAAAAGAAGACCTGTGCAAGTCTGCTTCTTCCAAATCTTCCTCCTAAAAGAGACAAATGAAAATCGGAATGATTCTGCTCTCTGGAATAGTTGTGTAGGAACACAGTGGTTGTCCTGTTGTGCTGCATGATCTGAAGTATTTGGCAATGAAGAACTCAGTTCTGTCTGTAGCAAATCTGACTATAACGGCATTAATGTAGATGACAGAGACAGAGTGACCCCACCAAATTCACATGGGGATCTAAAATTTAAAGAAAGGTATTTATTTTGGCATTGTAGTGCAGGAGCATGAAAGGACTATGTTACTGGCTTACAAGGGTTGCACGTTAGGTGTTTTTCTTTTCTCTGTGTGGCTCTGAAAATAATCATTGAAATGAATGATAATTGTCATTTTGCTATAGCACTTTATCAGCACTAACATAATACTTTTAGTCAGCTTTCACTTCTAGTACCAACATGGCCAGTTTCCAAGGGTTTGTTCATGGTTTACCCTGTGCTGAGAAAGTGCACTTTCATGTGATCTTTCTCTTATTGAAACTGTCAACATGGCTGGGAGATCTGCGTGATAATTTAATTATCACTTTTTTTTTCATATTAAAGCAATTAAAAGCAACTTGCAGAACAAGTCGAACAGTTAACTATACTCATACAGGCTAAAAAGAATTCTCAACGACAAATAGTTCATATTTGGTGACAGGAGTGGCTGTGGCTGAAGGGAGTGTGTGATTACTGTCTGATTACTGCACATCACAAATGACTACTTTTTTCTTTTTCTGTTTTTCCTCTGCTAATACAGTTATTAAATAGTTTGTATAAATGTAATAATTAGTCCTTTCTTTTAATGTTTAGAATTTTAAAACATTTCAGACATTCTTGGACGATTGTGTGCAGTGGAAATACAGTGGATTGTGTTAAAAAAAATGGATACTTTGTGTCTTAGTAGTGGTATTGACTTGAGAGTGAATAATAATGAGATGTAAGATGTACAAATCCACTTAGGGCCTTTGCTTGAGAATTTGTGTTGATGCACTTTCTCTTGTTTCTTCACTCTCCCTATGTGCTTACTCAGCCTTTTATCTTGCAAGCAAGCAATATGATTCAGGCAGTGCCCTGCATTTTAGTTTTCAGTGGAACCTGGTATTTTTATTAATATTTTGCATCATTTGAGTTTCCTAACATGAAGTTAACTCTGTGCTCATTTGCACATATGCAACAGCTTTATCTTCAGCCTACTGTATTACCATTGCAGTCTCTACCTGTGGTTGCCCGTGGTGGGATGCAAACTATCTTCAGTATTTGCAAGTATGGAGTATTTGGGGTAAAGCTTAATTATTTAAATAAAAATGTTCATGATGGACCTATACTGAAAATATACATTTTCCTGTCTGCTTAGTTGTTGAGTAGAAGGACTACGAAAATAATTTTTAGCCAATTCCCTTCAAGAGTTTATATTCTCTGCTAGGAAATTCTTTTGCTTGTTCACAGTTCACAGAAATTACCTTTTGCTTGTATGTACCAATGTATATGGCATTCAGTTCTGTGCCACTGGTACAGAGATACCTAATGTTGATGTGTTCCTCCTAAATACCATAAGTGATATGAAATATGCAGAAAGGGCTTCCATAAAGAAATACCTCTTTAAAGTTGAGTTTACACAGGTTTGGGATGAGACAGCCCACAGAGCAGTTGCTGAGATTGCATACACAGACAGTTGCACCTTCTATAATTTTTAATTGCTTTTTAAATTATAGATTAGAAGCTGTTTGATGTACTGAAAAAGGCTGAGTCTTTCTGTGGTTCATGCTCTGGTCTGGGGGCTCTGGCTGAAATGTCATAGTTCTTTCAGGAATTCCCTCAGTGAGTTTGGAGGAGTCTCTTCATGAAATGTGAGAAAGCACTAAGTTATCTAACTGTGAAGAGCAGCTTGTATGGACAGAGAAAGGATGTCTCCAGCCTCTATGCATAAGGTATATTTAAAATCAGATTTACTCACAAGCTAAATGTCATGTTTGCACTACACTAACATATTATGTTTAACAGCTGCTGGGAACAACACCAATAGTCAAAGGATTTTTAGTGAGATGTGTCAGTGCTTTGAGGCTGGGTTAAGATACTCGATTATGAATGTCCTTTGAGCAGGAGATATTAAACTTGCTTGCATTCCTTCATTCAAGGCCAAATGTCAGATCATCTTTCAGTAATGCTAGATCTTTTTTTTTTTTTTTTTTTTGCAAGCCAGATAATGTTGTGACAGTATTTCAATGCTATAATTCCCCTAAATTACATATTGAATGAAAACATTTCAAGGGTATCAACTGCTTACTACAGAGGTGTATTTGCTCTGCTTGCCTGAATCCTCATATATCCCTTGCAGAATTTCTTTGAAAGTCTTTAAAATCATTTTGTGTCTCATCTGTAGAGTATAAAGAGAAAAGGTACACAGATTAGAGGGTTAAAAGAGCATTTTGGTTATGTGATAAATAGAAATGCTTATGTCCTTTTTGTTATAAAAAAAAAATCAGCTCTGTGTATTTGAGAGCATATTAATGGTGTGGCACCAGTGAGAGGTTTTCTGCACAAGAGTCAATTTAATCTTTGTGTTTTGTTGGACACTGCCTGCACTGGTTCTGAAAGCTGTTTTTCTTGAGAATATATTTGCTTTGAGTCAGATGAAAGGGATACTAAGAAAGCCATAATGGTGGTAAAATGGAGTTCTTGGGAACGCTGCATTATCCCTGCTTGTGAACTTTTAGTAGTTTGATTTTCTATCAGAATAAACAAGAGTTGAAAGATGACTAGTTCCTACTGATTATGTGCAAACTTTATCACTCAGCTATTACCATCTGAAGTCTTGTGTAAACAGCTGTACCGCAGGGGACGTTCTCTAAATTGCAAGGTCTTCCCACTTTGCTGCCACAGAAGACTGACTGCAAGTCAGTCTCTGCCAGCTCATGTTAAAACAGACCCAGTGCCTGTGTTAGGTCATCTATTAGAGATACATCTCCCTTCTAAATCAAATTAAGCTTTTTCTGGGCATCTGCTTTTTATCACCAAAGATTTTTAAACTGCTAGCACTCGTTACCATGAACAAAGTTGTCTTGCTGGAGCACTAAGTAGCTGCATATGGATTTTTTTTATGCTTATGGACAAGTATTTCCATGCTGCATCTCCGTGGCTTTGAGGAAGGAGGCATTTTGTTGATCTGCTTGGGCTCGTGTTTGTATAATTACTGCAGGTGCTCTGAAGAAATGAAATTTGCCTGTGATCTGCCCTTAAATTGTGAAGTTAAGGAGACTTTTTTGCTCCAGTTGTAAAATTTGTTGTGAGATCTCCCTGCTGAAAGGGCTGAGCTTGACTGGCTGAGAAAGCTAAGAAAGCATTTTTTGGTTTGTCCTCTGCAATAGCTGGAAAAGCTACTACAAAAAAAATTATATAGTGAAATAAGGGTCTGTGTTGTTGTGAAGAAATATAAAGGCAAGTTTTAAATATGTTATATGAAAGTTAGGGTAGGTAAAAAGGAAATCAGTGTATGGAAATTTGTGTTTATATTTGGACCATTCTGCTTTAAAATAAGTATGTAAAAATAAACAGGGCACTGTACAGACATCTTAAGATCCATGAAACCATGGAGCATCCCACTTGTTTACAGCTGACGTGTTACAGTCAGATGACTGAAGGAGTTAAACACCTGGAGCAAGGTTGCTAAACTGCTAAGCTGGCTTTTGGCAGCAGCACCAGCATGCAGACTGAGTTTTCCCTTCATTATGGTTCAGTGACTAATTCATTCAAAGCTGAGAAACCAATTGAGAGTTGAAAATTCAAGAAAGCTTCTTTTCCTGTTCTTACCTCTCTGTATATCGATATGTAAGAGGACATGAGCTGCAGGTTTTAAATGCTTGCTGGACATGAAGGACAAAAATAAGAATTAATTTTTTTTAATATATCCAGTGCACTAAATTTGTTTTTATTTTAAACCCTAAATGACATTTTTTGTCATTTTTCCTAAATATTTAAATAAATAGTAATTACTGCCAAAGTACTAGAAGGTATAGAATTGGCTAAGTAATTATGTATAATGTAGAATTGACAAAAAGGTATTTCTGTCAGGTGTGGCAGTTATTATACTGAGTTGTAAAACATTTATTTTTAATAGTTACTAGTCAATTCGGAATGTTTTTGTAAGAAAACAACTGAAGGGGTTTTTTTTCTTGGCTTCTTACAAGTAATCCCTTCCTTTGGAGGTTGCACTTCTATTTATTTCAGCTGATGTTCCTCTGAGCTAAAACTATTCTACCATGAAAAAATATAAGGTTCATGTGTCAAATCTTTAGCATTTACAGATAGCAATACCTGATCTATGAAAGTATGTCAGGCCTTGCCTATTTGAAAAGAAATACTTCTTTAAAAGGGCTAGAGGTCATATGTGTTTTGATAGACTCTATTCTTCAACCAGATCTTTTGTATTTTGCTATACTTATAAAGGCAGGTCTAGAAAAGGAAGAGTCTCATGTATGTTCTCAAAAGAAATATAATTTAAACCCACTTCCTAATTTGTTGAATATATTTGAGAAGTTCAGAATAGAGCTTTAGGTAAACAGATGGACTTACAGAGAATTGAATTATGGGAAATACTTGATTTAAAGTTTTAATTTTAGTTTTTCCCTCATGTTTTGATTTGGGAAGTTAGACATAAATCCGAATACTTTTAATCTAATATCTACACTTGACTGTGATTTTATAATTACCTAAACAAAGTCTTAAAGAAGTGTTCACAAAAATGTATCAAGTACTGATTAAGATTTCAAAGGACTTTTAATTTTTTTATAGAGGATTGCAACTGTAGATAAATATTTTTTCTAGTTTAAGCTCTGTTTCATCCCTCTATAATTTCAAGTTTCATAACCTTTTTCCTCTTATATCAAGAGATATTTTTAATATGAAAAGATCATGTCAAAACTTAGCTCAACCCTTCATCAGGCTTTTTAAAACCTAAGTTAGAATTCTGTTTCTAAGATAAACAGATTTGGATCAGAAAGATTTTCAGCTAGCTAGTATTCATTTTGGCTGAGAGTTCAAGCAACATCTTTAATCATATTTTTGTTGATTATTTATTAGTTTCTGTGGGAAATCAAAGGACAGACAACCTAAAATATGTCTTCCGTAAGATACATCATGAATCAGAAGCTGTAGCAAAGAATTTCTAGGATGTGTCTTTCATGTACTTATATGAACTGATTGAGAGATAAAATATACATCTTTAGTGTGTGTGTAACATGCAGATGAAGGCTGACCCAAAAATGGAAGACTCCACTATCTGGCTGGAGTAGGATTTCTATTTCATTACTCGAGTAAGAAAAGAGTATTTTTGTTCTGTTCCCTGTTGTCTGAAGGGCCGTGACTAAAACTAATGCAACACATCAAAGAAAACTGGCATAGAAGTTCCCATTAAGCATTCAAGTCTACCTTTGGAAATGTTGCAAAATGTGTGTTCCCATAATTGGTCTGTACTTGTAGGGGGTAGTAATAAAACTTGATATCATCCAAATATAGCTATGAAACCCCCATCAACTTTTAGCAGTCACTGTTAGGTGCTTTTAAATGATGATAGTGAAAGACTGGCCTTAGCACTGACACAAAGAAGGAGACAATAGTCTCTTCTTGTAGGAGTGTCCATAGGCTGAGCATTTTATTGCAGACATCAGTGGTAGAAAACAAATACTAGTTAATTGGAAAGGTGATTGGGTGAAACTAATTCTTCATTTTGAATCTGCTGCTGTAAAAAAAATATCATTCTAAAATTTTTACAACTTTACGAACCCACACTTCATTCAAAAAGCTCCTTGGCCAGGGAGAAGCAGCGTTATCTGACATAATGAGTAAAAAGCATTTAGCTGATTTCTGGCTGCCAGTTCATGTCTCTGAGCTTTTCTGGCTGCTTCAATTTGCAGGGGATTTGACTCTTTCTCCCTGCCTTCTCTTTCCCAGTCCTTCTGACTGCACATGGTCGAGGTTTCCTCCTTCTCTGGTAAGAGGGTACCTGTCATCAGCAATGTAAATTTTTAGTGCAATAATTTGTTGATATGAACTGAGCAGACAGAATGTCCATCATCAAATGCTCCATCAGGATACTGCTGGCTGCCGAGAGAGGGATGGAAATACTCAAAAAGTAATGCATGCCCCCCAGCAAGAAAACTAGAGAAAAAAACGAAATGGTGTGCAGATTTCGTGCCAAATTTGTAGTGGAATTTGGATTTTCTTCCAAAGCGTACTGACAGTCTAATAAAAATAATTTATGTATTAAATTTTATCATTAAACCCAATTATTTTTCTCATCTTTGTTTCCAATTTAAGCGGTAAATACATTTTTCTTTATGTATATCAGTTTGGCAGTAGAAATCATTCTTTTTTTTTTCCCCTTCAACACAAGATAATAGAAGCAAAAAGACAAATATAAATTTTTTATAAAATAAACAATATGACATGTTCTTAATTTTTTATTGGAAAGAAATCAAATGTCTTGTAACAAGAATATTTTTCTTCCATGAAATATATTGAGTTATTTTTCAAAAAGCTCTTTCTTATGGGGGTAAAAGTAATGATTTCGTTTAATTCTTTAGCATTTCCTTTGTAGGGCAGAGTCTACTGGAGTATTAAAACAGAGGTTTAGTGCAGTATTTGGAATTGGGTGGTGTTTGGCAGTCTGAATGTCAGTGCTGCCAAATATAATATGATTCAAACACCACTAATAGTTTCTACTTAGCCATATGTGCGATTTTGTAAATGTCTATGGAAATTGTGCAATACTCATTTTTTTGGGATGATCTATATATGCAAACACAAGCTGTGTCCTCATTCTGTGTCCTAAGGCAAGATCTACAAATACAAGAGAGTACAAGCCAGTAGCCAAAATACAGCAGAGCTTTCATTTTGTGAGCTTGTGTCTCCTTCAGTGTAGAAGTTCTGTCTATCTGAACAGTAAATTCATTACCTTGTTCTTCATTTACATCCAAAGAGCTTGAGGAAAGCATCAACTATTAATTAGCCTTTATAAAATAATAAATTAGCCTTTATAAAAGAATAAATTAGATACAACCCCATGTTTGGCTGCCTTTGTCAAGTGCGTGAGAGATGCTACTGCTGTTTATTTAGCTTATATCTCAGAGTGAGAGCAAAGCCCGCTGTGTTTTCCTCTACCCTTTTCATAAATACCTCTGATTTTCTTTATTGAAGTGATTTAAGGACACTTGGGACCAAGGATTTTTATTTTTTTTTAAATAGTCATTATTTAGTTTCTAGATGTATTGGTGAGGAAACAAAGATTACCTTGTTCATAAGGGAATTGGTGCCCCAGGTTAATGTCCAGGTGTTCTTTCAACTGATGCCTGAGACTAATTTCTTCCTGGCCCTCTGGTAACCAGCTGAAGCAGGAGCCCAGCTGGTATATCTTCACTCTTGCATACCAACATCTTTCACTGATTCACAGATTTCCTTATATCCTCAGTACTTCCTCTACTGCTTAACAATCTTTGAACAGTAGTTTGAAGGTAACTGCTGTTGTGCCTTGCAATGGCTGCATCTGAACCAAGGAATGATTTTTTTTTTTTAAATCATAATCTCATAATGATCCTCATAAGCTCTCTTTGTCAAAAGGTCATAAATTTGAGAACCCATCAAAGGTTTGCTAAAGAAATACTTAACACTGAATATTATCTGGTTTGAATATTGTGAGTTTGGATGGCATTTAAGCAGGTAATGCTACAAAGGAGAGTTCTTAATACGTTTAAGTCAAGCATTCAGTCTCTTATTTTCTCTCTCTCTCTCTCTCTCTCACACACACACTTATCTGCTGCCACCTGTCAAAGTTCACAATTTCAGTCAATTTTTGCCTGCTACGCAGAGATGTAAACTATGTCAGTCTAAAAATACACTGAGCAAGAGACATCCAATGTTCCTTTACTGCATTCTGAACTTTAGGTTGCATATATCATGTGCTTTATTTTTAAACCCTCATGCAGAGTGTACAGATCTTTTGTATTCACCATTTGGTGTGTGACCTATTTGAATAAGGGAGGTAGTAAATGTTAGAAGGAAGCAGGTGAGGGGACAGCAAAGGGGCAGCCATCAATTTCAACTGCATCTTAGTAAAGAATATACTTACCCTGAGGGTAGGTGGAAAGTGGAAGCTTCAGAGTTGGAGTTTCTTATGGGAAAAAAAAAATGACAAACAAAGTGATCTTTGCAGGTGCTGTTGACCTGTGAAGTAGGAAGAAGGCAAGTTCATTATTTATGTGGTGGAAAATATCAGATGGGAGTACACAGCACAGAGAAAAATAAATTTAACCTCATGTGGTAAACAACAGTTTGAGGAAATAAGCTCTGAAGACCATTGACAGAGAAAAACAGCAGAGTCATGAGGGTTTCACTGAAGTAATATAGCTTCAGACTTTTCGTATGAGCCAGGAGAAAACTTCACAATTCCAAGTGCTTCTCAGTACTACTCATGTATTAGTGTGAAGTTACTAGTTGGTGTATAGTTGAATCATACAGACTATGTACATTTGGACATTTAGAGCAACTAATTGAATTGAGAGCAAATAACACATCAGCACCAGCTCTGAAGGACTAGTAATTAAGATGTGGAAAGAGGAAAAAGTCTTTTTTCACCAGAATGTTCACGTAACTCCATGTCTGCTTTCATTATATTCATTCAGACTTGTCCGTCCCTGTCGGTTCTACAAACATTTAAATCACTGTTTACAACTATGGAAAAGGGAAGGTGGAAGCTCCTTATAATGGCTTGTATAAAAGGATTGTTGTTTGAACAGCTCTTTTGAGAGAACCTCTGAAACAATTCCTTTTGTGTTGTCTGTAGAAACTAAAGCACAGTTCACTGAGTTATGTTAATTCTCTCAGGACTGTGTGCAGCATCTTCTGGGGTTTCTTCAGTTCCTGAAGGACCTTCACAGCATAACTGCATGTTCTAATTATATAACCACACATTTGCACCACTTATGTCATTAAGTGTAATTGCACTTGCTGTGTGAACCTGCAATGATAGAGCAAAAATTACTGTGAGAAGAATGACACAACAAAATCTTAATTAACAAAACATCAAGTATGTAAGACATGCTTACCAAAATATAGTATATACTGAAGACTAAAGAATTCCGTAATGCTCAAGTATTTGCAAAATCTGAGTGTTTTCTTATGCATGCACTTGTGAGACCTTTGCCTGAATTTGGGTGCAGTTTTTGTTGTGTATGTTAAACTCATTTAATGTTTGTGCTACATAGAAATAGTACTGGTAGTTGACAACTGTAGCTCTGGATGTAGGCAGATAAGCCTTTATATGTGGATTCTACCATCAGACTTAGCTAAGGAATTTGATCTAAATGACTTGATAGTTTTACAGGACTGAGTTAGAGCAAAACATGGTGCAAGAGTTCCTGTGGCACAAGTCTGCAAGTGGCGCTCTCCTTTCTGACCCTGGTGTGGTGTTGTCAGTGCCGAAGTGTTTGCAGGAACCCTGGGACATTGGTGACACAGTGATATTTTGGATGAGGCAAAAGTTCTACCTTTGAGGTGTTGTGAAGATTCCTGGCATGCATTCCACAAGCACTTTAGTGAAGAGAAGAGCCTTGGTCCAGAGACCTCGCAGATTGCTGTATTCAGACTCAGTTCCCCAGATTATTTCCTTTGGACTTCGATTTGTCTTTCCCTGAAACTGTTGATTTGTGTTAGACAGCTGTTGCCTTTTATTCAGACCTGTCTGGAGTTCAGCAATTTATCTGAAGTTGTAAAGCTAGTCTAAGACAACTCATCAAAGGCTCAACAAAAGCATTTTCTTAATGGGAAGTAATTTTCCAATCAACATGTAACAGAACTGTAGTAATGCATTGTAATATCCTTTGATGTAGCTTAAGACACACAGTTGCCTAATAAGAATGCCTAATTGTGTAGGTTTCATTGTACATAGCTGAGGAACAGTTTTCAGTGGCTTCTAAGGTATTATGAGATACTTTTGACTGAAATTTAAATTCAAGATTGTATCATATAATGAAAATGGAGACATGCTGCATTAGCATAATTATCTCTCTAGTTGTAAATATTTATGCAACAATACTGCAAAGACCAAATGTAGTTATGTGCTTTTATTCCAGTTGGTCTAAACATTCAAGAAAAGCTAGTTCTTCAGCAGTTCTAGGAACAGTTTGCTCATCAAGTTATAAATAAGCTTTTAGAGGATTTAAGCTCACCTTTCTAACAGATTTATTTTTCTCTTATTTATTTGCTTCAAATATTTCATTCTTGGGTTTGTTTATGGTACCCCACGAAACTTCTTGTACTTCTAAAAAGATTTATATATTTTTTAAAAGTCACTTTTATGTGAAAGTTTCTCTTGGAAAAGCATGTTTATAAAGCTCACCTGTACCTTTCTTTTAAATAGAAGTCTGGGGAAGGGGCATTGTCTGCTGGGTATCTGTCTGAACATATGGGCTGAATTACTCAGCAAAGAATTGAACCACACTGTTTCAGATTGGTTACGGTGCTAAAAACTGCCTCGCACTGCTCTGCAGAAGAGGGATGGATAAAACGCTCTTTGAACAGTCAAGATTTTTTAAAAACGTCAGTGCAGAGGGCTTGCATTTGTGTTTGGCTTTCTAGACCTGCCTCTTGACCTTCTAATTACTTGATTTGAAACAGCACTGAGGGTATAATAAAACTGGAGGTTGTCTCTCGTTTGCTTTATCATAAATTAAAGCTGTTAGTTTGGTGAGGTGAAAGTAGAGGCAGAGTGTTCATTACTGCTCAAGTGACGGCTTGTCAATAGCACTGCCTTTTAGTTTGTTCTAGTCAGCACTTGCTGTGCATTTTGTTGGACCACTGGGAAATAAATACAACAAGATTATACATTTGGAATACCACAAGAGTTCATGAAGGGTAAAACCAAAAAAAAAAAAAAAAACCAACCAGATGATAAATTATACACTTGGTAGAAAGTGACATGCTATCTTGTGCTATTAACAACCAGAGATAATTGCAGTGAATTGTAATTGCAGTTTGCAACTTACAGTACAGTGTGTCCAACATCAATCTTAATAGTGAACAAAGCAATTTATATTAAAAGTTAATTCACTTGGTAAGTTTCGGCTGTATACAAGGGAGCTAACAGATGTAGCTTTTCAGAAAGTTCAAAGGCATTTAGAACATGGAGAGAAATGCTAATGTAGTAAGCCTCAGAGAAATATTGCATTACTACTTGTAATGAAAACAAATGTATACCATTATATCCCAGTTTGTGTTTATTTAATAAACTATGCAGTTTTGTACATTGAAGAAATTCTGTTTCTGAATGTAACAAAACCAGATTTTTACCCATAGATTATACAAGAATAGCAATTAAATATGTATAGGGTAAGTGGGGTCTAGATTTCCATGTATTTGAGTCTATATTCAATTTTAACTTAATCCATTTATGAGTCAGTACTAAAATGCGTGCGTGTGTGTGTATATGTGTTTATACATATGTATTACTGGAATTGTTAAATCTAAGACTTCATTCTGGAATTGTTTAGTAGTACACAGGGTATTTTGCTAGGTTGCCTGGTCATAATTACTCTGGATTTTAAGTGATATCTTTAATTGGGTTTAATTAAAATGAAACCCTATTTTGGGAAAGCCCAACACCCGTTCTTATGCAGATGATAATCTGGCCCTCGCTGACCATGTAGTGGTGCCCTGCTGTCTGGGAGAGCTTCTGCATCCTGCTGACTTCTGTTTTGTGGGCTACAGGACTTTCATATTTACTTTAATGGACCTTACCATTTTCTGAGTGTTGTGGTCAGTCCTTGGTGCTCATCAGGTTGACAGAGAATGTCCTGATCTGCAGAGTCACGTTCTAAACATGTGCTGTTCTGCTTTGTGCTTTTGTGGGTGACCATCGATACAGTTTAAAACTGCAGGGTGAAAGTGCTGCTGTTTTTGATAGTTGTTTAGCAAAGTATGAAATTCTCCAAATTAAAACGTACTTAGATTTGCCTAACTGAATAATGGCTACATTTTTTTAGAACGGGGAAAAAGACTGAGGGGCAAGGGGGCATCTTACATATCCCAACCTCATTTAGAGGATTCATCCAACACAGAAAGGAGAATCACTCTGCATTTTGTACCATCGTGCTTTTTCATAAACGCCTTGTCCTTATGAGAGAGCAGAGTTAGTTCATATATGTGTCTTGGCTAGATTTTCACCTAGTGTGACCTGCTATAGTTCTGCTGAATTCAGTGGAACAAAGACATTTAACACTAGCTAATGATTGATTCTCGCAGGAGTTTGGGGAGTAGCTGAAAAGCTGGACCGAGGCTATTTTTCTTCTTCATGACAGTATTTTCACTGGGTAGGTCAGAATGTTGTTCTGAAGTGCACAATGTTGCTTAGATGTATGGTTTGGAATTTTTACTTGGCTCTGCTGAAGGAGATCCAGAGTTGCACTGAACATCTTATACGTGCATTTTACATTGTTTCTCTTATGCAATATATACATGTGCATTAGGCAGGATTTTAGTCTAGGTTTCAATGAATATTTATGCTATTAAAAAAGCTGTCTTAAAAGATTTGATCACTAATGTTATAATGTGGAGGAAAACTAGCAATTCTTAGTAGCATGCTTTTAAATTTGGTGGTAAATACCTGTAATTTTTAGAATGAGATATAGAATATAAAGAATACTTTTTTTTTTTTCTGGCAATTAATTTTCTCCTGTAAAACAACATACTGTATCTGACATAAATTGGCAGGAAAGGTAATTTGAGAAACTCAGCTTAGAAATGTTACACATAATTTTCCATTTGTTTTAGCAAAAGTCATCTCTAGATCAAAGGGGTGTTTTGGCAGCCAGACATTTTGAATGTACATTATCCAACTTAATTTTTTTTTACTTTTTTATGGTTAAAAATGGAATTATTAAAAATACAGAAAATGATCTTGTATTTTACTTCATTTTATCAGGAGCAAATCTCACTGCATATGTGAATATACTCACTAGTGTAATTTGTCTTACGGTGAATGGCATGTGATGCTTTCTATATGCACACATATATATGTATATGTACACCTAATAAGAACCAAGTTCTTTTGCCATTTTTCTCCTTAGTTTTGTGGCTGTTAGTGCATGTTCCATTTATTACTGTGCTAGCAGAACACGTATCCAAAAAACCCATCAAACCAAATTAATGCTAAAATGTCTCTCTAGTCTAGTTTTACACTGAGGCAGAAGAGTAGAGGGCAGTTGGGCAGGACAGTGTGGAGCTTCACCACTCCTGGCAGTGTGGGGAACAACTGCCTACCAGCATGGGTATGTGGATAAACACAGGAACAGTGGTATAAATTCAGAGCGAGGATCCATCAGACTCCCCTGTTCTGCTTCCAGGAGTGGCCATGTGCAGATACTTAGGGAATAAGAAAAGACCAGGAGCAAATGGTACTTCACTCAACCTCTGGGTCTGAAGGAAGGGGATTCTTGTGTGTGCTGCCGAGTGCCCCAGTGTAGGCAGCGCTGTGTCTGAGCGGGTGTTCCAGCTGGATGTGCTGCAGGAGCCTTGGAGTGGCTGACTCTTGCACTGGGGCAGTGGTGGAGACCTGGCTGCCAAGGGACTTGCTTTCCCTCTCCTCTGGTAGCCCCAGAGATACAGCAGTGGTGCAGGAGGCTGGGCAGCAGTGTCACAGACTGGATGGATTGAGATTGTCTTGCAGTAGAAAGAATGGGAAAACACAAAGAAATCACATTTTTGAGAAGCTCAGCAGTTAAGAGCTTCTATTTAACGATCTGGTTAAAGGAGACAGGTTTTCACAGGAGTTCGTGTACTGTGTATATATTTACTCTGCATATATATATATACATTCCATAAAAAGGTGTGCTTGTCTTTTTCCCTAGGCACTCTTTGAGCAATGTCAAAAGCACAATTATAAAAATAGGCTAGTTGGGACCCTCTGTTCACCCAGTAATTAACATAAATCATAATCTAGGAAAAAAACTTTATTTTTAGGCTTTACCGTCTCCCACCAGAACAGTTAAATGGCTAGACATCAAAATTGTTGAGCTGTTTGCTATTGTTTGCTCTTCACTCAGAACAGGATTTATTTGATTTTTACACGTGCATAACTATATAAGAAGAATTCCTGAAAAATAGTCTTGTGAGTCAGATGTGGCCTGGTATTGCTCTTTCTTTATGTAAATGATGGCACGTTGTCCATTAATGAGAATGCTTAGCATTACGTTTAGCACCTACTTCAGAGGAAAAGTTGCAAAATGTTAACAAAAGAAACTTACTTTTAGGAATTTATTATTAATGACAGTGAGCAACATGGGAAAAGCCTGAAGGATTCTACAGGAGAAATAATGGATCATGCCCTGAAATGCCTTTTAATGTAATTGAAATTGAAATAAATTACAGTATTCCTGAAATAGAAAAATGTAAGTAACAGAAGGATCCATTGTGATATCCTCAGGACTTTATCAAAACTGAAATCTATTAGGGATAAGGAGAGGAACAGAAAGCAGGAGCTGTAACAAAGGTGAAATTGAAGATTTAGAGAAAAAGGACAACAGTCATAACATATGCATGCAGGATGATCTAGGAAAGAGGCCTAGAGAAAGGCTTTAAAAAGATCTTTATACAAAATAAATGTAAATAAAACTGTATATCCACTGACGTATAAAACTGGAGAAAGAAGTAAGATCCTCTTCAAATTTGAGTGCAATTTTTGAGGGCAGAAGAGAGTGAGAATCTGCTTCTGTTGGAGAATTTATTTTGGTGAAATAACTGTTGAAACTGTATTTCCATTTCTTGGTAGTTTTGTGGGGGAAAACAAATCTAACTCTGGTTACATCAAAACAAATGAAACCAGGTCGGGAAACCCAGCTTCTCCACCACTGAAGTCTGTGAAAATATGATCCAGCCTGAATACTTGGTGTGGTGTCTGTGCTAGGAGAAAATATGAACAATTCTGGTAAAGAAATGAAAGTAGGAATTTTGGGTTTGGGGTTTTTTTTGTTATTATGAAACACACAGAACGGGTGAAGACATTGCAAGCTGGATATTTGCTGCAGTGCATTTGTTTCTCAGGATCTCAAGTAGCTCTCTGATTTTAGGCTTTATAAAAGGTGTCGGTGTTTGGTTTTTGTTTTTTGGTTTTTTTTTTCAAAGTAAACACACAAGTAGCAGGATTAAACAAAGAAAAGTTTAGGTTATTAAATAAAGTTCCAACACTTCTTACTTGCTCAAAATATTTGCAGCAAGTTCTCTGGAGTAGAAAATGAAGGGAATGTGCCGTGCAATTTTTCTTTAGCCTTTTTGCAATGCAACAGGGCAATCGATACAAATCTTTGCAGTAATCATATATTGATTTTCCTAGAATATAACTCCATTTAAAGCATTTTTATCCCCAGGAGTGAAAGCATTGGAGGCTATCAAAGGAGGAAGTAGCTTTCCTTGACCCCATCTGCAGTTCACATTGATTAACAGAGGCTAGGTAAAATAAATAAATATGTGTGAGAGAGAAGAAAGAAGAAAGAGTCACAGAAAGGTTAATACTGGCTGGGGAGAAACATAATTATAGTGCATTATGGTTTTTGTAAAATTATTAGGTCAGGATAAGCTAACAAGTGACTTGGAGAAGGTGGATTCTTCATTAATTCAGAGCCAAATATTGCAATACCTATTTTTCACTGACTATGCGTGCTGCAAATTCATGTAAGGAGGAGCTTTCTGATGATCTACCCCTGTGTGTATGCAGGTTTCAGGATAGCAAAATTGAGTTGAAACTGGTAGGTTTTTACTTTACCTTGTAATGGAAAGTCTGTTATGATATACTGAGTCTGGGACAAGTTCATAGTGAGTGTGCAGAGGTGGCATTGAAAGAAGTTGGGTGAATCCATGACACTGTATTTGCATTAATTGTAAAAATGCTGTTGTTGTAAATAATTTTTAAAAGTTGAAGAAACGTGATGGATTTGTTTTTATTACTATTTTGTGAAAAAGTACAAACTGCATATTATTTTAATATCATTTTCGTAACACTGAAGCAAGTCTTCAGTGTATTGAATACAGTTTTCAGTTTTTAGCTACATACTTCCTTCACTGGAAGTGCAAAGTAGATGATATCACATCTCATGCAAGTGTTGTGCTCTTCAATGTGTTACTCTCCCACGAGACAGTAAAACCAAGGCCATGTAATAGGTAGAGGCCATATGCTGTAGTTTTTGAATAAGATTTTTCTTCAAAGCCAGGAGTTTTTGGGTTTTCTGATTCATCTTAGCTGCCTAAAAAGTCCCTGCAGCCCATCCCATGCATCTTTCAACTTTGTACTTTCAATCTGGCAGTTTTACCTCCTCTCCTGTCACTTCAGTAATTTCCTGGCCCTTACCTGCCCTTTTCTATGTTTTTGTGGCTGAAGCTGGGTTCTCACAGATCAACCTTTATTAAATTAAAAGGTGAGTGTAGCCTCATTATCCTTCTCAGTGCTCTGTAGTTTGATACTGTTTATTTTACCAGCAGCTTCAGAGATTTTTTTGCTTCAGGCAAAGCAACTACTACACACAGTCAGATAAAGTACCTTATCTGTCAGCAGCACTCTTGTGAATTAATCATAATTCAATAGGTTTACTAATCAAGATTTGAGATGAATGTTTTGATAGAGCAATCAGATTTGTCTAATCTATTATTCCTTGACAGTTGCTTTAGGCAGTGCTAACTTGGCGTTGGTACCTGGTTTGGATCAGTTTGGCGTGGCCCCACCAGTCAGTAGCATCAGTTATTGAAGTGATGGACTTATAGTCCTTTTTTTTAGTCCTTTTCCAGTTTCAAGAGAGACTGGAGTGAAGCTGAGATCAGGCAGCTCATGCCTATCCAGTGCCATGTTATCAAAACATTTTTGAACCAGGAGTTCATTTTGTAATTTTCACAAACAGCAGAACTACTCCAAGCTTGTTGACAAATCTGAGACATGATTTATGGTAGCATATGCAAACATTGCTCAGGACTGAAAGGGTCACTGGAATAGAAAGGAGATAAACTTAATATATCGTTAAGTGTTGCTAATTATGAATCAAGTCACGTCTGATGTCACTAAAATTTGTCCTTTATTTTGCCCAGTTAAACATTCTTGGGGGTAATTTACAACATACCTTGCAGCAGTTTCCTCAATTTGAAAGCATAAACGAAAGCTTTCATTGTATATTGACATATTTTTCTTGTTAAGCAATGTTTAAAGTACTGATACAAGGTGCTGTAATAGTGGGTTAGACTGCAAGTGCAAGTTTGGTACATTGTAGTCAATAATGCATTAGTGTGGGAAAATGAAGGAGAGGATTGATGTGTTTGGTGTTTTTATTAACAGGGGTGAAGAAGAAGGAAAAAAAAAAGCCCTCATGCATCCGTAGCTAAATATAGACCTTTTTTCCTATTTAATTTAATTTTTGGATATGTTTGAGTAGTATGAACACAATATATGTGTGGACCTCTAGTTTCATCATTACTTGAAGATATGTTCTTTCTGTCATGCTAATCTTATGGTACTTTGATTTTGGGGGGCCAAATAGCATGTCCATGGTGATGTGATGGGAAGTTCACTGTGGACTGTCCTCTGTACAGATGGTGGTTGTAGCTGATGCCTGTTCTTGTGCAGGCTACTATGAGAACTTTCTAACATTTATATTCTGAGGAACCACTTGACACAGAGCTAAAACCAATTCCTTACCAATGGGATGTCAAATCTTCTGCCCTACATACAGCTTCTCTTTTAACCATTTGAAAATTTGAAATACATTAGGTAAAAGAAGAAGCCAGAAAGTACCAATTCTAACATAGATATTCAGCCCTAAGCCTCAAAACCAGAAATGTACAGGTGTAACATTTTACATAGCAGAAATCAGTGTCCAAATGCTTTTACTGTTCTAGTTGTGAAGGAATTTAGTGCAGTGGAGAGTCAACTTGGACTGCTAATATTCTATGGGATAGGAATAGCCTGTCATTTATTGATGAGCTCAGAAGACCATGGTATAAATATTGTATTCACTTGAGGTTAAATAAGCAATCAGAATGCTAGATCTTTGCAGACCTGCTTTAGTTGCTTTCCTGGAGCGATCTATGAGCTCAAAAGCTCACTAACTTTCAGAATACCTGCACAGATGCTCTCTAAAGTCCTAGTGCCAATACTTTATGAACACTGCAATGGAGTAAGGATGCCAGTAGCACTGGGGGCTAAAGAGAATCAGCAGGTGAACTGAGTCACAGGCTAATGCTCATCCATATTGAATCTGCTGCAGACAGTGAGGACAATAACACCTCTCAGTAATGATCAATGAAATACTTCTCTGGTTAATTTCAGCTCAAGTGAATGGCTTCAGTATCTGCTGCACGTCACAAAGAACTTTCTTATGTCATGTTGCAAAGCAACAATGACTAGTAAAAAACCTCAAAGTGATACTCAAGTGCAAGAAAACCCTCTAATTTTACCATTTTGGGATTTTTTAGCATAGCCTACTAAATGAAAAAAAAAAAAAACAACAACAACCCCACCCCCCCTGTTTTATGACTTTCATTTTAAAATGAATTTCTTTATTTTTGCCAGTTACTACTGTGTTAAAAGCCAAAGTGAATATTATTTGTGCTCACTGCTCATAAAATACCATAGGCCTGTTTTCTATGAAGTGATGAGAATTACATTGACTTTGCCACCACAGGATTCCTTCTAATATCCTGTAAACAGTCTCATGCCCTGCATTTACTGCTGTGCTCAAATCCCATCTTTCCGTAACATTTAAAAGGAATAAAGAAAGGGCATCTTTTCCAATACCAAACTACCCTGTTGTTTCATTTGTGCACTGAACTGCTGTTGGTTACTTTGCAAGTTCCCTGTACTTCATAAACTGATCAACAAGAGTGTTCGTGTGCAAATGTAGATGAAGCTTTTTGGTGGTCAGTAAAGTACTGTGTATGTAAAGTGGTTAACTAAATTTCCTTGCTTCCTCCATCAAATTCTGCAAGTTAAAATTCCCATTCTGAGGTTCTCCACTCATTTAAAACCCTGGTGTCTTGACAGCCACCTTTGACTTCATTTTCTTCTTGATAAAATCTGTCATGACACGCAAGAGTGCCTTGCTCATGTGAGATGAATGATGGTCCTGCATGCTTACTACAATAACATGAGATTAACATAGATCAAAGATTGGCTAGAGTTATTAAGAGTAGGAAGCCTCCATATACCTAATTTATCTGGATTTTTTTTTCCCCTTTTGATAGTTAACATATCAAACTAATAAATAGCAATGAGTCATTCTGGTTCTTTCCTTTAGAGTACTAATAAATGGATATAAGTTGACAGTTTTATAATGGTGAAGAGATAAAAAGTGTTCTTGGTAAAAAGATTCTCTGTGTGAATACTTGTATGCATTTCTGTTCTCATGGTCATATATCTAACACCTGTGTGATCCCTCAGGCAATTCAGTCACTCATTTTTCCTGCCAATTTGCTTGCTTCATTTTGATCTATGTTTGCTATCATTTGTCAACTGACACCTTTAGCATGTTTTCACATCAGTTGTTTTGAGAACATGAATGCTGATAATTACATCAGTGCTGCCCCATTGCAGGAGAATAGACTAGACAGTCACTTGGGACTATTTTTTTAACAGTTATTTAACCGTTATTAATTTCTGGGTTTCATGTGTTGCAAAGTTGCTGGTTGCTTATCCATTTCTCTCATTGCAGATCTATAGGCAGTAACTAGAACTCTTGCATTAAGTGCATGTGCTCGTGGCTTCAGTATTGGAGCTTATGGTTGGGTCTTTTCCCCAGTTGTACATGTCTTGCCTCCCCTCATATAGATGTCAAAGACCTAAATAGTCTCAGGTTTCTAATGCCTCAGTTATTCTCAACTTCCTTAGCTTAGAACAGAATTCCCTAGAGTTTGTGCTCGGAAGTGTCCAGCATCTCTGCAATTTCCATGAAAAACCAGACTTTTTCATGACTTCCTGCGATTTCATAAGGGCTTCGTGCAAATACTCTTTATAGTGTCAGACATTCCTTATAATTTCTGCCTCTTTCTCATTACCGTGGTAGCTCCACCATCCAGTTCCAGCTGCTGTGTGCTCCTTTCTGTGGCAGCAATCTTCTCTCGAGCACTCACTTTTAAAAAGGAGTGTAGATGAGATCTAAGCAGTAATTGTGTTGCTCATTCATATATGGCTTTGCACAAACAAGATATCCCAGAAGACTCTTTGGCAGAGTTAATTTTCAATTTAGTCAACTGATTCATCTGGTTTTCTTCCCCAGACCTCATGCTTTGCAACATTTGATGCAAGGAGTAACTTGTCCTTGTGTGTACATAGGACTAAACATTTAACCCAGCTGTTGTCTTTTTATTTAGACAAAGATCTAAAGGCACTGTGAAATAAACCAGAAACTTATTGAAACAGAAGCACATCATTGTAACAAAAACACATTTTGTATCTCTAAGCAGTAGGTGAAGCTCCTTAACACAATTCTTAAATAAAACAAAAATCACTCAATTGGTGTTAAACAGTGCTACTGCTTTAAAAGAGACTTGCCCCAAAGGGCTTATTACGACAATTTTCCAAGTCTTTAATTTATTACGTGCTTGGTGTTTTACTGCCTTTCCCAGAATTTGGTTATCTCAGGCCCATTTTTGAGTGCTGAAAGGTCAAGAGGTGTAAAGGCACATCAGTGCGAAAATGTTTAGACTATTTGAAATCAAGGAATAAAATAGAAAGCTGTGTACTTCTGAAGTGCTTGTCCATATTTGGGAATCCAGGATAACATAATTTTAAACATTATAGTACATAATTAGCATTTACCTTCTTAACTATGCATTTTTTAATAAACGTCTAGAACAGGATTTACTGGACAGTATGGGTCCATTAGGTTTTCAACCTGGTATTTGAATGTGTGTATTGTGGGATTCTGTCTTTACTTTTTGCTTATTTGGGGTTGTTTTACTAAAATTTTGGCTTTTTATTTTGTCTCCCACAGGGAGACAAAGTGGTAAGATATTCACAATAACAAAAACGTAGCTTCTTCTGCAGTCTGCAGACACCTAAATGTACATGTGTAATAAGGAAGACACAATTTTGTTATTTAAAAATAGAAATCTTACATTTATGAATCAGCTTTTATCCCCAAGGATCCCAAAGTACTTTAGAAAACTCTTAACATGTGTTGGATCATTGAGTCACTAGAGTATTGGCACCTGTGGTGCAAAGCACAGTGGCCTTTAAAAGAAGTAAAATGCTTTAAAAAATATAGATACAAAAGATGGTAAGCATCCAGGTCAACTGCCACTAAAGTCTTCCCACCGAGTTTGATGGGAGTACACAAGAAAAAATTCATGAAATGTCATTATTTTATATAGCAGATTAAAAAAGGAAAGCACTTTCCATTTTTCCCCCCCTTAAAACACCTGTAGTTTTACAGAATCATTAATATACTACTTATGATTTCAGATCTTAAAGAGGCTTCTTAAAACCTTTTGAATTTAACTTCAATCACATGTACGTAAATTCAGGAATATTTTCTATTGTAAATTAGGGCTTTAGTTAGTAAAGAAATTGGAGTTTGAACAGGAGTAGAATGGATCCTATGATTTTGAAGGAAAATATGACTATAATGTCAAGACCCAATCTTGCTTGCATTGGCAGTGAAGAGAAATGATGGTGATGACCTTGATGGGCTGTGAATAAATACATAAAAAACCTTGAACTTACTGTATTTTAACATATGTTATCTGCCTGTCTTTCTCTGTTTAGGTGTGTTTCATGGTGATATGCATAAGAAATGCTTCCAAGATTTGTAGAGGGAAAGTGGGAATAGTTTTCCTCTTCTGTAGTAACCCAGGCACCTTCATTATTTCACTCCTGTATGTTTAAGGTCCTGGACCTTTTTCCTTCTGTTGCTTTTTGATTAATCTAACTTTCAAAAAGACAGATGCCCAAGGCTATACCCCTGAATGCACATGAAAACTGTTGTAGCAAGGTGTATGAATCTAAAATTCAACTGTGTGACATAACAGCAGCTGGTTTTCATCTGGAAGCAGAGATGCCTGGTGGTGTTAGTGCAGCCAGGGAAAACTGACCATCTCATTTGTGAGTGGTGCCATTTCACACATAAGTTGCTCAGAAACCAAAGCTGTGCTCTTGTAAAAAGATCTACCCCTCAAAGTTTTTGTTTGCACTGCCAGCTCCTGCCTCTGGGGAAGTGCCAGGCACTCCCAGGTTTGGGGAAGAGGTGCTGCTGGCACCGAGAGATGGGAAGCAGAGCTGCTGCTGTGGGTGGGCACGTCAGGGCAGGGGCTGTACCTGAAGGGGCTTGTCCAGGCATAGAGATGCTTGGCTGTGGCTTGAAGTCATCAGTACCAATTTGACTGTTGACTGTGCTCCAGTTCAAAGCCTGAGTCAGACTGATGTGTTTTTGTCTTTCTTGCAGGTGTTCTGTGCCAGGTAGTGTAGCCTCATAGGCCCTGCTAAACTGGGAATGGTACCAACACCGTGGAATGGTTTGGGGTTTTTTCTGTTTAGTGTATCAACATTTGCAGTCACAGTTGCTGTGTGTGAAATATTTCACAATCCTGAGTCATAATAAGTATTAGAATATGTTTTACTAAGATCAAAAAATTATCCTTAGCATTATCACTCAATGGTAATACAAGTGGTGTTAAGTTCTTTATAGAAAAAATGTGCTCATATTCTTTATCAAGAACAAATGATCTTGATGAAGACCTCTGGTAATATACAATGTATTATCATTATTAAAAATGTATTTCACTTGAATTATTTCTCATAATAATTACCTGTTGGAAGGGAGATAAAAAATACTCTTCTCAGAGTCCAGTGGATTTAGCTTAGCTTTGAGAAACTTGGTACACAGCAGCAGTAGCAGCCCAGGTACATTTTTAACTCCTGGGAAACATTCGAATGAAAGAGATGTTTAATTTCTGATGTAGTACTCCTCACCTTTTTTTTTTTTTTTTTTTTTTTTTTTTTTTTTTTTTTTTTTTTTTTTTTTTTTTTTTTTTTTTTTTTTTTTTGGCAGTTGCATGAATGAGTTTGATTTCTGTAATTGAAATATTTTGATTAATTTGTTTCATTGGACTGAAAATGTCAACAACATCGATTAAATTTAGATATTTTTCAGTTTAAAGTAAGTGGTAAAAATTTTTGTAGCTTAATTCAAGATACACTTGAGAACATTCAAGTCTAAAAGAAGGCAAAGTTAATTTGTTTCTTACCCCACTGACCATCCTGCTAATATTCACCATCCCTTTGTAGCATGAGTTTCCAAGTGTGTAGAAACCTTAAATCCGGAAATCATTTTGGCATTCTCATATGACTGACTTAAATAAATCTTTGGCTTGGGAATGTTTCCACACTCAACATCTCTCTCTCAAAATCCCCTCCAAAGAGAAGTAGTTTTAAATCACAATTAGTCTTTATGGCTTCATATGGTTCAGTTGCCTTTGCAGCCCTTGGATGTGTTAGCAGGGTAGGGTGGAGGTGAAATAATTACATAATGTCGTTATATAGAATGTAAACCTGACTAGGAACCTAAAGGTGGGATTCTTTTTTTTCTAAACTCTTCTCCTTACAAAGGCGGGGGGCAGGTGGGAAAGAGGCAGCCATTGCCATGGGACATCATTTGAGAAATATCCATAATTATACTTTATCCACTTCATTGATTTCATGCAAACAAATGGCTCTTGTATGTATGTTTTTGGTGGGTGGGTTGGTTGGGTGTCATAAGAAATTAATATGCTTTGGAAGATGTCCAGAGCTTAGATAATGCCTTTTTTTTTGGTTTTGGTTTTGGTTTGTTTTTTTTTTTGATACTAGTTAACAAATATTCTAGAGTTGAATTATGTAGCATTTGAGTGTTAGAATTAGAGTAGGATAAATCAGAACAAATATTAATAACTTGCCTGTACTCTGCATGGGCAAAATTTGTAGTCAATAATAAAATATTGTTAATCAGTGGATTGATTTGAACATAAATAAATTGTTCATTGATGCAGTTGAAGCACTAAATTTAAACATTGTCATCTATGGGTGTGTCAGATCTGAAGGCAACATTGCAGATGTTGATACTAATCAGAGAAGGGGATTTTTAATGGAGATATCCACCCTCTAGAGAATGGAAAGGGTAAGAGTTTTCTAATTAATATGATGCAAGATGATCAAAGCAGATCATCAAAATATGCAGTAACTACTGTACAGTCATATCTCTACTAATGGCTCTCGCTGTCTGCCTGTGACTGAACTGTAGAGAGAGGGAGGGGAAAAGTAGTTCAGAGTTCAAAGTAAAAGGGTGGGGAAATATTTTCCCAAACACGTTCGTGATATTTGAATCCCTGGGTCATATCTGCAAGAGTAAGTTGAAGTTTTATGCATTGATTTTAGATATATGACTTTCACTGATCTGGAAGTTGTAGTTCAGGAGACACTGAGGTCCAGGTTTAATCCTCCAGGAGGTACTACTTGCCATGATGTTTGGTGCGTTTCTGTTAGCCATACATTGAATCAGAACCAAGAGCTTTGTCAGTTGTTGTAAACAGCTGATCTTTTCCTCTTAGCAGTGCGTTTTCATCAAGTTATCTTTCATGATGAAGAAATTGAACTGAGATTAGAAGACTTATGTATTTCAAAATACAAGGACATTTGAGTCTGAGCACAAGGGAGGATGCCTACTCTTTTCCTCTTTAGCACCTCTCAAATTCATTGGAATATCTTTATTAGTTCTCTGAAGACTGAAAAGTCTTTGAATTGTCAGTGGCACATGTTCTCACACACAGAAATCTGAGAGAAGCTGAAACTTTTTTTGTTGTGACTGGCACTTGCAAGACATCAGTAAGTAAAATGCAGTATGTAATGCAGTATGTAGCTGTGAACAATTTCTTCCTCCTTTTTCTGTGTTCATATTTTATTTACTGTAGCTTGCTCTCAGTGCTCCAAATAATCTTAAAATAAATCTGATCCTATTTGATAAGACCAACAGTTTCTTCCCATCTTCTCCAATCCAATCAAATTCCTTATCAACCTAAAAATAATCACAGCAAGCCTCTTGAGAATTACCTACAGCCAATACCTGACTCTGCCCGGAATACTTCCTCAGCTCTTAGGGAGAAGGGAGTGCCAAAAACAATGCCAGTAGTCTGGCTTCAGAGAAAGAGATCTTACTCACTGACCGCTATTGCTTCATCTAGAGGTTTTCTTCTGTGTGCACTTACAGCAGTGGCTACTCTGGGCAGATCAGAAAGAGAGAAAAGGCATCTAGACAGGTAATTTCCCCCAAGCTTTAGAAGTTTAGACAAACTGCATTTTAAAATGTGCTTAGTAGATAGCAGTAAATAGAAATTTTTACTGCAAAGCTCTGGGATGTTTAGGGAACCACCACTTGGACAAATTGCACACTGGTTGCCATTTCCAGATGGACTTATTATAGGTATAAAACATTATAGAATTGACATTGCTGTGTTTTCTATGGTGAATGAAGTAATTGTTCAGGAGAAAACAAAATCAAACAAAGGCAAGCAGTGTGGTATCCATTGCTAGCTAGGAAACAATTACAAAGTGTGCCAGAGCAGCTTCAATAAGCAGGAAGGTTCTGTGGTATCTTAACCCAGTAATGCTATATTGCATGGTTGAACACCTCAAATGAAGTCAGAACAATTAAAGAATGAGAGACTTATTTTAAAAGGGGGGGGGGGTTCAATTTACGCATATTATAGTAACTCAATCTCTAATTGGGGTAATGTTGTGTCTGGTGATGAGCAGATGCTGAAGTGTCTGAAATTAAATGAAATGAATGACCCCTTCCATAGTCATAAACTGTAAAGGAAAGAAGGACTTACTGAAGGCCATCTAGTGACTTCCTGGTCATGCCAAGGAGAGCATTACCCTCTTTGGAACCTCAGTCCGAAGCTCTGTCTGCTGGAGCTCACTGCCTACTTTGTAGGGAGAGATGCTCCAGCTTCCTTCAGGCCAGTACTTTGATTCATGACCTGTGAACATATTTGAATGGTGCTGGAGATGCAGCATGTGAATTCTTACATTTTTACTTTTATAAAATGTAACTCAGTGAAAGACACAAAGGGAAAGTTGCCATTTTACTCATGAGTGCTTGTTTCTTGTTTTGGGCTCAGCAAAAACGACAGCGAGGGCCAACTCATTTGATCACCATTATGTGTAGTAATTTGTCTGAAGTTATTTTCTCATTGTGCTTCTGAGAGCATGACAGAATAGGAAGGGGGGACAATATACACCTGTTTTTAATATTTTATCATTGACATGTGACAGAAAATCTCCATTTGAGCTCAGAGGTTGCAAGCTATTTTATTGCAAAAGGAAGCAACTTGTTTGTACTGGTTTAAGAATTCAAACAGAATGCTTAAAGCAGCAGAAACTGTGTTAATAATACTGCATGAAATAAATAAAAATATATTGAAGGGCTTTAGGAGATACAATTTGTGAATGAGTATATATGAGAACAAAAATGAAACCTGTAGTATTTGGGTGGAAATTGTTCCTCAGGCTGCAAACTGCCTTTAGGTCCATATGCTTCTCTCATCTGCATGTACAAAGGAGTCTGTGCACAGGGGAGGAGAGAAATGTGGCCCTTTATGATGAGTGAATTGAGAGCTTGAGTACACATAAACACTGTACGATTAGCACAGCCCAAGACCAAAGGTACTGCAAATTAATTGAGCAAAAGAATTTGTGTACAGTTGGCATGTCTGTTCTTACATGAATCAAAAGGAGGAGTTGGGCAGAGCTCCTTCTAGGAAGAAAAGAAAAACATATGTTAGTTATTGTATTGAGAGGATGTTTTTATGAGAAAAGGGGATGCTGCTTCATTAATAACTGACATGTCACACCAATTCTGGTAGGTCTGATAGATTAAACATGAACCTCTCATTATTCAAGCAGCTGAAATGTATTGGCTGCTTTACCCACCTAATATTTATTCCTTGCACAGTATAACTACAAAATTGACATCTTCTTTTAAAATTGTTTGGCTGTAATAAATATAAAACTTTCACTGCTGATGTAAAGCATTGCTAGCTGGCATCATTTCCTATCCCTTTTTAATTATTCTTGACACTGTGGAGAAACATCTAATATAAATCTGTAATGTGCTCTGATGACAAACTACACGGTTGGAAGACCATGTAATCTCTCCACAATTAATTAAAGTGCACAGAGCTGCTTTTTTTTTTCCCTTTTTTTTTTTTTTTATCTTATTTTTCACCCCCCCAGCAACCAGATGCCACTGACTGGCTCAAATAACATTGCTGTCAACTGTAAAAAATTAAGATCCAAACCCTAAGAAAGGTACTTAAATAAAGAAAGCAGATGCCAGGTTACTTTTTGATATTGTGGCATACATCTTGGTGGAAGGCACTGTTGTTCAACATCTGTAGCTTTACATAAATCTGTCGGCAGTTTATTTCCACAAGTATCTGTCACTTCAGCAAATCCTTTATTGAAAACGATGCCAATCGGTGTGAATAGTTCACCACCACGCCTAGAGCAACAAAATTAAGGAGGATTTTGCTGCTTTTTGTTCAATGGGCATAGCCTTTGTTTTTGAATGGGTGTGAATCTGCTTCAGAAGAGCTTTAGCTCTGTGCTGGAAGCAGTTAGCAATGCTCTTAGGCTCCTGGACACGTGGAGTCGATCAAATGCAAATTAATAACAATTTTTAGACAACGTAAGAATGTTGTTGTAACGTTTATTGACTGTAATAATACTGTGGATGGAAGACAGGTTAATAAAAGGTGTTTATTAAATATTACTGTACAACCATATGACTTTTGGTGGTGAAGTCCACAGGAAACTGCAGGTGCAGGTTAATTTACAAGATAGCAGCAAAAGTTCCGATACTATTAATTAACATTAACAACGAAAGATTTCATAAGCACCCTGATTTTTGTTGATGTTACAGTATGGAAAAAACCCCCCCTCTAAGTTATTGTTTAACATGGCTATTTTTACTGAAATGTTTGAAGTATGTTTGGGTGCTTTCAACCATTTCTGTAACATTAGAATAAAAAGGATGTTATGTCAGTGTCAGTGTTGTTCCTACCCACCTAGCATGTGTATTTAGATCACTGAAGTAAAATGTTTTGGGTTTTAGAGTTATTTGGAAAAACTCTACTACGCTTTGTTGTTAGGATTGTTTTGTTATGAAAAAGAGTTTTTCAAGCATCATGAAATAAATTGCTGTGGTTGTTAGCGGGGCCTTTTGTGGGTGGAGTGTGCAACTGTTGTAACAAGCAGAGAGAGAGTTTCCGATCTCCTGCACATCTGCCGTGCGCGGTGCAGCTCTTTGTGCGGCTCCGAGCACAGCACCAACTGTAGGGCAGATGTCCCAACAATTGATCTCTCCAGGATTAGCAGCATTGTATAATAAACACGGAGTCGTGGAAATAATAATAATAAAGGTGTGCTGTCGTGTTCTGGGGAGGTTTCTCTTTATGAAACAACGTTGGTGTTTGTGAACAGTTTTCTTAACTCACTTTTGATTCACATTTCTCTTTATGCCTCCATTCACTCCTCAAAAATAATGTGAATCAATAGGTTTACAGTCCATTTCCTTGCTGTGTGGAGTATTTCTTTAAAGAAATTACTGCAATTGTTACAGAATGAGGAGGGTGGGGTTTTGTGCTACAATACAGTTGACACAACTAGAACCTAAGCTACACTGTACTTGTTGATGTTTCTCTTGGAGAGAAAACTCCTTTTTAGCAAACTGTACTGACTCATCAGTTTTCTGATTCAACTTACAGTGCTTCCCCTGAAACTTTTTAAAAATAGAGCAATCAAAACTACAGAGCAGTTCCTACATGGGGAATATGATGATGTAAATCCATATTAAACTGATACAAACAATGTATAAGCTTTTCTGTGCTGATTAATTTTGCCGTGTTTTTTAATATACTTTGTGTTCTGTCAATGAGTTTAGTGTACTCTCAATTATTACATCTTTGGAATCGTTTTATTTGGAGTTAGTTACAGCATAATCATGTTATTTATAGTTGCATTATAGTTAAGGGACTCGAAACTCTGCTACAAACTATGGATCAAATTTCACTATCAAGTACCTCCAAGAAATCCCATTAGTTTCACCCCTTTTAGAGAGCTGTAACTGAGAGAGCATGTAGAGATCCAAGTGAGTGTGTTCACCTGCAAGACACTTCTTGCAACCCTTTGAGCAGCAGCCACCCCCGTGGCAGGATAGTGCAGGGCAGGTGGGGGGACTTCTCCCTGCAGGAATAGGGAATAGAGCATAAAACTTGTGTATTAAAAACATTCCAGTTTGGGCAAAATCAACATTCTAAGGGTACAGTAAGTGCCAGGGGATTTTAGTGACCGCAAATGGTTAGGAGCTTGGTTTTACATCTCATCTGACCAATAGTTTATGACGCGCTGTGGTTTTTGCTTTTCTGTAACAACACGTTCCTTGGATCATTTAAAGCATTTGGCTTGTGACACCTCTGAGGCATGGGTTAGCTGCAAGTAATGCATACTTTGATGTGTCTTATTGTTAAATTATATAGTGCGTACAGTATTTCATTTTATTTAATACAAATCATTTTTATTTACTTAAAAGGAGCAAGCTGTCTTATTATATGTGTTTGGCTTAGAAACAAAGGAATTATATTCTTTTAAGAGGTGTTTTATGTTTTATGGTTACTGAGAGAATAAATGGCCTTTTAATAGGCATTTATATAAGTGGGATCCATGTCTCCACTCTATTATATATTTTCAAATAATTAAAAGTGCTATACGAATGCTATATGATAGCCTTCCAAAAAAAAAAGAGAAGAAAAAAAAAGAGGGAAACCCCATGTGGTTTAAAATCTCAAGGAAAAAAATCCTGTTTCTTGGGGAGGGGAGGAGGCAGAAAGGTTTATTAGGGTAATTTAATTTCTACTGATGCTACAAACATGCATGGGATGAGGATGTGGGAGTTCAAATGTAGACGCTGTTTGTACTGTTCCCTACAGTGACCTGTTCTTCATTGAGACAGTCAATTGACACAGACGCCAGTGCATTTATTACTGAGTCTACTGTAAATGAGACTTTCAGTCTTGCCAGGGATAGATATTTTTCCTGTGTTCACCACTATCACACATCACGTTTGAGGACGGGGTAAAAGGAACTTTTAAAACAATAATATCAAACAACTTGGAAAAAAATGTTAAATATTACCATATGAAGAACTGATTAAATTTGTATGGTTTTCTTTCAGTAAAAATTGATATGTGATGAAACACAGTGCAGCTGGATAACTTGTTTTGGCTAACGTTCCAGTGTTCTCTGATCTCTTTACCCAGCTATATATAAAAAAAGAAACCATATCAGCATCCTTGTTCCTATTGTACAGGCTCTGACATAAATGCCCCCTTCTCATTTGCCCCTTACCATCTGGACTGTAAAAAACCTGACATGAGTTTGCCAGTGAGGTATTTTATCTACATATCTTCTTCGTATTCAGATCTACTCTCCAATATCATTTTTGTAAGTCTACTCATCACAGTTTTCATGCATTTAATTTGTAAAACTACTGTACTTGGGTATTTCCAATCCAGCAATGCTGGGGAACCAAGGAGCAGACGCTGCTCATGTTTCCTTTTTGGCATAGCCCAGAGGCAAGTGTGTCCTGATAGCTGGGAACTGAAAACTAGGTCTCAGAAATTGTTTTGTGTTGTCCTTCAGACTTTTTGGGGTCTTATACATGGTTATTAATTAGTGAAAATGCCACAGGGTTTAGGTGCCTCTTCCTGTTTCATGGCAATACAATTTTTTTGATTGTTTGTTTATATATTGGGTTTATGATTGTGGTATTTTTTTGTGTTGAAGAAACTTAGGATCATTTCTTCCACGAGGATAATGGGTTTCAATGATTTTTGAAAAGGCATAAGAACTCTGTCAAAGTCATAAACTTCTGCTTGTCAATATCAGAGGTTATTTTAAAATTCATATTCCTTATGAATATTCCTCAGTGCCTGAAATGCATGATTATGAGTTTAGGCTAGTTTGCTTATTTTAAATTCCTTTCTTCAGCCAAATGTCCTTATATTGCAGGCTTTTTGGCTGGCACAGGAAGATCAGACTTCCTGCACATTGATGTAGATAGAATTTTTCTTTTATTTTGGGAGTGGCAGGGGGTTGCTACAAAGTTTAATTTTCCATTTTGTTAACTAAGAACATATGCCAAGGGTCTTGGACTCTCTGAAGTACTGACTGACATAAAATATAATGGCAATCCAGCATGGGCTGGGGCTGAAGAATTTTGGATATTGTCCCACTAGATACTGGAAGACTGCAGATTTTTTTAACTGGGATAGATAGCATGGGTAATTTGCTCTTCACTTTGGCACACTCTGTTTAATTGCAGCTACAGCAGAGCAAAACCATCTGCTAAAGTGATCAAGGTCGTAGTTTTTGAGTTATGAACATTAGAGAAAGTCATAGATACAGTTCTTCTTGTCATTTCTTGTGGTGGAACCCCGCAGAGAGAAACCCCATCCTTGGTCTGCAGTGGTTGTCTCTATTGTTTGATAAGTGCCAACCATGTGTTCCATCCCCTGCCAGTCCTGTGCTGCTGCAGCTGCTACCACACTGTGCTGCTTCTGCTTACTCTGCTTGTCAGTGTTGTTCCTAACTCTGCCATATTTTTCAAGGGTGTTTGGTGCAACCCTGTGTTGGAAAACAGGAAAAAACAAAAAAAAGCTTCCTAACTGCTGAAGTCTCTCGTTAGGGACTGCACAAAGTGAAACCTATGGAGCTATGAGGTTTTCCACACTTTGGAGTAACAAAGCTTTATTTTAATAATTTTAATCAGATTTTCTGTTTTTGATGCTATCAGAAAAAATATTCTTTGCTCAGGAAAAGTTTATGCCTGTGGAATCCTTGGACCATCTGTCAGGATTGGAAAAGGAATGATTTCTCTGTTCTTGTGTTTGCCTCTGCCCATCACTCTGATGGCTTCCAAACTGCTCCTCATTCTCAAACATAAACCTGCTCTGCAAACATCTCCACAGATGCTTTTTTTTTTTTGTATTTAGAATGCTAAACTTTTATGGGGAAAGACACAACTTCCCTAAAAGAAAAAAAAAAATCTTAAGACCCCCAACAGAGAATTAAATAAGAATGGGAACTTATATCCCCACAGAATTATCTGAATTTAAAAGGAAATATCTGCGGTTCAGATACTATTAACACTCCAGTTCTTCAGCAGCCTTGCCATTCCTATGAATTTAACGCTCAGTAAATGATAATGAACTTATATACTAAAATAGATACATTTTCTGTTTCACATGAGGAAGGCTTATTATTATCTACTGAATGGTAGGACAGAAAAGATGGCAATGTATCTTTATCACCAAAACACTAATAGCAGAATTCTGACATTCTGATGAGGTTCTCATTGTGTTTAGCTTGCCTGAACATCATTGTTTTATAAGGATATGACACCTCCTTTTTGTGACTGCTAGCAATGCACAATTATACATGTGTGGATTTTCTATGCTCAGAATTCTTGCTGTGTAAGTGAAAAGTGTTACAGGACCTGCTTTTATTGTCCAAACCCTTAACCATGGAGATGAAGGCTGATATTCTAAAGGGAGCAGTCAGAAACTTCTATTCTTTGAACAAAATTCTGATGCAGTTGTAGGCATTTTCTGGACACACAAAAAAAGATCATGGCCTTTTATGCCCTTTAAAACTTGCTTGTTTCATTTTTCTATCTTATCGTTGCTACCATAGCTCTCTTTCCGTTCATATCAGTTAATGTCACATTTGTGTTGCCACCTTAACTTTCTAGGGTAAAGAGTATCTTAGTCATAAAAATATAACAGCTGCTGTGAAAGTTCAGATGAAAGGTTCACCTGATTCAGCAATCCAATCTGAACTGTGCCTAGTTTTGAAAGCATAGAGGAGTGGAGAGAGGATGCTTGAAGGCACAGACTGGTTTTCCACATTTCAAACTTGCTGCACATTTATGTGAAGATGATTTGGTCTAAGTAAGTGGGAGTTAAATCTATTGAAATGCAGTAGAACTTTGCAAAAATAACTTTAAAATGCACGTACAATTCACATGCATGCGTATTAATTCTGATTTCAGCATGCTGTGGTGTATATGCTAAGTTCTGACTGACTACCTTAAGTCAGAATTTCAGTTTGGACAAATAAAACCAAATTATTTAATAGATGCACAGAACTGAGTAAGCAATTATGTAAGTTCTGTGATACCTTTGTTCACATAAGAGAAGTGCTGCATCATGTTCTCTGTAGTAACGTTCACTCTTTAAATTTGAAGGTGAAATAATGGACTTCATGAAGTCAGTCATTTCTGCAATTCCTTCTTTCCATAAGAGCATCGTCTGCTCTGTAACCCACAGAACCAAAAAATTTTCAGAATTACTGCCACCCCCAAAATTACACTCTGTTGACCTGAAGCCCAGCCAAACTAAGTACTGTATGCATGTGTGTATGGGATGATATGTTTTCACTGGGAGAAAGATGTTCAATTTTTTAGACTCCTTTAGAATATCTTTTACATTTTTCATTTAAATAACATCAGTCCATAAATATAACTAATTGGAAGAAACATATTTAAAAATGGTGTATGTGTGGTACTTCTGAGAATTGGCTTCTGCCTGAGCTTTGTGGCTACTGCCTCTTTTTAATTCTAAAATACTGGTTCTGACATGATAGAGAGGCAGCAGAAATGACCCAGAAGAATCAGCTAAATCAAAGGAAAGCAAGTGCAAGGAAGCAGTAAAAGAAATTTTCTTTTATCAATTCAAAGTCTTGTCCATCTGCTCTTAATTTACTGTCATGCAGATACTGGATCTTTCACTGCTGTTGGGCCACACAATGAATCAAATCCTGTTTCCTAATTTCCACCACTCTAAGTTATGTTCCTAGGAAATGGAATTCTGCAGATTCTTGCCTGTCTTCATGACAACTGGAGGAAAGGAATGAGGTGAAGAGAGGAAGCTGGCAGTGTAGACCTTTCATTTGGGACCTACCTAGGTCCCTCACTTTGGCTTGCAAAGTGTTGAGTTTTTGACAACCTTTAGGTAAGGACTTTCTGTGGCTGTTGTTTGTCTTTTTGTATATAACTGAGAAGAATTTGTCTTATTTTTGCTAGTTGCTATTCAATATTTTAATAGTATTTCATACAAACTGAGGTGAAAATATTCAATGGTTGAATAAAAAAGAAAACCCAGATGTCTTGCTTCATGCGTTGTTTAGCTGTCCTCTTCAAACAAAGTCAGAATTATATGAAAGCCTCAGAGTATCCTGTGTCAGATTTTATTTGATGATTTCAATATGCCTGATTTCTTTATTTAGATGATGTTGAATTAAGGTTGTATAAAGTTGGGAAGGAATTTAAAATAAAGTTTGAGCCGAAAAAGACTTCAAACCAATTTAACTGCTTCTTAGAAGATGTGAGAGGAATTTGGTATGAAGTGACAGCAGTCTGGGTATGAGGCCTGTTCTAAAGATACATTGCTCTGTTGTGTTCTCCAAGTGCCTGTGTATCAGGATTGCTGCAACATTAGAGCGCTCACACTTCACATACACTGACTGGGCAATGTGCAAATAAAAATAAGTCAGATTTGGATATTTCTGGATGGCAGAGCAAGGGAGGTTTTGGCAGATGGTGTTAAGGTCTGGTTGGAGTGGCTGTGTATGGTATGGGATGATTCCATGAAGAGTATGTATGTGATACTTGTGTTTGACTTCAGCCTGTAGTTACTTCACGAGGCCAATATCTGATACCTTTAGTTTCAACCTTTCAGTTTTAAAATATAGATAGCTTGATAGTTAAAATTATGGACCACTTGTCACCCCACAACCCACTTCTGTTTGAAGGAAAGTAAAGGCTGCAGAACTAGGAAAGAGTGAGCATTTGAGTTAAATACTGCAGTATTTAACTATTGTGAAATTACCTTTATTGTGGTGAATGTTTGTAGCAGTCTTCCTTTCCCAAAAAAAACATGCTGAGAGGATATTGTTCTCTCAACTCTCAGAAGAGCTTTCCAAATTAATATTTTAAATCTAAGTAATTAATTTACTTACTACTTTACATTTATGTCAGCTGTTAAATGTAAATGTTTCACTT
The DNA here is from genome assembly GCF_003031625.1 of Empidonax traillii. Lineage (NCBI taxonomy): Eukaryota > Metazoa > Chordata > Aves > Passeriformes > Tyrannidae > Empidonax > Empidonax traillii. The sequence continues at coordinate 808,419 of NW_020955242.1, read as the reverse complement.
TCAAGAGAAACCTAAATCATTTGTACGATGTGGTATAATCCTTTTCCAATAAAATCAGAAGAGTTTCCACTGAGGTACGGCTTTCTCCCACACAGGCAATGTGCAACCCCTCTTTTTACACATCCTGGTGTGGGTTTTTCCATGAACACTTTTTGCTCTTTAGTTATTTGTTGTAATTATCAAGTTCATTTTTCTCTAATAGATGTGATTAAGTATATTTAGCACTGTGTAATGAGTTTTCTGCCTGGTTGCATTCTGGCTAATAAGGAATTCCTCAGAGTCTCTTCTGACAGCTGCTGTGGATCCCAGGTTTGTGCTGCCACAAGAGACCTCTTCCATGAATTGCTAACATTAGAGAAATTAACTCGGTTAGACTAACCATAAAATCTGGGCTGAAATTTGATTACTAATAGATCTCGTGCTAGCTTTCAGCAGCACAGACATTGTGGTGTTCTCTTACACAGAAAAACCCACAAAAAGTCCTCACAATTCAAAAATACTTTTGCATTCACACATGAGTATGTAAAGTTCTTTGTGGAGACTGTACTGATAAAGAAAATATTGGAAACAGTACTGCCAATAATTGTTCAGTGTTCTTGTTACAGTAACCCTTTTTTGTTTCTTTTTTTTTTTTTTTTTTTCAGTTCTCATGATCCATCTGCTAACTTACTGGCCTATGGATAATGGTTTTGTTATCCATACTACTTCCTATTATTATAGCAGCTCCCAAATTTGTGAGGCTGAAAATGATGGGAGCAATCTGTACTTGGTGATGCAGTGCTGTGGCTGAGTTGCTTAGCAACAGCGGCTGCAGCCCCTGCGCCCGCTCTCCGGAAGGGGGATACAGAGACGGGGAGATGGAGTAAATACACCTTCAACGGGGCTGGCTTGGGAAGGGGATGATAAAGGTTGGAAGTTATTTTTGCTAAGTGCCAGTGACTGTGGGAAAAGTCTTCTGTAAACAGATCCTGTGAAAAAGGAAAAAAAAAAAAATGAAAAGGGGTCACTTGACTTTCTGAATTACTGGAAGAGAATGGAAATCCAGCAGTAAATATGTTTTCTTGATAACTGTGAGCCTGCGCTGTATTATGAGGTATTTTCTACTGTGGTGTATAATCGTTACAGAAAATGTGTAATCATAACCATGTGTCTTCTATTTATCACTACAATTGAGTACCAAATTCATGGAGAATAGGGATTGAAAATTAATGCCAAGTACCTCCTAAATTCCCTGCTGGTATGTTAATTACATAAAGACTGTTCATAATAGGGTTAGTGGTAATGTAATAAATATGGATGGGTCTACAGTTTTAAATTCTTTTGAGATCTGAACAACTCTACGTTTAGGATCACACAGTATTAATTGCTAGGAACTGTATTTCAATCCTGTTCTGATTTCCAGTGAAATATTTTCCAAAGGCTCGTGTGATTACTGAAGTACCACAGTGTTATTTTCAATCCTTTATATCCCATACCCTGAAGCCTTTGGAAATCTTCAGTGCTTGAAACCTCTCCATAGAGCGAGGTATTACACTTTGCCACTATATTTAGTACAAAATCTCAACCTTTAAGAAACATAAATGTAAAAGAGAGTAGGAAGTAAGTTGATGCAGATATATCCAAGTTTGTTAAGGGGCTCTTATCTGCAATAACCAGCATCACACGGGATTTTTCCAAATGCTGGTTATTGCTGTTAGTCAGTGCTGCTTTGCAGTTAGTGTTGGAGCAGCTCGATAAGGTGGATATATAGGAACTAAGAACAGATAACATAAATGCAAACAAAGAAATTTCAACCTTTTGACCTCCTTTGCACTTGTTTATTCCTGAACTGGTTCTTAAGCAAAGGGGCAAAACGGGTTTGCTTTTTTTGGTTCCTTTGGAGGAAAAATACGTCCAGAAATTTAGAAAGAAAACCCTAATTGTTTAAGAGTTTGTATTGTTTCACTTCCATGTTTTGCTGCACTCATCATAAGCCCAGTCCTAAAATTCATCGTGAGACGCCACATATCGTAAAAGCAGAGGTTTTGATCTAAGTGGGAGTCTGCAGGTTCATTTTTAGAAGGTCAGATTGATAGGCAATATCTCACAGTCTAGATAGTGACTCTATCAAACTAATTCTTAAACACATAGTAGTACAATGAATTATTCCTGTCTTGGAAGTATGGTTTATGACCTTTCTGCCCCAGGTATTATTGCTGATTATTATCTGAGAATGGGTAGTAGCATGCTTTTTGTTTCATTGTGTTTTGTGGTTGATTTTGTATTTTTTTTTTTTTTATTTTAACTCAGGCTGGTTTTTAAGCAAATCTATTTTATGAACCACTTAATACAGCAGATTTATGATAAAATAAATTTGTCTTATAGCTTGGTAATAACTGCCCTTCACCTCTCTTTTCTCCTGGAGGTTATTGTTTAAACTAATATCTCAGATTGTACAGATAAATATTTCTGTGACCTTTTGTCTTCCTTTTTTTTTTTTTTTTACAGCAATTTGCAGAAAAATGTGAGCATTTTGGAATATTTTAATTTTTTTTTGCAAAATCTACACTTACTAATTGCCAGCTTTTCAAAAACAAAATGGTAGATTTCTTCATACGAGCCTGCATAAAAGATGGACCTATTTTGTATATAGAATATTGCCTGTCCTTTAGATCTATGTGTTTTGCTTATGGAATAAACCAAAGTAGGAGAGATAAACTAATATTTTGTATAAGCTCAGCCAGACAATACACATGATAAAGATGTTTCATCTTCTTATGTATGCAGAAAATATGAAAAATTGTAGTTTACACATATTTTCTCAATTCAAGTGTAAAATTGGGCCCCCAGATTGCCCTGGGCCACGGTGGTTGTGTTAAAGAAGCACTATTTACCTAGCAGCTGAGTGAAAAATGATCAGAATATTAGACTCATCTAGGCCACATTAAGGAGCCATTGCATTTCCCGACAATTTTATGCTATCTCAATATGAAAACAGAGCAATTTCAGCTCATATCAGGTTATGATCGGCAATTACAGTTGCATAATTCACCTAGTCGTCTCTTTTCAGGGCCTTTATTTTCCCTCTTGGTGACATTCCTGAGAAAGTGCCTGATAAAAATGTCATATATCATCCTGGCTTTAAAACTCGTAAGGGGGTAATCTGCTATGCCTTGCTGAGCCTATATTCATCACTAGATTTTTGACTTGGAAGGGTCATGACACTCATAATTTCCTTTTTGATATTGTCCTCACTAGATATGACAAGGGGCTGTAAAAGCTCAGTTGTATGCTGTGGTTAAGAGCCATTCCAGTGGGGCTCATCACTAGCAATAACAGTGCATTACTGTGGATTGTGCAGTAGTTGGCCGTTTCGAAGATAATTAGATTTGATGTCAACATTTCTTTATCACCTGCATCCTTTTGTGCATCTGCGTGTCAAGTTGTTATTTCCGGATTTATTAGCACCCTCAGAGCTACTATCTATCTGTCAGCCTGTGTGGTGTTTGTGTTGACAGTTGTAAAGTTAATTACTAGTACTAATGAGCATCGGGCTTTTGGTGGACATGGCATTTTGGGCATTTAAAACTGTAATTAGATTTTTTTTTTTCCTTTGTGTACAGCCACAGGAAAAATGCAGAAAAAGAAAAAGAAACTGAGACCGAGCACCCTGACCTCAAATCTCTATCTCCAATTTGACATTGTTTACAGTATCTAATTCAAAAAACTCAGGCAGCTTTGTTTGCTTTTTACTACATTTTCTTCTCATCATTAACTCCATGAATATTTCTTTTATCATGTCATCCAAACCCAGATCTTAAGGAAAAAAAGAAAATTTTATTTTCAGATGACTTTATTGCAAACATGTCCAGATAGCGTACGTATCAGCCAATTCTTTTTCTGTAAAAATATTTGTATTTTATCACACAGTCAATGCAAGTATTGTGGTAAAAAATAAATTTGTAACGACATCAAAATTAGCCCATCTTCTGATCCATCTGCTTTTAATATAATAATGTATTAAACCCAGTGAACACAGAGACACTTCTTGTTTATTATACAATTGTAAATCCAGAGTAATTTCAGTGAAGTGAGATTAACAGAAATGTAACAGAAAGAAGAATTTTGATACTTATTTGCCTTGCATACATGTTAAATTCCCCATCCTGTAAATCATATTACTGGATCTTTTATGTGATGTTCCAAGTAACATATAACTCATAGGATTTAGAATAATGGCACTTATATGTGACATATACTTTATGTAAGTATATTGTTTATTCTGCTGCTGCAACTAGGAACCACTCCCTTGCTGCTTTTTCTATTTGCTTTCTATTTATCATTATCTGCCATTTTGTTAAACAACTACCCTTCCCAGACATAAATCATCTGTAAAAATACTCTGGCTCAGAGAAAATTTCACCCTGGCACTGAAATGATGAGATAACCATTTTCATCTCTTGTTGAAGCATTGAGATTTATTGGGCTTTGATGGGCTACAGACCAGACATCACTCTCTGCTAAACAGACTCCCACTTGCATTTATTCTTATTGCATTTAGCAATTCAAAATGGAGCTCCCAAAGTCCCTGCAGAGCCCTTTCCCAGCTTAGGTGGGGCACAGGACGTCAGTGTTATTACTTTATATTAGATAAGGAAGGGACACACACTGAAGCATGTGGTGATTCAGATGATTTTTTATTTCCGTTTAGCAGTGATGACAGAATGTCATAGTGAAATGACTTCAAAAGTCATTTTTCCCTCTGCCCTGGTTCTGCAGCCTTGTCCCTCGAGGGCACTTCCATTGTACAGTTATATTAATTCTGCTAACTTTCAGACTTCATTGCTGACAATAGGCCTTTTGGCTTTCTCAGACTATTACATTAAATTTCCCATCAAACCATGTCAGCCTCTGAGGTCAGAGAGATTCCAGGAGAAGCTTTAGATATTTTGCCTTTTGACTTCATGGGCAGGTATTTCTAAATTGCTTTTAGGTTTGTTTTTCCAATGTCAGAAATCATATTGAACCTATCTGAAACCTCAGACAATGAGTGTTCATCAGGTGAAGGACAAATGGTCTGAGGGGTGGGAGGGTGTTTGTGGACACTCAAACACGTGTTTGCTGGAACACTTCTGTCCTTGGTCGTGCCAGTGTCAAGGAGGATCAGGCACCCTTGGTCCAGCTGCATTTCTCAAGGCAGCAGCGTTTTCACCAGGCATTTGACACACACCTGCACCCCAGGGCATTCTTTAAATGTTCATCTTCCAAACAAAAGGCTTTTATTTTATCTCAGCGTACTTTAAACGTTACCTAGTTTTGCTGCTCTGCAGTTTGTTTGGCACCTTTGGGAAAAAAATTTGGTACAACAATTTTCAGTTCACAGTTGGGGAAACTGAGGCACAGAGGGATGAGCTGTTTTAGCAAGGTGATGAAGGTTGTTGTTCACGGAGTCCTGTCCACTGCCAGTGTCTGGGAACAGTTACCATGAGGGCATTTTGAAGATTTGAAGTACAGTGGACTTAAACAAAAGCAAACCTTATTTGCATAAAACATGGTTCATGTAAGAAGCATCAAAACCTATGTGACCGTGAAGTAGTTTTTAGATTATTGAGCAAGCTCTGATGCTGAGCCATTCTTTGTCTATATATTCATCAAGATTCTCAGCCGTCTCCAAATAACGTATAAATTATTTTAACTTGATCTTTTTCTTTTTTTTCTCCTTGGAAGTATTTTACATTATAGGGGGCAAAAAAGTTTTTAAACCAGCCCTTGTCAAATAGGATTTTAAATTTATCACAGATAAACACTCAGCATTGAGCTGGAAAAAATATTGTTTTAAAAAAAAGTGTTAACTGTGTGCAGAATGCAATTATGTAAAAAAGGCAACAAAATTATTGGAAGAAAAAAACCCAACAGGCTTTCATTGATAGAAGCACATGAAAAAAACTAAGAGCTTGGATGTCATACAGAATTCAGCAAAATTCAGGGTGTACAGCTGTCTTAGCCACTATTTTGAATTTGTAATCATGGTTTCTGCATTTAGAAAAAGAATTCTGCAGTGTTTTGCTTCCCCAAAACTCTATTATTTAAAAATAAGGCAAAGGAACAGAGAAAAATGTTTCACCCTGAAAGCAAACTCTGCTTATTTTTGTGGTAATTTTCAAGTACCAAAATTGGAACTGTCTTAATTCTTAGCTGAGGATTACATACATGGAGGGGAATGTGTGTGTGTGTGTGTGTGTGCAGAATAACAGGCAAGTGGCAGGACTGCAGAAAGATTTGCTTAGGAGGGCAGTGTCGATGTGCTACTACCTGCTTGCAACCATAAGGCTGGGGAATCATTTGTGACACTCTGGGGACAATTTTGTCACCCTGACAGTAATGCTGTTATGCACCAACTTGACACACAGGAAGAATCCATAAAGACAGATAAGTAACTGTGAAAGTGGCTGGGGATCAGCCTGAGTGCTACCACTCACCTGCAGTGACAAATAGATAGTCAAGAAGGATTGAAAATCCTGCCCAGCACAGAGATATGTCAGTCCAAAGCTGGAATCCTGCTTGGTTACATGAAGGTTGTAGTAAAAATACACATAAGGCACATGCACAGAAGGGCCCCCAGGCATAAGTATGAGAAGGTTAACTTCAAAGTATATTAGTTCTTCTTTGTAGCATTTTTTTTTTAAGAATACTTGATGTCTTTCACAATTAGACCAAATTCTTATATTAATTACATTTGATTGGGCTGATTCCTGTAACTTTAATTGAAATGAATATACGTTAACATTGATGTAATGAAAATGAGAATTTGGCCAATGTGATTTTGGGGGGAGCCAGTGAGTCTGTTTCCAGGTGTCGTTTTTTTTTTTAGTAATTATTTTATACCAATAGAGGTCCCCATCTGCAAATCAAATGAAGGAACTTGTGATTTAACAAATATGAGCTGCTTTTAAAAATACTGCACTTTAGCTGTTGCAGTCAACCATAGGTGCTAAAAATCAGTGCCAAACCATTTGCTGTTTGTTAGGGTCAAGGCTGTGTTAATTCCTACTGCAGATGTATTGTAAAAAAAAAGTGACTTGCACTTTTAAAATATTCTGTAGAAACCTAATGATAGTTTTATTGCTTTTATGGTTTGTTTGTTTAAAACAAAGCAATCTAATCTAACCTTGAATACCACTTCTGAATTCAATCACTCTTTGTGGCTTTCATTTCGTTATTCATATTTGATAATTTGAAGTTTATTTCTCAGGAAAGAAATTAGTTACAACCAAAGGCAGATGGTGTGCTTGGGGTTTTATTTTGTTTAGATTATAATCTCTGGTTTTCTCCCTCTGTCTGGCCACTGGCTTTCACTTTTTAAGAAACATTCCTTTGTAGGCAATCACTGAGGTAATTTTGGTCCCTGGAATAGGGATAAAAAGAACTGCCACCCTTACAATTTCCTCACATCCCATGTGCTCAGGATTTTTTTTTTCTTTTTTCTTTTTTTCTTCCAAACTGGAAGTTCCTTGTTGTGTCCTCAGTTCCCTTCCACACCTCCAGCTTCTGAGCAAAGTCTGCAGTGCACTGAAATGGTACCTGCTCCCTTCAGTCCATATGATCCTGAGCTGTAAATTAAGGTCAAATATTTTCACCAAAAAGCGCAATTTCTGCAAAGCTAAAGCTTTCCATGGTAAATACCTCTGTTTTATTATAACAAAATCTGCTTAATTTTTCTATGAGCTTGATCTGAGGTATAATAGTTCAGGTTTCTAATTATTAAAAAAAATTAATTTTGTGGCATTTAAAATCATCTTCTAGAAGGGTAGATTAAACAAAAAGGTTTTTTATTCAGTTTGTTCAGCTTCTTGGCAAAAAATAGGATATCTTTGATGTGTTTTGGACTGCATAAGACAAAGCCATGTAATGGCCTGTAGGAGTTAAATGACTGCTGAATAAATTATGGGAGATGTAGTCTCCCACAAGGGATGTCAACTATAGTGTGAATGTGAACGTCAGTCTCACCTGCCACAACTCCCATCAAACTGTACATCACCATGAAGAATACAGTTCAGTGTTTTACTGACAAAAATCCAAGTGTTTCAGCTCAGTTCTACAGATCAGAGTGAGCTTAGCAATTCGGAATTATTTGGGCATTATTTGATAAAATAAATGCAATATATAAAAAGGCAATGGAAATGTCAAAATTTCCTCTGGCACAGAGATTTGCGGTTTCTCTCAGCTTGTGTGCAATTTGCCATTGGCAAAGCAATTCCTTCTATAGTCAATTGCTCTTGTTGGTTGAACTGAATGCTAATGGAGGAGCTTTTATCTCATTTGAAACATGTTAGTCAGAACCCAGAGAGCAAGAGGATACTGCCAAAAGGTGTCTTGCATTGACAGCAAACCTTCTAACTCTAGAGCTCATCTCTCCCATTTCCATTCTAGTCATGGCTCTGATTTGGGTAAGGTACCCAGAAGGTACATAATTACTGCAACATTTGTTTTGAATGGTGCTAAAGCAGTAGTTGTGCTCTGCTGCCTCATGGATTTGTGAAGGGAATTGGAAGACACCTTTTATACTTCTGTACTCTATTCCACACGCTCATGAAAACATTAAATATATTCAAAGTATTAGAAAACTAATAATGGGATATCTGTGTTTGTAGTGCTCAGATTTCTTTAGATCATGTTCATTTTGCCTGAGTGTTCTGAATGTTTTCAGTTTATGTGAGTAGATCTTCCCCATGAAAAGGATTTTGAAGCAATGTTGTCCTGTCCCTGCCTGATATATGCACAGGATCACGAAATGGTTTGGGTTGGAAGGGACCTAAAATATAATCTCATTACAACCCCCCTGCCATGGGCAGGAACACCTTCTAGTAGACCAGGTTACTCAGAGCTCCATCCAGCCTGGCCTTGAACACTTCCAGGGATGGGACATTCATAGCTTTTCTGGGCAAACTGTGCCAGGGCCTCACCACCTTACAGGGTAGAATCCTTTCCTAATATCTAGTCTAAACCTGCCCTCAGTTTAAAGCTATTCCCCCACATCAATACACCTATGCATATATAAAATGTGTGTATGATATGCAAGGGAAACACTGCTGGTAATGAATGACGTGGTTTTAAATGTTTGTCTTTGTGCATACTGGTATAATAGGAACTGTTCAAAGACTTTAGGAGCTGTGTTCTTGAATTGATCTTAGTTAACCATACCATTTTTGCTAGTCAACACATTTTTTATTCAAAATTTACATTTTTAGCCTGAGTGTTTAACAATGCAAAGTTAAAGCCGTAATCTGACCAAATCTGCTTCTGCAATCTGAGGTCCAGAGTTTTTTAGCCTACTTAATTAGTATTTTGTTCAGCCAAGATCTTTTTATTAATGAAGTCTGAATCTCAGAATGAATACCTCTTCAGACTGGAGTGGAAATAAGTAGAATGGTGTGGTCTTTTGTCATCAGGAGGTTGAAAATGATAGGTTTAGATAGCCTGAAATTGAGTATGTTTGATGATTGCTATACCTCCCTTTGTTAACTGTGATTATCATGTATTTTCTTGGTGATTGCGAGCAGAATACTTCTACTTTTGTTGTATTTATTTTATTTCTTTTAAAGGTATATCTTCTTTTTAGCAAAGATCTGTTTAAACTCATAAATCCAGTGCTTGGGCTGGTACACATTCCTCAGGCAAAGTGTAAATTGGGCTGATGGGAAAACTGAGTACAGTCCTGGAAAAGAATTTTACCTTTGACTGACTTGATGATAACTAATGAATGTTTACTGTGCTCCACTGACTGCCGTGAATTTATGTCATTTAATGTCACTTTTGAGGTTACTATAAAATCTAAAGGGAAAAAATGCAGGTTCTACCCTCCCTGAAAGGGCAATGTACTCGTTATTTTGTGGTAGGAAACCTACAAGGCTAGATAGTTTTCCATAACACTCCAGATTTTTGTCTCTATGCATAAGGAAATAAATGCCTTGAGCCATTGTGCTTAGTCATCTGCTGCAAAGCTCAGAATCCAAATTTTTTACTGTCCCTGTTGATCTAGGGTTCTTCCAAAAGGGAAGAAGCATAAATTGGAATCAGGAGAGTCTGGATTATATTTGCTTCTACACTGGAGATCATTTAATACTTCAAGCTGAGTCATCAACAATCTTATTAAACATACTCTGATAGACACCTCAAATCATAATTTTTTAGTTGGATGGGTCCATAGTTGTTATCTCCAGAAGGTACTAATGGGGTCAGAAGTGGCAAGTATAGCAGACTTTGGGTTTTTTTGGTAAAATCAGCGAGTTTGGTAAATCAGTTGCTGAAGGCCTTTGTGGTAATGGTTCCTGATGAGCAAAGTAGTTATCTGTGAAACATTTCTACTAGTAATGTCTGGGTCCAAGGGGAGGGAATGGAAGGAAAGCTGGCTTTGTTGGGGTTTGGTTAGAAAGACAACCCGTTAGAACATCGTGTCGCTGACAGTTCAGGACAAGAGCTTCCCACTGCATAAGCAGTGTGGACACAAGGAACTGTTTTGCAGGAATTATTAATAAGAACTGAAGTAAGGAGACACCCATGTGTGTTCTGCTGCAGACAAGGCTGGAGTTGTGCACAAAAGGAGAAAAGTCACAGTGTTACTGGAAGGGCTCTCAGAGGTCAAACCCTCTATTACAAACTGAATGGATTGTAAACAATATACGTAGGTCACAGACATATCTCGTTTTCCTGTGATTAATTATGCAAATCTGGTATTCTATCTCAGGTCAGATCTGTGACCATATAGTGTGTTTCTTTTTTTATGGAAAATTTCTGTGTTCTACTCCCTCCTCCCTAAAAGGAGCTACTAAGTAGAATTTTAGAACTTCCAAACTGTATTTATTGCTAATTTATTTCAAGCACAATGCATTTTATGGGCTTATCTACCTTTTTTTTTTCGATTAAAACATGAACAAAACTCAACCAACTTGAACAGGTTGAATGCCACATCTGTGCAGAAGATATCAGCACACTTATTTATGGCTCAAAGAAACAGAGTCTAAATTAAAGCAGCTATTGCTATAGAATGGATAAGCGGCCATTATGAATTATCCATAATTATAGTGATTTCCTAAACTAATAAACCTGCTAAGTCTTTTTTGCAAAGGTTAGTTTACACAGTGCATATAAAATCCGCATGTGCTACGCATCAACCACCAGCTGTCTGACAGTGTGTTGCTATTGCAGTGAGTGTTCACATAAATTTTATGTTGGTTATATTAACAGTCAGTCCATATCACTACCCACAGATGCCAGTAGACATAAAAATTGCTCTCCAGTGAGCCTAAATATCCCTAGAAGCTAGTTGTGTCTAATGTTCCATGTAGTATTTGTACGTGAAAGCAGCAGATTGAAAAGTTATTTACAGATGAATATTTCAATCCAGTTAGTTCATATTGGCCTACTTAGGCTTCTTTGCTGGTTTATTTGTATGCTAAATAATTCACTAAAGGTTCTTGTTTACTTTCAAAAGTAGTTTCTATGAAATGCAAACAACAGAGCCAACTTCAGGTGCTCTAAAGGCTAAACAGCCCTGTTTTAAATGCAGGTCAGAGCTACAGACAGCATCTTGCAGCTGGGCCGTCACTCATAGTTTTACCCTTTTAGTTGCTGAGTCTTTAAAGAATTTACTGAGATTTGATGCTTTTATATAAATTTATGACAAGAATGGGTTATTTTTTTTCTTACTCTATCCTTTTTCATGGACAAATGTGAAATCCTTCGGGGTCTTCCCGTTACGTAGACAGAGCTGGCTTGTCGTGGTCTGGTTAAATGGATTCTTGACAGTGCACAGGACTAGCAGGTCCAGTAGATACGTGTTTCCTCCTGCTGTAGGACGTAAATACATTTCTGTATGAATGTCTTTGGTACCATTGGTTGTATACTTTGATTTCTTGATCAATCAGAGCACTGGAAAAATGCAGTTCCTTTCCTGAGATCCAGGAACTCAGCAACACTCCTAACGCAGCATTGTCTACATCAGAGAGTTCATCTATGTGCTTTTTATTTTAGAATATTGATTTTATCATTTTTACTGTTTGTAGTAGGAGTTGCTTTATTGATATTTCCTCAACTCCTCTTTGTGCAGACGCTGTAGAATACTTAGTTGCAGGTATTGACATTCATCTGCTGGTTGCCTCACCAGCATCAACTTATTTCACCCAAATGGTATTCAGATCCTGTAATTGTTTCTTGCTATTGATTTTAGATGGCATTTATAACATGCTTCCGAAGACCATAGCACACATGCTGAGTCTGACTGCAGCTTCAATTCAACCCTTTCAACAAGAATGTGAATCACACATATTAAAATTGCAACAGTCTTGATTTGCTTTGCAAAGATCTCTCAAGAAAGATTAAGACCAGTCAGTTCTTGAGAGATTCTGAAGGAGTATCTTACTGCTTGCTAAAGAGTAGTTGGCTGTTTTTGTAGGCTTTCTGAGTTATTAATGAATATTCTGGCATAATGCTAGGGATGATGTACTGTCAATTCTGATCTATTTTCATACAAATATGTCACTGCTCAGGCTTAGGTTCACAAAGACATTTAAAAACCAGTTATTTTGTTGCCTGCATGTCCTACCATTTGTAAAATGAGAACTTTGGGGCAAATGTAATCTTCAGCAATTACCGTGGATGGGTATATAGTGCAACATACCTTCTGCAAGAGTTTCTTTTAAGAAAGACTGATTTCACTTAGGTTATGCTCAAGTCCCATTCAGTCTTTCCACAGAAGTCTTTATTAGTGAGTTGACCTGCCCAAGTGCCATGGAGGCACAGGCCTTTAGTGGCATCCCCCAGAGAATGAAAACCTCGAATGTAAAATTAAAATAATTTCACCAGGGAATACCCAAAGATGAAGTAGAAGCCTATGATATCACCTAAGAAAGTTAACCAGTAGAGCATGTGTAACAAACTATTGACTTTTATTTAGTAATTTTTATTTATTTCTTAACCAACAACAGTAGAACAGAATTACAAATTTAGATAACATTTGGAAACCTGACATAACCTTCTAAAAAATGAGAGTAAAAGTGAGAAAGTGTGTATAGGAGTATAGGAAAATGTACCACTAAAGTGTGAACTAATTGCTGATATATTACTCATTTAACTGGTGGTACATTTTGCACAGCAAGTGCTGTGTTCCTGTGCTGGTGTAGCTTTAGGTATCTATAAAACATCTCTTTGAAGAACTGAATGGTAGTTTTTAAAATTAATTTGCATGCTTGTTTTTGAAAACTGAGTTGCACTCTGTTTAATAAAGAAAGAGTGGTACATGAAATACAGTTAAAACCAGAATCCTTAGGAAGATTCATGGGGGTTTGTACCAAAAGTGTTTGAGCAGTTTTGAAAATTACCCATTCATTAAGAAAAATTTTAAAAAGGAGTCTTTCATAAGCATGCGAGAGTGTACGTTTATGTGGAGGGCAACTTCATTCCATAGGGAATTAGTCATTGCATAAGAAGATGAGTTGTTGGTATTAAATACAAACCCCAGCTACATTTGCCGAAATATCAGCAGCCAAATGCTTCCTGAGGACTAATTGGGGTTAGAGTTAGAGGTAGTAGGGTTAGTTTTAGGGTTATGGTTAGGCTTGAGAGAGGGAAAGAGCCTAGAGACCCAGGGACACTGGGGCTGGAAAATGCAGAGGATCATGGCAGGGCCCCAACATTGCTGCCTCTACACCTTTCGAACCAGTGTTAGGGTTAGACTTAGGTTTAAGGTTAGAACTGGGGTTCCTGAGGACTTTTTCTGAATTCAGGGGAGGTTTCCTCTGTGCAAGGAGCTCAGGACTGGGCTCTGTCATTGTCAGTTAATTGGGCAGAAATCTGAAAATGGCAGTGTTTGAAAGAAGCGTATGTGTGAAGGCAGACAGGCATCCTGCAACAACTAATTCACCCACATAACACATCTTTGAACTGTCTAAGGCACAGCTAACTGTTTACATGCTACCAACAAGAGTAAATACTCTGAACAGAAAGAAGAGACAGAGTTGCTGTGAGTAAAGAAAAAGATTACAAGACAGCCCATCTGCCAGAGAGTACCTGTCACCTCCAGTTACGAGCCAGAGGCAGCCCTACCTCGTAGCAACTAGAGAGACCAGTTTATTATTCAAACAGGGGAGAGGGAGAAGCTAACTTAGACCTCCACTTTCTGTCTGATATGGTGTCAAAATATCATTTTCAGGGAATTTTGTGAACAGAATAGTGAGGATAAGTTGAGTCTAAACACTGCCAAGAAAATAGCTAAAATAACTGCTTCAGCAAAGCCAAATGGCTATCCTGGCTAATAGCTGTGCAGGGGATTGAACACCCTAGTTCTCAGGTGTAAACAGGAATTCTGCCAAGGAGCAATGGGGATGAGAATTGTATTAATAGCTAAGGCAATTCTGTTATCCTTAAGAATCCCGATTACAGTAATTTTAAAAATAACAACCACCTGTTTGTCATTGCCCTGTAAGGCTGGCAAAGGCACTTTTAGAGGGCCTTAAATTTTCTTTTCTCTTTGGAATACTTGTTGTTTATACATACGTATTATATAGCAGGTATTAGAATACCTATTGTCTTTGGAAGCCTATTGTTCATGCCTACAGCCAGGTCAAGTTCCCCTCCTTCCATTATCATTGTCAAGACCAGGTAGAGTGGTCAACAGGCAGTTTTCACTGCTCTTATAATGTTTTTGTTTTACCTGGTATCCCTTGGGGAGCAGACAAATTGGGTGCATACATGTAGCTGGCCATCTTGACATTGATTTTTGAAGGTTCATTAGATAAATGCTGACATCATAGATTGATGTCTCTTTAAAACAGTGCCTAGCACAGAACCATTGGGGGAATCAAAAATATTGACTTACCATGTTTGTGCAGAAGGCCCGTGGAGATCTCCTGCATTAATGGGTCCATCAATTTAGGTATTCTTTAATTATTCTAATTGTATACCTTGCAGCTGGAAACTGACTTTATTAGGACTTCTGGCTAGGTGGTCACAGCTTTTGCAGGGAAGAAATAGCAGTGAATAATAGTGACTTTTATCTACTTTGTCATCACATCTTGAATTGTTCAGGGATTTTTTTTTTTTTAGTTTTTGTTTTTTTTTCTTTATTATGTGCTAATTTGCCTGTGTAATGTGGTGTTAAAAATGAATAGGGATGCAGTGATGGGCCAATGCAGAGGCCAAGAAGCTATGTGGTACTTTAGAGAAATAGATGCTGGTAAAATAAAGTTGATGGTTTTGTTCGTGTTTAACCCCTCACCCTGGCACCATCAATAGATTGAAGACATCATTTGTATCTGCAAGTGTTTGTTTAATTAAGACCTCCTAAAAATCTTTGCTATTGATTCATTCCATTATCTTATTGATTAACTGCACTGGATCATGTACTTGCTCTTTAGTGGAAGGCAACAGTTTCAGCCTGCTGTCATTTGCCCGCAGATGTGAACAGTAAGCAATGTTCAGCATCCATGTCTGCCAAAGTGTCTTGTGTTTTAATGAAGTACTGGCTGCAATTCCCTGTATTACATGAGAAAAGCCAGTTGTCTCCTGCTGGTGGTGTGACCAAGCATAAAGGTTTTCTTCCAGTTATTCATAAAGCAGCTGCTTACCAGGGAACGTTGGAAAGTTGTTCTTTGCATTTCTATGTTAAAATGTAGAAGTTTGAGTCAGAGCAGCAAATTAACACAGATGACCTGCATATTTAATTTCCACACTTTGGTAGTTTGGGTTTTTTTCTGTACTGGAAAATAATGTAAACCATGATTTCTTTATATTATGATTTTATATTAGTACTTTGCAGCTTCACCTTGCGGAGTGTTCTGTGTGACCTGGTATTAACATATGTGTATATCTGATAAAAGCATGCCACCGCTGCCTCTCTGAAGATTTTTCTCAGGAAAATCATTCAGTAACAATATTCTGACTGCTCAAAAATTGGATTGTCTGGCTACATTTGTGCAGCCACATGTGCCCTTGTTTGTTAGCTCTTTGTCTTTTTTTTTTTTTTTTTTCTGTACAGAAAAGTCTTTTCCTTATACCAGCGTGATAGCAGCATGGCATGTAGTACCTTATTTTACAATTCCAGAAATGAGTTTCTGTGTTGGAAGTGGGAATCTGACAACTCCGACCTGCGGGGACCAGCTGCCACAAGGTCACACAAGTGTAATGCACTCGGCTGCTTGCCCACCCCGAGGTAGGCTGAGTGCTGCTTGTAGAAATGCTCATGCCACCTTTCAGATTTTTAGGGGATACCATTAGTGGCAAGAAAGAGGTGGTGACTGACAGTAAAATTACTGGTAAGTCTAAATTAAAGGAAAAAACCCTAACCCGGCGTTCTCTCCTTCTGTCCTGACATTTGAGTGACAATCCAGATTGGACCAGAGTAACAGCCAGTATTTCAGTGGAAAATTTTAAAACATTATGCATGCCATATTGAAGTGTTCCATAGGAAATAGGGCACATATTCTTTATTTTCACATGCAGCTTGCTCTTGACATTTCGAATATACTATAGGTACTGTGGGTGGTCTCCTGGTGAATGCCAGCGGGCTTTTTGCTGCCACTGTGAAGGAGGGGCTCAGAAACTCCCACCATGACAAAATCACTGCTTTTTTTCCTCACTTTTTTTATATAAAATGAAAACTTCTCCACTTGGGCTGCTTTTAAACTGTAGCTCAATTGAGACTTTTGAGTTTAGTTAGGTTTATATATCTGCTGGCATACTTTGTTAATTTAAGCCAAACCCTCAACTTTACCTTGGCAGAGACACTGATTTTGTTGGGTTCCCTGCACCCTGTTAAATGAGCTAGCACCAAAACAACATCCAATGGACAAATGACTGTGTTCTGATTACTTTTCAGGGTCTTTGATGACAGCAGTAGGTCCTGACTCAGCCTTTTTGATACCTTAGCATGGCAATTTTGAATGCCTCAGGTTATTTGTAACTGCATAAATGCTAAAATTAAATCACAAAGCACAAGTTCTTTGAGTTCTTGTTCTTTAAGTCATCTCTGAGAAAACATCATACACCTTTTTTTTTTTTTCAATCAGAATCCATTTATGTGCAAATATAGGTTATTCTGTTTGCCATCATAAGTGACTGTAATATTTATGATATGGATATGTAATATGTGTCATATATAAGAAATTGCTAGTCAAGTTCTGGAATTGAGCAGGACAGGGTAGAAAGGACTACCTTGTTATGGGAATTGTCTTTGTTTCCCCTATGGTCCAGAATCATTCAATTTTTTTCTGTTTATTTAACCCTAGTGACAGCATCACATTGGGGCTGCTGTTGTGGCAGATCCTGGGAATCTCTTAGATGGCTGTCAATATCCTAGAAGGCTTTGTCTCAGAGCAGATCTAGAACTGAATTTTGTAATTGGTGGGTAATCAGTAGGAACAAAATATTTGCCTGAGAGGTCCACAGGAGGCTGAAGGACTAAGGTGGCAGGCTGCTGTGGGTGTTGGCAGCAGCCTGGGGTGGCAGGAGTGGGATGGGACTTGTTCCTTCATTTGATGGGGCTTTCAATTGCACAGGCTTGGCATCTGTGTGATATTCTTTCTGTTCCATGTCTGGCTTGGATTTTTCGCTTAGCTTCAGTCTGCTCCTTTTCTTGGGTTCTGAGCACTTACTGTGATTAGAGAACAGAACAAATGCTTGGCCAAAATGTGTTTTGTCCAGTTCTTTACCAGTAATTGAAATGATGGGAGCAAAGCTCCACGTGTCCCTTCTTATTCCATCTACGGAAGGGCTGATCGGTCTGGCTGTTTGCAGATTGCAGTGCAGTAAATTCCTTTCAGGTGTTGTACCCCAATGGCTTTAAATGAGCTGCAGTGGTGCTGGTGAAGCACAGCTACACTGTGCTGGTCACCTTGTGGAGGTCTCAGTTTACTTTGCTGGATCAGAGACACACACTGTGCACTGTTAGATAAACAACCAGGTGTATCCTGGCTGGCTCAGGGATGGCTATGGCAATGGCATCACACCTTTGGATTGTGAATGAGGCTTTAGTAGTTTGTATTCACAGAAGTAAAGAACAATACAGTTTGGGCATTTTTCTGGAAAACAATCTGGCTCCGTTCCTTGCTGTTCTAAAATCAAATTACTTTGCAGTTTTAAGTAATTCATCTATACCTCTGCAGGAAAGTGTAAAAATTAGTAATCAATGTTGCTATAAAGGGCAGAAGTAAGTCCTGGGAAAAACATCAGCATTTGGGACTATTTCTGTAAGGACAAGAAGTCAAATTCTTAAAAATCTATGGTAACCTTCAATTCAGAAAGCACTTTAGCACAGGCTAGTGGAAGTATTTTGTGTTCCCAAAATATGTATGAGTTTTGAGAGATCTTTTGGATATATTTAGCTAAAATTTCAAAATGTGACTTGTTTTGAATATGTTAAAAGGAGATTTTATTTTTTACAATTGGAAATGTCTTTCCAAAATATCTTTGAAATGTTTAATAAATTAAAACCAACTGCTTCTACAAACTTTTATGTTTTTAAGAAATTAGGATTTTCTGGGGAAAACATGTTTCATTGAAAAGATACCAGCTAAATCTATTGAAGATTTATTATTTATTGTGGACCAAATCTTGCTTTCTGTACCTACATAAATACTTAATGAAAGTGCTTCCAAGCATAAAGCATGAACTATTTGGACCAATGTTATAAAGTGCTTTGAGCTGGGAGAAATAGAAGCTGGAACATGGAAGTTACATTATAAGCAGAGTTATTTCTGTTCTGTAGAAAAACTTTTAATTGTCAAAGACCTTAAAAAGAAAGAAATTTTTTCCCCTTTTGAATCCTACAAGAGTTAACTTCAGCATACACTGCTAATATAATTTTGCAGTTATCAAAAACTCAGTGCTACTGTTTTGATTACTGAGATGTAGGTGGAGATCAATTGAACAATTAAAGCCTCCAAATAAAATTCCATGAATTGTTGATCTGAGCAGGAACTCCCAGTGGAAAGGACTTATTTTTAAAGTTGAAGATTTGGTGTATAATGTCTTAACCATTTTGCAGCTTTGCTGACTGGACTGTATAAAAATGTTTCAGAAAGCATAACATCTTAGTCTTTTATGGGCAGTGAACTTACTACATTCATACAATAGAAATCTGAACTCAGGTACTTTAATTAATATCAATTAAAATAGGTTATTTTAGAAGACATAACACATAATTGCTGAAACTGGCACAAGTGGCTGGAATATTTTGAAATCTGAATAGAAAGAAAAGAACATTTTGAAGTAAGGTCTACATTAAACCACAAAGATAATCCAGTATTTTTGGGAAAGAAAATGTATAAGGTTAATCTTGCAGGATTTCTCCCCAAAATTACCATTTTTACCGTTTAATTTACCATTTGAGATAAATCAATTCTGAACATGCTTCCTATATAATCCTGAACACTCTATCAAAGTGAATGGGTGTCTTGTCTGAAAAAGAACAGCAGAATAAGACTGTTTATGTTAATATGAGGTGTTACAGACTGAAATATGCATACTTGAAAAGTACAAACCTAAGCCTCATGAATCTTTCTTGTTAAGTATATCCAGTCAAAACATGCCAAACAACTTCCTCTGAGGAGAAAGATGAGGGCCACTGGTAGTGAACAGAATTGGGCAAAATGTGTCTAAAACCTAAGTACTTGGAACATCATCCTATTCTGAGCCCTTTGTTGCTGTTAGCATATTAGCAATTTCCAGATTAATTTTTATGTGGAATACTGCACAATGGAACTATCCTAAAATAAATACTTCGTATTCACCCATTCCTTGATTTCCTATAGAACCTGTACAGTTCAAGTACAAACTGTGACTATCCTTGTATCTAGCATGTTAGCCAAAAAATTACATAGAAAACTTTTCTGCAGTTAAGATAGAATTTTTGCTGCTGCAGGTATGCTTTTGTTACTTGCTTGTATTTGCTTATGCTATTGGTGAACTTGCCCTTCCAGCAAAGAGTTTGGTAGGTCATTCCACACCAGTGAGGAAAAAAGTGCACAACAGCACAGTCTAGAAGTAAATAAACAAAAACCTCAGTGGCATTTCTGCCCTGTAAAACACTGCCTTGTGAAGATTTCTTTTTAGTTTTCTCTCTTTTCCCTCCATCTGAGCCCAGATATATGTCCATGAGGATTTCTTGGAGGCTGCAGCAGGCTAAAATCCCTGCTTTGATTGCTGCTTCACTAATGTTGGTTCTGTCTCTTTTCTCCTACAGACAGTAGTGTAGATTTTTCTGAATCTTTGGCCAGGGCTACCCCAGCAGCCTTCTGTAAATAGGGGATCCTTACTCTGGAAAGAGGATCTAAAGGTGTAGAACTGCATGTTGATTTTCACTCACCCAGAATGACTGGACTATTTATTTTTTTCCCCTGACAATTGCTCCATCTGTCTGTAAGTAGGCAAATAACTTCTCACCTGGAAATGAAACAATAAGCAAACTTGTATGAATTGCTTTTGTTTCCTGACCACTTATTGCTGAAACACTGAAGTTTAGTTTTAATCTTGTCTATACTGCTAGAGAATCCCCAGGGAAAAGGAGCTGATTTATGTACCGCTTAGCCTGAAGCACTTGCGTCACTGTACAATTTTGTATTGCTTGCTTAATAGACCACAAAAGTCAACATCTCTTTGGAAGAACAATTTGTGCTTAAAGTAGTCACAAATTCCAAGAGATCCTGTTAAGGCAGGATGTTGTGAGAAACCCAGAGTTGGAACAAAACCTCTTGTTTCCTAATTATAATGTTAATACTTGGGAAAACTTAAGCCACTCTGTGTTGGTTTATGTCAATAAAGGTTTGGTTTTTGTCTTTCTTTCTTGCCCATCCTGCTTGGGGAAGTTGGAAGTAAGTCAATGTTTTTAGCTGCAACATAAGAATGTTTCAGTTGTCTATTATTGTGGAAGCAGATGCAAGATTACATCTCTGAAAAGAGAAAGACAATCTGCATTTAAAATATCTTTAATGAAATGAGGTCAAAAGCTTTAGTTCACACATTTATAGAATAAGTGAAAATGAAAGGGACTTCAGGATTTGTCTAGACCAACCTCTTGCTCGAAGCATTATTATCACTGAGGTCAGATCAAATTGCCCAGGGCTTTAACCAGTCAGAGCTTGAAAACCTTCAAGGATGGAGACTGCAACTTCTTTAGGCAACCTTTTCTACTACTTGGCTATCTTTATGGTAAGAAAGATTTTTCTTATATCTAGTCAGAATATCTCTTTATTTAGTTTATGTCTGATACTGCTTGTCCTCCTCTGAAGAGCCTGGCTCCAACATTTCCTTGCTAACTTCCTCATAGCTACTAGGAAGCTACAAGTCCCCTTGAAGCTGCTGCTTTTCCAGGCTGAACAAGCCCTATGCCCTCAGCCTCTTCACAGGGCAGGTGCTACAACCTGCAACCATCTTAGAGCCCTCTGAACTTGCCTCAGTTGATTAACATCTGTCTTGTATTGGGAGATCTCAAACTGGACACAGCATCTAGATGTGACATAAAAGTGGTGAGAGGGAAGGTTACTTCCCTTGATCTGCTGGCCCTGCTTCCCTTAATACTGTAGGTTATCTTTGCTGCCAGGAGGGACTGCTGGCTCATGTGCAGCTTGCTGCCTACCAAGACATCCATGTCTTTTTCACAAGAGCTGTACCCCAGCCAGTCCTAGATTATTGTTCCTTCCCACATGCAGGCCGCTGCATTTTTCTGTGTTGAATTTCATAAGGTTCCCCATGACCCACTCCTCCCATCCTCACAGGAGTCGTCACGTCCCCCCACAGCTTGATGTCACCTACCAACTTGTGAGCATGCAGTCCTCTACCTGCTCCAGGTCACTGATGGAGCCATCAAATGAGAGGTCCTGCTATAAACCACTGTGGTCCTTTGCTGGCTTATTGCCATCCAGTGCAAACCATTAACCTCTATGCTCTGAGTCCCCAGTCGTCAAAGCAATTTTTGTTTTCCCTTTCCATGGGTCTGTTCAACCTGGGATAACCTTTTTTTCCTGCAGTGACTGGCTATAGGTGCCTGTGTCAGACAAATCCTGCATTTGACAAAATGCACAGGTCGTTTAGTGTCTTAGTTAGGTTCTATATAGGTGAATGCCAAGTTTTAAATAGCATTTTAAAGTATTCATATTTGAAATATTAAAATAATAGCAATTCCAAATTGCATTCATGTAGTTTGCAGCATGAGCTCACTTACAATAATCACTATTGAGAGCCTGCCAATGTATATGTTACATCACTGTAGCTTCGGTGTTCCACAGACCTGGGGTAAGAGTTTTGTTAGGTTCAGTTCTAAATGGCTTTGTTTAATATGAAGGATAAAGATTTTTTTGTTCTTTAAAGTAGACATAGTTACACAAAAGAGGCATGGTATATCATTGCTCATCTTGATCACTTTATTCTCTAATTTTTATAGGATTTGGCATGTAATGTCTACACTTACAAATGTGCACAGTATAAATTTACACAGAAGATTCAGCACTGAAGCTAATATAAGATTGATGAGAGAAAGCTCATTGTCAGTATGTCATAGTATTACAAGCTGGATCAGATTCATGTGTCCAGCATTAGATTTAGAGGAAGTGCATGAACACCAATGTATGGTTGCCTGGTTTCTTCTTAAACTATCATATACAAAGCCACACATGAGCAATTCTGAGAGCTGAATATAACCCCCTGACAGCATCAAACTCTTGAGTTCTTCTGACAGCCACTGGTAAAGCCAGCTGATTTGTAGAATAATACGTTGTCCATTCCTTCAGACAAGTGAAATTACTGTCATCACCTGGCCATATTGAAATTATTTCATTTTATTTTAAGAAAATCCATTTCTAATAACAACTTCTTAGCAGTTTCTGTGGATGGATGGATAATTTTACTGATTCGAGACAGCAACTAGAGCTTTTATCCTTCTGTAGAAGTTGTGAATGGTTCTATGTATACATTCATGTCAATATTACTTCAATGTTTAATTCCACAGATTGCTAAACATTCCAAGCCTACTTATGCAGGCTGTCTGTTAGAGGATCAGTAGTTCTGCTGGGACCCATGTCTGAAAGTGAGTGCATGCTGAATGACTTTGTTGAGGCAGAACCAGAGCATACAAAACACTGTGGATTGTGAACAGTTTATTGAGGTGCAGGGTTCTCAAGTGTCTTGATTTTATATTAATCTTGAATTTTCCATCAGAAATATTTCTGTAGTTGTACTTTCTCTGTTTTTGAAGGGAAAAAGGAATATCAGCTTTTGAAAGACAGCCTAACCAAGTGTCTTAAAGTACAGGTACTAATGGTCTAGGCAGCTTGTCTGTTCACCTGTTTGCTGTGGAAAATCTACATGTTGCCATCCTGCCAGAAGATAGCAATCTGAATTGCAGTTAGTCTGCTAGATTTTTGCTGTAATCAATATTTTGTATCTTGAAATTATAAGCGTATGGATAATCTGATTGATATTAACCCCCTTCTGCACTTACATAACGCCTTTCAATTATTCTTTATGTGAACGTTTAAGACTCGTTTTTGTTTGGTTTCCACTGTTTCTTTTCTGCTTTAGCATCACCTTCGTATGGGTTAATTTGAACGTCCTACTTTGTAAGACTATCATGTATCAGAACATCTGTTTTGATTGATTTAGTGCTCTGATGTTTTCCTTTTATTCCTAAATAGCAAATTTTGTCTCTTGCAAGAGAGCAAGGTTTGAATATAACGTTTCCTCCATGTTTCCTTCTATTTAGCAAGGATAGCTCAAACTATGTAGAATTTCTAGTTCTTTCTTGGTGAAAGTGCTGAATGAAACAGATGGCAAATAAAGTCTGTGATGGATATAAAGTACAGACAAGAACACTGGCCTGCAATTAAGTACAGGCTCGAGGGTCTGAAAAATTATTGAGAGAAGGTTAAGGGTGAGTGGTAGATAATCAGAGATAAAATCAGGTAAAAGATAATAACTGCAACAATGAAGAAAAAAATGTGACAGTGTTTGTAAACCCCTTTGTAAAAAGGATGAAGACAAAAACGTTAAATGTAAAAGGTATAGCTAAAGTCTACTAAATCGGTGCTTTAATGAGCTGCCTGATGCTCAGATTGTAACAGGTGACCAGCCCTCACCATTTTATAGACAGCTGAGCAAGTCATGGAGAAATTCAAGAGGCAGTGAAAGTGCGCAGGTACAACAAAGCACCAAGTGTTGATAATATTTCTAGTGAATTATTAAAAGTAGCAAAGGGTAAGTTTTGTTTGAAGATTTTAAGTTTCAATTACAAAGGTAAAACAAGCTGAAGATATAAAAAAATATTTAAATTTTTTTAAAAAAACACAAAAAAACCCCAAACCAACAAACAAAAACCGAAAACAAAACAAACAAAAAAACCCCACAAACAAACAAACAAAACCCCACCACCACCCTGTTGTTTTACATCTGTTTGAGGTCTCAGCACTTATGGCAAAGGAAATTAAACAATCCTGTGGAATAAAATATTAAGGCACATGTTTTCCCTGGACCAGAGAATGACTGATGGACTAAAATGTAATAAGGGAGCAAGTGTATGAGCATGGAGCCATGCACATTTGAGGCCAGAAGAGGTAGCAAAAAGGTCACAAAGATGAGCTAAGTGTCTTCTGGAAGCTCATTTTTTTTGGACCTTGATCTTACACCAGCCAAAGAGAACAGGGAGCAACAGTAATTGAATGAGTCCTGAGATACTTAATAGGAATTACAGCAATAGACAAAATGTACTCCTGACATAAAATAGAGCAAATTATGAGTGCAGAAGAGGACCTTTAGTGTTCAGGGGGATAAACTGGGGGTTTTTTTTCTGATATTTCCTCTTACAACATGCAAAATTTTTATTATGTAGTAACAGCTTTTTCACCAACAGTTAATTGAATCCATTATCTACAATTTTATAGGTTACATGGAAGGGGGAAATTTATGCAGGGCTTTATAGCAGATATGACTTATTTGGTCATTCCAAGTATCTGGGATCAAATTTGAAAGCAGTAGCCTATTCAAATTTCTAGGCTGCTGTGCTCTAGCCCCTTGAAAGCTGCCTGTTATTTCCTACCCATTTGTTATAGTATCCTGTTCATAGCAATATGCCTACTATTTAAGGTTACTTTCATTAAGCATCCATAAGTTAATTTATTTGCAGCCAGAGTCTCTGATCTCATTATGTTGTCTTTAAAGCTGAAAACCTCAGGTTGTTTTATTTTTACTTTGATATCACTGTAAAAAAGATAGGTTAAAGAACTGTGTCTCTGGGGAAGCATTTGGAAGTCTTTGAAAAAGTGATGGTTTGGGCAATCATAAAGCAATATTCACATTTTTATTTAAAAGTTGAAAAATTCAATGTCTGATGCAGCTCTGGAGTGGGGATCATGTCCTTAAAATAACCTGCACTCTATGATCACCTTGCAGAGGTACATAGAAGAATTATTCTCACAGGCTGCTTGGTCTGAGGACTAAACACACAATCAAGTCAGTGATAACATGAGAAAATCATTTTTCCTGCCCTGTGACATGCAATTCTTTTTCTAGGGCTTATGTGCATATTTTAGCTAATAGCTGTGACTCTCCTTGTTGTACTTCTTTTTAATTTTTTTTATGGTAGTCAACATGTTTAAAAGTTTATATACTGATCTGTGACTCCTGTGTAGAACATTTGTGCTCTGAGATGTTTCTTTTCCAACAGGCTGATCACTTTTTTTTTTCTTTTTTTTTTTTTTTTAAGATAGATGGCCATTACCAGTACACAGGAACAGCAGTCAGACCTGATATGTTGCATATACTATGAGTTTAATGTTTTTTTCCATTGCACTTCATTTCCCTAATGCTACCTGAGGTATTTCAAGACACATGCATCCCTGTCTTCTGTCTTTAAGAGTTAACTTCAACTCAAGCAATAAAATCTGGGTGCTTTTTAGAGCATTAAATCTGGCGAGCGGATATTTGTCATGGTGTCTTTTAGGACCACCAGGTGTATGTCAGGGAGTGGGAAAGTTGCTCCACAGGTAACTCAAATCTCTCTGAGCGAGCCTAGTACATGAAGAAGCCATTTGTATCCCACTGAGTCCCATAATGTTGAGAACGTTGCTGAGATTTACACGAGTCCAATCCAGGCAGCGCTAAGGCGGCAGCAGCCGTGTGACCTGAATCCCTGTTTCTCGTGCCTCGGAGGCTGTGGCGCTGCTGGGGTTTTTGGGTTTTTATTCCTTTTGGTTTTAGCTGGGTCAAAGCTGCTGTGAAGGGTGCATTTTATTAAACTAGGCAGCTGGAAAGTGGTTAGGTGGAAGAGCTTGAGAAAGGGGGCCACGCTGCCTCTTGGGTATGAAGTGGAAATGCTGGGTCAAAGGGAACGTATTGGCAAAGGTCCTGGGTGCCTGTTTCCCTATCTTACTTAGGGTTGCCCCAATGCTTTTAGACAGAATTGTTGTCAATGGTATTGATCAGATGTTCTGATAATCTAGCAAGCTTCCTGATGTGTTAAATTCCCATCTTTCACGTGGCATTAAGTGTGGAAGAAGTATATGTAACTCTCAGTGGACACCACCAGAGTATGACTGCTGGCCATCAATTGTGCTGCACATGCCAATTCCAATTAGTCATTTACCAGTCCCTTTTAACACTTTCTGGCAATTCTGTGTACCCCTACAAATATAATATGTACTTCTAGAGTCCTAATTTATGTTTTTATCAGAGGAATTAAACAAAAAGTGCTATTTTCATGAAACATAGAAAATGCTGAATTACATTTCTGCTTCCCATGGATTCTAAAAGGGTATATTCAGACTGAAAAATGGGAAAAGAAAATATCAACTCCAGAAGAGCAAAATTTTGTATTTAGAGCAGTTTTAATGCAATGAACAGGAGCAAATAGAACATTTGAACTTGGAAGCTAAAATTTAGAATGCATTTTGAAATTAAATTTAACTTTGTTTAAGCTTCTGATTTCTTTTGCATAGATGCTTGGTAGTTTTTTTATTAACAAATTCTCACCATGGAAAATATTATCAAGTTTTTAATCTACTTTAGCGTGTGCTTTGAAGCAGTTACAATGTGAGAGGAAGGGTGAGATTTTCAAGACCTCTTCCCTTTTATTGGTGTGCAGGCGTGTACAGTGATAGCTTCCAGATTTCCCACTTTCCATCACCATGAGCACAGCAGAGCTGTTACTGCAGACAAGATCAGATGTCATCACTGGTTTTGTCTAAAGGGTCTTGTGTGATGTCCCACTTAATCCCCACCTTCTCCCTTGCTCTGTAGTGCAGAAGGGCAGAATGGAGCTTGTGAGCCTTGTGCAGCCCACGAGACGGCATCCAAAATTCCCATCAGTCAAAATAAGTCTTATTACAGCAAGAAACTGGTTAATTATTGTACCTCTACTTCAACAAATGCACAATAAAGAGGTAGATTAGTAGAAATGAAAAATTCATTGCAGAAGTGGCACAGTATTATGAAAAACAAAATGATTCTATTGAGCAGTAGTGCTGTTACCATAATCCTAACAATAAACTCCGTTACAATAATAATAGGAGAAAAACTAATTGCAGCAAGGACAGGACAAATCTTTTTTAATCCTCATTGTCATCTCAGCTAAATCCAAACCTATTTGTATTAACCTTTGCTGACAGAGTCACATGATGGACATAATTTCTAGTAATTTACCAGCAGTAGATCTAACCTTTCTTCATCAAATATTCATAAAGGCATGATTCTCAATGATTTTCTGTCTCTTTTCATATTTACAGCTTGTTGTCTTCTTCCTTTTTACTATAATTTGAACACAATTGAAGTCAGATGGAATTAAAGTTGAATTGCTTTAGTGGCTACAGTACCTGAAAGCAAAGAGTAACTAATTGAAATTTTGTATCAATAGAGATCATGCTGTACTTTGATGGGATTGCATTAAATAGTTCACATGTCCTCACCTTTTGAGGGGGTAGAAACAACACAGATTAAATGGCATCAGTTCTTGTCACTGGCATAACTGTTTAAAGTGTGTGTGTCTGTCATGCATCTGCATAAACACACATGGAATTGAAAGTATGAACTTCTACTGGAACCTTGAGCAAGGTATTTGGGTCATGGAAAGAAATTTTGTGGGCTTGATTCCTTATTTAGGTGTAAATAAGACTAATAATTGAACTCAATTATGCTAGTGCAAAACTGATAAAAAGGTTGAAGATAAATCAATTTAGGGCAGTATAGAACTAGTATGAGACTTGGACTATGTGTCTTTTTCCTTCGAAGAAGTTTAAATCTGAAATAGAATTATATACTAGCTGCAGGTTGACCACACTTCCCAGAGGTTTTTTTTTCTAATGAGAGAATAAGACCCTTTTGATGAAAATATGAGGTTTAATGGAAAATATTAAACAGAAATTCTTATACTTAAAATCTTAAGGGTTAAATTCTCAGAAATACTTTAGGCTGGTATATTTGAATTTGAGATGACTGAGTAATTGTTTGAAACATGCTATGCATCGTGCTATGGACAGAAACTGTGCCTGTGAGCAGCTCTAATAGACAGTTTGGTATCACTGTGCTCATTCTCACCAGCATACATTGTGGATAAGTGGAAAAAATATAAATGATTTAAAGTGAGCTAAAGCAATGCTTTTTCAGGAACCATAATGTGCATAGGTGCCTTTTTTTTCTTTTTTTTCTTTTTTTTTTTTTTCTTTTCTCTTTTTAAAAGGCAATGCTTACCTTGTCTTCATCATTTCAGTGTTCAGTTCTGGGTGCACACCAGCCAGGAACTGAGCTGTTAGGACCTCACTGAATGTTCCTCAGGTGTGGCTGTCATTCTTTTTGTGAGCAGTCCCGACTGTCTGATGAGATGAGCTGCTGAGAGCCGTCAGCTTCCATTTTCATCACTGAGAGCTGAACGTTCAGCACCCTCTACCTTTAAATCTTAAGAAAACAGAGGGTTCTGGCAGCTCCTAAGTAGTGAGAGATTTCTGCAAATTAATGGAAAACGTCTGAAAGATGTTTGTCATAGCTTTTATTTTCGGGGGGAAAGTAGGAAGGGTTCTGCTGTTTGTGCCAGGTTCCTGTCCAGCAATGACCATATGAGTATTACTAACGCAAAATACTTGTTTTTTTTCCTCAAACCAGTTTTCATCCATTAAGGAATGGTGAAGAGGCATTAACTGCCATTAACTGATATTTCAGCACACTTTTTTCTTTGCCTATGGCATCCTTTGTAGGTTTGTATTCTGATTTGAAAGTGCATTGCCTGTTATTGCTAAATAAAGATAAATAATTGAATGATGAGAAGAAGAGAGTAGTTGTAGGCTGATGAGAGGGAAGCCTGTCCAGTGGATTAGGCACCATACTAAGATTAACAAAGTTAATTTAGGTCTTGACTAGTACATGCACTGATTTCCCATCCACTGAGAGTACATTATTGTGACACCAGAAGGGTGAGGTGTTTCGATGGAGTAGTGATGAGGGCGTAGAAAGTAGTTAAATATGCACTAAAAGCAGATGAGCTTATAGGTAAATACTATATACTGAAGCAGTTGATATGGTCTTGTTACAACATGAAGTTTTCATTTTAAATTTTGTGTATTTAAAGTTAGGTGTGGAGGCTTTCAAGAATTCCTTAATTGAAATGCTGTGGAAAAAATGTTGGAAATGGAAAAAGTTAATAAAAAAGGCATAGAAAAATATAAAGCTGTTACTGCATTTCAATTTTGCAGAGACTTAAAGCAAATAATATTTTTTACTTAAGTTATTGTAGCCTTAGTCAAAGAAAAACCCTTTCTGTATCCTTAGTAATTATGAAATCAAGAGGAATTATTCCATAAATCAAATATATGCATATTTGAATGCTCATAATAAAATCACTAATTTGCAGAAATAAAATTTTTAAATTACCAAAATTAAAAGCTGTCTCAATTCTCCACTGTTTTAGGATAATGCCGAAATAAGTGCCCTTATTTGTATATAATTAGAATTCTAAATTAACTGTATAGGGATTTAAATAAAATAATTTTACAGGAATGCATCAAATTGCATTTCTTTTCAGGTGACAGATTTAAACATCACAGACAAAGTCTTTATAAACTCCGTAAGTAATATAAATGGCATTTTCAGGTCTGTCCTAATATTGATTCTGATTGCCTGAACTCACAGCTCAGTTATCTTTAGAGGTGCATCCAGCTGAACATTTTAAACTGCAGACTGTTTTAAAGAATAGAAAGCCAAACAATTCAACATAACTAACATCCTCTCACCAGTTCAGGGTATGGAACTATGATTTATTCTTTACAGCTCAGAAGACTGCAGCATCTCTAAGCTAGGTGAGATGCCCCAGGTCATGCTCAAATCTGGGGGCAGATTCAGAAGTTACACAGAAAGTCCTTAAAAGGGCTGTGTGTGCTCTGCTCACCATTATTCAGTATTTGCTTCTTTCTCATGAATAAACAACAACAGAAAAATCATAAAATAAAACACCCCCATTTATTCACTCTGTTTGCCTATATTTGTAGAATTCTAAGAAAATTATGGTTAAAATACCATATTTTTACTGTGATCAATGTAGGAAGAACTTGACAGCTACAATGTCTTCAGAGGGCTTATGGCAGATATAGAAAGAACCTGGTCATTCACTCGTACATGGGATATAATAAAGAGAATCTGAAACCAAATATTTGCATGCAAGAACTGGTTACAACCTAGCGACTTGCCCCCTCTTCCAGATTACCTTATTTCATGAGGTTCTGCCAGTCTGTAAGTTTACTATAACCGGTTGTTGATGCAGTGAAATGCTCACCAGTTCTAATGCAGGTTGTTACTCAATCATAATAAAGATTGGGAATATGAGGGAGGATTCTGTGCAGGGAAAACACGGAGTTCATAATTTATGCACATATTGAAAGCATGGGTTTAGTCTATTTGTATTGTACAGAGAGCACTTAAAAGTGGCTGAATGGGGTTATAGGTTATTTCCAGGAGTGCTTTCTGGTGATGGATCTTATTGCCTGATTTATAGCAATTAAAAGGAGCAAGACAAATAAAGTTACTGTGCCAAAGTTATGCTCTTCTTTAGCAGACAAGAGTCTTGACATAAACTTTGACTTTACACTGCCTTCACATTTAGAGAATTTGTGATTATCAACATCATTATAATACTCATGGTAATTCCAGTAGGCAGTAGTGAACGTGGCAGTGAGTGCAGCTTAGAGCTTCAGACAAATCCCAGGCACTTCATCCTGTGTAACTGTGCATCTAAAAAGCACGAACACTGAGTTAGCAGCCTGCTGAAAAACTGGTCTTTCCATCAGTCCCTTGGCAAGGGCAGCAGGTTATTGAGACTAATCAAGTTGGTCTTGTGGGTAGCCAGTGAGGCCTTACAGCTTCCCAGGTGACCTTGGTCCTGTAATGTGCTGTAAAGGACTGACTTTCTCCATTAATAGTTTGTTTGTGGGAGCTGGAAAGGTGACTTGTAATACAGCTGCTTTTCCTCATTCTTCCATAAGGACATTTTAAACAAGCAGATGATGTCCTTTGATTCAGTGTGACCTTGTATTTTTGGTGATTTCATGAAGCTTTGAGAAAAAATTGAGTAAATGAAAATATAAATATGCTGTTTCCTTACATTTTTGTATCTTTGATATTTTTCATAAATTAATGAGAAATTTTAATATTAATTAAATATATGTGTGTGTGTGTACATACCTTTTGGCCAATCCTCTTAGACTTATACCTCTCTATAATAAGTGCAAAAGAATGGAGAAGATGGATGCTTCCTAAAGGATTTTTTCCCCTGCATCAGGACTTTTGTCTCCAAAGTGTGCTGGGTTCAAAGGCTAAACTGACATTTTTGAGGCTTTGACAATAGAACTCTTCTGTCTTCTTTCATTCTCCTGGAGTATGTATTCCAATTAGAATGTGTAATTTTACAGCAAGATGTATATTACAAGGAACTTTAAAAAGTCTTATTCAAAGTCAGCTCATTAAAGAATGGTTGTGTAAAAGTTTGAGCATCATTGTATTTAGGATTTTTATGTCAGCTGTTTTGACTTTTGTCATAAGTTACTAAATTTTATCCTTTTATCCCTGTGCTAGCTGTGTAACTGCATGGTTTCCAGGCAGGAATCTTTTCTTGATTTGAAGATGTCAGAAATGAAGAATATTCTGTTCCTTTAATAGTTTGTCCCAGTGTGTGATTGACTTCACTGTAAAAAACAGGCGTATTTGAATTTCACTGGGTTTTTTTTTCAAATTTCAGCTTCCTTTGCTAGACAAGAGAACTCTTTCATACAAGATATTTTCCTTCAGTCTATCAAGTTTAAATCTGATAAGTGAAGCAAATTGAGTTAATCATTACTGTGTGTTTTCTACCTGTCTCCACAGTCTCTTCTCTGCTTTCTTCAACATAGTTCTAAAAAGCTGGAAACAAGTCTATTCCATGTTACTCTCATATTTGTCTACCTACTGAAATACAGAAGGATTATGTGCTATGCTGGGAATTCAACTTGAATTGTCTGGGGTAATCTCCACTTTGTTTTCAGATGCAGATGGTTTTGAGCACAAACTCATCACATTTCCAGTCATCCTTTTCCCAATTTCTTCATATAGTTCTGGAACACATTTGGTCTTGATCATCAAGTGACCTGGCAGATCTAAGTCCCGTCCATGTGATTTTAACCATATCAGTCTCTCTGCTATCTGCAGAAATTATCAAATAGCTGATCAGTGACACTCACTTTCAGAATACCGATGAAAATCTGACTAATATTGGCCACCATATCAGTCTCTGGAGGAATCCCTTGTGAGGGTCACCATTCAGTAGTGATTCCCCGTTGATGTTTATCCTTATGTCATTTGATAGCCATTACTTACTTGTGGTGTATGTTCTGCTGACATTCAGTGCTATTTGGGAAAAAGAAGTCATTCACTAGCTAGTGTAAATCAATTCATCCTAGTCCTCCATAGTTTCTTCTAGTAACTGAACTTGTCATCTTAAAGGGTTTGTCCAACAAGATCTGTTTTCCAGAAAAAGCATGCTGATTGCCATGCTTTATAGATTCATATTATCTGTCGAATCCTGTACCAGATTCTCTGCTGCCTAAGGATATTCTACAGAGCCTGTAGGTACCTGGATCGCTCCATCTCCTTTGTCATGATAGCAGTGTTCTAACAGTCTGCAATTTCCAGAATTCAGATCAATGTTATTGAGCCACAGAGTTCTTTGGTCTGGTAAAAGTTCATAACACAGCACAGTGTCAGACATTAACATCTCTAGGAGGCTGTATGAAAAGATGGATGTTGTTTGTGTGTGTGTATTCTGGAGCAAGTTGAGGAAAAAAATAGGATGGAACACTGCTTGAAGCTTCCAGGCACAGCCCTAGCTGACTTTACCAAGGGGAGGTTTTACAGTGGTAGAAGATTATTTGTTTCCTATAGTCCAGAGGTGCAGAGAATAACATCCTTTGTTGTTTCTAAGTAAAAAAGACAAAAGGCAGAACAAGCAAACAAGGTTTTTAGGCCCCAAAGTTGTTATAACGCAAAAGTATTGTCTTGAAGGTATTCTAAGCCTTCCAATCAGAAAGGTCACAAGTGTATTGAGACAATTGGCACCTGGTTTGAATTATGAGACAAATATAAATGAACAGTATTTTTCTAATACCTTGCAAGGAAGAAAAAAAAAAAAGAGAAAGGGGAAGAAGTACATGGAACATTCCTCAAGGGCTTGAGAAGAACCTGAGGTTACAGCATGATTTCACCAGCATTTCACCCTGGCTGTGCAGACAAGCCAACATTAAGTAAACTGAACCTGGTAAAGTTATTAAGGCTTGGAAAAAGGAGATCAAACTGATAGCTGTTATCAGAAAGTATTTAAGCCAGGCCTGTCACTGCTCGGGCAGGCAACAGTGTCCTACATGCTCAATAGTGGTGAAATGCTAAACAGCTAAAGTGAAAGTGAAAAGAAAAAACTCTGTAGGAGGAGGCCTAAGAAAATAGGCTTCTCATCTTCCTGAGGAATGTCATTAACTTCCCTAGATGCTCCTACTGGCACTTCAGCAAGCAGGGTAGCATGTGAAATTTCTCTGTAGAACTTCACATATCTGAGAAATACAAACTACAGATTAGTAACTCCTCAGGAGCTCTTAAGAATGGAAAAAAAGAAAAAAGGACTCCTGCTGTTTGGACTAAAAAGAGGAGGATTACATAGCTATTGCCAAGCCCCGTAAAGTTTACACTCATTTCTTGGCATTAAGACAGATTGGAGTAATAGCATTTCAGCAAGGAAAAAGGTGAACGCATACTTTGCACTGTAGATTAATATGATCACAATATTATTTGAGAAAGCAAACTAAGTAGGAGGGACATTAGGTCAATTGCATACTCAGGGAAGGAGTGTTTCTTGTAACACAGAAAGAAATTTCATCAGCAATTCATTGAAAAGAAGCTCAGCTGGCAAGCAATAAACTGGGAAAAATGGAGTCTGAAATACAACATTCCTAGACAAAATAAAATGTACAGGAGGCCAAGATCATCCACTTTTCATGAAGTTTAAATAACTATTCTTTAGCAGACACAGAATGAAGGAAGACAAAACAGTAGGTCTCTTGTGAGAGTAATGAAATGGATACTTTTCATTATGTATATCTTGATGTTCCATGAACCTGCACAAAATATGGAGGGATGGACAGCTGATGGCACCCAACAACAGAAGATTTCTGTTTCCTTGGCCTCAAAAAATTACACCATTATCCACAGAATTTGAACCTGACAGTATAGCTACCGTGTAGATTACTTGGCAGAAGTCCCTGAGAAGTTTTGCTTCTGTGTTGCTGTAGTCCTGCATTCCTTCAGATAACACGTGGCAGATTCTTGCTTATTGTGTAATGAGTTAGTCAAGGACTAGAGACTAAGTGCAGGGAGAGGGACTGGGTAGGATGGCTGCCTCAGGTTCTTAAGAGAAGTTGCAGATAATCATGTGCATGTGCTGTGCATGGGGCAGTGATGCAGAGATCACCAGATGGTGAATCAGGTCTTCAATTAACTAATATAAGAGGTCTTTAGGATTCTGATGTGATGTTTTAAGAGGAATTAAATGGCAGAATAACGTGAGTAACCTTGCCGGTCAATCAGCACAGCAGATGTCAGCATCTCTCGTTAGCAAACTTCAGGCTTTTTGGCCATTTTATGATAAACATTTAGTCAAGAGAAAGCACATAAATGTTTGTGAATCAATTTGAATCGTGCCCTGCAAAAACTAACAAAATAACCCATCTGAACTACTCGTAAGGTATTGGCACCATATACCTCATTATCATTGGAGTGTTCCCTATGGCAATAACTTCAAGAAGAATTTCAAGAGTAGTTGCATTATCTATTGAAAAGCAATTTCTTACTTTCTATTGAGGCAAGATAGTTTTACGAATAACTCTGAAGTTTACTCCGAAGGCCATTTCAATCGTCCATAGATCTTACGATATTATGTTACCTCCTTTCGTTTCAAATTCACAGCATAAGAAAGAAAAAGAATGACATAAATTGGATGTTAGAAGAGTTCTGAAGATAGACATCAGAAGAATTCAAGAGTAAGAAGAGAACTCAGCATTATTTGTTATTTTCCATCCTAAAGTAAAAAGAGAACAAAGCATCAAAAGCATCAGTAGTGAGAGAGAGCTCAAAGCCAGGACTTTATATCATAGGATATGAAACAAGTGAGTTGGCACCACCAAAAGGTCTAAAGTCTCAGTCTGTGGTTTAAAGTCATTCATATTGCAGTCAGAAGGATCTTTCAACCACAGAAAGTGATATGAAGAGCTGTATGCATTTGTTGCAATAGATGTTTTAGGTTTTGCCCACTAGTAGCGTTTTGGTACTCACTTGGGTTAATAAGTCTTCCTGGTGCAAGGAGAATTCAAGTCCACTGATAGGATGTTATAGATCAGAGCCTTGCACTTCTTTACGCACTTCCAGAAATAATGGCTGTGAATGCAAGCCAAGATCAGATGCACATAGTTTATCTTGTGTTTAAATGGATTGAATGCAATCATATTCCATAAAGGAAAGTGTATTCCAGTCTAATAACTTTAAATCATGATTCAGTCTGTACTGGAATTTTAGCTGGCATTAAAAAAATATTGTAGAATTACATTAATTCCAAAGTTTTGAGGTATAGTGATGAACTTTCACATAGCATTTCTTCCCTTAATGCAGTTGAAAGGAAGTACAGAAGTATATTTATTCATGTTACATTTGGGCAATGGTAATTATTTACAAATTAATGCAGGAAAGGAAATTTAACATCTCTATATAATGTTTTCAGTTATTTGAAATGCAAAGGGTAACAGAAAAAATTCTGAGGTTTTGTTTGGCAGTCAGAAAGATTAACTCCACTTGTAGAGAAGCTTATTGAGTATATTGTTGTCATATGATTTTTTTTTTATGGCTGAACGTACTGTAGCATTTCCTGGGATATCAACTCTATGTCTCTCCCAGCACTGGATTATTTTTTTTTTGGTGGTATATTTTTATACTGATTTACCCATAAAAAGTCACTGAATAAAGCAGTAGCCATGGAGAAATTCTGCAGTGGTTGAAATGTGATTAGTCAATTGAGGCTTTCTTTTTTTACTCCTGAACTTCTACTTCCTCTTCTTGAGCCTCTCTGCCTTTCTTGTATCTGTTTTCTCATTTCCCTATTATTTGTTCCCTCCTGCGTCTGCTTGACCCCATGTTGACCTAAAGGAAACTGTGTTTTAGCCCTCAGGATTGCATTGCTCTTATGGTATTAGTTCCAATATATGTTATAAACATTCTGATTGCAGTCTAGAGCCGAGGTGCACAACACAGGGAAGACAATGTAGTTCTGCAGCAAAATAAATCTTTATTTTTGTTTGTTTGTTTGTTTGTTTCCTAAGCCACTTAGGAATTCAAGGCCATAGCTCTTGATAGAAAATGTGATATAAGCTTCTCTTACGTATGTGAGTATATATTTATGTAGGTATACAGAGAGAGATGTATATATGTATTTATATCACAAGTTGTAGTGACGAACAAGATCTTAATTTCAGTCTACAAACAGAGAGTTAGTCTTGTGTTTGTTTGGCTTTCATATATGGTGCTGCTATCCATCTATCATAGTTTCCTTTTGACTACTGAAACATGCAAATTCACTGTAAAGGAGCAAAGCAGGCAAAAGGTGCATTTTATTAAGAGCCTGAGAGGATCTAGGTGGTTTCTGGGGCAAGATCTCCATTTGGTGTCACTCTCCCTGATAAGCATACATCCACGAAGGACTGTTCCCTGTAAAAGCATATGTGGAGTCCTTCTTGCACAGCAATTACTACAGATATCTGTGGTCTGTGATTCCATTCTTCTCCCAACTGCTGCCCCTTGTGGGTCACCCTTACTTTGGTCCTGATGGAAATTGTGGGATTTTGGGGGTGGGTTGTGTTAGCAGCTTGCACGAGTGACACAGGAAGGATTACATAGCTTTGATGCTGGAAAGATATAACCCATTTCTGTCCAGTCTGATTTAGGGATCCTGTAATACAGTTACTGTTAGTTGCATTCAGTCACGTTTCTTTTGATTTCACTTTGCTTATGTAAGAGGTATTTGTCATAGAACAGTTGATTTTTATTAATGAGAAATGGTGCCTTAAGGAAAAATAGGCACTCAACAAGGAAAATGTTTTACCCTTCTTGAAGAGGGGCAGAGCCTCTAAATCCAGAAGTTCTTTGGTAAATGGGATTCTTAGTTTAAGGGAGGTGGCAGTAAATGGAAGGGCCATCCTCCTGCTGTGATATTTAAAACGGCCGTGACTTTGCCTTGCCTATGTGACTTTCATGTAAAAGGAGTACAAAAGATAAAAGTGAAAGAGTAAATGATGCTGGAAGCATCTTTAACTTTTCAGGTGGCATTCTTTCAGAAAATATGGTCTCTTTCAAAAAGTGCCATATGCATGGCTCACCCTCAAATCTTCCAGCAGTCTCATACTGGCAAGGGAGGGCATCTGTAGCCCCCTGGGAAGTGGGCTGTGGGGATTTCCTTTTCTCCTCTTTGTTGGTTTTTATTTCCATTTCCTTTTCCTCTCTTTTTCTCAGTCATTTAATGCCATTCTGCACAACAGAGGGGAGCATCTGGCCCCAAGTAAACACCCAATAAAATAAGTGGGGGAAGTTCACAGCTCCCTTGATGCTATTGCGTCTGTCTGTCTGGTTATGGACTCAACAAGATAACCATGCATCAATTTACATTGTCCAGGCTATCTTCACAACCAGAAGTGCTTGAAACCTTATTTTAATAGAAGCTTAGATTCTGGAGAATACTATAAAATCTCTCCAAAGGCTCCAAATCAGCAATTCCATCTGTGTTTCTGCAAATGTAGAGGAACAATGCCCCAGCTGATTATGCAAACAGAATGAACGTAGTTATTTTAAAAGTGCATAAAATCAATACTTTGGGGAAAACAAGTCAGCTGTGTTTATACTCAGCATATAGCAGACATTTTGTTTCTTTGTCTGAAAAAATCATAGGAAAGCAAAGATCGCAAGTGAAATAAAACAGCCGATCGTAGAGTGAAACGGAGGGGGCTGGAACGTCAGATGTCTCAGCAAAGGCTTAGAGCATTTTAGGTTCCTTTTGAGAGAATATATATTATATTGAGGTTGATATATTTGTGTGTTTTTTTGAAGTCAAAGCCAAATATTCTCAGCACGGTGGGAATAACTCACATCACATTGCTGATCATGATAACTATGTAACTAAATCCATGTCTGTGGTGCGAAAATTTCCTCCTAAATACTGTCTCTTTTGGACTGATGGGATTTTTTGCAAGTACTGCAATGAAGAGTTACATATAAATATGTATAAATGTGCTTCTCATACAGTCAGGATACGTTGCCTGTATACATGTTATTCTATGAACAGGAAACAAAAGCATCTGAGAAACAGGACTGAGAGGGAAAAATTTTTAGACCTGTAAGTTAAATTGGATTAAACGTCATCTTTCAGCAAATGCAGTGTTATTTATTCAGGATTTCTCTGGGGGATTTCCCTACCCCCTACACTTTATAGAGAGTAGTGATGTTTCTTAATTAAAAAAATCAAACAAACATGGAATGGAGGCTGCCCCACACAGACGTTCCCTTGTGGGAATAGGAGGTGCACTGATTTTCTCATGGACAGTTTCTGGCTCTGTTGGACAGAGGCCACAAATGAGAGGAAAAGCTCTGTCTGGGGAAGTGAAGTTCACATCATGGATCTGATGGCAGGACTATTCTCAGTGCTGCAGTGCCATCTACTAGATATTCTCCTTTGTATGGGAAAATTGGTGGACGTGGCAAGGAAGGTCATTGATAAACTCATCAGAAGTTGGGTAGATTTTTATTAATTACCCCACAGCAGAGATTACTACCTCAGAGAAAGAAGCTTTTTGTATCCTCTTTTCTTCCATTCTTTCCACTCAGAGCTAAAATGTTTCTAAGGTTTTGGGGCTTTGTTTTACAATCCCCAGTCTGTAGCAGAAGATACATGCAGCAAACTTTTATTCTTTCCCATAGTTTGTGAGCTAAATAGTTTAGAAAGACTGAAGTATATTTTGACAGATTTTAATTAATACGGTAGGGAAAAATATTTTATGTTATTTACAGTTAAGGCAAAACAAAATGTCCTTTAAAAAAATTTGTGAGGTTTTTCATATATTTTTACAAATACATGTGAAACACATTGGCGGGTTAGAAAACTTTCATCTGTACTCCACCAATGCTTTGGTTGCAATTATTTCAACATTTGGAGGTTATTAACAATTTAAGTTTTTCTCATATTTACCTGATATACTATTTGAGTAATAATAAAAACTCTGACATTTTCAAGCTCATGCAACTGTCAATTAAACCTCTTTAGTGTCAGGTTCACTGATCTCTTCTGCCTCTCTGTGGAACAGCAAAATGCACTCTGCAGGGCAGTGTTAAAGATGGACTCTGCTGTGGATTCACTTTGTAGAAGCACAGAGAAGAATAACATTGGCTGTTTTCAGTGTGTCCTACAGCGTCACCAGTGATGCCTCAGGATATTTTAGCCAGTGTCCTCATTTCCAATGGAATGGTTTATTTTGGAGGCATAAAGCTCTTGAGTCAGTGACTGTAAACTTTGGTTCTGTGCTAAGGGCCAAATGCACCAGTGACTTGAGTCATTGGCAACTTCTGAAAGAAGACAGGAAAGATCATCTGACATGCCAGGGACTCTATTTGTACTCGTGTATTTGTGCAGCTGATACTTTTTTTTCTTAGATTAATATTTAACTGATATTGCCTCCATCCCTTCCTAAATCTGGCATTCTCTTTTCAAATCTCTTATCTGGAAAAAAACTCATTTTGTCCCTTCGATAAATGCAATCCCAGTCTCAGCCATTACTTATGACTGGGCAGACTGTAGTTACAGCACATGAAAGAACATCAGCAATGACTTGTTGTAAATGGGACAGACTTCTTGGGAATGCACTGGGGATTAAATGTCCAAAAGAATGAAGCACTGCTCTCTTTCCATCTGGCCGTTTCATTTTGCTGCCTTTTTGGGACCAGTACTTCTGAAATCTGGTTTGCAAAGTCAAATATTGATGTAATTTGTTTTGTTCTGTGAAGGTAGACTAAACCTGGGAAGGTGTTAGTTGTGCAGAGTCTGAAGCTGCTCATGCTGGAATGGGCGTGCAACTGGAAAGCAGCTGCTTTTCAAATTTCTCACCCCCCCTTCTGTTTCTTCATTAATTGCATTTATCCCTTCCGCCTGTTAATTTTTCATGTAGATAAATGAAAGTTCAGTTCCTCAAATAGCAGAAGTAAGTTGTTCAGTCCTTTCTAGGGACTTTATCACAATGTCCTGTCCACGTCCAAAGGTGAAGGAGAATTTGTATTTACAGCATCAACTTCAATTTTCACTTTAGAGTTTTTCTGTTCTTTACTGAGCAAGTCAGTTTGACCAAACTTTTTTTTTTTTTTTTTTTCCCTGTGGAAACTTTGAAGTTACAGAACATCAAATCTTATTACTCCATGTTGTATTAGGTGACTTACAATGCCAGTAATGTAGCCACAATTTTGAGTTTCACTGTGGGAAACTATGTCCAGCCTATTTAATTTCTTCCATAGTTTATTTTTCATGGTGTTTATTATTATGCTTACTAGCTCATGTGTATTGTGACTGGTTTCCAGAAAAGCATTTGGGTTGAAATCATGGCCTTGTTGAAATCACTGCAAGTTTCAACATTGATTTAAGTGGCATCAGGTTTTAATTGTGATGCTTTTGGCAGCAGAAGTAAATTTGTCATACCTGCCAATGACATTTGACATACACTATTTAGAAAAAAAGAAAAATCGAGGTTAATTTATTTGAGTGTTTGTCCTTGTGTATGTAATCTCATCTCTTCTCTGTGCTTTGCATGACAGTTCTGGTAGGTGAGAACGCACTGTATCCTCTTGTATATGCTCTGCCACCTAAGAGTGTCAGCTTGAAATGACATGGGATAATCCTAACACTGAGATTAGAGTAACTACACGTAGTTTGAATAATAATTTTTCATGCAAAGGAAAGATTTGAAGGACAAGGATGAAAAAATCGAAACCTGCAAGCAAATCTCTGTGTCTCAGGTAAAAACACTATTAGGATTTGTGTTCACACAGCAGAGGTCTCTGTTGGAACATTAATAACCCATATTTGACCAGACCCATATGTGCAATGTCACTGTGAGTTTTAAGAATGGAAAATGGTGTCTGAAGAGGTTACTGCTGTTGCTCTTACTCAGAACAGCACTCATGTTAGCAGAGTTGAGTCATTTTAACTGATGTCAATATGGGTTTAGTGAAGCCATTTGTCTCAGCAGGGTGATCCGAATGCTGTTTTTACCTGGGCTGTTGTTTTCAAAGTTACTTTGAAGTTCTGAATAACAGCTCAGTAACACCTTTATTCTAGCATGAATGGAGGGAGAAAATAGCTCCCATATAAAACATAACAATTTCAGGAATGCTGGAGTAAGAACGTATGGGTGAGCATGTGCTTTTGTACCTGCAAAGCAAATATCCCATCCTCCCTTTCTGACCATATCAGTACAAGGGGGAGATGGCCAGACCCATCTTCCTTGTCTTACCTTACGAATTTCCACATGATCTCCCTTGGTCTTTGAGCTGGCAGGTGTAGACAGCTAAATTAGTACCATCTAGGAAACAGGACTGTTTATATCCTCTCCTCACTCTTAACACTCCTGTGCAGTCTGAGCTGCAGATTGACCCCTATTGATCTGATTTGACTACACTTCTCTGGAGTAGACAAACTGTGCAATAGAATTCAGGGACCCTAATTCATGGTACCTTATTTAGATTCCTAGGTAAGTCTTATTTGCATTTAACACATTCATCAGCAGAACCTGAGTCTGCCTCTTGGCTTATATGCATTCCTGTCCCTGACAAGGGAACAAAAAGGTATCTGCACTGAAAAAGGACTGTTTTAAGAATGTTGATACTTGATAGTTGCAAAACTTAACTATTAGAAAGAAGACTGTTTTTCAAATCAATGGCTCACGCATTACTGTAAAATATATCGATTAAAAACAAAGCATAATGTTAGTCATTTAGTCAGTAGAGTGATGCAATACTGAAATAAATTTATCCTTTGACTTTTGCATTAACCTTTTATTGACTGCTTGCATACTCATAATTAACACACACTTTAGCTAGCTTGGTTAATCTTAGCATCGTGATCAGTGTGCTCTGATGTAGCTGACACCCTGATCATCAAAATGTCAGTGCAGTCCAGGGAACCATAAACAGGCAAGTGTCAGTCTCAGTGAACAGATACACCTGCCCATGGAGATGTTAGCCACCTTCCAGGGAAAGTGGCATATATTGCCATGCAAATGCCAGTCATACAAATACAGTCATACAAATGTTTGTCATCACTTAGTTGAACATGCATTAATAGTTCTTCGTCAATATTAATGAGCAAAGTTTATTTGGAAAAAAAACAGGAAAAAAGGGGATCAAAAATCTGTGAACTTTATAGGGCAGAGGTAGTGAGAATGTGCACTGCAACAGTAACTAATTGTTCCTTAAAAATTGGCTTTTTTAATTGAAACTGCTACGGGTCTAGGTTGTGTTAGTAAGAAAGCAGAGACTATGGAGTTCTGTGCATTCTGCACGTCTTTTGACAAACAATCCTTTCTGTAATATGTTGGTGAACATATATTGTCAAGGTCTTGCGCTAAATGGCTTTGAAATGTATCATAGCAGTTTTTCTGTTCTGCTGCAGATAAGGTATTGAAGGTGCCCTTTGATTTGGCATCTGTTCTGTATCTCAGAGCCCACGTGATTTCTACTCTTTACACATTTTGTAAGTATGATATACACAGATTAGTTCTACTGTCTTTTGGACATTTGACTCCATTAACTCAAATAACAGTTTTTAATTGATATGGAATACCTTCATTAACTTACAATATTATAAATCTTGGTACATTCCCATTACCACTGTACTTCTGTGTTTGCAGTCTTTCCCACATGGAACCTCATAGTTTCTTTTGTATTTGGGAAAATAATTTCTGTTTATTGTGAGTTATTGTTGCTAACTTATGTTAGCTGTCAGATACAAAAGATTTTGAAATAATTGTGTGCAGTCATCTGTGCCTTTGTTCTGCTTCAGTTTAAAACACATTTTAAAATATTCAAGATATTGAGCTCTGTTCCACTGCTACAAATTAAAGACGATTGTAGGAACAATTTCTCCTACAGAAATTTTGTAAAATCAGTAGTAGTATACTCATCTGGAAGACTTGTTCTTGCAACCTGAGTCAAAGCACATCATTGTATGATTGTGTCCAAGCTTGTGGTTGCTATTCAGGTGAATTGCCTAACAAACTGCCAGGTGAGTGGTGACTGCTTAGAACCCAGTCCCATACCTTCAAATAGGAGCAGCTTGAGTTGGCTTTGATGTCAGCAGATGCATCATAGGGATTTTAATTTTGTTCAAAATATATGATTCACAAAATGCAAAAATGTTCTGCTGTTCTTGCTATATAAAGCAAAGGAGCAGTAATCCAACAGAAAGACAAAGGAGCTGTGGGATTGCTGAACTTGGAGTATTGCAACACTGCTTTCTCTTTTTCGTGCTTTTACAGTACATTGATGCATTTCTGTCATCAGACTTGCACAAAAACACTTCCAGTCCTCTAATCCCTCACATGGAATATGCTTGGGCTAAAACTTCCCGAGTGCATGACTGTCTGGAAGTTCAGGCACATGCTTAGTTGTGGAGAGACCTTTCAGCAACAGCTCTGTTGGTAACAAAAGTAGAAAAGGGAAAGTAGTGAGAAGCTCATGGGTTGTCCAGCCACAGCATCACCCTGACTGCTGCCACATTTACAGCAACACAAATGCCCAAATGTGAGGGGAAAGCTGGTCAATCCATTTGTGTGAGAGAGCAATGGAACAAAAGGACATGAAAGGTTAAAGAAAGGGTGCTGAAATGGCGAAGAAGCTAAAAGCTGATATGTCTTTTCTCTCAGTGAAAACTGTGTTGCTAATAGCAGATGTGTGAGAGAATGTTTATTATTATCATGAGCTGAGTTTTGCAGACCACGTAACATGCCTGCAGTACTTACTGGCTGAGCTTCCTGCTTTGTCATCTGCAATAATCTCTAGATGGTTAATTTATCCCCTTTTAGATTGAAATGCTTAAACTTCACTATCTTATACTACCCACCAAACAGATCATATTATTTTGTGCCAAGGCAGAAAATAAAACAATATTTTAAAAGCCTTATAGAGTTATGCTGTAATTAGTTTCAGCTTTCC
Source organism: Empidonax traillii (assembly GCF_003031625.1). Lineage (NCBI taxonomy): Eukaryota > Metazoa > Chordata > Aves > Passeriformes > Tyrannidae > Empidonax > Empidonax traillii. The sequence continues at coordinate 763,623 of NW_020955242.1, read as the reverse complement.
CTGCATATTAATTTTCTCCTGTTCCTTTATATAATTTGGAAAATGTCTTCCAAACATGATGGCACGATCAGTTAAGTACCTCTCAGAACTCATACACTAAACTGCATTTGCTCTAACAACTATTATAAAGCAGCCAGCAAAACAAATCCTCTGTTATTCTGTACAGTGCAGCTTATCAATGCAAACAGTTTAATATTTATGCTAAGAGGATTGTCACAAGTAGCTTCTGTTCCTTTAATTCTTGTTTTAAATAAATAATGAGAACATTTAAACACATTACGCTTCCCAGGGCCCTGAGGTCGGCTAATCTTATTATTTATGAAGTGATGTGCTACATAATAGTACTTAGTGCATGTTAACAGATGCTATTATCAGGGGCTGATGTGGAGAGCTGAAGATATATTGGAATGTTATGTGTTAATACTGTCCTTGTAGTGTAATGTACGATGGATTGAGTGCCCAGGATGCTGGTGCGGCAATTAACCACCCACCAACATGGGTGTAAAGCTGAGGGATGTTTTCTCATGGGGATTACACTGCTATTAATAATTCCCAAGAGAAGAAGGCATCTTTCATTTGGCAACAGTCTCTTCCAGAAGGTTGACAGTATGGACAAGGAAATTGCGTGTGTCAGTATTTTTAGAGTTCATGCTACAACAGAGATGAAAGACACACATATGTTTAAAACAACTTCTAAATTCTTGCAATTGTGTGATTTATGGAACATGAATTTTTTAAAAATGTCTTACAAGAGATAAAAATGCATTTCTACATTTTGCTTGTTATCTCTTTAAAGAGCTATATAGGCCTGCACTATATACCAAAATTATGGTAATGCTCAGCATTTTTGTTTGTCTTGCCCCATTGTGAACATTAACTGATGAATAAGCAACATGCAAAATTGTTCGAGGGGAAGGGAAAAGAGGGGGAGAAATCTTCCTTGAAGTGTGACAATGTTCTTGATGCAGCATGTTGTATTACAGTCTGATCTTTGGAGATGTGATAGTTACCACTTATAAAACTTTCCTCTGCCAGCTGCAGTTCAGTTGAATATTATAATTAGACTTCACTAGTATTGATGAATAATCCATTTAATAAAAACCATTGTAATTTAAACATTTTCTCTGGGGACTAACATACACTAACCTCTTAATTTAATTTTATTGAAGTTTTGCCCACCTATTCATCACTGGAAGTTGTTATTAACCTCCATTTCCATTTATCTTTATAGAATTTTCTCTTTTTATATTGCCTTTTTCAGACCTAAGCAGGTTGATACACTTGTAAATCTCCAGAATCTACAAAGCTAGTCCGGATTCTTTAATATTGTTTAATCTATCCCCCCTGACCTTAATGCAGTAAATTCAGTTTAATCTTTCTCAATAATCTAGTAATACATTGGAAACCGCCAAACATTTAAATCTGATAATGGTTTAATCACATACTTTAAATAACAGCTGAGATAATGAAAAAATAATTCACCATATAAAGGAACACTAACTGAGTTTTCTCTGTGATTGGCTTTTTGAGAAACCCCTATAGAAAATACAAAGCCTACAACAGAAATCAACTTCACTGGAAATGAGCAATCCATTTGGTCAGAAGATGTCGTATTTCTTTTTTATTATCATCTTTCTCTTTAAATTAATGCACAAATATATCCTCGCTGAGTATTCAGTTTCTGGATACAGTTTTACTTAAGTAGTTCATCTGCTTACCTTTCTTTTCAGATGCCAGTCAGACGCAGCAGAGAGCTTGCCAGAAGACCAGAAACCAGAATGTCATCCCTTCTGGACAGGTGATGATGAATGTAATATGCCTCTGCCATATGATCTTGAAGAAGTAATTGCTTATCTACAAAATCTTACTCAATGGACAACAAGTGACCTTCCAGCCTAGAATTATTGATGCTCATCATCTGGGGAAAAGCTTTGTAATTTAACATAAATCCTTTTCAGCTTTATGATTCCTCCATGTGTTGTTTTATGTGTCAATGCAGATTTCACCAGTCATCACACAGTACCTTGGTTACTGTCTCATAATAAAAAAGACTAGCCCCCAAATTTACAGAAATGAGTTTAAGACCTGAAGTCCAGGAACCAGTCTTTATTCTGTCCTCCTCTGCTCTAATTCCCATTGACCCTACAGCCCATGGATATCCATGTTTCATAGAAGCACAGAATGGATCAAGTTGGAAGGGACCACAGTGGGATCATCTTGTTCTAGAGCACAAGACACAGGATTGCATCCAGACAGTTCTTGAATATTTCCATACTGATAGACATTGATAATGTTCCTTCTGAGTCATCTCTTCTTGAGGCTGAACAGGCCCAACTCCCTCAGCCGATGTGTTTTCACAGGTTCCCTTGGTATCTAAATTTCAGCTTCCATGAATGCCTAGAACTGCCTCTGGTTTGGCAGGTTTGAGCAATTACACAAGGTGTATCTCACACTTGTGGCAAAGCAGACTTAATGATTTGGGCATCCTAATGAGAGGTGAAGTTGGTGTGAGCCTACTGGAGATCTTCAAAACAGCTGTGAGTTCTTCCTCCACTAAGATGGAGGGGCAGGAGATGGTGGAGATGGTCCTTTAAGGAGCAGTGGCTCCTTACTAGACCATTTTTTCAGATGAGGAGCTCCGGAGGAGCATCCTAATATAGATCCCAAGACTTTCTTGCTGTTTTGCATCATGGCAGTTGAGCAGTCCTGGGAGAGATATACAATGTGAATCTACACCTCCTTGGCAACCTGGAGCTCAGAATTCAGTTCCTAAGCATTATTTTGTGTTGTGAATTCTGTGTGTTGTGAATTCTATTCTGAAGCAAGATTTCCCAGTGCATTGCCTGAAGAGCTGATGGACCTAAATAAGGCTTTCCATTTGGGCTGTTGGTTTGATATTGGGCATTGCAGTATCTAATGAGATCTATGAGAACAAAACCAGAAGACTATGAGAAATGAAGCTGTTTGTGATCTGTTTTGTAGTAACGTGCTATAAAAAGAACAATTCTATGTTGAATGATACACAGCACTCCTGAATGAGACAGAATTTTGATTTGGTTAAATTGCTATTTTAACTTGAACTGGTGTACAACTTTGCCACAAAAAGCAGAATAAAATCATTACAGCGAAAAAGCACTCAGGCTCTATTACCACTACAAAAGAAGCCAGTAAGACTCAGAGGTTGACGTTGCCACCAAGAAATGAATATGCCTCCTGTGTTAATCTTCTGTTTAAAGTCACTGCTGAAGCCAGGCTCACCCAGAGCACACCAGCATTCTGAACTGGCAAAGAGTTCTGCGTGCAGATGAGGCTTGTACTGCCGAAAACTGTACTTTTGACAGTCTAACGTGTGCCAGACCTCCCTGGAGCTAAAGAAGCTGTGCCAGTAAAAATTCAGTTTTAGTGGTATGAAACTGTGTCCACACCTATAAGCTTTTGCCAGAACAATTATATCAAGTAGAGATTGTACCTCATAACACTTTTGGCGTAGTTGTGCCAGCAAAACTATAAAGACCTGAATCAAGTGTTTTCATTGTAGTCCTGGGCTTCTGCAAAAACTGTTAGCCACCCTGTAGAATGTAAAGACTCTCTGAAGAATAATTTATTACCTAAAGTGGATTTGATTATATTATTACCTTGATCCACTCATTTATCTATTGTCTCTTGTGCCACAGATTTCATAACATTCGGAAATACTGTTATGGGCATAGCTTTTTCTTTCCTGCACCAGCTAAAGCTGGCTTTACCAGTGGGCAAATAGCACGTATTTGGATTAGTGCCACACTAAACACTGTTTACTTTGGAGATCACTTAGGGAAAAGCTAGCTGAAGTTGTGGGAATTCTGCTTTTGAAAAAAGCAGTTCTCAGAAACAGATATTGCTTTGGAAATGAGCAATATGAATTCAAACGAATTAATGATGTAACACTGTTAACACAGTGTTTGAGAGGACTGTTTATTTATGCTGTTACTTTATGATTACTTTGTGTTTAATTAAGCACTGCTAAAAACCGTGGGGATCACAGTATTGAAAGGAATCTGACTGCCACAAAGGGTGGACAAGGCACATTAATGTTGTAGTTTTTAGCTGAAGTGGAGGCATAGCTATTAAAAAATGATCAGCAAATAATTATTTCCAGCAGCAGTAGAAAAAAACCCAAACCACTATTAGGAGACTGGTGGCAGTAATAATAGAATTTTTAAAAATGCACGTTCCCAGGTCTTGCCTATGCTTGAAGATTTAAGGTAGTGAATTAGCTGAACTAGTACTAGTCTCAGTGCAGTCACATAGCACTCATTTAAGCCATGGATGGCAATGACACAGAAAAATGAACACCTTTGGCCGAATAAGACCTAAGAGTCACTGCCAAAATACCAATAATCAAGTGATTAAACAGGATTAATGCTCTGTGTTGCATTCCAGTCTCACATCATCTAAATCAGTATAAGTTGATTGAGTTCGGTTGAAATGCAGAAGTATGAGAAGATTTCATATCTTCAAAGCCCACAGGAGTTGATAGCAAAGACATGAATAAGGTTGATGGAACTGTTTGAAGCACATAGTAATGCCAAAGGGTACCCCAAAAGAAGAACAGAGTTAAAGGTAAATATATGTAAAAAACCTGGGAGATCAAGTGTAAATTATCTCTGTGTTGGGATTATGTACTAGAAGCTGACAAATACTTTGAGGTTTTCTTTTTATTCAAATAGTTATAATTTAAGTCATGTTGCAGTGATACTTTAGCAATCCATTTATATTCCAGCATTAGATAACATATTTCTATTTTGGATGAACTGGAAGACACAGCCTCTAATGAAAGTTCTGTGTATATCAAGTGTTTGCCAAGCCTAGCTGCTCCAGAAGCATGAGAACCAAGGTCAAGTTTTTTCAAGGAAGAGGTGAGAACATAAATTAACTTCTGACATTAAATTCAGTGATTCTTTTTAAATGGCGAAGTTCATGACTTTGCTTACATTTACTTTTCACCAGCCATGACTGAATTAGGGTAAAATAGTTCACTTGCACGTGTGCACCAGGCTAAATGGATTGCAGAAGATACAGATCTGTTTGCCTGTCTGCACTTGCCTTTAGACAATATTCATCAATTTTACAAAAGCTACTGACTAAACATGGAACCAATACAAATTAAATGCTCGAGGCAAGGGCTTTCTTTTAAAAATCTGATACAGAGTTGGTTTTACACTGATAGAAAGAAAATGTTGGCAGAAAATGAAAAACTTTTATTGTTTCTGTAATTTGGGGGATGAAAGATACAGACTGTTTCTAAGTATTTGATAGAAAACTGCTGTGTTATGCAATGTAATTAGAAATATTTTTATAATGCTTTGTTCATATCTCTGTGTATGAAAATACTTTATCCCTTAGGTCCTTTCTTCTGTTGAAAAGGTTATGTAAATAAATAATAACCTCAGTACAGTGGATTTTAATAGCATCATACTTATGTTCTAAGCTTTACAGCATGTTCTGATTATACAAAGTGTAAATAATCACCGACTGGACACTGTGCAGGATGAGTAACATGCACAACAAGAAATATCCAAATCAGTTTCTCAGTTGGGTAAAGCATGCTGTTAATAATGCCAAGGTCATATTCATTCAATTGTTTAAGTGTTGGACTCAGTGATCCTTGTAGGTCCCTTTGAACTCAGAATATTCTGTGACTCTGAATCTCCATCCAGATGTGGTTTTAGGGTCACTGATAATGGTGCAAGATGCACTATAAAATCATGCTGGACTTCTTAATGCTGTGGGAGAGATTCAGGGATTTCATTGACATAATGAGAAATAAAGAAATTCAAAGATTACTAAAATCCATCCTGAAGGGTGACTAAAATATTGTAGTGTTTAGGAATGGATATTGCTCCTTTCTCAGTTGTTGCAGTGCTGTTCCATTCATCCTGTGCCATGCAGTGCAGTTTGGGCTGTTGTAATGGCTGTTAAACTAGGCCAGGAGCTGATTTCTAATCTGGGGTGAGAGGAGGGGAAGAGAGACAAGATGAGATGCACATGAGACCCAAGGGATGTGCTTTCTCAAGGCCACAACTTTATTAACTGAACTCATATGGGAGTCATTGAGCTGTAACTTGTACAGTGCAGGTCAGGATCTCTCCCTTAATTGTTACCACCTGGTGCAAAGTTAATGTTGGCTCCTTAAACCCCTTCCTGCCCCTGACAGCTGGTCCTCAGCTTTTTGCTAGGAGCTGACCACTCTCTGCTCACACCAAGGTTACAAAGTTAGGAAAGTGGTTATTCCACTGAAGCAATAGGCATGAGAAACTCTCATCCCTAGTCTCGTCCTGCACCTCTGTCCTACTGCCCCTCCATGGACTCCACTCAACATCTGTTTCTCATTTGAGATTCAAGTTGCTGCAGCTCATCTCCTACCTATCCACCAGGATGGTGAGCTGCCATGGGGAAGGGTCAGACAAGCAGAACACTGTTTGCAGTGAGGTTCCTCATCCCGAAAGAGACACCCACTGCACTCCCCACAAGAGAATGAAAAGTTTAGCACTGCACTAACCTGGCATTAGGGGAGGGGAGCTGTTAGGGAGTCATGAGGGACTCTGGCTGAACTACCAACATTTGATGTTTTGGAGGATTCCCTGTCTGCCTGGTTCTGGCTGTCACCTCACCCCACCTGTAGAGGCTGAGGCAATCCTGAATAGGTCCACTGTTCTTTCCTGTCCAAACTGACTCTTCCCCTTCAGTGTGGCTGGGCTTGTGTCTTCGTTTACATTCATCTGTCCTCTTCATCTTAGCCTAAGGGCATTCACTGAACAGGAGAAGATAATTTATACAGTTGTAAAGAGACTGTACGCAGAATGGCTGCAGAACTGGCTGAATAACATGTAAAAGCCAAGAAACAACTGATAAAATTATCACATTAAAATGCTGATGTTTGGGCATGAGCACTTCACATATGTCATGAGAACTATGGTTTATCTCCTTATTGCTTTGGAGATATTCATAATCCAAAAGGATGTATTATGCTATAGTTTACATTCTCTTAATCTTCACTGGTTTTGGAGGGCTTGTCCATGATGACTAAGAATTTGGTCACAAAAGTTGTTCTCCTCCCCCTCTCATCGAATATTTGCTTTCATGCCAACACATCTTGGTCTGATTAGTCCCCTTGATTACAGGCTAAAGTAAAAAGTCAGGTGTATAGGATTCCCATTATCCTTTATTTTGCTGCTTCTAAGAACAGGTCAGATAGAGTTATTTCAGTGAAAATGTGAACAATCAACTTCTGTTTACCATTAACCTTCAGTTTTCTTTTCTTAAAATCAAATCAGGGCTTGGTAGGCAGTTATTTTCATACATGTCCCTTGATCAGTGGAACAATCTGTCAAAGACCATTAAAGCCTCTATTAGGTTGAACTGCATTCAAAGTTAAGCTATCCAATCATTTGAAGGGCTGTGATGATTGTTTTTAATATAGTATACATTGATTTCTCTCTGAGTAGTAATGTAACTTTGAAACTAAGCATATATGACTAGGGTTATTTTGCTATCTGAGAGGCTTTGTTTCTTGTGGAAGAGGAATGTCTACATAAAAAAAGAAAAAAACAAATGCAGTGAAATCACCTGTATGTTCTCACAAGCCTTTCATTTTTCCTAGTTCATTGTAGCCCTCACAGTATAATGTATATGGAAGGGGAAGAAATTTTCCAAGGTCCTTTGCTCAAAATCTTCACTGAAAAATTTTGACATCTAATTGTGCTAATATTTTAGAAGTGGATCTGCATCTTAAGATCTCAGGATGCTTTACACAGAGAAACTGAGGCAGAGGTCAGAAGTGTAGCAGGGATCGGACTGCCAGCACCAGAACCAGGCATTGTGTAAGCCTCCATCACTGGTACATCCCCATCACTTACAGTTACTCAGCTCAGTTTACAGATTAAAGATGCTCTCATAGAACTTGTTGTCCTCCAAAGTTATATCTGAAAGTGGAGCTGTAATCTGACCTACTCATGTCATATTTAGCACAATACATCTCATGTAATAGAGATCTTTTGTGCCTCCTAAGGTTTGATTAAACTTTCCAGTGAGTCTTTTAGTTATAGTTTAGGTCCCTGAGCTCTCAATGGAAAAGGTAAATTTCACTGGAGCTATTTAACTATTCCATGGAGACTGTGCAGTATATAATACAATATAGTACAACCCTTGCTCTTTTACCTCTATTTAAAGTGTGTCCAGTGCATGTCTAACAAGGTGGTATAACTGCTGTACTAGGAAACTCTCAAGAAAATACCCTGTGGGTATGTGTGGTATTTACCAAGGTGAAGATGAGTTGCTGGAACAAACTGAAATGTTAGTTATGCACCTATTAGCACTTTTGTCTGGTACCTATTTGGTAGTCTGGTAGTACTTAACTGAGAGCACTACTTTACTAGTTATTTTGATGTACATCCTAATAGTATATTACCCAAACATTATCAAAGCATTCCACATTTCTTTCATTGTTGTTCTTTGATGGCCCTCCTCTCCCTTTTGTCTCAGTGTTAACAGTAATGTTATTAACAAGTTTTGTTCTTTGTTAGGCTGATGTGACTTTAAAGTGAGAGAACTTTAGAATTATATATCAGATAGCAGTCTCTGAAGTACATTCATTTTCAAACCAATTTATTAAGATTTTTTTTTTTGCTCCTTTTTTATTTGGTACTTCCACTTGTAATTTTTATTAAAGGCTATTTATATAACTCTGCAAGATATGTGGTGAGAATATAAGTTTGTGTTATGTATTTCCTAATTTACTGACATTTATAAAATAAACCAGTTCAAGAATCTGTGTCTATCATTTGCCCTATAGAGTGTCTTAGGTCTTGCCTTCAGTCCCTCATTGTTGCAGTGCATGGAAGAAGAGTGTATTTTTCCCACCATCTAACTTCAGGTGCCTATGTGAGAAAATGATTTTCTGTAAGCTTTCTATATGCCAAATAGTGAGAGAGAAGCTTCTTCAAAGCAGCGGACTCAAAGATGCCCTGAATCTGCTCTTCAGTGGTGTATTTCTAACTACCTGAACTGTGTGGCAAGTCCAAGTTAAGTGCATAGTTATCCACATCTGCCTATGCTGGCAATTTAATAATGGTAAATAGATAAAATAGATAATGAAGAATTTCTTTTTATTCTTTGAATTGATAGAATCAAATTCTGGTTATATTGCAAATCTTCTAGTAAGGAAGGTAGATTAATTTCTGTTCCTTTGATTAGAGTCAGACCATAAATGAATATGACTGACTTTTACCCCCTGTAAAAGTGTTTCCTTCAGCAAAAATTTATGGCTCTACTAGGTAGAGAACATATTCTTTTGGTTGTGCAACCTCACACTTCCCATGTCTGACACAAACTCTTATATTGTGTGAGTAGTGGGAACTCAGGGCCTACCAGCTCTGCATCAACCTGTTTGAGTGTATAAACTGTTCCATTTTTGTTGCTGTAGAGTTTGCAATTTTAAAAACGTAGTCATGTTAAACAAGGCAATATCAGAGCAATGTCTCTTGCACACAGACGAAAAGGTAGTGAGATTTGTGATGTCTGTTGTTTCTAGGGAGCTTCATTTCACAGGTACCTACCACCCACATCAGACTTTGTGGAGGGTTGTACCATGTCAAAGGAACAGTTGTCATTACTTGTCTCCATCCTGGGGCTGTGGAAAGCTGAGTCCATGCTATCCCAGATTCGGGTCACAGAACAAGGCAAGGATTAAAACAGCGAATTTCCTTTGATACTTTGAAGAGAGCCATTGTAGAGAACAGCAGGATGATTTGATGTGCACATGGCCGTGTGGCTGAGATGTACTGCAGTGTTCTGTATTACTTGGAGTTCCCTTAAGGCCAAAGACTGTGTGCCCAAATTGTTCTGCATTACTCAATTCCAGCCAAGAGGTGATGAAAGTGCGAATAATATTGGCCAGGATGGAATGGAGTCTCCAAGCAAAAAAGTTGACAGAGAGCATTTTTCACAGACACTCCAGCAAGGCACCCAAGAGGTAGGAAATTTGATTTCTTAGCCTAGAACATTCTTTCCTTGGCTTTAGAAAAGGTTTAATTGATTTAAGAAAAGTCAGGCAACTGGATGGAGACCCATTTACAAAACCAGTGTGATTCTGAAACGTTTCTTGCAATCCATTGTGATATATAGTATATGTATCTAGAAAGACCAAGACGAGTGTCCCTGGGATCTACAGTGCCTTAAGCTGTTCTTTTTTTTTAATTTTGGTTCTCTCAGAGCATATTTTCCTTTTCCTTAACTTTTCATAAAAATGGGTAAAACATAAAAAGGCAGTAGTGACCTTCCAACAAAAAAAAAAAAAAGATGCAACAAAGGGGCCTTTGCTGGAGGGACACAAGCAAAAGGAGACTCAAGAACAGGCATCTTCTGAGGGGGTTTAAGAAGCTCTTCCAGTCTCTGCACTCAAAAGCAGCTTGTCTTAAATGAGACAGAGACTAATAAGGATTCATTGTTTGTTATATTTTGATTTTTACCCTAATTCCTTTCTTTCTATAGGAAATCTATCAGGATAAACTAAATTCTTTTTGAGGAGACAGACTTGTAGTTGTCTTTTCACCCTAAAGGCTCTTGCCCCCTGTTACGCACACCTATCACCCTGCAAATGAGAGTTTCATATATATACCCTGCTGTAGCTGAAAGATACTCTTTCCTTTCAGTGATGAGACTTCATTTCTGATCTGAAAGGTCTCAAGTTATATTGCTTAAGTTGCAGGTGTGCAATTTATCTGTCAGCCAGTGTTTTTATTTTGTGGTCATACAATCATAACTGAAAGTGGTTTTTGCTAAACCTTTTTAAAAGTGTTGGGTTTTTTATTCCATCATCATTGATATTTAACGACCACCATCTCAAAACAGAAGAATCACAGTGAGTTTGTAAATAGCTAAAAAGAAGTAAAGAAAATTTGTATCACTCTGAATAATTGTTTTTTCAGGGAGTCCAGAGTATGATTTTAGAATTTGTAGCTGAATGATATCTACTAAAAATACTATACATGCAAGTTTCCATCTTACCTGTATGATAACCCCTTTGCACAATTATATTTCAGCAGGTATGTGTGAAACTTGCTGCATAAGCATCACTAAGATTTTAGAACAGCACTTCATAAATTAGATTTCTGTTATTATCCTGTTCCTGGTTGCATGTTAATTATTAGGGTAAAAATAAAGGGCGCTCTTTTATAAGCCTTCATATTTTCTGTTTACAAGGATTTTACTAACATCCAATAAATTTAATGACCTCTAACAACAAGAGGAAGTGAAATCCTAATTAGCAAATTCATAGCTTTTCAGTGTATCTGTGGCTTTATGGTATGTCAAATTGTAGGAATGTAAAAGTGGTTTAAGGAGTTGTTGCTGGGTTCAACTGGCTGCAGAAACTTTTAAGTTATTTTTGTTTCTCGTTTATTGCTTAACCTCTGGGACCTAACTCTGGGCTACTTGATAAAGCAGTCATTCAGGAATTTTAAACCATACAAGCTTTGACTTGATAGACACAGAACAAGGTCTTGTATTAAACATACATTTTTAAAACATAATTTCAAATCTGGAAATTGATTGTGGTTGGACTTACCTATATTGAAGAGCTCACTGTTCTTTACTTTCTTTGCTTTGCTGACATTATTAGATCTATTGTTCTTTTACCAGAACTCCCAGCTGATAGAAGAAAAATCAATGTAGAGCAAAGCTTACTGGGCAACAGCACTTTCATTACAGTCAGAGCCACAAATGACTAACTAAGTTATGACATTTCTACTTTTAAAGGTTGAAAATGCTTATATTTTGCATCTTCTGATATTCTCAGAGGGCCAGAGTCAAACATGCATGAAGCAAGCTGGGAACAAAGCAATCTTTTAAAAAAAAATCAGTCTTACACACTGATTTTTAGTACATGCCAATAAGAGAATTATAAATCACAAGGAATTTCTTTTCAATGCTGTTTTTAAACAAAGCATACATCCAAAGTTACCCTTACCAGGATTTATTTATCTGCATACCCTTGCATGCTCTCGTTTCAGTCAGCTGCTGGTCATCCTGATCTCTCAGCTGCCTATTGCAGTGTGCATTTGGTACTTGCCTGATGCAAGCAGGAAGCAAAGGGATCTCTGAGGATGCATCCCTTCTAGACCCCATCGCCTGAGCTAGCTCATCTTGGATTGAGGATGCTCAGAGGTCTGTAGTTCAAACACACATCTGCCCAGCTAATGGGGTCAGAACATCTTCTTCCAATAATGGATTGGTTCTCTCTAGGGTAAAGTGCCTCTAAGAGAAATTGAGAGGATCCTTAAATAAGATTTGATGCAGCCTGGGAGAATGACAATTACATCTTTTGCTAACACTATTCCTAAGGCAAAGTCATGCTTTGTAGGAAACAGGATGATGGAGTACTCAGGGAGCTTTTTTTAGTGTAGTGACTAGTAGGCAGGTCCTTGCTACAGAAAAGTTTTGTGAGAAAGAAAATGAAACTCACATAAATGGCTCTTCAGTTGGAGACAGTGAGAAGTGTCCCTCTGTGGGTCACCTTGGTAAAGACTGGGTTATTTTCTTCTTGGACTAAGTCCAGCTGGTGATGGCAATGGGTATTTTTATCCAACAGGTAAAAAACACAAGAGCCACCCCTGGGGTTGAAGTCCAGCTGATATGTACGGTAAAAGAGGCACTCAGAAGGGACTGTCTCGATCAAGTTAAAGCTGCAATTTGAATTCACAGCTGAGTGGTCCTTTGCCATGTCCCATGGCACAGCTCAGCCAAGGGGCTGGGCACAGGTGAGTTTATTAGACACAGTGGGCTGTGCCTACACCTGAACTTTCTCACTTTCAGAGGTATTATTTCCCCACACTGTGCAGGACTATGCACACTATAGCAGCAAACCTGCCTCACAGTCACCAGCACAGGAAGAACACCATGGCTGGGCAGCAGCCCTCTGTGACAGGGAAGGGAGATCCCAGCAGTTAAAGGGCATTAGAGCCACCACTGAGCTCCTGTATCTGAACAAAAGCAGGGTGGATTTGCTTGCCCCTCTGACTCCCAGTTTACTGGTTTCTCAGGAAGTCCAAGGCATACTGATATTTTCATCCATTATTCTTGAATTCAAATCCTAATTTCCATGGTAGGTCTGTGGCTGAAATATAAAGTGGAGGTGTGGGCAGTAGCTGAGACCTTGCCTGTCTCTGACCACTTAATTCCTGATTTTGTAATTCCACAGCCTTCTGCACACATCAGTTTTACATGCAAGATGTAGCAGTAGGCTCTCCAGTCATTGCTCCCAGCTTAACTGACATCAATCATCCATTTTTGGATACCCAGCACACTTGCATAATACTGCTGTCCCAGACTTCTGCATCAGCACTAGCTTGTCAGAAGTTCGAGTTGCACAGTGGCACCACAACCCCTTCAGAAATGTGGCTGCAGCCCCCTGGTCTCACCTTCCTGCTGGGGACACAGCACAGTCCTCCCTCTTACCCTCCTTGTCTCTCTCCCTGGTTTTTCACATGTACTGACATTCACTGCTGGCCTTGGCTCTGTAGTGAGGGTCCCTTGAAGAAGCATAACTCAGTGGTGGTGATGAGACACTGGAACAGGTTGCCCAGAGAAGCTTTGGATGTCCCACCCCTGGAAGTGCTCAAGGACAGCTTGGGTGGGGCCCTGAGCAACCTGGTCTAGTGGGAGGTGTCCTTGCAGGGGATTTGAACTAGATGATCTGTGAAGTTCCTTCCATTCTGTGATTCTGGGATTCAGCTGCATGTTGTTTGTGCTCTCTGGGACAGATGTCTTTTGCAATTGCTGATGAGACTCATCTGTCTCCTCCACTGGTGTCCTGTTTGCCCCCATGTGTACTGTGTGTGATACCTGCTGACCTCAGCTATGGCAGTGTCCTCTCTGGTTTTCTCACCAGTGGAGTGTTTATTTAATCCACAGCTTGACAAGCAGTTCCAGCAGCAGCAGAGGGGTGAGGACAGTGGTGAGGGTGGCTGGGGAGGGGGTGGCCAGGCGTGGTTACTGACACATTCCCTTTACATCAGTTCAACCCTCAGCTGGCAGTAGGTATGGAAAGATGTCAGGGCTGTCTTTGTGAAATGATTTGACACAACGTGGCATGTTGAACTGTAGATAATGTTTTGTGGCTTTCTTTTTCCTCTTTGAGAACAAACATGTAGCTCCTTTTTAATGGCTAATGAACAGGATCAGAACAATCACTCCAATTAGACATGCCAAAATTTGCATTCTGTAGCCAAGGAGGGAGTTAAATATACAGGGATCTAGTGGGGGCACAAAATGCTTACAAGGAGATGCATAAGCAGACGAACAAGTATGTTGCTCTTTACCACCTCAGAACCCCAAAAGAGAACAAAAAGGGGCTGATCTGGAAACAGTTACAGGCTGGCATTTCACCAGACCTGCAGAGTACCTGCCCTGCCTCTGCCTGTCTGCCATTGCCACTTGTGTTTCATAGTTCTGTACCTCCGTCCTCTGTTCCCTTTGGTGCTGCTGGGGGCAAATAGCACTGCAGCACTAGTGTTTGCTTACCCAAGGCAGCCCTCTGACTGTCCCCAGTCACCACCTGAGCAGTGCATGGTCATTGCTGGGCACTGTCACTCCTTCTGCATTCTCATTTAGTGTACATACCTTTCAAAGCCTCACCAGGCAAAAGATAAAAGAATACAAGCTCCTGTAATGTAAATATATCCCAGTGTTAAGGAGCAATGAATATACACTTCCTGAAATGTACTGCAAAATTTTCTATTATTTAGAAACACTGTACATCATTATTTTTTATTTATTATATTTGAGAAGTAAAATATTTAAAAACATTTCTGTACAGTTCTTTTCTAAAGCTAACACAGAAGCTTTTTTCCCCTTTTTTTAAAACAACATTTAATAAAGTCTGACACTTAGCAATGTTTTGAAATAATTTTTTGCTGCTCTGCCAGCAGTTAGCTTTGCTGTGAATCTCTAAAGACAAATCCATCTACAGTGAATCTAGCAAAATTCAGCTCCATGCTGTATGTCAGGGTTGAGGACTACTTGTCAGCTCTGGCACTGTCAGATTTTATCTTTAAATATGACAGGCAATTTGTTCAGGGAGCACTTCTGAATGACAAGATATAGTGGTGTTGTAAAACATGGCACCTGTGTGGTATGCCCTGCCTCTGTGGACATCAGAGGCTATTGTTTCCTTTGCTATTAGACAGCCACAGTCACACAATAAGGTGTGTAAAATGTTCACAGAAACCTTTTAAATAGAGTAGCAGGAAAGTAGATACCCTCCGGTCATTTAAGTCAGGCCATTTATCATTTTATCTTATAAAACACAACATTCCCTAAAATGTGATGTAAGGAGAAAACCAAACGCTCTGCTGAGCAGTGTCGGTGCAAGCCAAGGCTCTGAGCCATGCTGCAATAAAAGAGGGTTATCTTTAAAGTGAAATGCAATAAAAAAATTAGGATTTTAACTCCTTCCCAATCAGACAGGTAGTAAGAGCCATGCACAGGGCTGTTGTTGAGATATGGGATGAATGTGGTCCCACTGAAATATCCACCTTTTATCACAGTGGGGCTTCCTGGAATGGGGCAGGCAGAGCAGATGATGAAACATTAGTGCACCTAATATGTTTGGTTTAAAACAGATAAGTGGAGGGTCATACAGGATAATTTTCTTACAATATAAACCAAGTCAACGTGGGAAAATTAAAGTGGAGACACACTGTAGGTATGCTGCTGCTGAAGTCAATGGAGGGCTTTTCCACAAGAGCCATGTTTTCATGGGAGTGGTAAACAATCTTCAGAACTTACCTGTAAAACTGAGTAAATCTAGAACAATCTGATACTGCAAAGACACTGAATGCAAGCACATCTCAGCACATCTGTCCTTGAGCTATGCTAATGATCTTGCCCTGCTAACAGGGAATGATGTCCATACTCTGCAGGAAGTGGGAGGGGGACAGTTAATTTTTATTTTTTTTTTTAAATTCCTTTAGACTTGGTTTTGCCCCGTTTCTGTTACCAAGGAGGTGGCCAAGGTGTTACTGACTTCAGTGCCTTCTGCCTCTGCAAGTGCCTGTCAGCCAGGACTGTGCCGTGCCTGTCCGGCAGAGCATCTGTCGTGCTTGTACAGGACTTGCAGCACTTGAACCAGGTTCTGAGCCCAGCCCAGCCCTTCACAACCAGCACCGCTGCCCCTGCCCCTCGCTGTCCTTGCTTATCTACCCCCAGTGGAACTGCTTTACAGCAGGGGAGAAGCTACAGGTCTGCCCTTAGGGATGAAAGAATGTATTTGATCCATGATGTGCATTTCAGCTGCCCATGGGGGCCCAGGGCCTAAGATTCTGGTAGATCTGTGACAGGGCAAGTCTACATTAAGGCCATTCTGTGTAGATTTGCTAAATCCAAGAAGAGGGAAAGTGTCAAAAGATAGTGGTTTGATTTGCCCTAACACTGTGGTCAAATCATAGTGTCCTATGATCTGTTGGAAGCCATGCAATATTTGGGATTTTACTGGAAGTCTCCAGCTGGAAATGAGGGATTCTGTAAGAAGGTTGTTTTAGCTTTCATATAAGAAGCAAGCATCTAGACTTTCTGTTTACAGCTGAATAGAATAGAAGTGACCTCTTCAAACTCAAACACTAGGTGGCAAATACAGCGATATCAGTTAAAAACTTATATTAGTAGCAAAACAAAATTTTCTGTTGTTGCCCCATTAATAGCATTTAGTGATGGCAGTATTGGATGTTCATGTAGTTTTAACATGTCAGCTTGAACAAAAATACAAGATGATAGGATGGGATCACTGGTTAGAAAGATGCAGCATATGTACAACCAGATACTGCATTAGGAAGGATTTGGCACAGTTTAAATATGCTTTTCTGGTTTTTATTCTGAACAGAAATTAAGCAATGTCGTTTCGCCTTGGTGGAACCACTTTAAAGGAAATTCTGCAGATGAAGAAGAGAGGTAGCCTATACTATTTCCTTTCTGGAAACTATCTGTCATGTTCACTCTTAGTATGATTTCCCCATCTGGAGTAGAATAAAATAATACTTTTGTTTTTAAAGTGGCGTAACTGTGTTCAGATATCTATAAATTCCCCTCAGATATTTTTACGTTTCTTTTTTACATTCAAGATTGCCCTAATTTTAGAACCAGTGGGCAAATGGACATTCATCTTACCTAAGCAAAACTCTTTTGATGACTAGCTCCATATTCTGAGATGGTTCCATAGTGTGATGGTTCGGACTTGGCTCCCTGCCAAATGCCCAACCCCCCAGTAGCAGCCCCTCTCGTCCCCCCTTTCTACTTCCCCCTGGGCAAAGGAAAAAAAACTGTGCAAATTGAAGAACCCGAAGATCAAGCTAGCTATATAAAAAATATATTGTATGTATATTACAGTTAAGATGCTATGTAACAACAAACGGGAATCCAAACACCCCCTGAAGGGATAGGGAAAGGGACAAAAGGAAACAAAAAGGGACACCGATAGATATGCGCAATCAAACCCGAGAACTAGTAAAATAACTAGTAAAACAAATCTCACCACGTCTCTTAGAAAGAAACAGGATTGACACACACACGGCCAGCACTCCCCAAGCCTCCACGTGGCAGGTCAGTGGATGCTGCAGCCTCAGCCTTAGATAAGCGAGACCAACGCAGGGACCCACTGTTCCCGAACTCCGGTGGAAGAGAAGAAAGAAGGAAGGCCGGTCCTCCCTTCTTATTTATACCACGATTTACGTAAAAATCGTATGGAATACTGGGAACACTGCCCCTTCCTTGGTTACAAACTGGTAACCAGGGAAGGCCTAGATTAAAACCACCACACATAGTGAATGAAGATCAAGAAGCATCTTGAGAGAGTTGATCATTCCACCTGAATTTGGTATTTATTTCAGGTTGGCATGAACTGTCTCTGAAGAAGTCTGTCTATTCCCACCGACTCTAGAGAGAGCTGAGATAACTTGCTTGTGTAACTTTCAGCTAAATTTGGCTGAGGGAAGTCATCTTTAGTCACCCAAATCCCTTGACTTTCTCCCTGACACAGAAGCCTAGATAGATCACAAAGGTGCTTTGAAGAATATTTACCTTCTCCGTGTTCACAAGCACTTGACCATATGTGGTATCACTTCATAATGGAAACTAATTCAAAGGGCTTTTAAAAACAAGGAGAAAGATTTTATTGTAATTAATAGTGATGGATGACTGGTATGGTCACACAGAGCAATATAAATCTTTGTGCCATGCCCAGTGCTAAAAAGCAGACAAAGTCAATAGCTCAGGAAACTCATGTACTTAAACATAAAGAAGTCATACAGGGAAAGGGGCTTGGACCTCATGTCCATTAGGAGGGCAGATAAACACCCAGTGAAGTAATTTTGCCTCCCTGTCACCAAATAATGTACTCTGAAATGAAGTGCTGCACTTGAGTTCTACTCTCCTCAAGCAAGTGGCCTTGCCAGCAGTTTTAGAGAGAATGTAATCAGAAAGAAA
Source organism: Empidonax traillii (assembly GCF_003031625.1). NCBI lineage: Eukaryota > Metazoa > Chordata > Aves > Passeriformes > Tyrannidae > Empidonax > Empidonax traillii. The sequence continues at coordinate 745,110 of NW_020955242.1, read as the reverse complement.
AAAACATCAAACACTAATGAGGAACCACACACATCAAAATTAAGTACCCTAAATCATAGAAGCAGCCATGAGTAATTATCAGGTATCTACCAGGGATTTTCAGGAGGAATGAGACGTAAAATACTTCATATATCTTTCAAATATTATGTATTTACTGGAGTCTATCTTATGGAGCTGTATAAGAAGTATTAGTTTCAAGGAGCAGGAAGGTCTTTTTTTAAGGTGGAAATTGAAAATATGAGATAGAAGTGAAATAATCAGCAGTGAAAAAAGACATAGACCCATCTTACAAACTGTGCACCAGTGTATAATCTTTTGCTGCTACAGCAGTTTCTTCTCTTAAATATTGCTATTTGAATATTGCTATTACAGGAAATCTGAGATGTGCCAGCTAGGAAGGAGTAGTTAATCATATTATGCACTCTACAAATGTAATGTGCTGGTGGGCATGCTTTTCTATAGATAGTTCACAGATATCATGGAATGCTACCTGCAGTAAAAGTATTTTGGTGGGGTTTCTTTGCTTTAGTGGGTTCCACGTATCCTCATTTTGCCTTCTATAAACCATGAAGGTAGTTGTGTTTAAGTTGGGCTTACATAGGAATAAAAATAATGGCATAAAATACAGAGGAACAGCTTTATTTGTCAGGGGAAAATTGCAATGCATTGATGCCACCCCTCTCTAGGCCCAAAACACAATGGATGTGGTTATCTGCAGCTGTAGTAAGTCTGAGATGACACGAAATGGGAGCACAGGTGCAAAAACTCCATTTACTTTCCCAACTGCCCAGGAGAAAGGCTTCAGTCTGTGGCAAAAGAGGGAGCTAGAAACATGATGCGAAGGACCTCAAGGAGGCTGGAAGAAGCTGGTGGACATGCTGGAAAACAGAAAGGTAGGTGGGAGTGTTTCTCCACAGTCCTGAGTTTACTGTGATGTTTTGCAGAAAGTATTGCTTTTGGTTGAGCAAATAATTTAACTTGTTCTGTGATTAATAGAGGAATCGAATTCAGGCATGGACATTTTTCAGCAGGACTCTTCCATCTGTATGAACAAGGCTTTGGTATCCCTATGGACCAAGCTCTAATGTTTGTGATTCATTGTCCTCAAAACTTTTGAATTTGTGGCCAACTTTAATCAAATATGAAATAAAAATTCAAGTCTCAAACCAAAGTTCTAAGATTTTCTCGTGAAGTTTAGAATGTGGCAAAACAGGAGAGGTAAACAGCAGTGTCCCCTCTGAGGAGGAACCAGCAGAACATAACCACCCCTGTCCCATTGGAGCAGCCAGCTAGTCAGTCAGTCACAGCACGGGCTGTGCCCTGGGTAGAGGAAACACTGCACAACATGGAGAGAGCAGGACTAGAGTGGTGAGGGGATAGGGGCAGGATTTTGGTGACAAAGAGTTTCAATTCTTGGGAAATTAGGCTTCATTAGTTCTGCTGTTCATGCAACAACTTCTTTCTAGTAAGCCTGAGAAAACTAGAGCTTTCTCTGTTTTACACTTACAAATCTAGGGTAATGTTATTTAAAGCAGTTTGGCTGTGTAAGAGCTAATGTTTTTCAAGCTTCCAACAGTTATCCACAATGGACAAACATTGCTTTTAATAGTCAGTGTGACACTGAGTAGAACTGGGCTAGGCATTTAGCTTTTCAGCCCCAAACCACCAATGCACTTGGGTGTATACTTAAGTTGCCTGAGTCTTAATTGGGAAAATGTGTAAGTGCTTTGCTGGATCCAAGCTGGTGCTTGGAACATCAGTTTTCTGTCTTTCTTAGCAGAGGTTTTTCAGAAGAATAAATCATTTCACCTGGTTTCCTAAAGAAGTATGTTTGCAATTGTGCTATATGCTCAGACACGTGTCTTAGTTCTGTACCGTAATCAACCAAGGAACTATTTAAAGCAAACTTAATTGAATAAGAGAGTCGGTTTCTGCAGGTTTTATGAGAATGTAAGAGAGGCATTATCAATACCTGTAAGGAAAAGGCTGTTTTGAGAACTCAGTCCTATTAGAAATCATCTCACCTACACATGGATGGTGACTCCACCACTTCCCTGGGCACATTGTTTCTGTTATTCCTACAGAGAGTTGGCAGTTGCATTGCAGCTTTATTTTATTTTGCTCTTCTTAAAAATCAACTGAATATCAATCTACAATCAATAAAGAAAGTTGCCTATAGGCAGCTCTAACTCCAAATCTGCTTCATGGATCTTACTTCTGGTAATCTGTACACAGTCAATAAGACACATTTTGAAAGTGAGTTTTTTCTCCCAAAAGGCAAAACTACTGTAATTTACAGCTGGATATGAGCTGGGCAAACAGCATACACCTGGAGTAAATGTAATTTCTAATTTACAAGAAACTCTGGTGAAAGATTAGATCTGATCTACTCTCTATGCAAGCAATCTATGGATATTTATATTATGATAACTGGGGAGCATAAATTGCTTTTGTTTTTCCTTTTGGCTATCTTTTTCAGTTGTTTGTTTAGCAAAACCTGCAGGGGAAACTCGAACAACTATAATTACAGTCACAGTTACAAGTTGTAGGGTCTGTAGATAATAAGCTACAAGGCATTTTTATTGTGCTTTTTTATTATTATTTGGTTAAAGAATGCTTTTTCCCAAGACAATCCATCTGTATTTTGTAGGAAGGGGAATCAAAGCAATAGCTGTCAAATATCAGAGAGATAGCAGATTTACAAATTAATCCCATTGCTTTGTATTTCCACATAGGTTAAAATCTATAATTGGTGCTAGAAACTATAATTAACTTATTTGAAGCGCTCAGGCAGCTAGGTGTGCAAAATGGCAGCAGGTGTGTAATATCATTAGAAATCCACTCTATAAAAAGCACCTTGGAGTTTTATCCCTTTAGTTTCACGCTACCAGCTGCCAATTTGATTGGTTAAGTAGTTTTGGGCCATGCAATACTCTTTCTTTCGGATTGATGTGTTTATTACTTTTTATGACAGGGGATCCCAAGGCAGATGTTCAATAAAGAAACAAGCTGCTACAGACTAGAGTAAAGAGATAGGTGGTGTAGATGCAGGAAATTGGGAAAGTTATCATATGTGCTAAGTTGTTATTGAAGATTTTGCTCCCAGCATTTGTAGCAGTTGTGTTATATGCTCTTCCACAGACAGTAATCTAACAGGGAATTATTGAAAGCCAAGTGCCAAGACTTCAAATTGCACTATGTGATCTGGAGCTGCTGCTCAAGCAGGGAGCTGGAGCTTTGAAGTGATAAAGACGTGGCCATTCCTTTTTTAGGAGAGCTGTGTGGGAACAGTTAGAGCTGCTGTGCTTGTGCAGAGCGTTTTCTCACTGAGACACAGCTGAAGGTCTGCTTTCCCTTTGCATCTTATACAATCATTTACATTAGTGAAGTCATTAGTACAAAGGGAGTGAAAATTGTTGCTGGGAAGGAATATAGTTCAGAATTTGTATAAAGAGGGTCTGATCCAGATCTATACAAGTACAGTTTGTTCAAAGCCAAATTCTGCTCTGTCTTCCCCAATAAAAATGCAGGCTCATCATACTTAATTGAATGGGAACATACAGATGGATGCATGGGCAAAACCAAGAACAGAGGCAGGTTTTTCAGTTCCTCTAACTGTTCACAGCTTGATTTATGTTTTGCTTAGTATTAAGGGGGAGAAGAAAATACAAGTTGCTTGACTTTTGGAAACTTACAAACTCCTGTAGTGGAAAAGCAAATATTTTCTAGAGAGGCTTCTTGGCATAAATGGCCATTTCTTTTTAAATGTTTTAAAAGGAAGCAATAGAATGTGATTGACTTAAAAATCTCCTTTTTAAATTGATTTAGTATATTTTGCTGGTTTTGTGACTTTAATTTAATCTATTACAACCAGATATGAGGAGAGCTAATAATTCATGAGAGATGTTATTTTCTAATTAGATTTTTATTAATACCCCTAAAACTTCTGCCCAGAAGCAGAAGCTGGCCAACAAATTTGAATTATATTGAGAGCAAACTGTTCTGCTCCATCCATGTTCTTTGATCCACTGCTTTCCTTTGGTGTCTTGGTGGCAAGTATTAGCATCATCTGTGAAATAATATTTTTCCTTGTGTTTTGAAGGGGTGAGTATCTCATTCCTCCTTTCACCGCCTCTGAAACACTTCCTGTCCTACCCTGTAACCTCCTCTTGACTTTCTGGGGCTCAGCTTTTCAAACTCCACTGAGCACCGAGTGCTTCCCTCCTTTCTCTTGCAGACAAGAAGGTGTGACTGTACCATCCCAAATCTTCCCACTCCCATGTGTGTTGACAGTCACTTGAAACCTCCCTTCTTTGGCTGTCAGGCTGTGCCAGGCTTGTTCCAGCCTGCTCCGTAGACCTTCCATACTCACTGCCTTTTCCTGCTATTTGTGAATTGTGGAATGGACTACAAGGGAGAAGAAGGAAATGTGCAATGGGCTCTTGCTGTCTGGGAAATGCTGTTCTAGTTGAGACAGTCCTGAGGTCTGCAGGACTTCTCATGGCCTGAAATGGTAGTTTTCATGGGCTGGGACAAGTATTCCAGGTCACCCCCCCAGCTCTCCCATTCTCCTCTAAATGGACAGCTACTGAAGCCTTGAGAAGGAAAGAAAAAGCTCAAGAAATCATCAAATTTAGACTGAGTATTAGGCTATTTATCAGACCAGGCTAACCAACAAATTATATATGCTGCTGCAGATTTCTGTTGATTGCAGTTCACTTGGCAGGAGACAGAGACAGGTCAGTGAAGGCTGAGGCTGGGTGCAAGCAACTGAGAGAAACGACAGGGATGCATCAAACATGTGAGGCAGAAAAGAGCTGTGACAATGGAGTGTTAGAGCAAGGCATGAACATAAAACTGGAGAGTACTTTCAGAGACAGGATGTGTTTTGTCCTTACATCTCAAAGCACAAACAAAGGCAGCAAAAGAGGCAATACAGACCTTGGGAGCTGAGGAACAGGGAAAAGGAGAATCATGCTAAAAAGCAATATAAGCAGTTGTGGGAAGTGACGTTTTTAAAACAAACCACAGTGGTTGCTGCATTGTACAAACCTAATAAGACATAGTGAAAAATATTGGATTTATTTTTACAAGTTAAAAGTGACCTTGTTGGCCTTATGAATGGATTCACTTCTCACAGTACCTCTTAAGGGCATTAGGGTTATGACTAACTCATAAAAATAAATCCAATATTTTCCCCTTGGCCATGTCATATCCAGTGTTGGAATTCAGCTGTGAGAACTGGTGGGGCTCCGACTTTCATTTAGTTTGACCTCCCATTATGAGAAGTACCTATCTCTCAATCCTGGTGGGCTGCAGCATAATTCCAACAGCAGTCATATAGCCCAGCGAGTGGAAAGAAGAGAAAATCCAAGAAGGCCTAGAAAATAGAGGGTTGTGCAACACAATATGTAACTGAAAACAACACATGAAAGGAATAAGTGTTTCAAATACTGATAGGATTTTTTTTCCTTCCCTGTTCTTCATTTAATCTGCATAACAGACCAGGGCCGGACTGTCAGTTTAGTCATACACTCTATATGGACAGGGGGGGTGTCAGAATCTAAGCTGATGATTGAGCTCATACAGTTGTTCATTCCTGTTGTAGTCAAAGGAACTTAAAATAATCCAGTCAAGAAAATAACCAGAGAACAAGTGATTTAAATGAGAAGTTGAGGGCTTTAAAGGTGACAGACACACCTATCTTAGTGCTTGTGACGACACAAGACATCTACTGAGCAATGACCTAGTCCAAAGTAGTAGGAAAAAATAGTTCAAACTGTTTTCAGTACCCGTGGATGTCTACAGCTAAAAATCTGAAGCTTTGTTCTGTCACCTTAGTGGGCTCCATCGATCACTGAGGTCCAGGTATAGAGGCGACTGCAGTGTAATGTAGTCACTGTCATGTATGGAGGAGAGGTTCGTTTTAAGTGCATACCAGATGTGCTTTTTTTATAACTCATGTATTCTGCTTGACTGCTCTGCCTGATAACATTCCCTTTCCAAAAGGCTCAGATTAAATTCACCCTCCTTTTGGCTTAGGAATTTTTAAAAGTTCAGTACATGCACCTGGGCATGGTCCTGGGCAACTGGCTCCAGGTGGCCTTGCTTGAGAAGAAGGTTTGGACTAAGTGGTTCCAACCCCAACCATTCAGTGATACTATGATCTTAAATCAAACTGTGACACCACAGACCTCTATATAGGCTCATTTACCCTGTCAAGAAATGTAAAATGGGCAGAAAACCAGTCAATGACATAGGAGAAGAAGGTGCTATGGGGTTAACAAGAAGGTTTGCCAGGTACAATTAATTAGACCAAGCTAAAATAGAAGCAGAATGAGATGAAAGGTTTCTTGCATTGTGACTGTCCTTGCAGGGATAAATCCTTAACTAGCGTAATTTGGGCTAAATACAAACTCCAGTGCAAAGTATGTATAAATCCATTTGTCTGTGTGTATCTGAAGCCAAGTTGGATTCCAGCTTTGGTTACTGCAAGGTTAATTTTGCCATTGTTAAGTGCTGCCCTTTGTCTCCACAAATTTTTCTCCCAACAACTTGAGCAGCACGCTGAATTAAAACTGTAGAAAATCATGAATGACATGCATATGCTGTAGGCATTTTTGAGTTTGCAAAGCTAACAGTAGATATTCACACTTAAAATACTGAATTTAGGTTTATAAGCCATGGAAATGTTGAGTACCTTCTTTGCTTTGTTTCCTCTGCCTCTGCTTTTCCCATGATTCTTTTATTACATTGAACAAGTTCCATATCTGTAACATACAGAACTTGACGAGTTCTCATGTTGCATTTCCTTATTTTCTCTGAAAAGTTTCAATGAGTATTATTTTACCTGCATCATTTTGGTGTCTGAAGTATTCCCATAGTCAGATCAATCATGGGAAAATTTTTTGCTCCCCAGAAAAATATCGGACCCAGGGACAGGGGGTTCCCCGAGTGTGTGAATTCCAGCCCTGCTATGTGCAGCACAGGAACTGTCAGCTCTCTGGAGCAGCCCGTGCACCTCAGTGCCTGTGACACACCCCAGGCCAAGCAAATACTGTGCTCTGAGCATCGTGGTGACTTCTGCAATAGCTGCTGCTCACTCAAAAGGCGTGTTGGCAAGTGAGCCGCAACCACAGATTTAGCGTTCTTTTATGAGACAGCTTTGTCAGGATTTAAAGGTGTTTTTTCCTAAACATGACAAATAAGCCTGCTAAAGCAGCTAAGAACTCTTATTTATGTAAACTGGCACTGATGTTACCTTGTGTAAAATATGTTTAATTTTATCCAATGCATATTTGAATTACAGTTTCCATAAATATTTGTGAATGCATTATGATAAAATCTAAAACCTTGGCAACAGTTAAGAGAAGAGTTTGCAGATAAAAATCAACATTGCCTGCAGTATCCCAGGAGATCATACTGCTAGTGAAGTTTAAATTAGCTTTGCCCTAAAATCTAAGACATTCCTGCAGCACACTTTAAAGCATCTTAAAGTGTGAAGGAGTTAAGCTAATTACTGTAGCATTTGAAGACAAGACATTTGTAAAATTATTGTGCTAAAGTCTGCAGTCTTTCATTCAGCAAAAATTCCTACTGCAATTGTGTATTTATTGCAGAAGAGCTGCAAAACTTGGTCCCATGCTTTAAAACACTGATATTTGATTAGAAAATAGTCCAAATAGTGGTGGGTGGTTTTTTTTGTTTGTTTGTTTTTGTGTGTGTGTGTGATTTCTGGTTACACAGTGAGAAGAGGAGGAACTTGGACCACTTAACTTCTAGCAACACTTGGTGTTATCTGCCCATGATAGCAGGCACCCCCAGACCCCACAGAGGCTCTGCCTTGCACCATTTCCACTGAGCAGATTTGGTCTCCTCACCAGTTGCTGTGTTTGTCCTTGGCTGTCCCTGGACCCATAAGGCCAAGCCTGTGTGAATAAGTTATGCAACCCAAGTGGAGCAGCCCTGTAAAGCAAAATATGTGGTGATAAAGACACGAAGGCCACATTGTGGGTATTTCAGAGTGTTTCACTGAAAATCAGCTGAGGTCTATGTCCATATGCCAAGTTCTTGCCAGCAGCTGGGGAACATGAGGTTTAGTTTCACCTGAGAGAATCCCGGTTCACACTAGGGCTTTCTGCTCCATGGTGTGAGCCAAAGCACAGGAGGTCAGGAGATTCATCTCAACAGTGTGCTCCCCATCTGTACTGACACACAAAGGTGGATATGTCCTGATGCACTGAGGGTACCTGCAGTAGCTGTGACTGCTCTGTAGTATTTGGGGTTTACTTACACAGTAGTAATTGGCAGCATCAGCCGTGTAAGGAGGCAGTGAGAGTAACAAGAACCCAGGCACTGCTGCTTCACCCTTCCATGGGAGTCTTTTCACATGCTGTCTGTACCTCACATGGAAATAAGGCTGGAAAGGCCATTGCTGCAAGGTTGCTGAGTCTCCCTGCACAAAGGAGAGGAGAGCAGAACTAGCTGGGTGAGGACAGGAATGCTGACTGGGGGATGCAAACCCCTGTGTTTGGTTTGGGCATGAGCTCTGGCAGGTTTGGTTTTTCTCAGTGTTCAGGTTCTCACACAGGGACATGACTACAGAATGCAGATGTATAGGGAGACATTCAGTTAACAGTTTCCTTTGTGAGGTGTTAGAAGGATGCAACTCTTAGTTAAAGTATTTATAGGGCAAAGCCCTGGTTCCCTGCATTTTGCTGGCACTATTCACTGTAAGAAGCCTTGACCCCTGAGCTCAGGCTTAGAAAGGCAAGTTGTTTTCTATTCATGTTGATCCCAGTCTGTTTCTCCTCTAAACCAGTCCAAGGCAGTAGTGCAATTACAGAGAAGACTCAAACAACTTCCATCACCCCCTTAACGACAAGTAGCCTTGTTCTTTCCAGGCTGCTGAGATGTTTCATCCATGTTTGATTTTTAACTGAAGACTTTTACAAGGTATTCACAACAAATGTGAGAAAAAGATTAGCATATTGTGTGAACATTTGTCCATCTGCATCTTGACAGGCTTTATTTTGGTTATTGAAGTTTCTGGCTAGAAAAGAGTCAGTAGAACTGTAACAGACCTCTTGGTTCTTGTTGTTTTACTGAGAGAGTCCAGACTTTGCTCACCTTAAAAAAAAGCCTTATTTTGGCTTCCTGACTGAGGTAGGATTCAGTTAATGGAAGCTGAGAGTTGGCTTGAGATTGAGGGTGAGTGGCTGGATGGGGAGAGGATTGCTGCTTGAGAATTTACTCAGACTCTCTGTTGGAAAATGCTAAGGTATGTTTCACATTTTTGTCTAAATATAATTGTGTTACTGAGTGTTGGCCAGATGAAAAGAAACAGTGCACCAGATGTGATTTATACACATACACACACACATATATATGCCTTTGATCTTTATGAAAAAATATTGTCCTTCCAGCAGATTCATTTTCAGATGAGTTTGCTTGTCTTTTTCCAATTCAAAGATTTAGTCAATAATTGAAGTTAGGCTGGCAGAGAGGGTACAGAAAATTGTTCAGACTCACAGGAGAAGTGTGATAATTGTTCTTTTTGTAGTTGTCATCCAGTGCAATTCTGTTTCACTGGACCAATAACTGTCAGTATTTCGATTCTTCCCAACTACTATTTGAAGAAGTTTTTTAAAATAAATTTTTCTGAGTGTTCCTTACCCTTTTGCAATGTTCTTATAGTTCACTGCAATCCCCCAATTAACAAGTCTTTATTATTGCAAAACCTACATTAGAAATGCTTATAGAGTAGCTATACAGCTCCTTGGCTTTTTGCAGGGCACCTTGTTGTGCCTGCTCACTTAAAAGTTTATTGATTTGAACCACATTCTGAACCGGTCCTCTGCCTTTAATTTTTTTTTTTTTGGCATCTCTTGATGCATCATTGACATGTGAGTTTTTTTACCTTTTTTTATTGTGGCTGCCCACTATCTCAAGCACCTTTTTGGCGTGTAGCAGGAGCCTTTAAACTTCTTCCTTTAGCTGCTTGTCTGTAACAGCAAAGCCTGGGAGCTGGAGCCCTGGCAGGCAGAACTTCGCTGTCCGTCCCCAGCAGCTGCCCTTTCCGAGCAGGTTGGAGAGCTCACAGTCTCCTTGACAGACTCCAGTGTGTCCTTTCTGAGTTGTTCCTTCCCTAGGGCAATCTGGAGGAATATGCCTCAGATGACCGCGTTCAAGCAAATCTCACCCTTGCATTTCACTTCAGTCAATTTAAATCTCACACTTTGTGCTGTAGCCAAAGCCATTAGCCCATGTCATCCTTCACTGTAACACGGATCTGCTCCTATCTCATTACAACGTGCTTAGCTGTACCACAGGGTCTGATATGCACACCCAGAGCTATACTGGGTTATTAAGGGTTTCACTTAAACCAGCAAGACTGGGGAAGTTTTGAAACTCTGTCTTTAATGTGACCTGTGAGGTTGAAATTCTTGAGGTCTCTCTCAACAGTTGATGTTTTTAGTACACTCTGTGTGGCACTTGAGATCTGTATAATTACAAGGATTTTGAGGGAGGTATATGTATTCTGAATTTGAACAATTCTGGCTCTATTGTAGCTTGACTGCAACAAAAAAAGTGAAGACCTTTTCCTCTTACGTACATAAACAATGAAATCCTTAAATCTTCCTTGTCAGATGAAAGCCTGGGCATTCCATATAATATTTTTCATGTGCCTTACTGTAGGAATTATTTTGAGTGCTCAACTTTGCCTTAGTAGGTCAAAGATAATATTCTTTTTATACAGATCTTTAATATAAGCAATATTCTCTTTCACCCCTGACTCATAATACAGCAGTTTTCCTTCAAAGCGTAAATTAAAGTGAAGCCAAAAAAGGGTCATTAATGGACTTGGTAGAGTCAATACTGAGGGTATCATGTACTGCCTGTTTAATATTAAAAGCTAAGTCAATGGAAGTATGGTCTTAATATATGTGGGCTTTGTGAATGCTGAGACAGAGCAGAAAGTTGAAACTTGGGAGTGTGCAGAGAGATGAAACAGTTTGCAATGAAGCATAATATTGGGGTTCGTTCCTGAAAACCCAGGAAAATATATGCCTGAAGCTAAAGGTCAGAAACTATTAGTGAGGATTAGGATGGTGTCATCCACTGTATTTCATATGTGGAATTCAAGAAAAAAATTCTAAGGGAAAGAAAAGATTTGTAATTCCAGAACCACCAGTTAAGCAGTAATATCCAAATCATTGGCTAATCTTTTCCTTCAAATTAATGAATGAAAAGGCCAGAATGCCAGAGCAAAATCCCCTACAGAACATACTTTGCGAGAGAACTAATAAGACACACACAGTATAACTTTATTCTGCTTACAGTATGAGAGACTTTTAAAGGACCAATTAAAAGAGACTTAAAATGCAATTAAAGTAGAAATCACTTGGCAACACGGCATTAGCTATCTCTCTCATCAGCCCTGCATTAGTGAGCCTTTAGCAAGAGATTTGCTGGTGGATAACATCTTTGTGAAGCATAACAGTGGGACTGAGCTCAAGCAACTGAGAGGAGGCAAGAGTCAAGCTGGCCTCCAGGGAAGGGCCTGGGACTGCCTGTTCTTGCTGTGCTGAGATGTAAATGGTGGCAAGTGATGGGAATGAAAAGCAGCTTCTGAGAGATGGCTGCACTGAAGGACAGAGGGCACAACCTGTGGGAGTTTTTTCACCCCTCTGATAAATGGTGCTGCAGCAGGGAGCCCATCTGTTTCTACGACTGACAGTGCAGATTTCTTTTTAATACTGGTCTCTCTTTCCTTGGGGCAAGGCAGATAGTATTGCCATGGCTTGGTTTTGTCCCAGGAGATCCTTTACCAGAGGTGCAGGGGAGCAGCCAGGCACAGAGGTGCATCGAGACACCTTTGTATTGGGACAAGGGGATATTTTTGATATTACTTAAAGTTTCTGTGTGTTGGAATCTGAGCCTGGGAGCCACAAAATAGAAAATTCTGCAGAAGGTAAGAAGAGCTGCTTGTACTAAGAAAATGCCAATGGCAGAGAAAAAGATTATATATATTTTTTTTAAGGAACAAATCAGTAAGTAGCAGGTTTGTGTGAATGAATCCAGAAAAAAAGAACTTTCTGTGAAATTCACTCTGAGAAGTTAAAAAGTGCAACCACAGAACCGAGTTTAAGACCTAGAGAACTGATCCAGGCATTGCTCCTTGCCTCTGGGAAGGACTGCCAGCACAGGGCCTTAGGCTGAATAATGTCTAATGTTTTCATTAAAATTAGGTGATGAATACCAGAAATGCAACTACATCAGTAGATGAGAAATGTAATTTTAAATATGTACATGCTGCTTGGGAAATTAGAGATAAAGTGTGTGTGTGTGTGCACGGGGGCTTTTGGGTACCCTGTCTGTGTTCAGAACTGCAGTGCCTGCCTTGCTGGGTCAGAGGTGTGGCTCTGCATAATGCAAAAGTAATTTTAAGTGTCTGTAATGTACAACAACAAAATGTTTCCAACCGTCTCATGCCAGAGCTGATCCCAGAACAGTTACTACTGACCATGCTTCCTCCCCAGCTCTGGGTAGTGGAATAACAAACCCCTTCACCGCTGCTCCGGGTGAGCGGTAGCGCTGCCTGCGACAGGATTCCTGTAAAAACAGTCAGTTGGAAGGTTGAGTAACTGGTCTGTGTTACTTGCAAAAAGAAACTTTAGACAGGCAATCCCAGTATTCGTGCACCTCCCATCTCCCTGTTAAGTAGCTGTTAGTCATGTGCTACTGCTACTAAGTTGCAGAAATGAATTAATTTATTTTTCCCTTCCTACTGCTGATTACTTTTCAGACACAACTTGAATTCCTTTTAGCAAAATGGCTCCAGATCTGCATAATTACGACCATGATTTGTTTTCAAATTTTAATAGTGAATAATTAGATTTTTGTTTGTTTGTTTATTTGGTTTTTTTATGGAGGGAAATACCTTAAGAGAAGGCAAATCAGAAGCTTGGCCATTTTATGCTAAGCCGCATTGCGTGGGAAATAAAGAATAATTAAATCATCCACACTTTATCATCCATTTATCTAATGGAAAGAAAGGACGGGTTACTATTGCCTGCCCCTCAATGCAGCAGAGCCCTAAATGCCACATGTTTAACCAAAGCACTGCGGACCCCGGTTTGTGAAGCCTCTCCACGAAGCGTGGGGCTGACATCCCAATTTAGAAGCATCACGTAAAATCTTAATCAGTGCAACCAAATTAGCAGAGGGAAGCTTTTACACCATGTTCCCTGTTTACGCTTATCATTCTTAATAAATTCTAAATGCTTTTACAGGTGTGGAAATAGGCCTATTACCAAGATAATTTTCTTAATCATAGACATCTTAGATTGAGATGTGACATTCACCATAGTTGCCTTGCTCTATCTCGTCGCTTTCTGAAAGTTGTCTGCATTCCCAACACCATCTCTGTGGTAGAAGCGGTCTCTTGACTCATGTACGTCCAAATAAGATTTTGAATACTTTTCCACATTGGCCTTGAAATAATTCAGATGTCAAATTACCTCTCTCCAGACTTCCTGACTCCACCAGGCCCCTTGAATACGTTTTTTTTAAGTATTTAGGGGGAAAATATTAAATTTTTCTAGGCTGTGTCAGGGTTCATAGAACTTGCTAATAAAGAGGCAGGCAAGGAAGATATTTACTTGGGGAAGGCTTTGAGTGTATTTTGTGTAACAGCTGCAGGTTGAGACAGCCTTTAGTTTGTGGTTCTGACTTTGCATGCCTCTAAGGTTTTGGCATCTTTGCTTCCCCCCCCACCTCCTGATTTTTCTTTAAAGACAAATAAGGAAACAATTTCAGTCTTTTCACACCAATCCTTTCAGCATGGTCCATGTATTCAAACCTCAGGTTGAACTACTTCTCAGTTTGACAAGGAATATACTCCAGCTTCTCATTTTGTTCTCTTTATAATGCCCTTACAGCTGAAATGCACAGAGAGCACGGAGCCCCTCCTGTCCCTGTGTGCACTGGGAGGCTCTCTCAGCGGGGTGTGCTACAGGCCAGCAGCACCACAGTGCTATAGCAGTTGCTCTTCATAACATCTGTGTGATGGAGCTAATCAGGAGAAATGATTCCTGCTGTTGCTCTGGTCAGCAGAGGCAGCTGTGTCTCCCAAAGCTTTGGAATAGTTGTTTAAGTTTATCCTAATTACCAGCTTGTCTCTCACACTGGACATCATTATAAATTCTCTGCTGTCGTTCTGCCCAAGGGCTAAATCTTAATATTGTACTGCTCAGGGGCCAAATTTTGGCCTTCAGCAAAAAAGTCCTATGTATGGTTTTGGAACACTTTCCAGTGTCAGTGGAAAGTGTCCTCTGCCTTAGTCTATGGAAGATTAAACCAGCAGCCACTCCTGAGCCGTAGTCGCTGCCGGGGCTCCTCGTAGAGTGGCTTTGTGTGTGCCCATCAGTTCAGTAACAGGAGATCACGAGGGAACAGGGGCTAACTGGCCTCCTCCTGCTGTATTAAAAACTACCTCCAGATAAAAGTGTCTCCTTATTCAGGCCCTCTATCTAGTTTGTCCTGTGTGTTTCACTTCTACTTGTTGTTTCATACACCAGAACCACTTGAAAAAGCAGTTAGTTGCAACTTATCACTATTAAGAACGTTTGCTGCAAGCATGTGATGTTTTTTGGGTGGTACAAAATTTGTTCAGAACCATCGACCTAAAATGCCAACAAGTATTGTTTCTTTTAAAATAATTTCTTAGCTTTAGCCTTATCTTACAATGTAGACTCAAGTAATCTGAAAGGTAAATAATCAAAGAAAAGCTATTACCCAAGACTGCTTTAAACCAAGTGTCTATACAATGGCGACTATGCTGTAGTTAATTTTAGAAACAAGCATGTGACAGCAGCCACACACTCTCAAAAATGTTTAAATTCAATGATTATGATCAAAAAGTAATTATACATGGCGTTCAAAAGAGAGAGTTCAATGCTTCTCAGAGATCAGTTACAACCAAAATCTGTGAACAGGAGTGAGCTTGTATGACTGTCACGCATAGCCCTACCAAATTACTATTCACTTCGATTAACTTTCAGTAACCGTGTCTATAGGCTGCTTGGTTAATGGTTTTCTGTCAATACTGTAAAAATGCTAACCTGTCTTTACATCTAATCAATTTTGAAATGGCTCTTTACATAAATGGTCTATTCCTTTTCTTCATTAAAAAAAAAGGCAATCAAATAGGATTGAACTGAACAAGCAGTTGTAAAAAAAAATACAATAATTAATTTTGAGTCTGTGTATTTTGAAGTAGTTGTCCTTGAGTATTTTCTTCATCACCATTTTTTAAAGGGCATTGAAAATCAATGTTTCACTTTACTATCATCCATCTTTATATAGTAATAAATTAAGTGGAAAGTATTGATATTTTTGACTGAGCTTTTAAAATTTACATACTAATGACAATTGTACCCTTGTGACTTTTGATTTCTGTTGCTGTTTACTGACACTGACTAGAGGGAAATTTCAGTCATCTGGGGACTATTTTTCCTCTGAAGGAATAAGACAGTGTCATGTCTCTGGTATTATATTATGCTTGAGATCTTAGCCATAGTACCTCTTGCTGGACTTCCTTTCATAAAAAAGTGTAGGCAGTGAAAGTGGTTGAAATGCTTATCATGTCACTCTGTGCGTTCCAGCCACAGCGATGTACACGGAAAGCACAGCTACTGGACCCTCAGGAAAACCAGGGAGTGTGGCAGGGAACCACAAATAACAACACTGTTGACAAAGTAGTGATGCCTTCGTGTGCCTCGGTAATGCAGCTGGTCTGGGGAGGAACAGGACCTCATCCTGGCATGTCCTGGGATGGGGGATTGATGAATATGAAGCTAGGACTGCCGGTCAAATCTTATCCTTTCTGGTTGTTTTTCCTGTATATGCCAGATTCATGGGCAAGGTCTCTGTTGGATGATAGCCAAAGAAACCCTAAATCCAATTTATAAAGGAAAGAAGCCTTCATGGATACTATGATCCTTGAAAAATTTATTATTTAGAATATAGCTCACTGTTACAGCAAAAAGTTCAGAGGGGTTATTTTTAGTGGTGTGTGAGTACTTGAAAAAATTAGTGCTATTTCAAATGAAAGCTGCAAGTGACTTTGACAGTATTTTCTCCATCTTTGTTCACTTCCTGGGAAAATTATGAGCTTTTTTCTGTGAACAAAAACATTTGCAGAAAGAACTCATGGTTATAAATTACTGGTGCCAAAAGTACATGGTTGTCTTGTGCCTTGCTTGCTGGCATAGGAATTGGCTAACTCTGTACAGCAGGGAGAGAGGGAAATGCTGCCTGACTCAAGTGAGGAAGCACTGAGCACAAGTAGGTGATTGCACAAAGAACGTATAGTCAAATTATTAGCTGTGGTGAGAAACCTGCCAGGGAGGCACTGGCAGCAATTTGCTGACGTGACCCATTTGCTGAGTAATTCTAAATAGCAAATAGATACACAGATTCCATTTGCAGATAATTTGCAAACAAGGAGTTAGTTGCATTTGTTGAGTAACTTGATCATTGCACGCATCTCAGTAATAGTTATTTTCTACTGTTTATCCTCTACAAAATAAATTATTATGACATTTCTTCCACTTCCAGCATGATTTGTTTAGGCAGGCAGGCAAGATATATTTTCACTTTTGAGTATCTTATTGTTAACATGACTAATATCAATGCTTAGTTTATTGACTAATAATGTCCATTGCTGTGTTAGCTCTCCCTTTTAATAGCATATATGTGGAAAACAAACTACTTTGCACGGTGCAATAAAAGCAAATATTGACAAGGGCAGCCTTGCTGGATTTTCTGCATGAAGCACTATACAAGTAGTTCATGTAAGAGTGTGCAAATACTGTACTGGAATATGTTAAGTGAGTACAGAAATTAATGACAAATAGTGTGCCAAAGGCCAGATCCTGACATGCCTTAGCATGCATCTTATTCCAAAAATCTGTCTTACTGAAGTAAAAGGTTTTCCTGTGAGTAACTCATGAAGGGCTTGTAATTTGGGTTGGAAGGGGTCTCTGGAGGTCTCTTGTCCAACCTCCTGCTGAAAGCAAAGTCAGTTGTGGGCTTTGAAGTGGTTATTCAGGGGTTTTTCTTGTCAGGTCTTGAAAACCTTTAAGGATGGAGACTGCACAACCTCTCTGGGCAACCTTGTTTCTCCTCGTCTCTAGTCTGTACCTCTCGTGTCATCTCTTGCCTGCAGCACCATTTTTCCTGCCATGTACCACTGTGAAGAGCCTGGCTCTGGCTCCATCTCCTTGCTAACCCCCTCGTAAGTTCTGGGGGCTGCTCTCTGGTGCCTCAAAGATTTCTCTAGGCCAGATGAGTGCTGCTCCTCAAGCCGGCTCTTTCAGGGCGAGCATTCCAGCTGTCTGCTGGACCTCCTCTCTGGTCTGTCAGGGCTTGGGTAGTCTGATGGGACAGGAACAGAGACCTGCTGTGCCTGCTGCTCTGGGGGTTATCAAGCACCAAAAGCACCTGCTGAGCCCTCCCCAAGGCCACAGCAGCACCTCTGCCACCCACTTGTTCGGCAGCGAGCGAGCTCCTCTGGCCAAGAGGGTGAGAACAGGCTCCAGTGCAATTAACTCTGAGTCCTTCACAGTGCAGAGTAGCTCTCGGGCTCTGCTGCCACTCCTCCCTCAGGTAGATGCTGAACCCTCTGGAAGAGAGCCCCAGGACACGAGTTAAGTTGCAGTGTGCTCACAGCAGCGGCTTGTTGGCTGCACTGTACTCACGCCAGCTTTTTTTCTTTTTTTTTCCCATGAGCAAACAGTGGTTCAGTCATAAAGGCTAATTTGCACAGTAATATTGATTGCCTGCAATACGCTCAATTCTAGTTTAGATTCCACAGGATAAAGGATGCAGTGCCACTGATGTGGTTTTTTTCCCCTCTGGAACTTGAAGGGTGCTGGAAAAGACAAATACAAAAGAAATTGTGCACCAAGGTACAGACAAACCATATGTTGGCTGCAGCTCTCCCCAGGGCAAGGTGCTAAGTTTTGTTTACATTTTGCCAAGACAGCAATAAAATTGTTTGTTTACAGATGACAGGGAGATATGGGATGTCCTTAGAAGCGAGCTATGCACGGGGATGCAAACAGCGCAGGGGCAGAGGCACAGCTTTGAGCAAAGGGCAATTAATTCTTCTTTCCTGGACAGCCCCCATCCCCCTTCATTCTGGGGGGGGTTAGCCAATCCTGGGGGTCATTATGCAGGATTATAAAAATATTAAGGCTGATGAAAGTTTGCCTTCTCCAGTTTCCCAGTGAACGGTGTATTGCGCTATTAGATCCCACTGACCAGGATGTGCCTCGCAGCCCTGTCTGTGCGCAGAGGACAGAAAATATGAGAGGTGTGGAGAAGGACTCACTTTCATCAAAGTATCAGTTTCCAGGATAGTTTGGAAGCCCACAGCATTATTGTATTACACATTGCACAGAAGCGTGCCTTGTTCATTTTTTTTAGTGTTTTAGAAATAAAAGACTTTTCTTCCAAATTGCGCTGGGAGGCAAATTCTTCAACAGTGTAATAGAAAATGTTAGACAATATTCCTTACTGGAGCTATTGACATTTTTGGTAGTCGTGACACTTTGATTTTTCTCAAAACATATGGATCAAGCCTGAGTGTGTTATTGGACAGGAAGACCTGATGAAAGGCCTTCCTTTATCTTTCTTTGTATTTTTTCCCCCCTCTGTTTGTTCATGGCTTTCTCTCTGAATATAATCGTGGTTTTCTTATGCTGCCCAGGGAGTCGTTATTGCCTTACTAAATATTTTATAGTGCACAGTGCAGCATACCTGCCAACTGGTTATTATTTGTTATATGAAAAAATCAGGGGTAGCATGTGAAAAGGAGTGTGTGTTAAAATTTCAAAACTACACACAGAATAATTTTAAACCCTTAAATTAGATGTCAGGCTGGGCTCAGTTTTGGGATTTTTTTGTTTGTTTGTTTGCTTTAAAAAAGGTCTGTTTATAGTTTTTTAGGGGGGTTCCCCTCTCTTTTTGGTATGTGTGCTTCTCTATGATTCCAAGCACTTGTTTCCTCACAGTTTCACTTCCTATTTGTTCAAAAGGGAAAAGTTCAAAGCCACTCTGGCAGCTGAGGGAAAAGCTTGCTGAATACTAACCCTCAAGTGTCTGTCTTGTCCTGACCTTGAGAAAGTAGCAGTAAACTGTTCTATTGCAAACACCACATGTGTGTTTTGTTAGACCAGGTTAGGAGGGGTCAGAGCTCACCTGAGGCTTGGACTGCAGATTTAGACTGCTTTTCAGCAGCATAATGTATTTTTAAAAAGGGGCATTCTCGCCTTTGTATGGGCCTAATATAGGCTCTGTTTAAAAACCTGTCAAAATCCCAAGCACACACTCCATAAAATATAAATAAGTACTTACTGTTTGCAGATGTTGCTTGTTTTTCATAATGTTTGTATTTGAAGTCCCGAATCCCCGCTTCCTGTCAGAGCCAACCCTGTTGCTTTAGTCCATTTATTTCTGAAGGAACGGGAAGAACTTCAAAATGCAATTTCTCAATGAAGACACTTTCTGTCAGACCTGTCAGCATTCGCGGCACAATTACCTTTTTTCAGACCAAGGCTGGCGTTTATGGCTTTGACTGCATGCACAACCTCTCTTCCCCCCAGCTCAGCTAAAGCAGTTGCTGTTTTTTAAAAGACTACCACTTGCCATAAATTGTGCCTTTAGGTTCTTTCAAAGCAACAGGATAACTTAGCAGACCTTTCTCCTATTTGCATGTTTTAATTCCTTTGATAATGGATACGAAGTATATTGTAGGGAACAATTCCGTCCTGGGAAAAGGGATAGATCAGATTTTTTCATGTGCAATCTATAAAGCATCTCCCTCGGTAAGTTGAGCTCTGTCGAGCCATTTCTCAAAAGAGCAAAAAAAAAGACAGGGAAAAAGAATTGTCTCAGAAACACTGGGACTAACTTGCCTCGAAAGAACAACAGCATTTTCTGACCTACTGTTTGTCTGAAGTGTAAGTATAGAACATTTTTAGGGAACCTTCAAAATTAGACTTAATCCCAAGAGAATTTTCTCAGATTTGGATTGAGCTTCTGTTCTGCCCACATTATAAGAAATGTGCTTTTGATGGTTTGCTTATCTGGCGTTATTTAAGGTATTATTTGGTTTAGTTGACATACCAAAAACTCAAATCATCTGGACGGAGGGCTTCAGGAGTGCTTCTTGCGCTCAAACCTTTTTGTGTAGGGGAGTGTTTTTCCATGTGTGTTGGGCATTACAGGCTGATGAGAACATCACAGCAGGTAATTCCTGAGCACCCCCCTGCTCAGCTCCCCTCCAGGACCCCACAGCACTACAAGTGTGTCTTATTTGCAATGTGCATTTCCCTGTTAGGTGAGGAAACCTTACCTCAATGTGCCTGCTTTAGTCACCATCATTTTAGATTAAGTTCCTTTTCTCTAAGTGCCTCCTCTCACAGGTTAACCTCTCTGCTAGCAGCAGGCTCTTTAGTGTGCAATGCCACCACGCTGCTGGCAAGGAGAGGGGGAGAAAAAAAGCCTCTCCTTTGTATTACAAATTCAAAGGGTCATTATTCCATCGTTCCCTATGGACGAATGTGTGAAGATTATTGTGGGAAGTTAGTATTTATTCTGAAACCCTAATATGATCCTCTTGAACATTTTAATAATGCATTCTCTGGGGTCCGTGCTGCAAGTGTTTAAAAGGAAGCAATAAGCGTTAGTGCTGGATGGCTGCTGCTTTGCTGGAGTAGTCTTAAGTTATGGGCTTGCTTTTGATCAGTCTCTGCTTTAAAAAAAGCAAAAGTCCCTTTGCCCTCTTCCTCACCAGCCTAAAGTTCTTTTATCAGTTACATTGATCTAGAAGCAAGAACAAGGCCACAGTATTATATGTCCACATTTGTTACACTGATTTACGAGTTTCTTAATTCTAAGACCCTTACCTTATCAATGGCCTCAGGAAGTGCTAAATCCCTGATATTAAACAGAGAAAGAAAACATTTAGAATTAAAATAGGTGGGTGTTGTGGTTTTTTGTTTTGTTTTGGTTTGGTTTTTAATTCTTCTTGGAGACAAATACAGGATAAACAGTGTTCACTTGCAATTTGCTGCTTTCCCTGTAATTTTAAAGCTTCCCTAATGTGCATTTTTTCTGTAGGGTCTGATTATAAACATATGTGTGGGACAACGCACATGCATGCTCGGATCAGGTCAGTGGAGTTTTCTTCATCTTTAAAGCTCAAAAACCATAAATCAAGATGAAAATTCTCCAGCCAAGAGCTTTACCAATTGATACAATTTTAAAATAGGCCGCTGCTAAGGCTTGGGGGAAAGCTGACATGATGACTTTTATAATAGCAGAACGTTTAAGGTTATAGAAATAAAAGGAAGAGGATGAAATCAGTCGCGTTGATCTTAGCCTGCAGGCTCTCTCAGCTAACTCGAAGCTCCAGCAATTATTTCTGCTCTGGCTTTTCCCCCTTTTTTCCAGCAGTCTGTTTGAAATGAAGCAGAACCAGGCATGGCAACCTTATCAGTGTCGTTAGCTGACAGGGAGCACATCACACCTGCTTTTACTTGCTAGTTTTTCAGGCACTTTATGCCACAGAAGAATGTTGATTTTGTTCTTATAATGTGTAAAGATTCATTTATTTCACCTTTTGAACTTGGCAGAGCCACTCAGTTTTGATGGGAGTTTATTTTCAACCTGGCATTTGGAAAACCCTGGCAATTACTGGACGGTGCCCCAAGGCTACCTTGATAAAATGTAGAGATGATCAAACCCAACAGACTATGGATCTGGCCCAGCTGAAATACCCAGCCCACTGAAACTGAGTGGGATTAAGGCTGAGGCTCATCTGTGCCAGTGTCACCTTGGTCATTGTGCAGATATTCTTGGAGGGAAGTGTCCCATGACACTCGCTAAAGCATCAGGCAACTGTCAGGGCTTGCAGCCCTGTGGTACCACTGGGAGAGTCCTGGCTAGAAATGATAGCAAGGATAGGGCCAGGAAGCTTCTCTTCATACTTGTCAGCTCTGGGGCTTTCATCTTACCTGAGTTTTTTAATTTCTCCTTAAAGAAAATCTTAAGTGTTACAGTTGTTTCCTGGTTCATAGCTGTTTTAGCAGCTCTTGCCCAACTTGCTATGGAATTGTAGAAGATGAAGAGAATCATAATCCACAATGAGAGGTCTAACCCATCTTTTCCAAAAGCCTGTTCCCACCTGTGGTACAGATAGGTCGTTCTTTCTGTGCCTTGCAGTCAGGCCCATCTAATCACACTGCCCACGGAGCAAAGGAATTCATTCACCCAAAGGGTCCCATTACGAGATATTCTGTCATCTCCATTTTAAACCTGTGAAAGCCTTATTTTGAGTGCCACTGCCAAATGTGATAACAGGAGTCTTGCACTGCTGAAGAGAGCTCAAGTATCTGGGATCAGTGCTATGTAATTGTTCTTACACAGACCTACTTTCAGTTGCACAATGATGCTTGCAGGATTTGAGCTTGTAGCATTGAAAACAGTAGGATCCTCTCTGCTGACTTTTAATGAGAACAGCTCAGACCTTCACTAAAGCTGGCACTCGGGCAAAAGATTTCAAATATTTCTTGCAGCTATTTTTATTTTCTAGACAAATAGCCTACTAGTGACAATTTTATAACTATCAAATACTTGCAGATAACTGGCTAATGGACAGACATGTCACGTCTAAATTCCAGGTCCTCTTACCAAGCCAGTACTATATCAGAGCTCTGCTTTCCAGGCACAGGCAATCAGGTCCTGAATATATCATTACTGATGCGATCCTTTTACATTTGGTCTTTGTGTGTGATTCTCATTGAAGAAATTCAGAATAAATCTAGACCATGAGCCTATAATGTGTGTGTATTCTCCACAGCCCCATATAGGCTATAGAGAGAAGAGGGAGAAGCCTGAGGCTGTGGGTACCCTCACACACCCTCCAGCTTTGCTGCATGCCTGTCCTCTGGGCAAGGACAGAGAGGAAAGGAAGGCTGAAACTTTTATTTTGTGCTAAGTTTATGGAATCCAAGAAAATAAAGCTGGGAATGACCTCAGGGAGGTGTCTGCTGAAAAACCTGGGCTTCAGGAAGGGCTGTGGTCTGTGTGGGCAGGATTTGGCTCTCTGTCTTAATTTGAGGAGTGCCTTTTTAGACTCCACCTAATGCTTATTTTCCTGAGTCCAGTGATAAATATCTCAAAGGACTCTATGATAGACATGCAGCAGAAACAATTTAAGTGTCATGAAACAAAATCAGATTCTGTGCCAGCTGCTTCCTTTCATCAGCTGTTCTGGGAGGCTTTTCCTGTGTTTTGAAACAAATACCTGTTTGTTAAAGTGGCATACAAGGGTTTTTAATGAACATGGATAATTTACTGCTTTATTTGGTTAATCAGGATCAAGACCATATTAAAAAAACCAAAAGTAATTATTTTAACAGGTGATAATTTAGCAATATTACTGCATTATTATTATTCAGTAGTATTACTGAATACATTATTTTTCTCTGTGTAAGGTATTTTAAAGTGATTAGTTCTGAAACAGTTAATTGAAAAATGCTTGAAATAGCACCACTAAGATGTGATCATGGACAAAACAAAGTTTTTGAAAACAGGAATTTCAAGTTCACTTGTTTTCTGGAGCTTTTCCCATCCTCTTTGAAGAATGCCTTGTGGAAAGGATGCAATATTGACCCCCTCCTTTCCCCACCATTTATAAGGGTTCAGATTTTCTAGGCTATGTGTAAGAGATAAAGAAATTGTAAATGTGCCAGAAAGCTTTATGAGACTGATACTATTCCATGATGAGCTGTAACTGTCCAGCATAATATGTTACACACAGGCATAAAATATGCTCTTATATGCCTTTATGGACTATGTTCCGTTGAATATTTAATATATCTCATTATTGCAAAATGTTCCTGCGAAAGCATCTGATTGACAATTATTACATTGCTGTTTCTTATCATTTTTGCTTTGGCAGGGGCTTAAAAACTGACAAGCATTTCATTATCTATATTTGGGTTCGGAAAGCTTTTGAAAATTAGTCAAAAATGTATAAATTAGAAAAAAATTACCCAAAGCAAAGTAATCTTTGTTTGACCTTAGGTTATGTTTTGTGGTATCCTAATACCACCTCCATTATTCTCTTTGGTCTTTAGTTTAAACTAATAGGCTGGTATTATGCTGGGCAACTTTAATTAGGGTGTCTATTGCTTAGTAGGCAGCATTTTTGCTCTCAGGCAAGTATGACATGCAGTACAGGAGAGCCTTAATTCCTGTTTAGGGAAAAACCATAATACATCTCAGTTGCCAAGTGCATAGTGAGCAACCACTCTGAGGGGGGGAAAAAAAAAAAAAAGGAAAAAAAGGTATTCTCTCCTAGATACAAAACACCCATAATCCCATTAATGTAAATGAGTGATTACGCATGTGCATATCGCTGGGAGAATACACTGTCAGGAGATGCCAGCATTTGAGATGAGATAGAAATAGCACATAGTATTTCATTTAATGAACACCCCAAATATTCTTGAGAAGAAAGTTCTGTGTTACCATCAAATCTGAATCTCTGGATTTTTATTTTTATTGTCTCATTAGAATTATAGTAAAAGTAATCTCTAAGGCTCTCTTGCTATATTAATTTTTTTTATCTTCAGTGTTCCTTTCATAGCTTTTTAGATTAGCCTTGCAAATGCAAGCTCACATTTACTGAAGATGACTTTAATGAAAGGTGAGTTTGTTAGATGACATTGTGGGTGCACATATATTTCTGGAGATATTTTGTTGAAAGGTTGCAGTCCCTAGGACACATCATACAATTCAATATCAGTGTTACTGACATATCTGTGAAAACAATCACAAAGATAAAGAAGGTGCTCCATCATGTGTTCATTTCCATCAAATTAATAATACATGAAGTTCACATGTACAAAATGTCAATTATTTATTTTTTGTATATGCAAAAAACAAGAGCTGTGCAGGAAGAATTCTTGTTGTCAGAAAAAGAATTTGAATTTAAAAGATCTCTGCTAATTGTTCTATTTTAAAGTAAAAAATATTTTTTTTAAAATATGGTAGAAGATACTACAAATTTGTTTGTTTATGCTATATTCAGTTGGACATTTTGTGAAAGCAGACATAGGTTTATACTTTAGTCCTTTCAGAATATACATTATAAAAAATTAAGGTATACATTACCGTATTCCTAACCTTTATATGAAAGGAATAAGAATGGAATATTTCAGTAAAAGCAAGCAATAGTTTTCAAGTTATAGTAAGACGTTAAGACTGGGAAAACTCAGGTGAAAAGAAAAACACTGTAAACATAATGAAGTTATTGATTTTAATTTTCTGGCTTTCTCACTGAAGAATGAAGCATCTGTACAGGACAGCTGATACAGAAAAGTGAAGGAATTGGAAATCTAGAGCAGATCTAGTGGAGGGGGGGGTTCAAGATAAATAAGATAAATAAATAAGATAAATAAATAAGATAAATAAATAAGATAAATAAATAAGATAAATAAATTTCTTTTTTTTGTATGCTTGACTGGGAACAAAAAAACAATGAACGGGTATCATTAACTTACTTGTATTTCCACAAGTGTATGTGTTTGGACATATTTCTCACTGGTATTCAAACATATATATGTCAATCAGTTTAGTCCATTTACCAACAAAAATGAGTTATTCTGAAAATCCACACTCCCTTTCCTATTTACAAATGGAAAAGAAAAAAATCCAAAACCAAACAAAAGCTCACTCCTAGAGGAAGGTTGGGAGTTTTATGGGAATTAAGTGACCATGCCCTAGATTCCTCTCTGATCCTACTCTCACAAGTTATTTAGTATCTTTATGCCAGTAAAATAACAAATAATTTCTTGCCTATAAGTAGACTTGTTGTAAAGTCATTTTTACTCAAGAAGTTATAATTTTCTATAATAAAGTCTTCAGCATAATCATATTTTGCTTTGGTAGCTGTGTTGTCAAAATCAGAACTGGCTAAAATTGTTATATAGAAAATTCTGGCCCAACCAGTTTGTTTCAGATTCTAATAGGATTTTCTGTGGAAATTTGGTATTCTGTGCAACTGAAAATAAAAAAGTTTTTTATAACATTGGAAAGTTTCAGTTCTGATATATTAAAAAAAACTATGAAGAAAATTAAACCAGAAATCAAAGCAAAAAGTCCGAGCTGCAATGCAGACATATGAACATAGAGGAAGTGGAAATTCTGGGGTGTTTTTTTCCTTTTTTTATTGTGGCTCTGACCTAAATAGTGATTTGCTTTATCTCTGTGCCATTGTCTTCTATCTCTACAACAGTGCTGTGAAGATTAATCCATTAATGATTGTAAAATGCTCATATTAGTAGTGGTGTTGCAGTTGTGATAGTCTTAGAATAAAAGTGAGGCAAGATATTTAGGGAAGATTCAGTATCTCTTATTAGTTATAGGCTTTATAGATGTTAGAGTCATATTAGACACAATTATGGAGAAACAGATAAAAAATGGGCCCATTTTTCAGGTCTGAAATACAAGCAGCAACCTTGATGCTTTCAGATTAAATGTTCTGAAACTCACCAAGCTCTGCCCCAGCCAGCCAGCCCCTAACACCACTGTCAGCCATGTAGGGCTGGGGCTGCTGAAAAAAAATGTGGGAATACAAAGTGTTGCTGCTGCCAGGAAGTTCACAAACCTTGGTGTATCAGTCCTAGTGGCATATGAGCTGGAAAAAGGCAGCAGGCAGCATGTTAGGGGCTTGTGCTACACATTTCCATTGGAGTAAGAAGTTAAAGACCCACTTGCTAGGGATAGGCAGTGGAAAATATAGCTGTGAATTGTTCCTCTTGCAATACACAGGAGGTGTTGCTGCCAGTGGTGACAAATATTTGAGACAACTCGTTGGCAGCAAAAAGAGGATAACATTTTGATGTGAAGTCAAAATGTGTGTATGTTTGCATTGTGTGGGAACCCACTGTTGTACTTACTGTTTTGGGAAATATTCCAAATTTGGGTACTCATAAGTAAGAAAAGAATGTCCTCAAATGAAGATCACTTTCTTCTCTTAAAACAAAGGAATGATATTTAGTGACTGTCTGGCAAAAGGAGTAGGGACAAGTCATCATGTCTCATTTACAGTATCCTAGTTCTGAGGAGCTGTAGTTACGGACTCAAATGCTGCACTGGGCTCAAGAACATCATTGTGCTCGGCACTGTACAAACACATGCTGATGGGCAGGTCAGTCCTGTGAGCCAGGAAAACACAAATATGTGAACAGCAATAAGGGTCAGAGCAACAAGCAGAGGTTTTAGCACAGCTAAGCTACCCAGGAGCTGTCACACTTTGTATGGGTGTGACAGCAAAGAAGTTTGAGAAGGAATTTGATGGAGCCCTCTCTTAGCTTGTTCTTCTGAAGGTGGACTGGGTTCTGTGGGTGAGGAAGCTTTGGTGAGTGCCTAGTGCTGCATGGTTGATGAGGTGCATTTGGGGTGTGGGGGCTTATATGTCAGGGTCTGGTGACAAAGGCACAGCATCTGCTGGGACAGGAAAGTGGGGACACACTGCAGCAGGACAGCTGGCACACCTAGGGCAGGGAGGAAGCCACCTACAGCCACTGCCTCAGCTTCTCTGCCAAGTTCAGTTTTGGCTCTGGAGGTTTAAGGAGCTGATTCTATAGAAATGTGGTGGCCCTTTAGATATCAAAACAACTAAAATAATTCCTGGTAATTTCAAGTTTATTCCAGAGGCTCCGATCCTGCAATCTTTCCTGGCACAGGTGATCGGGGCTCCATCCAGGGGGTTTGCAGCCGTGTACAGGACCACAGTCTGGCTGCTCTACTAGTTAGTTGAACCTGTAGTGTTTTTCATCGAGTTTTTTGTGTGAAGGAGCATGACACAGTAATTTCAGGGATATATAATGCAGAGAGAGGAAGACAGGACAGGGTCACTGGGTCTGCCCAGCTTCTTAGAGGCCAGACATCTCAGGAAGCTGTGAGTCACTCTGAAAACAGGATTCATGAAGTCATGGTGGCATTTGTGGTGGTTGAAAGGCTTTCAGTTGCCTGTTCTCGTGCTCAGACACCGAGCATAATGTATTAGTGATGTGGAGCTCTTGTTGGGATGCAGCAGTGCAGCTTTGTGGTAGGTGTTGCATGGGGCAGAGCTGATGGGTAAGGCAGGACCCTCCTGCAGCATCTGCCCTGACTGCCACTGATGAAATAGGATTTCAGTGAGATGTACAACATCCCACGAGACCTCTTTCATTATACTGAGCCTCATTTCCCTTCTTAAGTACCTTGACTTGGCTGGAGCTCTATGATTGTGCTGTGGTTGAGGGAGGAACGACCAGGCTTAATTCCTTACTCCAGTTGTGATGGATTTTCCATCCACTCATACCATTCTTATGCTGACATGTCACCACTGATTTTAGTGAGTCTCTTATGATTTATACCATTGGAAAAAGAGAAAAAGATCTATAAGCTTATACATCTGGAATAATTTTTAAGGAACACCTGTAAAGATTATCTCTATATATTCTGAAAATATGTGGTCCTAGATTTTCAGATTAACCTAAAATAGTTAAAAGTTTTAGACTTCTAGTTATTTCACTTAGAAAAATCCAACTTTTCAAACACTGCTATTAAGAACAAAACTGAAAATATAGTTGTCATCTCTGACAAACGTTTGCGTGAAACTGTAGGACTGAGAAAACTATTGTTATTTTTTTTCTAAATAAGTTACAATTTTTGTATGTCAGATTTACTTTTTTTTTTTTCCCCCTGTTCTTTCTCCTTGATCCTTGACACAAATTATCAGGGTTCAGGATCTCTGACCATACTGATTCAACCCAAGCCACCCCCTATTTGAAGCAGTGTAGTAGGCTGGTGCAGAGGCAACTAAACCCTCCAGCCTTTTGGGAGTGGACCTCAGGCACTCACTGTGACAAATATCTCAGCACAGGCATGTGGGATGATTTCCTACCACTCCATCTAGGAAAATATTTTGTGCATCAATTATTATTAACACTGCAGCTCCCCTTCCTCCCCCCCCAAAAAAAAAAACCCCACATTAAATATAATTTTAAAATCAAACTTTCATCCACACAAAACTGCCATTTTTCAGGAGGATATGGACTTTGAAAGTTATTGACGGTTTTATGAGTGACTTAAAAGTTATTAACAAGGAGGAAAACATTATGGATTCTTTTTATATACTTATGCTTTTCAAGTCTCTAAGGTCACATTTGCAAGCTCTTTATTCTACGTGTTTGGACAAGGAACAGTCTGGAGTCAGATCGTTGGATAATTCACACTTCCTCAGCTGCAGAGTTCTAATAAGGATTTCTTTTCTTTCATAAACGAAAAGTTACAGTTCTCCTACAATTCTCCAGCTCCAGAAGTTCAACTACAAGAACAACAAGCACTGCGAGATCCTTGATAAAATGGTAACATTTGCAGCATCAGCTTAATCTCTTTGTTTGCAAGCATAGCCTGGCACAGCTGTTCAGAGCAGGTACATGCTCTGGATCCTGAGCTTTGCTGCAGTTGGTGGCAGAGCAGCCACCCTGGCTCCCAAGGACTGGCGCGGTCAGGTACGGATGGGAAGGCAGCTGTAACCTGGAGCGTGCCTGCTGGTGGAGGGGGAGGGCAGCAGCGAGCTCAGGTGGTCCTGTTTCTGTCCAGGATTTCCTGGACTGAAATATATGCTCATGTGCAGCACAGATGGTCTATGCATTTGCAGCAAATCTATGGTACACGAGACCTCCAGCACGTGCCCTGTATGGCTGGTGGGTGCTCGTGCTGTACAGTTGATCCCTAATTGCTCAGGAGCGATTTGTTTGGCATTTCGGGATGTCCATCAGCCTGGCAGTAGTTACTGCCGTGTCTGGGTTGTCAGAAATCCTAGATCAATGTCCAGAGTCTTTACATTCAGCCCAGGCAAATTTTCCAGGTGGAAAAAAGAGGGCGAGTCCATGGCAACACTGTCATAGCCAGAGATAAAAACTTCTAACACCTGGAAAATCTGTTCATGCTCTTATTACATTATTAGTTGTATGGGGGCAACGCTCCCTTCCCCCCCCCCCCCCCCCCCCCCCCCAAGAATTTTACAAAGGTAAACTCCTATGCAAAAGAATAATGACTTTTTAGTCTGAAGTGACCAGGTGGAGTGATTGTATTTATGCATTACCTGCGTTCAGGGGACAGTGTGCCAGGCACCAGTGCATGCTGCACTCTAAGCATAGCTACAGCAGTGATTTGGGGCTTCTTACTTGAGAGATTGCACTTCCTATGCTTCCCCTACCAAAGGAAAAAAAAAAGAGTTTTTCTGTAATTTTGAGAGGATCTTTTCAGTCCAGACTGAATGGGTCTTTCTGTAATACCACTAAATTGCCTCTGAGTGTCTCTATAGTTCATCTCCTCTTAGGAGCAGTCAAGCAGGAATAATGCAAGAGAAATGAGTCACTGAAATTTATTGGTGTCAGCTTTGGTTTTGTATTCATAACATCTTTTACTGTTATTTTTAAGGATATTGCAGATTGAAACAAGGGAGGATCAAGTGTCCCAGTTGTGTTTAAAGGAAGTAAATCTTTAAGAAATGATTGTGGAACAGATGTTAAATAAATGATTTTGAGTTAAGATCTGTGACAGAGCTTGTACCTAGGGAGACTCTTTAATAGCAAAAATCTTACTGTGACTTAGACCTATGGCTGATAAAGGGAAATCAGACTTTTATATTGTTGTAACTACACGATGCAGTAATTTAACACACAAGTAGAAAAATGGATTGTTGGGTCTCCTACATGAATATGATATTAAGCCAATGATCACTTATTTTAAGAGACCATCCTATACCTGTCAGGTGAAGAGGTGTGTTAAAGATTTCAGGTGGAATTTTAGTGGCTTTTGGTTGTACATAACATTGAGATGGGCAGGCTGGTGAGAGTGGGTAGAACTGGGAATTGTGTGTACCTTTATCAGAGTGGAAATTAGGCTTTGAGAACAAGTATCTTGATAAGATATCAACAAGAATTTGCTATCTGGTTGTTGATAAGGCTTTAATATGCACAATATCTATACCAAAAAGAATATATTATGCACACATGTAATTTTTAGGAGTAACCTATACATATGATCACACAGTAACATTTCATTGATGTAAATGGCCTAATGAATAACCAAAGATCTTTTCGCGGGGGGGGGGAGGGAAACCCAAACACATTAAGTAGACATGGCATACTAGGTTTTGTCCCAAATTGTGCTAGTTCTTTTTATTTCTGCTCCATAATACATCCGCATGAATGTAAGAGTTCACAGCTTTGAAACTGAAGTCTTGCCATTCAGTCTTATTTAGATAAGTTTATCAGGAAGACATTTCACGACCCTCTTCCTTCAGGGCAGTTCAGTACAAGGGCAACAATTATGTTGTGAGCCTTACCCATGCTTTGCCTCTGACTTAACAACTCAACTGGCCATTCACAGGCATAGAAGCAAATCTTTTATTTAAAGAGGCAACTGAAGTATTAACGAAATGGAATTTCTTTTTATTGAGATATTTTGTTGCTGCTGTATTACATATTTACTCACCTTTGTGTCATAAGTTGTGCACAAAGATCACTATGGAGAGAACTGAAAGCTGAATTTGTGCTCCTTGGTCTGATGTTTACAGTAGAAATATTTCTCAACCTCAAACGTGAAGCCTCTCGTGAACGTGCAGAACAATTATTGCATTCAGTCAAACCTGGAGATTGTAGACACTCTTGTTGTTACAGCTCTATGAATAGTGTTATGGCATAAAGGGAAATGCAAACATTTACCTTGTGCATGGTAGCAACACTGGCTACAGTATATACAAAAAGAGAGAGGAGAAGATGTAACTTGTCTCATTCTGATGATGAAGGTTCAGGACTTTGAGATTTTATGCCAGGGTAGCAAATTATTTTTAGATAAAACACTACATATTCATTCCTCCCTAGGAAACTTTTATACCCTTCAGTGAGGAAAGTAATTTGGCCTGCAGTATATAAAAAGATGTCTTGTTCTACTCTCTTTGAAAGAGCTCTTGTGCTCATTTGAGGCAGGGATGTTTTCCTTCCAGTGATAATAAGTATTATACATTGGTAATAAATTTGATGAAGTTAGACTCATGCTATATGCTATACTCTTGTTATAATGAGAACAACAATATAGGTGAAGAAAATGAGATTTTAGAGTCCTAGGCGTTAGGAAATTATTTTGTTTTGCTCCTATCCTGCATCCCTGCATGTATGAGAACTATGTGGAGTTCTCAGTGATCACAGGTCACTGGGATCACACATCTGCCTTGGCAGTAGTGTCTCTTTCTGTGTCCAGCATAGATTACTTGTGCCTAGAGAAGAGAAGCCTGATACCAGAAAGGTGGCTCTTCAGCAGGCTTCTCTCAACCATAGTTTGAATAAATCTCCACCTCACTGCCTGCGTGTTTTCTGTGGCTGGTAGAGTCCTTCATCTGGGTTAG